>NC_063171.1:5228010-5849885 GCF_023159225.1 Perognathus longimembris pacificus
TTTCAGTGAAGAATGTGGCTGGGATTTTGATAGGTATTGCATTGAATTTGTATAACAATTTGGGCAGTATGGCCATTTTCACTATATTGATTCTGCCTACCCATGAGCATGGGAGGTCTTTCCATCTCCTTGTGTCTTCTTTGATTTCCCTTATTAGATTTTTGTAGTTTTCATTGAATAGGTCCGTCACGTCCTTGGTTAAGTTGATCCCTAGGTACTTTATTCTTTTTTTGGCTACTGTAAATGGAATCGTTTCCATAATTTCCTTTTCTGTTTGTCTATTGCTGGTGTACAGAAAAGCTGCTGACTTTTGTGGGTTGATTTTGTATCCTGCTACTTTGCCAAATTGGTTTATTAGATGTAGGAGTTTGGGTACTGAGTTTTTTGGGTCCTTGAGATATAAGATCATGTCGTCTGCGAATAGGGATAACTTGATTTCTTCCTTGCCGATGTGGATCCCTTTGATGTCCTCCTCTTGCCTTATTGCTATGGCTAGGGATTCCAGTACTATGTTGAACAGAAGTGGGGAGAGTGGGCATCCTTGTCTTGTTCCTGTGTTTAGGGGGAATGATTTAAGTTTCTCTCCATTTAATATGATATTAGCAGTTGGTCTGTTGTATATGGCTTTTATTGTTTTGAGGAATGTTCCATCTATTCCTGTTCTCTCCAAAGCTTTTAATAGGTATGGATGTTGTATTTTGTCAAAGGCTTTTTGGGCATCGACTGAGATAACAATGTGATTCTTGATTTTAGTTCTGTTTATGTGGTGAATTACATTGATTGATTTACGGATGTTGAACCATCCTTGTGACTGAGGGATGAAGCCTACTTGGTCATGATGTATGATATTCTTGATCACTTTCTGGATCCTGTTAGCTAATATTTTATTGAGGAGCTTTGCATCTGTGTTCATTAGTGATATTGGTCTGTAGTTCTCTTTTTTTGTTGGATCTTTGCCTGGTTTGGGGATGAGTATGATATTAGCTTCGTAGAATGAGTTCGGGATTTTTCCCTCCGTTTCTATTTCGCGGAAGAGTTTGAGGAGTATTGGAATTAGCTCCTCACTAAAGGTTTTGTAGAATTCATTGGTGAATCCATCTGGGCCTGGGCTTTTCTTAGTAGGGAGGTTCTTGATTACCTCCTGTATCTCACCGTAAGTTATTGGTTTATTTAGTTGATTTATTTCTTCTTGGTTCAGTTTGGGCAGTTTGTACTTCTCTAAGAATTGATCCATTTCTGTAAAATTATTGTTTTTTGTTGAGTAGAGGTTTTGGAAATAGCTCCTTATGATTGTTTGAATATCGTGTGTATTTGTTGTAATTTTTCCTGTGGAGTCCCTGATTTTACGAATATGAGTCTCTTCTCTTCTTTTTTTTGTGAGTCTTGCAAGGGGTCTGTCAATTTTGTTTATTTTCTCAAAGAACCAGCTTTTAGTCTTATTTATTTGTTGAATGGTCTTTCTATTTTCAATCAGATTTATCTCTTCTTTAATCTTTGTAATCTCTCCCCTCCTAGTCATTTTAGATTCTGTCATTTCTTGTTTCTCCAGTTGTTTTAGTTTCATCGTGAGGGTATTCACCTGCTCTGCTTCCATTCTTTTAATGTGGGTACTGAGTGCAATGATCTTGCCCCTCAGTACTGCCTTAGCTGTGTCCCATAGGTTTCTTTGTGATGTGTTTTCTTTGTCATTGTGGCTTATGAATTCGTTGATTTCATCTTTAATTTGATCTGTGGCCCAAGTGTTGGATAGCAGCGTGGGGTTTAGCCTCCAAGAGTGTGTATAGGCTCTGTGGTATCCTTTGTTGTTGAGGGTTACCTTTAATCCACTGTGATCAGATATAATACATGGGATGATGTCAATTCTTTTGTATTTGCTGAGGTTCTTTGTGTGGGCTATGACGTGGTCTATTTTGGAATATGATCCATGGGCTGCTGAAAAGAAGGTGTATTGGGTCTCTGTAGGGTGGAAGGTTCTATATAGGTCTGTTAGATCCATTTGGGCAATGGTGTTATTTAGGTCCTCAGCTCCCTTACTAATCCTCTGGGTGTTGGATCTGTCTCTTGGAGAGAGAGGAGTATTAAAGTCACCCACTATGATTGTGTTTGCATCTATCTTGCTCTGTAATTCTGTGAGAATTTGCTTGACATATGTCGGGCCTCTTTTGTTCGGTGAGTATACATTTATCACCGTGATGTCTTGATTCTGGATTTTTCCTTGTATCAATATGTAGTGTCCTTCTTTGTCTTTTTGAGTGGACTTTAAAGAGAAATCCAGCTTGTCTGAGATCAGGATGGCTACACCTGCCGTTTTGGTGGGTGCATTTGCTTGGTAGATCTTGCTCCATCCTTTCATTCGAAGCCTGTTTTTGTCCCTTGCTGTAAGGTGGGTCTCTTGTAGACAACAGATGTCAACTTTTTGCTTGCGGATCCATTCTGCCAGTCTGCTCCTCTTGATCGGGGAGTTTAAGCCATTTATATTTAAAGAGATCAAGGATAAGGGTGTTTTTTCTCCTTCCATTTTCTTGTTGGGCTGTTTTTTCCTGTTGTTTTTTTTTTTTTTTCTTCTTGTCTTTAGTGAGCTTGTGTTTCTGCTGGACTTTGGCTATTGAAGTTTCTTTCTGAATCTGTCTGTGTGTCTTTTACGATCTCTGTTGGGTGGGCTTCCCCTCTTAATATTCGCTGTAGGGCTGGTTTTTTATTCACATACTCCTTTAGCTCCTCTTTGGTGTGGAAAGATCTGGTTCTCCCTTCGAATGTGAACTCCAGTTTCGCTGGATATTTGATCCGAGGTTGTAAATTGTTATTCTGAAGTACTTGGATGGTGTTCTTCCACTCACTTCGAGCTTGGTAAGTTTGTGTGGATAAGTCGGATGTTATTCGAATCCTCTTCCCATTGAAAAAAGTTTCCTTCTTCGCTTTGGCTGAATTCAGAATTTGCTCTTTAATCTTGAGGTCTGTAGTCTTGAATATTATGTGCCTTGGGGTGGTTTTCCTGGGGTCTGGCCTGCCAGGTGTCCTATAGGCTTCGGTTACCTGGATGGGGTCCCCTGTGAGATTGGGGAAGTTTTCTGCAATAACTTTATTGAGAACATGATTAAGCCCTCTGCTCTGATATTCGGCTCCTTCTTCTATTCCAATTATACGCAGATTATATCTCTTGTCTTTGTCCATTAGTTCCTGGAGTAATCTTCCCTGAAGCTTCACCTTTTCTTGGAGTGTGGTCATTTTCTGGTTGTTGTCAGCTGCTTCATCGTCCAGGCGAGAGATTCTGGATTCCATATGGTCCACTCTTTGTGTTATGGTTTCAATTGCGGAGTTTATGGATGTCAGAGAGCTATTCATGGTTGTCATATCAGCTCTGATCGTGGAAATTTCTTCCTTTAAAGAGTTGTATTTTAAATCTATTTTTTCATGCATTTCAATTCTCAGGGTGTGGAGATTTTCTTTAAAGGCGGCTTGCATTGTATCCATTTTTGCTTCCATTTCTTTAAACGAGGCTTGCATTGTATCCAGTTTTGCTTCCATTTCTTTCTTGGCTTCCTGGGTGTCCTTCCAGATTTCCGCTCTAAACTCCTGGAATTGTTTTCTGATTTCATTTCTGACGGTTTCGATCATTCCTGTTAACATGTCCTCATTTGCTTTTTTATTCTCCATCTCCTCTCCAGTCGTGCTGCTTTTTGGAGCTGGCGAGTTGGCTTGTCCTTTGATGAACTGAGTTATGTTTCTTTGTGATTTGCGCATCTGGAAGTCTGTGTAGATCTTCCCTCCCTTCTGTGTAGGCGTGTCTGCGTCAGCAGGTGCTGTCGCTGTGGCCCCGCCCACCAGTGCAGGGCACGCCTATCAGAGCGGGCGCTTTCGCCGGGGCCCCGCCCTCCTGTGCACTGTGAGTCCCCTACAACAGGCACTTAAGTGGGGTCTGCCTCCCAGAGCGAGCCCTGGGTTGTTGGGTTGTGCTTGCGCCCTCCCGCGAGTCCGTTGGGTGGGGGAAGCAGTATGTGTGGGGCCCAGTGGGATCGACTGTCCGGGTGTGGCTTGGCACCCTCAGACCTCGCCTCCGCTTCGAGGAGGGGGAACGAGATCCGGCTCAGGTGACCCTGCTGGGCTGGTATTGCCCACCAGCGCCTGTGATTTTAGTTGTAAGAGTCCGCAAGGTCTAGGCGCCTCGGGTGGGGCTTGCCCTGCCGGCCGTCCCTGGCCCCTGTTGGGAAGGGGACGGGGCCGGTTCTGCCAGTTCAGGAACCTTTGGGGGCTTGGGGCTGTTCCGCCCTTCCCCTGCTAGACTGGCTTCCCAGTGCCTGCTGGGAGCTTCCCGCCTGATTTGGGGAATCTTTGTTCCCACGGGAGTGGGGAGGGGGAGGGAGGGAGATATATCGTCTTTGTCGGGCTTGGGTCTCCCGTTGGGGGAAGGGATTATGGGGGACTCACTTTTGCTGCTTTGTGTGTGTGTCCCGCACCGCCGTTGGCCCTTCAGGGGTTGGCGAAGTGTCGTGGTGGCTCCCCCGTTCCCTCTTTCTGCCGCGCTGGGTTCCCTTGTCCGAATCCGGTGTGGACCCGAACTTCTCGTCGCTGCTGGGTGTGTCTTGGTCCGCACCCTGTTTTGTGTCCGTGGGGTCTCCCGCTATATGGATTCTGCGCTCCTGGCAACCTGTCTGCCGATCGCCGGGTTTCCCTTTCCCAGCCTGACCCTGTTTGGGCCAGGGCCGGCTGGTGGGGGGAGGGTGCCCCGATTAATCTCCGGCTCCGTGTAGGTTTTCGGTTCTTCTTTTTTGCTCCTTTTTGTTTTCCTGCGTTTCTCCACTGCTTCTGGATGCTGGTTTTGCTGGGTTCTTGGTGGAGTGTTGGGTGTTGGAGTTCCCAGCTCGCTATTCAGTTGGTGCGAGTCGGGGTGCCTCCCTATTGTCTCGGCGCCATCTTTCTCCCTCTTTCTCTTTCTTGATGAGTTGCTCCTGACATGGTATCTAGTTCTTGGTAGTGGGTAATCTTGCCTTGTTTGGGAACTCAAAGGAACAATTTTCAGTTTTATGTTGCTAGTTGTTCAGTTAGCCCATAGGCTTTTCATACACAGTCTTCATTAAATTGAGAAAGTTTCTACTTTCAGTTTGCAGAGAGTTTTTTGTTTGTTTTTTTTTTTTTGTTTTTTTTGGCCAGTCTTGGCTCAAGCCCTGAGCACTGTCCCTGGCTTCTTCTTGCTCAAGGCTAGCACTCTGCCACTTGAACCACAGTGCCACTTCTGGCCATTTTCTATATATGTGGTGCTGGGGAATTGAACTCAGGCCTTCATGTCTAGGAGGCAAGCACTCTTGCCACTAGGCCATATTCCCAGCCCTGAGAGCTTTTTTTTAATCATGAAAGATTATTGGGTTTTTTTTAATTAAATGCCTCTTTTGTGTCTATGAGATGATCATGTGTTTTTTGTCCTTTATTCTGTTTATGTGGTATGTCACAATATTTGATTTTGTTCTGTTAAACAATCTTCACATCTCAAGGATAAATCCTTCTTTGTCATGCTATAGTATAGGTTCATTTGCACTATGAGCAGATAGGCCAGTATTTTATTAAAGGTCTTGTTAATATACATTGTTTTATTCAGAAATATTAGCCTGTAGTTTTCTCTTTTTATAATGTCTTGTCTGGTTCTGATATCTGACTTCAGAAAATGAGTTTGGAAGTATTCCCTCCCCTTCAACTTTTTGGAAGAGTTTGAGAGAGATTGATATTAATTCTTCATTAAATGTTTGGCAGAACTCATTGATGTTATCAAGCTCTAGGATCATCTTCAATATGCTATTTTTTATTACTTTAGTTATTTTTTGGTATGGTCAGGTTTTCTATTTTATTATGATTCAGTCTGAGTACTTTGTATATGTCTACAGATTTAACCATTTCTCTAGATGACCGTATCTATTGGTATGTAATTGTTCACTAGTAGTCTCCGGTAGTCTGCTGTAGTTCTTCAATAGTATTTCAACAGGAGATAGTTGTAATATCCCCTTTTTTTCTGATTTTACTCAGTCTAATCTCTTTTCTCCTTCATCTAGCAAAAGGTTAGTCCATTTTATGTCTTCTTAAAAATACAAGTCTTGGTGAGTCTGGGGGAAGACAGCAGAGGAGCAGCAGAGCCCTAGCTGAGCTCCCTCCAACATCACAGTTTTCCCATCCCAGAGACACTTTTACCCCTAGAAAGACAGCAAAAGTAAGTTCTAACATTACAGGGATTCTAGCCAGGAAGGAAAAATCCACTTTGCTGGCCTGAAAACACAGATTTGAGCTCCAGGTGGCGACCAGCCGCCATGCTAGTGCCGGCGCTGGCACAGTGCCCCACACTCCCCACAGCTAAAGCACTCAGCGGAGACCAGGGAGAAATCCTCTAGATGGCGGCGTACAGACAGATCGCAGGCTGAGCACAGATGGGCTGAAATCGCAGAGAAAGCGTGAGTACCCCCACGAAAGACATTCTCACTCACGCCCACAGAGCAGCTCCTTCCCCGACCGCCAGAGCAAAGTGCCATCTTTGACACTGGCATACGGCCAGACCAGACTGGAACTAAAGCGGGCCTGGGGAAAGCAAGGACAAGGTGGCCATCTTTGAAAAGGGCAAGAGGGACCAATCAGTGAGAGCCAGCTCCGTCCAGGAGAACGCCCCCCTGCCCTGGCCGGAGGCTTGTTCTGGGCTGTGGCTCAAACACTCAGAGTTGCCGGCCCTCCCTGCCAGAATTTCTAAACTAAAACCGAAAGTGGCAAGCAGCTACCAGCGGCATGGAACAACCAGACAGGAGAACAAACAGTTCCTGAGACAGATAATCGGTCCCATCACAGGGGAAGCCCACTCCCAGCCCAAAACAGAGCTGAATTCCATAGTCAGCTCTGCCCAGGCAGCCGCCCGGCCCAGGAGGGAGGAGCCTCCCCCAGGGAAGTGTCTCTCAGCCAGGTAAACAAGGCCAAGGCATCCCGCCCTGCTGAGTCCACAGCCTATTCATAGCCAGGCATTAAAGGCAGCTGCCCCACAGCAGACAGAAGGACCCAAGTCTGTTCACGTCCCCATCTACAGAGGACGCCCAAGGCCTACCTGCAAGCTGTGGGAACCAGAGAGACCCAGGATTTCACTAAAAGGGGAGGAGGGTCAGAACAGATCCACCCCCTGGCAAACTGAAAGCAAGTCAAACCAGCCAAGTGGCAAAATAGACTGCAGACCATCGCAAGGAAACAAAAAACTGGAGAAAGCCCACCCAAACAAGGAAGACTCCTTTTTTTTTTTTTGCAAAACATTTTTTACGTTTTGGTTTTTTTTTTTTCTCATTTCTGAAACATCATTGGTTTTTTGGTTCTCCATTTATACCTGTTTGTTTTATCAAGTTTTTTGTTTGTTTGTTTTTCTTTTTTGGTTGTTCATCTTACCGTATTTTTTCTCTTTTTTAAAATAACTTTTCTCTGTTTTGTGAATTTGTCTTCCAGTATTTTTCTTTATTTCTCTCTTCTCATTCTTTCTTTAAAAATTTACTTTCCTATGAATAACTCCTCTATTCTTTTCTACTAATACTCCATTGACTATCATTGTAACCTTGTTATTTCTACTGATTCTACTCTTCTCCACATTTCCACGTCACTGAAAGTAAACCAAGTCATCACCCCCCATACACTTTACTCTATTCTCTTTACTATCTCTAACTTACCCTCCTGACTTACTTCCAGGATCTCCAGATTCCATTGACCCCTGGTTATTCGATAGAGGGTATCTCTGCTCAAACACAGTGAATCAAAGGGGTTCAAAGACAGAGCCATATAGTCCAAAAAGAACTTAATATAAGAACAAAAATTGCCCATAAGGGTGTAACAGTAAATAAATAAATACCGAATACAGGGGTCAGGAGTGGTTGTTATATCAAAATTGTGTTATTCAGGAACACCAAATCTAACTTTATATACAGGTATACAGGTACCTGTATATAATTGTGAACTAAGATTTACACAGTAGTGCTCGGTAAGGTCTGCTTTGGGTCTTAAACCGTGCTCACGAGTGCTTGTAGATTGGTATTCCCAATCCAAATGGGCAGAAGAAGCACAAGAAAGATGACAAACAATGAAGGCTCATCTCCCACTCAAAACAAGCAGGAAGCAGAGCAATCAATCAAAGACATAGAAGAGAACCCTCAAAATGCTCTACAAAGTCTACTGATAAGAATGTTAAATGAGAAGTTTTAATCTCTTCAGTCAACTATTCTAAAGCGTGAGGAGGCAAACCAAAACTTAATGGAGAATTTCATGGCCTCCACAAATAGAAAGAAAATTGAACTTCAAGAGTCAAACAAAAAGATAGTTACCCAGCTAAAAGATTTGAGAGACAACTCTCAAAACCAAATCAATGGAGGAGGAAGATGGCGCCACCACAGTAGGGAGGCACCCCGACTCGCTCCAACTGAATAGTGAGCTGGGAATTCCAGCACCCAACACCTCTTCAAGAACCCAGCAAAACCAGCAGCCAGAAGCAGTGGAGAAATGCAGGAAACAAAAAGGAGCAAAAAAGAAGAGCTGAAAACCTACACAAAGCCGGAGAATCTCCAGGGCACCCTTCCCCCACCAGCCGACCCTGGCAGGGCCAGGCTGGGAAAGGGGACCCGGCGAATGGCAGACCAACTGCCGAAAACTCACAATGGGAGCACAGATCTGAATAACAGCAGACCTCCCCACACAAACCTACCACGCGTGAAGAGAGTGGAAGAACACCATCCAAGTTCTACAAGCCAACAACATGCAACCTAGGATAAAATATCCAGCAAAGTTGGAGTTCACATTCAAGGGGAAAACCAGATATTTCCATAGCAAAGAGGATCTGAAGGAGTATGTGAATAAAAAACCAGCCCTACAGCGAATTCTAAGAGGGGAATCCCACCCAACAGAAATCGTACAGGACACACAGACAGCAACAGAAAGCAACTACAATAGCCAGAGCCCAACAGAAAGAGCAGCTCACTAAAGACAAGAAAGGAAAAAAAAAAAAGAGGAAAAACAGCACAACAAGAAAATGGAAGAAGAAAAAACACTCTTATCCTTGATCTCTTTGAATATAAATGGTATAAACTCTCCGATAAAGAGGAACAGACTGGCAGAATGGATCCGCAAACAAAAAGTTGCCATCTGCTGTCTACAAGAGACCCACCTTACAGCAAGGGACAAAAACAGGCTCAGAATGAAAGGATGGAGCAAGATCTTCCAAGCAAACGCACCTACCAAAACCGCAGGTGTAGCCATCCTGATCTCAGACAAGCTGGACTTTTCAGTAAAATCAACTCAAAAAGACAAAGAAGGACACTACATTTTACTACAAGGAAAAATCCAGAATCAAGACATCACGGTGATAAATGTATACTCACCAAACAAATGAGGCCCTACATATCAAGCAAATTCTCACAAAACTACAAAACAAGATAGATCCAAACACAATCATAGTGGGAGACTTTAATACCCGACTCTCTCCAAGAGACAGATCCAACACCCAGAGGATCAGCAAGGGAGCTGAAGACCTAAGTAACACCATATCCCAAATGGATCTGACAGATCTATACAGAATCTTCCACCCTACAGAGATCCAATACACCTTCTTCTCAGCAGCCCATGGAACATACTCCAAAATACACCATGTCATGTCCCACACAAAGAACCTCAGCAAATACAAAAGTATTGACGTCATCCCATGCTTTATATCTGACCACAGTGGATTAAAGGTAACCCTCAATAACAACAGTTACCACAGAGGCTATACACATTCTTGGAGGCTAAACCCCACACTGTTATCCAACACTTGGGCCACAGACCAAATTAAAGATGAAATCAACGAATTCATAAGCCACAATGACAATGAAAATACATCACAAAGAAACCTATGGGACACCGCTAAGGCAGTACTGAGGGGCAAGATCATTGCCCTCAGCACGCACATTAAAAGAATGGAAGCAGAGCAGGTGAATAACCTCATGATGAAACTAAAACAAATGGAGAAACAAGAAATGATCGAATCTAAAATGACTAGGAGGAGAGAGATCACAAAGATTAACGAAGAGATAAATCTGATTGAAAATAGAAAGACCATTCAACAAACAAATAAGACTAAAAGGTGGTTCTTTGAGAAAATAAATAAAATTGACAGACCCCTCGCAAGACTACAAAAAAAAGAAGAGAAGAGACTCATATACGTAAAATCAGGGACTCCACCAGAAAAATTACAAGTACACGCGATATTCAATCATAAGGAGCTATTTCCAGAACCTCTACTCAGTAAAAAACAAAAATTTTACAGAAATGGATCAATTCTTAGAGAAGTATAAACTACCCAAACTGAACCAACAAGAAATAAATCAACTAAATAAACCAATAACTTACAGGGAGATACAGGGGGTAATCAAGAACCTCCCAAAAAAGAAAAGACCAGGCCCAGATGGATTCACCAACGAATTCTATAAAAACCTTTAGGGAGGAGCTAATACCAATACTCCTCAAACTCTCCCGCGAAATAGAAACAGAGGGAGAAATCCCAAACTCATTCTATGAAGCTAATATCATACTCATTCCCAAACCAGGCAAAGACCCAACAAAAAAAGAGAACTATAGACCAATATCACTAAGGAACACAGATGCAAAGCTCCTCAACAAAATATTAGTTAACAGGATCCAGAAACTGATCAAGAAAATTATACATCATGACCAAGTAGGTTTCATCCCACAGTCACAAGGATGGTTCAACATCCGTAAATCAATCAATGTAATTCACCACATAAACAGAACTAAAATCAAGAATCACATTGTTATTTCAGTCGATGCCCAAAAAGCCTTTGACAAAATACAACTTCTATACTTATTAAAAGCTCTGGAGAGAACAGGAATAGATGGAACATTCCTCAAAACAATAAAAGCCATATACAACAGATCAACTGCTAGCATCATATTAAATGGAGAGAATCTTAAATCATTGCCCCTAAACTCAGGAACAAGACAAGGATGCCCACTCTCCCCACTTCTTTTCAACATAGTGCTGGAATCTCTAGCCATAGCAATAAGGCAAGAGGAGGACATCAAAGGCATGCACATCAGCAAGGAAGAAATCAAGTTATCCCTATTCACAGACGACATGATCTTATATCTGAAGGACCCAAAAAACTCAGTCCCCAAACTCCTACACCTAATAAACCTTTTTGACAAAGTAGCAGGATACAAAATCAATCCACAAAAGGCAGCAGCTTTTCTGTACACCAGCAATGTACAAACAGAAAAGGAAATTATGGAAACAATTCCATTTACAGTAGCCAAAAATAGAATAAAGTACCTAGGGATCAACTTAACCAAGGACGTGACGGACCTATTTAATGAGAACTTTAAAAATCTAATAAGGGAAATCAAAGAAGACACAGGAGATGGAAAGACCTCCCATGCTCATGGGTAGGCAGAATCAATATAGTGAAAATGGCCATATTGCCCAAATTGTTATACAAATTCAATGCAATCCCTATCAAAATCCCAGTCACATTCTTCACTGAAATAGAGAAACCAATCCATAAATTCATATGGAACAGCAAAAGACCTAGAATAGCCAAAGCAATTCTAGGCAAAAAAAGCAGTGCAGGAGGTATCACAATACCAGACTTCAAGCTCTACTACAGGGACATCATAACAAAAACAGCCTGGTATTGGTATAAAAACAGATCGGAAGATCAATAGATTAGAATTGAAGACCCAGAAATAAAACTGCACTCTTAAAGTCAGGTGATATTCGACAAAGGAGCTAAAGATATCCAATGGAATAAACATAGCCTCTTCATCTACTGGTGCTGGGAGAACTGGGCAGCCATATGCAGAAAACTCAACGTAGACCCAAGCCTATCACCATGAACCAAGATCAACTCAAAATGGATCAAGGACCTCAATATCAGATCTGAATCCTTGAAACTACTGAAGGACAGAGTAGGAAAGATGCTAGAACTAATAGGCACAGGAAGGAACTTCGTGAATATAGTCCCAGGGGCACAACAAATAGGAGAGAGATTCGACAAATGGGACTACTACAAATTAAAAAGTTTATGCACAGTTAAGGGCATAGCCACCAAAACAGAAAGACAGCCAACCATATGGGAAAGGATCTTTACCAGCACAGCAACAGACAAAGGCCTAATATCTGTCATCTACAGAGAACTCAAAACACTAAGCCCATCCAAGCCCAGTAAACCAATTAGGAAATGGGCAAAGGAGCTAAAGAGAGACTTCACAAGAGAAGAAATAAAAATGGCAAAGAAACATATGAGGAAATGTTCAACATCCCTGGTAGTAAAGGAAATGCAAATAAAAACAACCCTGAGATACCACCTCACTCCAGTTAGAATGGCCTATACTCTGAACTCAGGCAACAACAAATGCTGGAGGGGGTGCGGGGAAAGAGGAACCCTTCTCCATTGTTGGTGGGAGTGCAAATTAGTTCAACCACTTTGGAGAACAGTATGGAGGTTCCTCAAAAAGCTCAACATAGACCTACCCTGTGACCCAGCCATACCATTCGTAGGCATCTATCCTGAACAGCAGGTCCCAAGATATCAAAAAGACAGTTGTACTTCCATGTTTATTGCGGCACAATTCACAATAGCCAAAATATGGAAACAACCCAGATGCCCCTCCACAGATGAATGTATCCAAAAAATATGGTACCTCTACACAATGGAATACTACATAGCGAATAGGAATGGTGAAATATTGTTATTCGCAGGGAAATGGTCAGAACTTGAACAAATAATGTTGAGCGAGACAAGCCTAGAACACAGAAAACAAAGGGACATGATCTCACTGATATACGACTGTTAAGAAAGGGTGATGGAGAGACAGTAGAAACCAGGTCTGTGAAACCAAAAACTTCTTGTCAAATGGTATTTCCCACAGGATTGGGGCAGCGACCCAACAGTATGTAACTAAAACCAAACAACTACTCAACATATAAAGGTCAAAAATTGACCTCTCAGTGGAATTCAATAGCCCAAAAGCTATGTATGTACGTTCATATAAGACTACTGTTGACATATTGTCTAATACCGACATTACATTTTAAGCCCTAGCCGAATTTTCTTGGGCTTGGTACGTGGATACTATACATGTTCTTGATACATTGTGTATTGTATATATGTCTACCTGACCTAGAGAAGGGAAAGAAAAACAGAGTGTAAGATAGCACAAGAAATGTACACACTGCCGTACTATGTAACTGTACCCTTTTTGTACAACAACTTGTCAAAAAAATTTGTGTTCAATTAATAAATAAATTAAATTTTAAAAAAATCAATGAAGTAAATGAAGTAAAGAAGTGCATGCAAGACCTAACAGATGAGTACAGCAAGGACATGGAGATCATCAGGAAAGTCCAGTCAGAAGAAAAAGAGATTTGGAATCAAGTAGCTAGCCTACAGTCCCGACTAACTGAAGCAGAGGATAGAATCTCAGGAGCTGAAGATTCCCTAGAATCGATGGAAAAAGATAAAAAATCAATACAAAACCAATCCAATCGACAAAACAGATCACTCCAGGAGAATCAAGATACAATCAGGAAGCCCAATTTAAGGATAATAGGTATTGAGGAAAACCTGGAGAATGAAGTTAATGGAATAGGCAACCTATTTAACAGAATATTAGCCGAGAACTTCACAAATATCCAGAAGGATAGGCCTATACTGATACAAGAAACATTTAGAACCCCAAAACCACCAGACCACAATAGGACATCCCACTAACACATTGTGATCGAAACAGAATCAATAGGGTTCAAGGAAAGAATCCTTAAAGCTGTTAGGGAGAAAAAACAATTACATATAAAGGAAAAGCAATCAGAATTACCCCAGACTTCTCAGCAGAGACCATGAAAGCAAGGAGAGCCTGGAATGAGGTATGCCAAACCCTAAATAAAAATAACTACCAAGCAAGAATAGTTTACCCAGCTAAACTCTCATTCCAACCAAGAATAGTTTACCCAGCTAAACTCTCATTCATAGCCAAAGATCAAATAAAAGTCTTCCACAGTATGGAAAAAATGAAACATTATATCACCACCAAACCAGCTTTACAAAAAATCCTCAAAGATGTACTATACAGGGAAAATAATCAAGATCCCAATGCAGACAGAGAAATGAACCCTAAATAGTAAACCAGAATATCAGATCAAGAAATGGGAAGATTCAGCCGGCCATTCAATGGACAAAGGCCTCATATCTAAAATATATGCAGAACTAAACAAATTACCCTCATCCAAAACAAAACCGCAAAGAACCGATAGCCCCCTCATCATGTGGGCTAAACACTTAAAAAGAGACTTCTCTGATGAGCAAATGAGAATGGCCAAGAGACATATGAAAAAGTGCTCTACATCACTGGCCATAAAAGAAATGCAAATCAAAACAACATTGAGATTCCATCTCACCCCAGTAAGAATGTCCTATATCAAGAAAACTAACAGTAACAATTGCTGGAGGGGATGTGGCCAAAAGGGAACCCTACTTCATTGTTGGTGGGACTGTAAACTGGTTCAGCCACTCTGGCAAGCAAGCGGTATAGAGATTCCTCAGAAGGCTCAACATAGAACTCCCCTATGACCCAGCAGCCCCACTTTTGGGTATCTATCGAAAAGACCACAAACCAAATCACACTAAAGCCACCAGCACAACAATGTTCATCGCAGCACAAACTGTAATAGCTAGAATCTGGAACCAACCCAGATGCTCCTCGGTAGACTAACGGATCAGGAAAATGTGGTACATATACACAATGGAATTTTATGCCTCTATCAGAAAGAATGACATTGCCCCATTGTTGGGGGCTCTCGTGACCCCCTCCCCCCTATCTTCCAGGGGGATGCCTGAATCCCAAACTATGAAAGAACGCTCGGCTTTATCCCTCTCGCCTGCAGAAGGAACAAAGCATGTTCTTATGGACTGCGCTGAGCTGAGGAGAAGGTTGCCGAGACCCCCTCCCCGGTCCCCTCACGTGTCAGGAACGTCGGAGAGAGGCATCAGGGAGATGATTCGATGGTCCATGAGTCTCAGAGGGAGGGGAGAAAAATTTATTATGGTGACAAAGGCGGAAGGAGAAGGACTTGGGGTGACTAGCTGATTGGCTGAGCTGGGCTGCCCATCAGGATGTCATGAAACCTCCTCTGTGGGTGGAGATCACAATCCCCCAAGGGCCAGGCCTCTGCCATTAGACACTTGGCCGAGCTGAGAGGCGGGGACCACTTGCTTCTCTTCGACTGGAAGGTGGGAGGGGTTCCCTCCCACACTGCCCCAGGGCTGGGGGAAGGGCAGCGTGAATCCCCAACACCCCATTTGTAAGGAAATGGAAGGACTTGGAAAAATTCATACTAAGGGAAGTGAGCCAGACCCAAAGAAACATGGACTCTATGGTCTCCCTTGGGAATAATTAGCACAGGTTCAGGCAAGTCACAGCAGAGGATCACTAGAGCCTAAGATGATGCTAAGTGAAATGAACTCCATGTTATGGAAACGATTGTTATATCACAGTTGTAACTACTTTCAACGTGCCATGTGTAACTGTAGCTTCAATTAATGATGATCTTCTTGTATCACCCTCCTGTGGTTGTACCTGCACTATCTCTGTATCTTATCTGAGTATATTGGAAACCGTGTATACTGGTGTTAGAACTAGGAAATTGAAAGGGAATACCAAAATCGAGAGATACAGGGTAAAAAAAGACAAACAACTACAAAGGCCATACTTGCAAAACTGTTTGGTGTAAATGAACTGAACAACTATTGGGAGGGGGAATGGAAAGGGAGAGGGGGGAGGGGGAACAAGGGATGAGGTAACAAACAGTACAAGAAATGTATCCAATGCCTAAAGTATGAAACTGTAACCTCCCTGTAATTCAGTTTGATAACAAAATAAAATACAATTCTTAAGTTTCATTGATTTTTTTTTCTTTTTCTAGTCTCTATTTCATCTTCCTCTCATGTTTCTTAACTGCTTCTTCAACTAACTTTAGGTTCTGTTTTTCCCTTCCTTCCTTCCTTCCTTCCTTCTTTCCTTCCTTCCTTCCTTCCTTCCTTCCTTCCTTCCTTCCTTCCTTCCTTCCTCTTTCTTTCTTTCTTTCTTTCTTTTTCACTTAGCACTATGGACTTCCTTCTCTGAATTACTGCATTTTGATACTATGTTACCATTATCATTTATGGTTGTAGTTTTCTTTTTTATTGCTTCATCTTTTTTATTGCTTCATTGCCATATTATATGAGGGGTTTTTGTTTGTTCTGTTGTGTTTTGATTGTCTTGAATTTGAACCCAGCTAGCAGTGCATTTCCAGCCGCCTGTGCATTTGCTACACTTGAGACCTTTTTACACTTTAATTCTTTTCAAATAGAACTTAATATTTTTTTTCAGACTGGCTTCAATGGTCTTTCTGCTTATGGCCTCCAGCATAGTTAAGACCACAGGTGTCTGCCACCACACACACTTTAGTGATGGAAAGAGGGTCTGGCTAACTTGTCCTGTTGCTCCTCCAACTGGTTTTGAACTGTGATCCTTCCTCCCAAGTAATGAGGATTACAAATCTAAGCCATTATTCCTGGCTGAAATCATGTTCATTTCCATATATTTGTGGCTTTTCTAGTATTATTCTTGTTACTGATTTCAGATTTCATATTATTATGGTCATATACCTAAACTTGACCTTTTAGCCATTGTTTCTATAAATAAGCTTTCTGAACTCTTATCCTTTACAAACCCCTGTTCATAAACATTCATTCTTTTCAGTTTTTCTTTTTTCTCCTCTGACTGAACATTTGCAAATGTCGGATCTTTGAAATCATATGTCCTTTTTTCTGAGTGATTGATTGAGTCTTCTGTTGATAGTTTTCATTGCATTTCTTCATTGACATAACCTGTATGAGGCACCTCAGGGTGCCTTTTCGTAAATCTCTACCCAGACCACAGTCTTGAGTCAGCAGATTTCCTAAACCCAGCTGTGTGCCAGTCCTGTGCTCACTGTCACTTTGCGGCTATGGCTGCTGCTGAATTGGAAAGGGTAAAGTATTAGCACAGAAGAGAGAATTAGAAGAGCATTATTAGAGCATTAGAAGACAGGAAATGGAGTTCAAAGTATATATAGTTCTAAGGTCATTCATTGGGTTGGAAAAGTAGCTGTACCAAGTATTATCAGAATCTTGTGCCTCTGTTCCCTCACCTGAAGGGGACAAGAAGCAAAGACTGTGCTGAGTGTGCCACAGCTTCGTTTTCCTCCTGCACACAGGGAAACCCATGTGTCCTTGTTCCCCTCTATCTATGAGAGACCTAAGTCGATGACAGGAAGTAGACTGTAGGCAAAGTAGTGAGATGCCAGACAGAGGCGTGGCTTCAATAACTCCTACTTGATCTTCCACATACGCTGTCCTCTCTAAGCCCAAGTCTTTGCAATGGTTGAGCCACATGATAAAAGCACCTTAGCACCCAGCTCTTACTTAATGTGAGACAAGCTGTCCAAGGGAGCAACCTAACCAGACAATGTCCATCAGACTGTGTGAGGGCGTGCCACAGGAAATCTCACTGCCTTCTTGGAGTTACTTACTGCAACACTAGCCTGTCTGGGCTAGCATACCACCCTAAAGGTTGCTGGAAGGCGTCAAGATGACATTTTCTCCGTAATAGTCATTCTTATTATCATCATCACCATGAGATTCACAGAGCTCCAAACTAACATGCTAGGGCTGAGCTAGGTGCCAGTGACTCATGCCTATCACCCTAGCTACTCAGGAGGCTGAGATCTGAGGATGGTGGTTCAAAGCCAGCCCAGGCAGAAAAGTCTAGAGGAGACTCTTATCTCCAATTAACCACTCAAAAACCCTAAGAGGTGCTGTGGCTCAAATGGTAGAGTGCTAGCCTTGAGCAAAAGAGGTCAAGGACAATCAATGCCTAGGCCCTGAGTTCAAGCCCAAAAGAGAAAAATGAAAAGGGCTAGGGCTGGGGGGAAATTTGGGGCATGACAGAGATGGTGGGCATGAAAGGTGACAATGGTGGTCAAGAGTTTTGAGAAAAGAAGCTGGGATCAGAGGATCAACATTTGAAGCCAAGTGGGCAGAAAGGTCCATAAAACTCATCAATTAGTCAGCAAAGTAACAAAAGTGGAAGTGTAGCTCAAGTGACAGAGTGTCAGCCTTCAGTGACAAAGCCAAGTGAGCACAAAAAGCCACAAGTTCAAACCCTAGCGCCAGCACCAAAACTTAAAAATACTAATAATTCCGAGAAAGACCATGGACAGGAGGAAGCTCGGCATCTAGGCCTGGTGCCACAGCATGCCATTTCAGAGATCTGGAGGCTGCTGCAGGAGGGTTGTGTGTTCAAGGACAGCCTGGCTGCATGCACAGGGAGATTTTATTGAGAGAGAGAGAGAGAGAGAGAGAGAGAGAGAGAGAGAGAGAGAGAGAGGATGAGAGGGAGAGAAAGTAATGAGAGAAGAACAAAATAACTCGGTAGCACAAAGGAGAGCAAGAACTGTCAGGTGGTGGACACCGTCCCTGTCCCTTTGCCAGTGTCCTTACCCGCAACCTGTGCGGCTCACGAGTGGCCAAGCCCACTGTGCGTGCTGACCGCTGCTGACGGCTCCCCACGCTCCTCCTTCATAGTGTCAAGATCCAGGTGGGGGAACCCGCGCCCGGTCCGGCATACGTCACCATCTGATGGCAAGCTCTTCCCCGAACACTTGCTGGTACTGCTTGAAATGAGTTTCTTTGCATGCCTTCCGGTCACAAGAGCCGAAGGCTGGCAAGGAACAAAGGACAGAGCGCTCTTTGTCTCCGAGGGAACAAAGGACAAATGTGCAGAATGGGACTGGAGGAGCTGCAAAGGGTTTTCCTGTGATACTGCTCTAAGCAGCACAGACATTCCCCAAGGCCTAGGGGCAGCCCCAGGCCACGCCAGGGCATTGCACCTGGGCAACCTGGCCCGCCAGCCCGGGGCGAGGCGGCACTCACCTCCTAGCTGCAGCCCAGGGCCAAGGCGGCCCTTAACTCCTCACAGCAGCCCCTGCAGCCCTCACCTCCTCACAGCAGCCCTGGGGCCGAGGCGGCCCTGCCTCCTCACCACAGCTGGTGCAGGCCCAGGCCTCTGGTGGGGAAGCGTGGCCACTCACAGGTCACTGCCGATGGCTGCTAGGCCCACCAAGGCTGGCTTAGCCAGAAAGCAGTTATAATATTACTGAGCTTGAAGAGTAGTGATAGCTCTTGCTGGAAAATGAATCCCAAACAGGCCAGAATGAACCTCATTTATTATGAAAATCTTGTGGATTAAAAAAATAAACAAAAAGGCTCCCAGGCCTGAGACACAGGAAATAACACAGGAAAAATGAGATCAAGAAAAACAAAATGAGAATGGGTGTGAAATTTGTGCAACTTTATTGTGGTATGTTCTTGCTCCAAAAAGTTCTTCTGTCCAAGTGTTCCCAGTCATCTCCTGGCCCTGATGTTTTCCCAGATGTGTTGTCCCACTCCCCATGGGAGTTTAGGAGCAGTGATTCCCACTGGCTCTCCCTTGCTAACCAAATCCCAACTAACACAGGCACAAATTAAAGCTCAATAGCCCTTCATGCCTTCTTCCTGGAAGGGAAATCCATCTACTTACATGTATCTGTAAATCAAAACTCACTTGCCTATGACATTCCTGCAGACAAGGCAAAATAAACGTCAGCTCCGGTAGGCTGGGATGAGGGCTGAGGGCACAGTGAGATCCAGTTGTACCACTGAGTTTCCAGAGATTCATCAGCCTCAGCCAAAGTCATTGATAGCACAGCCTGATTTCAGAAGTTCACTTGCCCAACTGCTGCTAAAAATACTTCTTTTGAAACAAACACTCAGAGATAAGAAACAAGCATAAAAGGAAATGTCAAATCTGATTGAAAGTTTATCTGTTCAAGACATGCAGTTTATGTTATCTAATGAACTGACAGTAATCAAAAGCACCTCCCATATTATAGTTTACTCCCTTGCAAGGTGTACTATAAAGATGTACTCTCTAAAATGTCTACAAATATTACCCTGATGTACACGTAAACTTCTTTTCTTTTGATTCCTTCCTACTTTCTGTCCTCTCTTATTTCTTTCTGTCTCTTGCTTGCCTTTGATTTTTTTCTTTTTTAATGACAGAAAAAAAATTATTGGAAACTTATTCTGGTGACACTTGCTTTGCGCATGTGATAGTATGAATCCTAACAGTGACTATAGGACTCCTTCTATTGGTCTAATCTGAAAAAGAATTTCCAATGTGAACATTTTTAATAGACTTTACTAAATAGCAATGTTAACTTATTAAATGAAATGTTTTCAGATGTCTAAGTGCTCAATGAGCAGGGCAGATAGACAAGGAGACAGGAAAATTACATTATTTTCAACAAATATCAAAAAGGCAAGGGGCTGGGAATATGGCCTAGTGGTCGAGTGCTTGCCTTGCATACATGAAGCTCTGAGTTCAATTCCCCAGCACCACATATATAGAAAAAGCCAGAAGTGGCCTGTGGCACTCAAGTGGTAGCCTTGAGCAAAAAGAAGCCAGGGAGAGTGGTCAGGCCCTGAGTCCCAAGCCCCAGGACTAGATAGATAGAAAGATAGATGAGTCACAGTGTAGGTGAACAGATGAAAATACATAGTATGAAAAAACAAAAAGCCAGACCCAATCTGAGGAAGAAAACTAAAACGAATCGGCCTCGCTCCACTCCACAAAATTATAAAATTAGGAGATATTGGGGGGAGCTCTCTAAATCTGCCTTCTCCTTTATTTATTTTTGGTGTTGTAGATAGACTGGAGATAAGTGTCCCAGGACTTTCTTGCCCAGGCTGGCTTCAAATGGAGATCCTTAGATCTCAGCCACCTTCTCCTTTGAAATGACAGAAACTCTTCATAGATGGGAATACAAAAAACAAAAGGACAAAGTCAAAAGGAAGTCCTGAAAGTTACCTGTGTTTTGTGTTGGCCTCTCCCATCTTATCCATCCAGAACTCTGATTAAACTAACCTGACCACATGTATTTCTGCCACCCAGAAAGAAGAAAGCCAGCAAGGAACAGCTGCCATTTTGAATATCTAACTCTCCATTTCTTGCATGGACAGCAGGAAATGTTTCTTCCTCTTTTCCTATTTCTTTCTACTTTAACCTTTGCTAAATACTTGCATCTTGTGAGACTCCTTTTTGTGAAACACACTGAAATGATTTTCATGAATGAATCTCAAAGACCTGAGATTTTGCATAGAAATTATTATTTGTCCAATCTCTAAAAGCTTACTCTCCTTTCAATCCATACTAGAAATACATGCACATATAAGCACATTATATTTTATTTTGGAATATCTAAACTAGGTTTCACTGATGGTTTGTTGAGTGCCTCTTCTTGCCTCCTCCCCTGTGTCATCCCCTGAAGGCCTGCATGAGTCTGAGTGCAGGGTGTAGCTGATGCAGTCCTCACAAGGAAGCCCCTCCAGCCTTTGGATTCCTGTCCTGGTGTTTGGGGGCTCATCTTTCCTCTGCCAGCCCTTGGTCCTCCTCATTTGCCCTTGGCTCCTCTGGGCTCCCAGGCAGGATGGAGGCATAGGAAGGGAAGTATGTCCAAAAGAGAAGAGATGTGTCATTACTCAGTACTTTCCTAGAGGAATACTGAGTCTCTTCAGGCTGACAATCTATGGAAAAAGACAATGCCAATGGAAACCAGCTGGATTTATTTAGAAGATTATATGGAACCTTGAGAAAGTCATAGAGAATGTCACTTATTGGGCCCATTTCCATCTTGACAGCCCTGGTCCTCACTGTCCCATAGCCTGGGGGTGACACGTGGCTTCTTACACTGGGGGCTCCATGTTCCCTGAAGAATTGGGACTCCAAAGGGGAAGAGAAGACTGTGTGCTCCAGAAATTGTATATTCTTCCCTCCCACATTTACATGCCCAACAATCCCTTTCTTTGCTATTTCTTCATATTTTCGTCCACAAAACACTATGAAAATTAACCTTCAAATATGCTTTTGGCCAAATAAATTTTTAAATGAAGAAAGTTAGGCTTTTTATTGAAACAGCTCCTAAGATGCATCTGAAGGGAAACTAAGGCTCTGCGGGGCAGCCTCACGCCTCCTGTTCTCCCTGACACCTCTCGGGCTGCCTCTCCGCTGATGGCTGCTGAGCTCTTTGCTCAATAGGAGAGGAGGCTTAGTACTGGTGACAGCTCACTCCTGTAACCCTAACTAGTTAAAAGGCTGAGAGCTGAGGATTCTAGTTCCAAATCAGCCTGGACAGAAAAGACCCTGTGATTCTTATCTCCAATTAACCAGCAAAAAGCCACAAGTGAAGCTGTGGCTCAAGTGGTAGTGTACCAGCCTTGAGCACAGAAACTAAAAGACAGTGCCCAGGTCTTGAGTTTAAGCCCCAGTATTGTCCCCCTACACAAACATGAAAAAAATAGGAGAGAAGAATGATTACATTCTCCACATGACATGGCAGCTAAGACACAGCTCTTTTACATAACTTCTTCAAGTCACAAGTAGTGGAATTTGTGTGGCCACCTGCCTGACTGGAAATCCATATCTGCTGCGCCAGTCCATTTGCAATGGGTCTCTGGGTCACCTGGGCTTGCAAGGCTGGTCTGCGAGCAAATGTTTGTACACCCACGACTATGACTGTAGTTGATGAGTATACGCACATGAACTGTAGTGGACTACATAGAATCGACTCACTTTCATCCGTTATCTGCTTTCACATGTTAACTCATTTTGTGCATGAAATAGAGGCACCAAGTCACAAAGTTAGAAACTACATGTTTTTGCAAAGAAGTGTTATTCTTGTTCAAGAAGTTTCCTCCAAGATCCAGTATTTCTGTGGAGCCTTCTGATATGGTAATATCTATTAGCAATCTCAGAGGCGTGTGACTCAGTGGACCCTTGGTGTCGGGAGCAGTAAAGGGCATTATTTTTGCAGGCATCCTCAGGGACTGACTGGGGTTGGTGGTCTGATTTTTAATACAATTTTCTAGGGTGTACAAGTAAATTGGTTAACTAGAATTTTTTTATTTTTTTATTTTTATTTTTGCCAGTTGTGGGCCTTGGACTCAGGGCCTGAGCACTGTCCCTGGCTTCTTTTTGCTCAAGGCTAGCACTCTACCTCTTGAGCCACAGCACCACTTCTGGCCATTTTCTATATATGTGGTGCTTGGGAATCGAACCCAGGGCTTCATGTATATGAGGCAAGAACTCTTGCCACTAGGCCATATTCCCAGCCTAGGATTTTTTTTTTTTTATTCTTCTCTATTCTAGAATAATCTGGGAACATAGTGTTGCAGAGGCAATGACAGGGCTGAGAGGGGAGGAAGTGAGGGTGCACCGATGGAAGTGATTTGACCTCTCCCAGCCTTGGCTTTCTCATCTCCAGACATCTCCAGAACTCTGTAGGAAATGCTGTATGTGGGGGATGTGTGTGGTCAGAGGTGTGAGTCTTTAAGTCTCCAAATTACTAGCTTTCTGAATGCAAGAAATTCTGAAAGTATTGCAAGGTCATGTTTGCCACACTTGTTTCTCTCCATCCCAGAAATGGAGCTCATCAAGGTCAGGCTGGGGAGAGTCACCATTTCCACTTGATGCTTTATGGTAATTGAATAAAGTTGCATATATTTTACGTGTCTCTGGTGCCCTCTAGTGGCTGGGTGGACAATCTCCAGCCACAGCTATCCATGAAAGCTCACCAGCATTCTTCCCAACTTTGCCTTCCCAGAGGAAAAACTCAGACGCAAAGTACTTCCTCTGTAATTCAGAACACCAAGTCAGCAGGAGTTATGAGATAGAGTTCTTAAAAAGCAACCTAAGAGTGGGGGTGGGAGGGAACAGAATTATTCTCATTACCTACTTACGTAACTAATCCCTCTGAACATCACCTTTACAATGAAAAAAGAATTAGAAGCTTTTTTTTTTATTGGCCCCAATGAGACTTTATTACTAGGGTGATCATTTTCTTCAAGTTTTTTAAATTGTAAAAGTGATGTACAGAGGAGTTCTATAAGTCAGATAGTGATACATTTCTTTATGAACAGTGTCACCTCTCCCTCATTTTCTCCCAGTTTTTCCCTTTCCTATTTCTCTCTCCTAAAAGCTTTTAAAATTTCATTTTGCTTTCAGAGAAAAAAGTCTTTTCTAACTTTCCCAGTGTCTATGCTGAGTTTTTAGAAAATGTCGGTATAATTCAGATACACAGCTCAAACCACACCATCTAGAAAAAGGTAGCTCATGCCAGTAATCCTATCTACTCAGGAGGCTGAAGTCTAAGGGTCCTAGTTGGAAGCCAGCACAGGCAGCAAAGCCTGGGAGACTCTGAACTCCAATTAACTACAAAAACACTGCAAGTGGGAACTATGGCTCAAGTGATAGAATGCCTACCCTTGAGCAAAAACAGCTCAGGGACTGTGCCTAGGCCCTGAGCTCAAGCCCAGGACCAGTGCACGAATGCCCATACACACACACACACACACACACACACATACACACACTCACACACACACAGTGGCAGTCCTCAAACATTCCACAGCCTACACCCAGGACAGATTGTGTTTCCTCATGTCCAAAAACCCTCTAGTCTCTGGTCAACCCTTTTCTGACCCCAGAGCTGATCCTCTGGATGCAGTGCCAACTCTGCTGGCAGCACTGACTTAGCCTGAAGCAGCAAACACATATCTTTCCCAGTTCCCTCTCTGAGTCGGCATTATTGCTAACTACACAAGTCTTCCATTCATTGTCAACTCTGGACACCATTGCCTGAACCCTCATCTTACCTAACCATTGAGACTCCTCCCAATCCATTCTCTCCCACTCACCCCTGCTTTATCTTCTATACTGCACCTTATTTCTCTAGAAAACATACATTAGCATCCAGATATCTTAATTGAAAATGGCCTTGTCCATTTCTTTGGCCTCTTCTCTTTCTTTAGACAGATACTTAATGAACCCTGAGCTCACTCCTTCACTCTCCTATGCTGGCGCATGATCAGCCCTCAGTGTGGATGCCCAGGCCACCCTGCAAGGTCAGCAATGTTGTGGCCCTCCAAGAAGCTCCCCACAAATTCTAGCAGCCCCCACTCTTGAGGCCACACAGTGGTCAGGGGAGATCAGGGGAGGACGACTGCTGTTCTTGTCTCTTTAGCTGCTCCAGAGGAAAACTCCAAGCTTCTTTTTTCTATGTGCCACTGGGTCACCCAGCCTGCAGAAGTATATATGTACTATGTACACGTGGCTCAAGAATGGAAAATCACCATGCTGAGCCTCTTGTTCACTTGCAAATGAAGATGAGGTACCTTTCATGTGAAGTAAAGACTAATAAAGCATTATCTGTAAAGATCCTAGGAGTGCCTAGGATGTGGTAGTTCGTAGAATCGAATTCGATCTATCTATCTATCTATCTATCTATCTATCTCTATCTATCCATCTGTATCTACCTTTCATCTATGCATGCATGCTGCAATCATCCATCTCTCCATGATATGCATATATAGATGAATAAGGGAATTTGATCTTCCTGTAGGAACTGTAGAAGCTCAGAAAATCCTGTGATCTCTGATCTCATGCTGAATCTATGTAATGCCCCCCATGATTCCTTGCACATTCCTTGACTGATTCTTTTAAACCAATGGAAGTATAATCAAGATTGTGGAAAATACTTGCCTATCATTCTTTAGTTTCATCCTGAGAAGGGAAAGCATGTTTTTACGAACAGGCAATCAATCATTCTCCTCCCACCTCCTATAGATTCACTGAGACATAGTCAGCTGAAAAAACAAATAGCATAAGTGAACTGCCCCTTCATCATTTTGTCCCAAAGCGCCTGTGGCTGCACACAGCCCATCTATTCAGAAAGGGGTGTTCTGGAAGAGCCAGACAGACCCAGCCCTCCTTTCCATTTCACAGTTTCATAAAACATTGGCTGGCTGGTTGTCTGGCTTGCTGTCGAGGTTAAAGCAGGGCATGGAGTGGGGGCAGCAAGAAGGAGAAATTAACTAATGTCTCCTGCTGATGAGATGACTTGCTTATGGCCTTAACATAGACAAAGGAATAATGGGAAAGACCTGGCTTGCCAAAAACCCATTAGGCAAATGTAAAAACACAGCATGAAGTCCTACCCTCTAAATATTCTTGCTACAACTAGCCCTACATTAATTGGTGCTCTAGTCACAAAATGACTTCACTTTTCATATTACAGAAAAGGCATAAGAATTTAATTACATTTGTTTAGAAACATGAATACCTCTTTCTACCCACTGTTTCCATGTTAAAGTATTCATAAAAGGGTAAGTTATGCTGTGTGCTGGTGGCTCACACCTGTAATCTGATTTACTCAGGGGGATGAGACCTGGAAGCTCAGTTCGAGGCCAGCCTAGGTGGAAAAGTCCATGAGATTCCATTTCCAATTAACTAGTAAAACAGTAGGCTGAAATGGTGGCTCAAGTGGTGGAGCACCAGTGGGGAGTAAGTGGATGGAGGCAGTACAAGGCCCTGAGTTCAAGCTCCTGTACTGGTAACAGAAAAGAAAAAAAACAAAAAACAAAAAACAAAAAAAAATGAAGGAAAGAGGAAGGAAGGAAGGGAGGAAGGGGGGGAGGGAGGGAGGGAGGGGACAAGTTGAGGAAGTTGTAGGCTATTGCACTCACCTGCAATTCTTCATCATTTTCTTCACTTTCCCTGGAAAACCAAGTCACTCCAAATGGAAAAAAGGAAAATCACCTTTTACCTTTTACTTGTATCAAAAGTACAAATCAAATGGTCAGATTCTAGAGAAATAAAAGGGGACGTGGATAAACAAAGTGATAGACAACTGAATTTAACCATCACCTAAAGTTGCCTAGTGTATATTGTGCAGCATCCTATTCAATTCCAGTGAAATAATTGGGGACCACACAAAAGAAGGATAGAACTATTAGATGTGATCAGATCTGTGTTTTCACAGAAAAGACAACTAAGCTCATGAAGGGGGACCCAGGGCTCACACACACACACCCTTGAGTTAAAAGTACAAAAACATTGTCTTGAATTAAGTATAGTTTAAAAAAATGGGCAGAAGTGTAAAGTGGACAAAAGATGGACTGTTATGTGGTGTTCAGCATTATATGTCAACTTGACTAGGTTATTGTCCCATTACCAAGCACTAATTGAGGTATTGCTCTGAAGGAATTTTGTAGATGTGCTTCCCATCTGTGATCCACTGACTTGAAAACATTCATCCTCAGTTATCCAGGAGGTCCAGCCTTAGAATAGATTGAAGGTTTTCTATGACAGAATTTCACAAGTCCCAACTCTTGCCCCTGAGGATCTGGCCTGCTGTTCTGCAAGTCCACAAGCACTCAAACACATCACTTGCACCAGAAATTCTCTCTCTATATATATACATATATATGCAGATATTATACTATATCATTATATATGTGTGTGTGTATATATATATATATATATATATATACACACACACTACTTGTTTGGTGTTTCTTCTGCTTCTTTGGTGAATCTCTAGTCAATTATATTCAGATTGTAAGAACATAGAAGAGTAGAACATATTGATTTTCATTGAAAAATTTCCAGTGAAAACAAAAAAATCTAAAACAGCCTCCTACAAGTGCTAAGGTCAGTCTCCTGAAAACCCAACTCATCCTAGAAGTTAGTGCTGACCAATGAGCCGCCTACAATGGAGCTCAGATGCTCACCAGTCATTGCAAGCTTGAATTGTAGATTCAGGAATGACCTGGATGGGAATTTGGGGTGGGAGCTCTTCTTACAACAGCTGGCCTATTTCCTTTGCTCAGCCTGGGCAGCCTGACTTGCCCAGAGTCATCATCTCCAGTGTAGCTCAAGCAGAAGTCCCAATAAAGGCTATGCCCATTCTTCTTTAAGTCTGGTATATTTTCTAGTTTCTGGACCCGAGAATACAGAGCTTAAATAATTTCAGTTGTACAAACCCCTCCCCAAAATCTTTGCTATATACAAGCATCCAAAAACTCATTTCAATGCTCTGGTAAATTAGCATGGAGATCTATTCATACAGTCATATGAATAAGACTATTCATGTGTGGTCTTGCGAAGTCTATTCACAATCTTATCAATCCTTACCCTAATGACTTGTTGCAAAGAAAGGCTTAATATCTTTGTCCAAATTTCCTTAGTTAGGGTTTTAAAAAAATAGGAAATTTCTTCACATCTAAATATCTGGGTTCTTTTGGGGAAAAATCAGTGGTATGGCTTATTCACAGATGACATGGGAAGGCCTGATACTGTACTTGCTGCCCAGTTCACTCATGTTCTTCATGACTTCACTGAATCCTGTGCTTTGCTCTAGAAGGAATCCTTTGTTTTTACTTTTTTCCATACTGCATATACTCAGCCTTTTATTACTGCCCTCTTTTCTCATGAAGCTACATTCCTATTTTCATTAAGGTGAGGTAAGTCTTTATCATTATAGTTACTAGGAATACAAGGTTGTTTTTTGTTTTAAATTGACCTGGAATTCTTATGCCGGGATTTAGTTTTTTTTGCTTTGCTTTCACAATTATAAAGGTTCTGATTGATCTGTCCCTAACATGTTATTCCCCAAACTTGTTTCTTTGGTGAGTAGCTGATCATATTCAGATTGTGAGGTCCAGTGAAAAGAAAAAAAAAATCTAAAATAGCATCCTACAAGTGTTAAGTATTAAGGTCAGTTCTAGTTCTGGTACACAATTCTATAGAAAAGCAGGGGCTTGCATAAATACATATACCAACTTATTTGAACACAAAGTCAAAGCCACTTCTGGCAATTTCTTTAAGAACCAAGAGTGAAGAATGATAAATGAGCTCTTCCTCTTGCCTAGGGCCATGCTTACGCAGCTAGCTAGCACTGAAGACTGCCTTTCACAAGTCCACCAGACTCACAGGACTGCAGAATGTGCATTTCCCTACAGGAGTGGAGAAACATTTGCATTCTATGATGTTCAGAATATTGACTGTTTTAAAAGCAGTAATAAACTCAAATGAAACATGGATAACAGACTGAGTACCTCACAAGAGAGGATCCTCCTAGCAAATAGCTAAAATATTGCTCAATTTTATTATTACTAGTGTAAAAATAAGACAAATCAAAACCAAAATAAGATTAAGAGACTTAACAATGCCAACAGTTGACAGAAATGTAGGGCATATTGATGGAAAAAGGGCAACTTCAGGTATAATCAATCACATGAACATTTTTAACAATAACTACTGAAATTGAACACACACAAACCTTACAGCCCAGAAATTCTAGTAATAACTATCTACAGTTACAACAGAAAGGCTGTATGTATATACTAAAAAAAAAAATTGTACAAGGTATGCATACTTCCATTATTCATTACAGCCAAAGATACTAAAAACAGCCCAACTGTCCAACAATGAAAAATGAATCAATGCAGACAATACAACCCTACATAGGAAGGCAACACATCCTGCTGACACAAATGATTTACACAAATACAATGTTGAAGTCACAGACAAAAGACTATGTACTGCGTAATTCCACTGAAGTGAAATTCCAGAGTGACAAAACATCTATGGTATTAGAATTCAGGAGTGGTTACCTGGGAGAGAAGGTAGAGGACTGATTTCAGGAGGCCCAAGGAGTGATCTGGGAAGTGAGTTATTCGTTTTGCTAGTGTTTGTGAGTGTATCCAGGTGTCAATAAGGACTTACTTTACAAAGGTTAGTTCCTTTCTTGCTTTTAAAAAAAATGCTTTCCAGGACTTCAACTCAGTATCTTTAACTTTTTTCTTCTGCAAGTCCTGGGAATTGAACTCAAGGCCTGGGTGCTATCCCTATGCCTCTTCGTGCTCAAGGCTCTACCACTTGAGCCACAGTGCTACTTCTGGCTTTTTCTGAGTTGTTTATTGGAGTCTCACAGACATTTCTGCCAGGCTGGCTTTGAACCTTGGTCCTCAGGTCTCAACTTCCTGAGCAGCTAGAATTACATGTGTAAGCCACCAGCACCTGGCTTTTAACTCTTATTCTATTTGCTCATGGCTTAGACCATGTCTCATGTCTCCAGGCACTTTTCGGCATGGGCTGCTTTCTAACCTGTCAGCAAATCTCAGCCTGAGTATCTAGTATTATAGTGTAAGCACAACTTGCTTTTAATTGTCAAAATGCATTCCCTTTAAGAATTTAAGATGACTGCCTTCATCTGTAAAATTTTGAAGTTTCTTGATAGTTTGTCCTGCCAATTTATTATTTTGATTGTGTGTGTCTGTGTGTGTGCGTGTGTGTGTGCACTATCCTGAAGTTTAAACTTAGAGCATGGGCACTATCCCTCAGCTTTTTTGCCCAAGGACTTGGATAATAAATGCAGTAAAAAAAAAATTTAACTTTATTTTTCCTTTCTAAGAACGATGACCATTTTGGAAGATAGTTTAGCAAAGTTTTTTCAATGAAACAAACCACAACTCTTGAGCCTAACATCTAGTAATCCACCTGTTATTTACCCAGAGTTCAAATCAATCCACATAAAATCCTACATAGAGATTTAAGGCAGTTTTATTTATCCATAATCACCCAAATGAAGACTCAACCAAGATGTCCTTCAGTGGGTAAATGGAAGAGTAATGTGTTTAAATACACACAATATAGCCATTTGTGCTTAAGAAATGAGCCATCCAGCTATGCAAAGACATAGAGCAAGCTTAAACACCTATAACTAAGCAGAAGCCACTCTAGAAAAGGAACACTAGGAGACAGTACAGGATTAATAGTTGTCAAGGAGTTGGACTTAGGATGGGCTTGAACAAGGAAGAAATTTTCAGGGCATTCAAAATTGATATTGTAATGACGAATGTGCCATTAGACATGTATACAAACCCATTCACTACACAACCTCTAAAGTGAATCTTGAACTACAGACTCTGGGTGACTGTGATGTGTCAATGACATTCATCAATTACAACGGACTACTTTATTAGGCAGGACTGATAATGAGTCACGCTGTGTATTTGTGGGGACAAGGGACAAAGGCACAAAATCTCTTACCTTCTTCCTCAATTTTGCTCTGAACCTAAAACTACTGTAAAATAATGACGTCTAAAGAAAAAAAATACTATTTATGGAGGTCAAGAGAGGTAAAATTAAAGCCAGCACTAAGGAAGTCTCCTGAAGAGGCCTTAGCTTCCTGCACATCCCTTTTATCTCCTAAACAACCCGAGTTCTCTGACCTTGCTGTGGTAACTCTAGTGTATCTGAATGTTACAATCCCCCAGAAAAAAATGGTGTTCTGTTTCTTTTCTACAAGAACTCGTGGCAGTCACTAGACCAATAAGACAAAAAAGGAATATGGATCTTTGTAATATATTAATAAAGTAAGCATCTGAAAACCACTATACAGCATTAGGAAACAGCCAAAGTATTATTTATGACATATTTACATACTTACAAAACTGACTATCCAAAGTCCTTTTGCATAAATGAACTCCATATCCTGGGGAAAAAAAATCCCCCTTTCTTAATAATTTATGCTCAATACAACAACTTTGAAAACAGCATTATCCATTTGGCATCACAAACCACAAAGTTCTATTTAGAACTATTTCTAGCCAAAAAACAAGTAAATTAAACATGTTAAATAGTTTAGTTGACCCTGAGTATTGGTACTTTGTATAACTAATGCAAATTAAACATGGTCATCTGGACCTTTTTATACTTCTACTACTATCACACTATCTTTGTTTCTACCAAAGAGCTAAGGAATAAACAATGGGAAAGCACAATGACAAGAGAATCACAAGAGTAAACCACCAGCTTTTTACACTTCACAAGTCTAAGAAGGTTCAGAACGGCCCTGGAAATGTAACAAGGGGTTAAGGATAGGGCTTAGCCATATACTATTTGCTTAGCATGCTTGATACCTTGGGTTCAAGATCCAGCCTTACAACAAACAACAACAAAAAGTGACAAGGAGGACTCTTAGAACTGATCATCTGAAGCTGATGTTTAATTACTTTTATCCATTTTTTCTGAGGATTTTTATACTAATTGTGTTTAAAGTCAAAAAATTCAATGACTTGGAATAAAACATACAAAAGGCAGTAATTTATACCTCCTCATTTCATAAAACCACTATAACATGGTAACAAACTGGGTTAAAAAATCTTCAGAAAGAACAAATGACAGCTATCTACCTATGCCCCCTACAGTACACACACACACACACACACACACACACACACACACACACACACACACACACAGAAATGAGGAAAAGGGACCTAGGAGACCAGAGGGCTGAAAAAGGGTACCATGTACTTAAGATATGCTTGATAATTGGATATATCCAATGCTTAAATACCATCATGGAAACTGCCTGGCTAAGTCACCCTGGTATAAGGCTATGAATTACATTTCCTGGTCCTGTGGAACACGGGGAATCCAGGATGATAAAATAAAAGGTTAGGAAAGCTAAGTGTGTGCAGTTGCAGTCAGTCATGCCCTGAGGTCTTTCAAAGAGAACCCTGGACCCAAAGCAGAAACAGGCCAGGTTAGATCACATGTTTCCCTTTCTACTGGCCCCTTGTTCCTCCTTACCCACATATGCTGCTCCAAAGATCAGAAGGCGACAGTTATCATGGGCAGGAAAATCCCACTTCAAGCCATGGCAGAACTCTGCCACAGCTATGTGTGGACTTAAAGAAAAACACCACTCAGTGGGAGATCAATGTTCACTTGTGGTTCTATGAGAACAACCTTCACAAAAGTAAAAAAAAGATACTGAAGACTTGGTTAAACAAAAACAAAAAAAGGAAGAAAAAGAAGCCAGGTCTTTGTAGGATCTATACAATTTCCCTGTAATAGGAGGGAAAGTAGCAAAAATATTTAAGAGTGGGCATACTTTTTTACCTCAGTCTAAAATTCTGGACAGCTTTTAAAAGCAAAAGATAGAGATGAATGGGAGAAAATGTTTCTGCCTTCTTTCACATAAGAAGGAATGAAAGCATCTGGCTCTACTATCCCAGGACAAAGGGCACCATAGCAACTGGAGGCAGCTCCTTTCCCACTTCCAATGACAGGAAGTCTGAATGTCACCCAACAATCAGGACAGGGTTTGGAAGTTCGCTTAGAAACTGTGTGCCATTTCAAATTAATTCTTAATTATTTTCATCCTCAGTTAAAGCTAGCATAAATGAAATAATTACTTGAAAAAAACATTAATACAAAGCAAACCTTACACATCAAGACAGCCCAAGATGAGAGCTTTAATGCTTTTATAAAACTGCCAGAGACAGTGCTAGTTCATTTACCTCTATATAACTGTAGAGAAGAGTAAATAAAAATTAAATTACATTTAGATATGAAACTATTTTCAGAAAGTTATTTGAATTTACACAGAGTTCAACTGTATAAGAAAAACATTTACTTAATTTTGACTTATGTAAGTCCAAAGAATGGTAAAATATATTATTTGAGGGAAGAAAAAGCTTTCGCTCAATACAAACATAGATCAAATAAACCAGGTTCAATATAAAATAGTTTCTTTGAAAAATGTCCATTAAAAAATAAAGACAGAATAGCATAAAGTTATAAAAGTGGTGTCCTAAGTCAAACTAAGAAGCAATCTTAATTAAAAGAGGCACAGCAACAAGGTATCCCCTCTCTAAATCTATTCTTTGGAGAACGTAAGTGGAAGCAGTTGGGAGTTTATTCTCGGAAGTTCTGAATAGTGTTATACAAAAATAACATGAATAGTTTTGATTTAAAATATACTGGGGTTATTTACCCTTTAATTGTGACACAGCAATGAAAAAAAATTAAAAATGTCTAACTCCAATGTTCACAGTAGAAATCTGTAAACTGCCAAAAATTATTTTTTAAAAAGGAAACAAGTATATTTTTCCAGATAAGACGACAAGCACATGATAACCAGAAAGAAGTGATTGATTTTGTCCTTTGACTCACTGTGTGAGAGGCATACAGAAATATTCATCTCTACAGGTAGGTGTCTTAGGGTCAATTCTTGAGCATATTGTTCACCAAAATACTCTAGTCTGTATCATTAAATTAAATATGTTCACATATCAAATTCACTTAGTAAATCTGGCATATTAAATTGTGTCATAAATATATTTGTACATTTTCTTTTTTTGAGGAACTTGTAAAACTGTGATTGTAAAAAGGATCTTTCTTTTCTCCAAAGGAATGACACCACGCTTTTACAGGAAAAGAAAAAAAAATTGCAGCCTACAGGGAAGTTGTAAAACCTTCTGGATTCACTGACGCTGTCTAGTTTAAGAAGATGGCACACATCTTCTTCCCATGAAGCTAGGAGCGAGGGCAGTCTTGGCTCTAGCTGGGCAGCTCTCAGGCGGTCCTTGGGGGCAGGCGCTGTTTGTACATGCCTGCCACAGCTTTGGCGGCGCTGTAGATCATCTGTCGGCGAGACATGCCAGTGAAGGCCAAGTGCCAATCAGTCCGGCTGACATTTACTAAACTCTTCTCCAGGACTTCGCCCACTGTCACCAAAAGGCCTGACCACCGTAGATTATAGTCCTGGGGAGTGAGACTTTGAGCCTATGGGGGAAAAAAATCCACATTACTTGTAACACTTACTTGTAAGCACAAACTACGTTATAAGTAACATCTCAAAATAGATTATGACAACTCTCAGAAATACCACTTGGCTATCAATGACATAAAGTCACAGGGCTACAAAAGAGACAAAATAATGCTGTATGTCTATCTACTTTGCTAAAATAAAAACATAATGTCAGTCTTTCTGTTGTTGTTACTGTTGATGTGTGTGTTTGTATGCTCCTGAGGAATGAGCACGGGACTTCATAGATGTCTAAGTCTTTAATAGTCATCTACTCAAAGTTCAGTCAGATAGCTTAATTCTAGTTTTATATTGGGTCACTTCAAGTTTATTAATAATAAATGAGTGTTAAAATTATCTTTTATAGTCACACAATTCCAACCAGCAAGAAAGAGATGATGTGTCAAGGCTTTAACATCTTTAGGAAATAGTTTCTTAGTAGCTTTTAGAAAGTACTCTAAACATGATTAACATGTCAGTAAGTTAGGACATATCAAACACTAACCAGGCTAGGCCATCATCAATCACTGCTACTTCATCCCCATGACACAACCTGTATTATTCCACTCAAATAATTTTTTCACAGGAATAAATCATAAAACATTTCATTACACAGGAATAAAAGAAGAATAAACTCACCACCTAATAGCCAAGGTTTTCCTGTCTTAGGGTGTTAACCATAGTCAAAAGGAGATTCTTCTCTATATGGAGAATATATCTATATTGTAAAATGAACTCCCAAACATGCTATGTATTACAATCATCTGCGGGACTTTTCTTTTTCATTAAAATTACTTTCTCATGCCTCAAGTATGACAACTGAATTAAGAACTCTATGGCTTGTACCAAGACAAATAGTATATATTATATAAAATCTCTCTAGCAAATCTGATAGGAACAGCATAGCACAACCAGTATTTCATTATATTTTAAAAGAAAAACATACATTCCTAAGGTTTCTGCACACAGAAATGAAAATGGTTTTCATATTGCTACATGCTCACAAACCCCCTAAAGGTCTTGTTAAAAAGAACATCCCAGCTCCAAAACCTGTCCAGGGCCTGAGAGGCTGTTTCTCACATCAGATTCTCAGGTAGCATTTATGATGCTAGGCCAAGAAAGGGGTAACATTGATCAGAACATATTGTATTCATAAACTGCTTTGGTAAGTGGTAACTCCTTATGTACAACTACTTAAAGACAGTAATAAAAATTATTTTTAAAAATCCAGAGGAGCTGAGTTTTTAGTTGAGGAAAGAACAATTTATTTAATTAGGATAAATTGAACAAAATTCTGCTCTAGATTTTCACTACTATACATTCTGACAATTTAATTTCTCAATAGGCTGATTTCTATTCCATTATTAAATCGTAACAGCAAAGCAGCAGCTATAAAACACAAAAGAAACAGGGAGAAGAACTGTATAGATAAAAAGCAGGCATTTCAATGCACTTGATCCTTTCTTTTGAATTTTGAAACCATGTGTGAAAACAATTAAAGGAAAACAAAATAAGAAAGCAAGCACTGGGTGTGGGTGCTGGTGGCTCCCACCTGTAATCCTAGCTACTTAGCAGGCTGAGATTTGAGGATCACAGTCTGAAGCTAGCCTAGACAGAAAGGTAGCCCTGTGAGACTCTTTATCTCCAATTAACCACTCAAAAACCCAGAGGTGGAGCAGTGGTTCAAAGTAGTAGAGCACTAGCCTTGAGCAAAAGAGCTGAGACAGTGCCCAGGCCACACACCCAACACCCCCCCCCCCAAAAAAAAAGTAGCAAATGAAAACCTTTGAGTAACACTATTTAAGTAACCCTATTAATGATTGAATGTACATCTTTCCAGGCATTTTCCTTCTCATTTGTAAATATTTTAGAACACACATATCTCCTATAAATAGGATCATACTAAATGTGCTATTCTTGACATTTACTTAGCAAAATATCTTTAGGTAGTAGTATATATAAACTCATTTGGTTCCTTGAATATCATGTTGGTTTCTTACCAATATACAGCTCTAAAAATAAAATACAAATTGTCCAGTAGCAATTGTCAGACACCCAAGCATAGGGATGAGTAAACTTTTCAGAAAAAAGGCTAAAGAGTAAACATTTTAGGTTTTGATGTATAACTAATTAATTCTACTATTGTGGTACAGTTACCACTATCAACTATAAATCAAATGTATGCAAAATGGCAGCATTATATCCCAATTAATCTTACTTATTAAAAAAAAAAAACAGGTAGTCAATTTGGCTGTGGGCCATTATGTGCTGACCCCTAATCTACAGCAATATTAACAATGGCAGTGACAGGAACATCCTTAAATCACAAGGTATCTAAGGAACACTCTGATTACCTAGTACATTCATACACACAGATACTTAAACCAAATTAACTACGGTTATTGTATAGTATGCTTATTATTTCTAGCAAATATCCTCAACTCCATGGAAATTTTTGTTTCTTTAATGTCTATGTACTGAACCACAAAAGTGGTTTACTACTGGTGACCCCACTCTTCACTTCTTGAGCCAAAGCTACTTGGTAAGCTACTTGTACTTCTAATGGACTTCTGAACTTTATTAATTTCACTAATGATTTTTACATTCAGTTCTAAGTAATGCACACTGAAGTATTTTTAGTGTTAAGAGACACAATCTCACAGAATTAACTAAAAAACGGACTAGCTATATTTTTGATATTTTATACACCATGAGAATCATGTTTTCATTGAATGCCTTGTAGCTTACACTTATGACACCATTAGAATATAGTTGTTGTTGTTGTTTGGCTAGCTGGAATTTTTCACTATAATACTTATTGAGTAATTAAGTTACACCATAGAAAATTTACAATATTTGACTATTTTTTACTATCAAAGATGGTAATTTTGAATGATTCATCTAAATAGTTAGAATTAATCATGATAAAATCCATATTTTCCAAAAAATTTATCATTTTATCTGTTTTAAAAGAAATAAAATGAACAGTATGAATAGTATTTAAGAACAATCTTTTAATCATTTTCTCATTGTAGTGAGTCTAATGCTAACATCTTTAAGTATTTTTTGAACTTCTAAAAGGAAATTATGGTATAAATAAGTTTCAGTACAAGTTAAAAATATAAACACCAATTATAATACATTTTCTAGACTGCGAACTTTAAAAGGGGCACTTGTTGGCTTTTGGTAATTTTATGAACATATATGCCAAATTTATATGCAATTGTAGGGAGGATAAAATACAACTGTTTTATCAGATTATCAAATATCTGTAAGTTACAAATAATAATACAAAGCTGTCAGCAAAACAACTTAACAGTACAAATACATACAGACACACACACACACACAATAGTCCAGATTATATAGATATATTTCACTAGAGAGCTAAAGAAATTTAATATAGAAATAGAGGAATAAGAATCATTTGGAGACTGTACACTAGGTTTATTTTTTACATCAACAAATCTAAAACTGTGTTCCTATTTTTCGTGTTATTAATACTGGCTTGTACTGAAGATGAACAAGTAAAAATGATGATTAGATGACAGAAAAAGAAATGAGATTCCAATGGAAATAAAGATGGGAGATGACAGTCAAAGTATATGAACGGTGGACTGAAAACTGGTAGGAAGAGTAAACCTCTGACCTCACAACAAAGGAAAACTGATGTTCTTCCTAACAAAGGAAAAATGTTCTTCCTAACAACATGGAAAAATGAAGAAACAATTACTCATGTAGTACATTACCATTCCAAAGACATCTGGAAAACAACAGCAAAGAGAAACTGAAACATTCAAGGAAGCAAAGAAAAGGCCAAATGAGAAAAGGGACATACAAAATCAGGAATATATTTTTAATAGAAATTCTAACATAATTTATACTCAGAAGACAATGGTGCAGGTTTCTCTGGAACATAATGCAGGAGCAAAGTAGAAAACTAACCTGTTGCACAAACTCCAAAGGCACTGGTGTGGCTTGAGTAAAAGTTTCCAGGCGAATGCCATGCACAGGATCTTCAACTACCAAGCACCCAATGTCAAACCACCTGCAACACAGTATGTAAGTTTCAGGTTGCTTATGTACTAAGTGAAAGTTACAGTGAGTAGCCAAGAAAGAAAAACAGATAAAACAAGCACATCTCAAAAAGGAAATGCTTTTCTAATTAATTTTCAGGAGGACAATTTATAAAAATATGCTATTATCTTAATTCCAAGAAGATAACACCTATTAATAGGCACTAATAATATAGAAAAAGTAATTTAATGCTACTTACCAGGAAGTATCCTTCTTGCTAAGATGGGAGAATGATGGAATCAGGGTACTCAAATACTCAACAAACTTACACACATGAGAACATGAAAAGCTTCATCATGAGTAATTTTTTTTTGTCATTTTTAAGTAGTTGGACAAAGAAGTTGCCATTTAATAACAAAAGTTTATAAATATAATGCATCTTGATCAATATCACCCCTTTCATTCCCACCCATCCCTTCCTTCCCTCATTTTTCTTAATTTTATAGGATATACACTAAATTCTTGACTACATTCTCTCGGCCACGTCTCTTTTTTTTTTTTTGCCAGTCCTGGGCCTTGGACTCAGGGCCTGAGCACTGTCCCTGGCTTCTTCCCGCTCAAGGCTAGCACTCTGCCACTTGAGCCACAGCGCCGCTTCTGGCCGTTTTCTGTATATGTGGTGCTGGGGAATCGAACCTAGGGCCTCGTGTATCCGAGGCAGGCATTCTTGCCGCTAGGCTATATCCCCAGCCCCTCGGCCACGTCTCTTGAACTCTGTTCCAGAGCTGCTTTTTGCTCAAGTTTAGCACTCTACCACTTGAGCCACAGCTCTACCTCTAGCTCTTTCAGTAGCTAATTGGAGATAAGAATCTCACAGACTTGCCTACCCAGGTTGGCAATGAACTGCAATCCTCAGATCTCAGCCTTCTGAGTAGTTAGGATTACAGACATGAGCCACCGGCACCCACCCAGCTATAATTTTTTATTGATAGCAAATGTTATATGAACTTGATCAACTATGGGAAATTTCTATTACTAAACTTATTATTACTAACATACAGCTATCTAGGACATTTTAAAATAAGCTTATTGAAAGTCCTCATGAGTTATCCTCATAATTAGCCCTTCTAACTGTTCTGAATTTTTCACCATCAATCTCAGGTTTCAAAAACAGCCTCATACTTGCAAAACTATTTGGTGTAAGTGAACTGAACACCTCAGGGGTGGAAAGGGTAAGGGGGAGGGGGGAGGGGGGTATGAGGGACAAGGTAACAAACAGTACAAGAAATGTATCCAATGCCTAACATATGAAACTGTAACCTCTCTGTACATCAGTTTGATAATAAAAATTTGAAGAAAAAAAAACTTAACAGCCATATCAAAAAAAACACCAGCCTCATGAAATAAAAAAAAATTTTAAAGACACTAATAAATTACTAGCAGTAGGACAATTTTAAATTTACACAAGACAGCTGTAGCAACTCTGTATTTATCTACTGGAATTAGCCCTAAACTCATGAATTTAAACAATGAGAGCATATGGAGCAGGAAAATGTTCAATGCTTTCATTATTAAAGAAAACATAAAATTGGTTACAAGGTTCTTATTTATAAATTTTTTGAAAAATCAGTAAAATACAGAGTATCCCAAGACATTCTGCCACATATAAAAATGGAAGCTTTCAGTAGAAGCACTGAACACGTTTCCTCCACCCAGAATTTCCTATCTATATTTCTACATTTTCTCAAGTTTGACTTTGTCTACAAAATCTAATTCAATACATAACTATTCATGAATTTCCAGTGCTGAGTTATCACACCTGAAATTTCATGTAACATTTGCTATCAATAGAAAACATACCTGGGCACCAATCGCTCATGTCTGTAATCCTAGCTACTCAGAAGGCTGAGATCTGAGGATTGTGGTTTGAAGCCAACCTGGGCAGGCAAGTCTGTGAGATTCTTATCTCCAATTAGCTACCAAAGGAGCTGGAAGTAGAGCTGTGGCTCAAGTGATAGAGTGCTAGACTTGAGCAAAAAGCAGCTCTGGGACAGAGCCCAGGCCTCGAGTTCAAGCCCCATGACCAAAAAAAAATTTTTTTTAATTATATGACCACTTAAATAATTATTTTTAGCTGTCCTTCTGTACCTATAATATGCCCTGAAAGTTAGAGGAATTTATTTTTCCAGACACATTATTATTCAATACTGAAAAAAAAAACAAAAATAAAACCAAGAAATTACCAAAGAAGGTACATTTAAACAAAGAGAAATCATTTTAATATAAAACAATTCAACATAATCAAAAAGTTTCTCCTTTTAAAATACCCTCAAAGATAATGTGGATCTGTGCTGTCTGGGAGTTTTCTCAACATCTAATAAAAGAGTGCTCAGGAGAAACCTAGTGACTGCTATCAAGGCCTCCTTGTCCATGCCTGCCATTACTACATGTAACTGCGTCAAGTTATTTGCTATCCACACCCAGTGATATCCCAGCAATAACACATCATATCATCACTCTGTATTTAAAGTTCTATTAAGTGGTTGTAGCACCTGTAGAGAAAGCAGACATTACTGTCTCCATTTTATAATTACAAAAAAGACACAAGAAAGAAGTCTGAGTTAAGTAATAGGACACAAACAGGTACGTGAGAATGTCAGCATCAGAATGAACTGTCTCACTGGTTCTAAAATAGGAGAGACATTTTGCTAGGCCTCAGCGTGAACTCTCTTTTGTTTTGCTTCAAAATAAAAACAAGCCTCTTACTTGTCAGGTAGCAATTCTGCAATGAAGTTTTCTACCGACACAGCTGTCTGCTTTGCATGGATCACTCCAGTCCGGCGCAAGCTATCTATGCGTTCCTGGGCACCCTAAACAACAGACATAGGTGAGAAACCATTTTGTAAAATATTGAATATATTAATTTATAATTATACAAATAATACTCAAATATATATGTAGATACTAACATACTCACTGTAAATGTTCCAACAATACAAAAGCACATACAGTAAAAAATGAAAATGTCCATTCATATCCCTTTCATTCCAAATGAATTCCCTGTGTATATTCCCTTATGCATTACCATGCTAGCTGCAACTGTGATTTGAAAAACCACATTTTGAAGAAATCTTATAATATTCATCTAGCAAAGGGCATCTGACTAAATAAATTTGCCAGTAATAGTAATCAACTACTTGCCAACGGTTGATTCTCACATGACTTTTTATGAAAATAAAAGCTACAAATGTATACACTACACCAAAACTTACTCAGTAAAAACTAAGGGGTTGAGAACCCTGCACAGACAACTCAGCATCATAAACACACATCTATAACTGAGTACTAATAAAAGCTTGATCATGAGGACAAATTTGCTGTTTCCTACTTTTATCTGAGTCCTTTCATAAAAAAATGACCATAAATGGAAGTGATGAAATTGTGAAAAAGCAAATGTGCTCAAATTCTATTTTTGAATGGGCATAGTGATACATACACTTGGAGGCTAAGTAAGACAGGAAGATCTCAAATTTAAGGTCTGCCGGGGCTACATAGCAAAATTTTGTCTCAAAACAAAAACAAAACTCTCGCCTGGCGCCAGTGACTCACGTAATCCTAGCTACTCAGGAGGCTGAGTGAGATTTGGGTTCAAAGCCAGCCTGGGCAGAAAAGTCCATGGGGCTCTTATCTCCAATAAACTACTTAGAAAAAGCCAGAAGGGAAGCTATGTCTTAAGTAGTAGAGTGCTAGCCTTGAGCACAAAAAGGATCAGGAACAGTGCCCAGGTCCTGAGTTCAAGTCCCAGGACCATCCAAAACAAAACCAAAAATAAACTTTATTTCCTCAATCTAGTCATAGACAATACATGGAAAGGAAAGGAAAGCTAAATAGCGAAAATGAGATTAAGTGGTCCGTTCTTATTTAAATGAAAATTAAGAAGGCTAGGATACTTCTACAAACATTTTTTTTTTAAAGAGATGAAGTAAAATACAAAGAGAATGTAATAAGTGTATTCAGACACTAGTCTGAAAAGAGGAAAAGTGATACAACTTAAAGCACAACAAAATCAATATGGTAGGGGGAATAGCTCAAGTGGTAGAGTGCCCACCTAACGAGAACAAGGCCTGGGTTCCATTCCCTACAGCAGAAAAAGAAAAAAATCAAGACTATCTACTTCTATTACCATTTTTAGTGCTCATTAAAGTGCTAATCTGAGGGGCATGCAGTAAGACCTCACAAGAAGGAAAAACAAAGGGGTAAATGAAGGATTTCATGGTAAATGTTGAGACTATAAACAGGACAAAAAAGCATTATCAAATATAATATTAAAATAAGGAGGCGACTTGATTTTCAAAGAAATACAGCAAATAAGAATAATTCTTTCTCATGGTCACTGTAAATAATTTGCTTAATTCATTCTACCCACGAACTAGTCATGGCTATATTTAGGTTAAAAACAGCTTAAATAAATGGTAATTTAGTAAAAACTCCCAGGGTATTAGTTGAATGTTCACCTCTACATCTTTGATGTTGAGCTATATCGAACAAGACTACATACTCCTAGAGTCTATACTACCAGGAAATAAGAGACCGTTATTTTTTCACTATACTGCGACTTTATACTTTTATTTGGAGCTGAGTAAGGTGACAAGTTCAAAGTTTTTGGAGGCTTTTTTTACTCACAAAATCCAGAAAATACAAAGGTTAGATCTCATCGATTTTTAACTGTTGCATTCATTAAGTGAGGGCTCCTTTTCAGTTTAAGATACTTTAATATATTCATGAATGTAATATTACTGTCTAATATTAGTTCCTATGAGTTTTTTTAATAGGATTCACTTTACTAGTATAGGGTATCAAGGCATGGCTGCTTGGCCACTGAAACACTCCTCTCTAAATGAACTGTGAGGAAGAAGGCCTTTAAAGCCCATATAAGAGCTTATACTAAGGACTTGGCTCAGATGAGTAATGAAAACTTTATACATTCTCACAGATGGTTACAAGTACTATCCATCTCTGTATTTGTTGAATATAAGCTCTGAAGGTCATGAATTTGATTGGCTTTTCAATAAAACTGTTTGCTAATTTTAAGTAACTGAACTGATTATTTTCTTTAGCTTACTTCATATTTATAAAGGACACAAGTACAGCTCGGAAAAACCATTTACTTCACATACAATCTGATAACGAGGAAAAAATGGTTTTAATTTCTGCATTTCAAAATTCTACACTTTTTGTCATTAGCACCCTATTTCTGAAAAAACAAGCGTAAAAATTCTTAATTTCAACATTATGATAAAAACAAGTGCAGAAAAATTAGTTCATGTCTAAATTTACAAGGCCTAAACCAACAGCAAGGATGATCCTAACAAATATGAATAAATTTACAAGAAACTATCAATTATATTTATAAATAAGGTTCTTCTTGAGCGAAAAAAAAATCTTCAATCTTTCATGTTCAAACCCTATCCATTTAAAATATCATCTATTTACTTGTCTAGCGTGATAAAATATTACAGACCTATTGTTTAAAATGTTAATAAGGGGCTGGGAATGTGGCTTAGTGGTAGAGTGCTTGCCCTGTATACAGCACCACATATATAGAAAAAGCTGGAAGTGGCACTGTGGCTCAAGTGGCAGAGTGCTAGCCTTGCACAAAAAGAAGCCAGGGTCAGTGCTCAGGCCTTGAGTTCAAGCCCCAGGACTGGCCAAAAAAACAAAAAACAGAGTTAATGAAAAAGCAGGCTCTTCAACCTAATCAATTGGTTTTAAGACTCATTTTCCTTCACACTAATATAATTGCAGTTCCCCATTTCTTCATAATTAATCAACAATATCTTTAGATATCCTTCTACATATCTTTTATTTGTCCCCTCTTCATGCTCCCAGTGACAAACTCCTACTTGAAGATCTGAATCTTTCTGAAAGCTGAAACCTCAGCTCCACAGTCACCACCATTCTTCAGTTTCTGCTCAAGACTCCATCTTGAAACCCACAGCCACACAATCTAATTGTACTGCCATAACAATGTCAAATGCTACTTTCTCAAAATTTCACTAACCTGTGCCAGAGGACTAATATGTTCCCTTGCCAGGCTTTTTATGAAAGTAATCCCAGTGCCAAATCTCATTTTAACATGCTTCACAGCTCACAGAAAGTCCTTCCTTTATTCCTTCCATGTCTGGCCATTTCTCTATCCAATTACCTATTTTTACTTTATTGTTTTCTCCATGTTACCCTCTAAAACTAAATCTAGAAGTCTTCCTTCCACGCTTACAAACTCTTTCCAATTTCCAAAAGCACAAACTCATTCAAAACATGTGATTTGCTTTAGTCTGAATACATCCATATAAATATCAATTAAGAGGCAGAGTCCTGCACTTGCAGTTGGCAGGGCTAGGTGACCATGCAGCTTAAAATGAAAGGAAAGAATTAGAGAAAAATACTGGAGACTGAAGGACATCTGCTGTAGAAATAAGCAAAACAAGAGAGTAGGTTAAAGGGAAGTGAGGCCAGAGAATGTCTCAAGGTTTCCTTGGCTTATTTCTTAAGGTAGAAAGCAAGCTTTATAGCACCAAGTGTTCATTAATTCTTTCATAACTGTGTGCTGGCCATGACACAAGGAAGAGCACAAAAATGTATGAAAGAGCTAGGCGCCAGTGGTTCAGTCCTGTAATCCTAGCTACTTAGGAGGCTGAGATATTAACAGAAGCCAGCCTGGGAAGGGAAGTCCCTAAGAGTCTTCTCTCTCTTATCTCCAATAAACTACTAAAACAGTGGAACTGTGGCTCAAGTGGAAGAGAGCTGGCCACAGAGTTCCTGGAATTGTAACACTGACAGTATTATTAACAGTAATAATTTAAAAAAAATCTTATGAGATTCAAAGGATACCCCTAATTTCAGTAGTTGATTTGAATGTTAAAACTCGGTTAAAATCTTTGTTAGGATTTTTTTCTTTCTGATTCCCTCCTTCAATAACGAAAAACGTACTAAAGATTTCGGTTTCTTTTGGTGGTACTAGGGTTTGAACTCAGGCCTTTTCCTCTTAAGCTCCATCCCTATTCTCCCTTTGCTTTAGTTATTTTTTTATTTTTTACATAAGCCCTTGGAGGGTTGTGCAGGGCTGGAATGGAACACATTCTATGATTCTCTCAACTACAGACCTCTACATAGCAGATTACAGGTATGCATAATCATACTCAGTTTACTGACTGAGATAGAGATCTTACTAATTTTCTGTCCAGGCTGATCTTGAACTACAATCCTTCCTAGTAACAGCAATTACAAGCAAGCACCCAGTATTTTAGTTTTCTTTAAACTGAAAATCCACTACAATTTTATAATACTACAGAGCAAAAGCAAAGTTGATCATTACTTCAGTGTATAAAAACATACTAGCCCCATAGAGAACACAGGGTCATTACCACCATTATGAAAAGTTTAGGGGGTCAGGTTCCATATTCTGAAAGAGTTCTATTACTTACTTTCAATCCAGCTGCATAGCCCACAGGTTGTGGAGCAATGTTGGACTGCCCAGCTTCCCCAATTACCACAGCTAAGCCAAAGACCTCCTGGAAAGCGTCACGCACAGCAGCCACTTTGACTTCTTTATTTGATGTCACTACAATATCCAGCTCACCCCCAGACTCTATAAAGGACAAAGGAAGTTCCAATTCCAAATTTAAATAGTGAAATTCTCACAATTACTACCATACCAACATTTTATTTACATAAACATTACCAAGCTCATAAAACCATGTAAGATACATATTCATTATTTTTCTGGGGTTGAAGAAACAGGCTGACCAAGTCTGTACAAGGTAACAGCTTTTCAGCATTTACAGGATTCAAACAAAGATCTGTCAGCAGCTGACCTAACAAGACACATTTTTCAACATGTACTCAGCTCCAACCTACATCCTTTTCCTGAGTTTTAAAACTGAATTTATAATATGTTATCTGAAGAAGTTTTGCTTGCAGCAGAAAATGGAACAAGACATCTTTAACAGTTCTGAGATTAACTAGAGCACTCATTTTTCAGCATTCTACAAAATGTTCTACATAGGCAGCTTTGTCTTGAGAGCAGAATTTTGTGGTGGATCATATTTCTTTCTTGGAAACTCAGAGCACATTAACATATCAGTATAAGAAAATCCAAAAATTAAAAACAGTAACTCTTCTAACTTAATTCTGTCCATAATTAATCTGTTCATGGAACATTTTTTCAGTATCTAAGAATGGCTCCTAAAAGTGTTCCATAGATTTAAATTTGGGAAACAACAAAACAAGTCATGAACACAGCTTATTTTTTCTGACTAAACTAATCAGCTTCTAATTCACTTAAATTTTGCATGGACACATTTATTGCATTTTTAAGACTGTAAATAAAAACTTTTCCTGCTGTTAATAATAACACATCTAGCCAGGCACCGGTGGCTCATGCCTATAATCCTAGCTACTGAGGAGGCTGAGATCCGAGGATCATGGTTCAAAACTAGCTTGGACAGGAAAGTCTAGGAGACTCTTATCTCCAATAAATCACTCAAAAACCAGAAGTGATGCTGTAGCTCAAAGTGGTAGAGTACTAGCATTGAGCAAAAGGGCTCAAGGACAGTGGCAAAGCCCTGAGTTCAAGACCCATGACTGGCAAACAATAATAATGACACATCGATAGTTTGCAACTTTCTACAAAATTTGAACAACACCAGTTTCTAGCCCTGGAGCTATAAAGCAATCACAGAAATTAGATATCTGGCTTGTGAAGTACAGTTACACATTTGAGATACTCTATAGGAAATTAAAATAAAGAGTCTCGGGCTGGGGATATAGCCTAGTGGCAAGAGTGCCTGCCTCGGATACACGAGGCCCTAGGTTCAATTCCCCAGCACCACATATACAGAAAACGGCCAGAAGCGGCGCTGTGGCTCAAGTGGCAGAGTGCTAGCCTTGAGCGGGAAGAAGCCAGGGACAGTGCTCAGGCCCTGAGTCCAAGGCCCAGGACTGGCCAAAAAAAAAAAAGTGTTAAAAAAAAAAATAAAGAGTCTCACATCCTCTGTTAGAGTAGTACAAAACTAATATACTAAAATAAACAAAAAGATTTACTTTTTCTCTAGGAAATAGTTTAAGCAAGTGGGTCATCCACCTTCTTACACATTTTCACCAAGTAAAAAGAGCATGTATAGAAGTTCCAAATGACCTGATTCTATGGAGAGCTCAAATAGTACGATTTTTTTAGAAAGACTAAGTCAAAGCCCAACAAAATAAGCACCAGGATATGCGTACTTGCAAGGGGCCAGGGATGGGGCCAAAGGGAGAGAGGTAGATGAATGAAAGGGGGAAGGGGGAGAAAATGCAGTCAAAAGTTCATTGTATGTATCACAAAATTAAGAAAAGGGAAGGGGGGGTCAAAAGGAGGGGAGAATGTTGAAAGGGGCAATGCAGATCAAGATGCATTGTATTCATAAAACTGCTTTGTTAAATGGCACTTCTTTGTACAACTACTTGAAGATAGAAAGAAATTTTTTAAGTTTACAATGTAACAAAAGAGCATATAGTACAAGTAGACATTTATTCGTTAACCATACATACTTCTGTCCTACTATCTGAAAAATGTAACCACATTAAAAATTGACAAGTTTAATAGTATACACTTTATTTGTTCATCAAGTCAAACATTTTAAACTTTTCAACTGCTTTTAAAACCTATGTACTATCATTTAAAAACTGAATAATTAGGCAAAATATTCCATTATTTTCAAAAATTTTATCCTAGCATTTTGTGAGAGGTTGAGTATTGAGTAACGCTTTTCACAAATACTGAAGACTAGTAGTATTTTACAACTCAGACTTACAAGTATTCACTTATACTGAATGAGTTATTTTGGCATTGTATGAGCAAAAGCATTGCTTAAATGTCACCAGTAAATAAAGTCAAAGTCATATAAAGCAGAAGTAACATGTACAATTAAAATCCATAATGCTGCTCCTCCCAGGTTTATTCTGTAGTTTTTTAAACTTATTTAATGGTAAAGAGATAAAAACGAAGACAAAAATAAATAGGGCTGGGACTATGGCCTAGTGGTAAAGTGCTCGCCTCATATACATGAAGCACTGGGTTCGATTCCTCAGCACCACATTATAGAAAATGCTGGAAGTGGTGCTGTGGCTCAAGTGGCAGAGTGCTAGCCTTGAGCAAAAAGAAGCCGGGATAGTGCTCAGGGCCTGAGTCCAAGGCCCAGGACTGGCAAAAAAACAAAACAAAAATAAATTAATAATGCTGAAAACAACCTGACACCCATCTTTGGTGCAAAGGTTATATGACCAGTAGAAATGAACTGAACATTACAATTAGTGTCCAACACTGATGTTGACAGATACTGCTCTAACTTAGGTACATACTGATATATGGGGCCATGCCGGGGTCCAGCGTCGTAATCATGCTCTCTACTGAATGTTTTGTCTTATCAAGCACAGATTTCACCATAGGATTCCCAGCCACACCCTGCAAAGAACAAGAAAAATATAAATGCATACATAAGCAAAGAGTACTATGACCTTCACAACTGTGACAAAAACTTCATTTTCAAAAATTTTGAATGCATCCTCAACCAGTATTTTTAAAATGTAAGAAAAATAAAGTCCTATCAATGTCAAGGATCAATGAATGTCAAATTGCCATGAATGCTCTAATTTCTCTGCCTTTCATATCAGACTATGCAGCAACAGCAGCCCACAACACACACTGAGGAGCAGTGGCCTGCAAAGTATCACACTCTATGTATATACGTGTATATGTATGTATGTATATATATATGCGTATATATATGTGTATATATACACACATAATACAAATGTATAATATATATACACTGCATATAGGTATTTCATTTGCAAATGTATTTATGTATTTCATGGCTATGTATTTATTTAAACCACTAGATAAAACATATTCCTTGAGGGTCTCAAAGACCATCTGCAGATGTTTAAGTCTTTATTTTGCTCCCCAAAAGATAAAAATAGTAACCACTTTCATCTTTAGCTCCAAAAATTCTCCATTTCTTCAGTATGTTTCACTAATGTTATCTCTTTCTCATTTGGTTCATTCCCAAACTCTTCCTTCCCAACCAAATCATTCTTAGAACTGCACTAAGAGACAGAGGACCCAAGTCTAAGGGTTCCCTCCCTCTTGGACTCTTCCCCAAAACACAAAGGCCTAGGGAGCCATGCCTCATTCTACAGCATTCAAGATCAGGTCCTCCTCTTCCAATTGACAGGAAGGACAGTGGTTCATGACAAGATGGGGTGTACAACTCACATTTAAGATTGCTGACCAGCCTTATGTTCAAAAATATCTAAAGCCACTACAATTATAAGCCTCAAGAGTTGGCGTGGCTAGAGCAACTGCTGAGACATGCTCTTACAAAGTAAAGAAAAAGTGTATACATTAACACCTTGTAGAAATACAAAGACATAAAAGGCATGCTTAGAAAAATACCATATGCCTGAAAGTTAAACTCATATGATGTAAATAAGTCAGCTAACCTCAACACTTTTAAATATGTTCCATATATGTAATAAAACTGTAAATAAGCCTGCAGCAGACTACAGTGGGGGGATGATCACTGAGAAAAGTGGGAAAACCCAGCAAAGCATTATGAAGCATATGGAACCAGTTCTGAAGATACCTTCATTATGCAGACATGAACTGCCATTTCTGTCTTATTACTGAATGCTTTCATGCCCACCACAGCACAGAACAGATTTTCAACATACACTAGGTTCACAAATGAGCCTAGAGTTACAAAGACTATGTTCCCGTTGCAAAAACAGGGAGAGCGCAGTGGAATCGAACACAGAAACAGACATTGACACTGGTGCTAACATACAATTTAGTAGGTAAGAGAAAAGTAACATATCAAATTCAAAGATATGATGTGGAAATAGTCCATTAGTTGAAAAATAACTAAATTGATATCTATCTTATATAGTATAGTGATGTATATCAGCTACATCAAACTGTTAAGTGTAAAAGGATAAAGGAATTAGAACATAATCAAAATGACTGTTGAAAATTTTTGTGACACAAAATTTTGTTTAAATAATAAATAAGCCATGTGTCAGAGGTTCATGCCTATAATCCTCTGTACTCAGGAAGTTGAGATCTGGGAGATTGAAAGTTCAAACTAGCCCAGGCAGAAAAATGCGTAAGAGTTCATCTCCAAAATAATCATCAAAATCATCAATTGGAAGCATGGCTCAAGTGATAAGAGTACCAGCTGAGCAAGTAACCTAAGCAAGCACAAAACCTGAGTTCAAACTTCAGTATTAAAATATTAAATTAAACTATTAAAAAGGAGAGGGATGTAACACCTATGTTAGCTAAAATATTCTTTAAAGCTCTTTACAAGCTGTTAGCCCAGTTTTAGTGTTGTGAGAAGCAAACCAACAAGGTATACAACTGAGCAAAGAGAATGAACAGAGATTTCACAAAAGAAACATAAATAGCTGAAAATCTAATGAACTTCAAATTCAGTAGGAAAAATGCATATAAAATGCTCATCTAAATTTTTGTTTCTGTCAAATGAGAAAACTCAGCTAATTTCCAGTGTTGCCAGGTGAAAAATGCCATAGTGTGATTTGGTACAAACTCTTGTAAAGAGCAGTACTCCAGGGAAATGAATGGACCCAGAACAAATTAGGTTAGCTGATGTAAGCCAAGCTCAAAGGGACAAATGGCATGTTTCCTCTTATATGTGGAAGTCAGATCTAAAATACACTGGGATGATAAAGTATACAGGACTGTAGACACACACAGTGAGACAAAAAAAGGATACTTTTAGGGAAGAAACACAAAGGTACAATGCCTATATGCCTCTTTACATTTGTATTTAACAAACTCCATGATGTGTGTGTGTGTGTGTATCTTGAAACGAACCCCAAGATGTACAAACAAAAGATCTCTTTTTTTTTTTTTGGTTGTTTTCTTTTCTTTCTGTATGGTTTATTTGTGTACCCATCTTTGGGAAGGTGAGGGGAAAGGCACAGAACTCCAGGGAAAAAGGGTTAAAAAGTACAGCAGCGGAGCTCACTGGACACTGTGATGAAAGTGAATTATACAACTCATGGGTGAAGATGAGAAGGAGGGACGAGGTGGAGAATGGGAAGGGAATATACTTTATGAAAGGAAAGGTACTCATTGCCTGACTCATGTAATTATAATTCCTCTGTACATCACCTTTCTAGTAATAAAGTAAATTTTTTGTAAAGAGAAAATTAATCCTAACAAGAGATGCCCACAGAGATTTTACATACAGAGAGGCTCATTGCAGGAGCATCTTTACAATTCTGTTTAAAATAATTATTTGAAGAAATTGTAATTCATGCTTGAGTTTCAGGAAAAGAGAGATATTATAGTTGTCATTTAGAGGTCATTTAAATATTACATATAAAAGACTTGTACAATTTAAAACAATAAAGTTTTGAACCTGTTTAAAAAATAAATACTGCCACTGATATGAATTTGTAGGTAATATTTTATGTTAGTGAAGATGCTCATATCATCTCCTAGGTTTACAACAAAAAACACAATGTTATGTGTTACCATCCTGATTTTATTTATTTATTTTTTATTTTAATTTTTTATTTATTTTTGTTTTTTGGCCAGTCCTGGGGGGCTTGAACTCAGGGCCTGCTGGCTTCTTTTTGCTCAAGGCTAGCATTCTGCAAACTTGAGCCACAGCGCCACTTCTGGCCTTTTCTATATATGTGGTGCTGAGAAATTGAACCTAGGGCTTTATGTATATGAGGCAAACAAACACTCTTGCCACTAGGCCATATTCCCAGCCCTGATTTTATTTCTTATTAAATAAGTTCACCTACAAAGATAGGCAACTACAGAAAAATTTTATGCTTTTTTTTCTTATGCCATTTTGTAGTTTCAAACTTCCCTCTAATGAATATAGATCAGTTAGAAAATCAAATACAACTTAAACGTTAATATCCCTTACCTTAATAAAACCCCAGATTCCACCAGCAGATGCTTCATCTGGCACTCTATTAATTCTAGGATCATCCTGCTCCTCTGGGAAAGTAATGGCTGAGGTGGTTCCTTGTGCCAGAGATTCCATGCTAGCTTGCTGAGTAATAGGAGCTGGCAAAATACCTAAAGGCAAAAATTTTAGTATGTGTCAGTTATTCCACAAACTTTCTACAAATGATACACCCCATGAGCATAACTTAAAACTGCTTTAATTACATACCTAAGCATTTCAATATTAAATTCTGAACTCAAAGAATCACCCATACCTTTCTAAGATTCCAAGAGAAATTTCTTTCCCTTTACAGAGACTTATACTCAGAGTCCTAATAAAAGACAACATGTAGTTATGTATGGGATATTATATATACATATACTTTCACTGTGATGAAAAGTTACAAAATTAACTGGCAATGGCTACATGGCTGTGTAAATAAACTAAAAACTATTGAACTGTACAAGTTAGATTGGGGAGCTGTAACACCTGAATTATAAGCTGAATAAAACTTTAAAGTAACCATGATAAACCATTAAATATACAGTCATTTCAAAGTATTTCAAAGCACAGCAGATGAGAATTACCTGTTACTGGAGGTGCAGAAAATGATGGCATGAGCGGTGTTTGGGGAGCTCTTCCCGCATGTCCCCTGGTGATGTCATATGTTGTACCCACAGAAAACCCTGATATAGGAGGGCCAGAAGAAGGTGCAGATGAAACAGGTCCCGGAGCAGAAGTTGAAGGTGGGAAGAAAGCTGAGGGAGGAGTGCTGAAGGCAGCAGCAGCTGGTGGAGGAGCAGGAGGCGGCACAGAGGGAACATGAGCTGGGACAGGAGCTGTTGGTGCCAGGGACACGAACGGCAGTGGTGCTGACGGCCGCATAGGAGGCAGGGATGGCTGAGGAGTGGAATGTGCATGTGGAGGCAGGGACTCCAGAGAGGACACATTTGGAGATGGGAAAGAACTGGTGGCAGCTAGAAAAAAAATAGGACAAAACACAAAGTTGGAAAGGTTTTTAAAAAAAATTATTATTTAGTTTTCAAACTTTCTTCTTGCATAATTTTTAATTTAGCAGACCATTTACCAATAATTGCTTTAAAATGTATAATTTAAGATATACATCAAATACAACCAATTACAAATAACTTAAATTCTCCCAAGTGAAAGAAGTAGCAATACAACATCAAATTACTACAGCAATGTTCATACATAGTCTTCTCTTTTTCAGTTCATTTGTTCCAATGTGTTTTTAAGAAAATAAAAACTTTTTCTTAGCTACTTTGAGCATAAAAACCTTATGCACTAGTCTCACAAAGATAAATAAATAACCACAATCACATACTTTTAAGGAGATTTTTTCATCATAAGAGAACTGACTCATAGTTAGCATGAATATACAGAACAAAAGTCTACTTAAAGCAAAACTTTTAATTAGCAAGACTATTTCTGATATTCTTTAAATCAAATAAGTCTATTTCTCTCCATAAGGAACACTGTTAAAATACACGTTTCTTTATGCAACACTATCTCTCCACCAATGCAGTTAGGTGTTAAGAGTCACATGTACCTAAAGGAATGGAGGAAGAAGACACTGTGGCCAGGCCTACAGGATGCGGGGGAGGCGTCCCAGGGGGCGTTGTCTCTATCCCACTCTCTTCCATCATTTTTCTTCAATTACAGTATACTGCAAAAAATATTTTTAAAAAGAATGAATTTCACAAATGAGTATTGTATTTATTTAAAACAGCTTACTTTGAGAACAATTAAGAGTAATTAATGATAGGTGCCTACTTGTACTATTTATAGTGCAACTTATTTCCAGATAAAGGACCTATCAACATTCCTAATCAGTCTTATGAAAATATTTACTATGCAAACAATCTGTGACCTTCCAGATACATATTTCAGAATTAGGAAAACATTTTATGTTAGCTATACAATTCATTAACCAATATATTCAAATGGTAAACTGTCAAATTGATTTCAATCACATGAATGCCTGTGGCATCCAGTCACTACTACAGTTCAGGTACAATTACATGTAAAATAAAAACATTTAATGTAACCCCTCTTCTTCCTCATAAAGCGTTCTATCTAGAATACTTCTGCTGACATAAAAATGTGAAATGTGCTTGACTTAATAAATGCACCAGGGCTGGGATGTAGTTCAGTGGCAAAGCGGTTGCCTAGCACGTGCAATGTCATGGGTTCAATCCCCAGTACCAAAAAAGAAAAGACAAAAAGGGCTGGGGATATGGCCTAGTGGCAAGAGTGCCTGCCTCATATACATGAGGCCCTGGGTTCGATTCCCCAGCACCACATATACAGAAAATGGCCAGAAGTGGTGCTGTAGCTCAAGAGGCAGAGTGCTAGCCTTGAGCAAAAAGAAGCCAGGGACAGTGCTCAGGCCCTGAGTCCAAGCCCCAGGACTGGCCAAAAAAAATAATAAAGTTTAAAAAAAAAAAAAAAAAGAAAAGACAAAAAAATAAAATAAAATAAATGTACCAATCTCTTCCCTCATAAAGCATTTATATGGACTACATTTGTTAGCATTTTAAAAAGTCAAGATGTGCTTCACTTGATGAGTGCATTAGTTTCCTCAGTTCACATTTTGAAGCTCATGTAGTAATTGCTAATATGCCTCAGATTTTAGAAAAGTTAGAGCAGAGTCCTAGTAGGTAATAATAGATCGCAAAACATAGGAAAACTTCCTTAAAAATTAAAAAATCTTAAAACCAAGCTCTAAATATGACTAACAGTATAGTTCAGTGAAGTTAACTGCTTACCAACCTCTAGAAGTGCAATGGTTAACAGAAGCAAACATTATACTTGGACTCTAGTGTAAAACCACCAATATACAATGAGACAGATGTAATACAATAATACAAAATGTAGAAACATAGTCTGAATTATGAACACTGAGGGTAAGAACTCAGCTGTTTTGACAGGAATGTGGTTTTGGTTTGTCAGGAAAAGGTTCTCCAAATCACAGATACATTGAGAACTAAAGTTAAACCAAATTGAAGGCAGGGGAGAGGATAAAGAAGGCAACTACTGGAAAAAAAAAGGAAGGAAGGAAGGAAGGAAGGAAGGAAGGAAGGAAGGAAGGAAGGAAGGAAGGAAGGGAGGGAGGGAGGGAGGGAGGGAGGGAGGGAGGGAGGGAGGGAGGGAGGGAGGGAGGAGGGAGGGAGGGAGGAGGGAGGAGGGAAGGAGGGAGGGAGGGAGGGAGGGAGGGAGGGAGGGAGGGAGGGAAGGAGGGAGGGAAGGAAAGAAAGAAAGAAAAGGGATAAATGCCATGTAAGGTAGAAGGAACAAGGAAAGTCATACAGCAAGGCAGGAAAGAATCCACGTGGGGATAGAGGCAGGAGCCAAGATCCTGCAGGCCTAATCAGCCAGGTGAAAAGATGGGTTGCTTAAAAACTGAAAGTCATTGTAAGGCCCTCAAGGTGAAGACAGCATATTTATCTTTGGTTTTGTTCTAATTTTTTGAAATTTTAAATTCACAAGAAGTTCTCTAATTTTTCTATAGTTATAAAAATACTGCACAATGACCAAATGCAGAAAGTTGACAAAGGTACACTATTACTTGAAATTTAACCTGTTTTTACATCCACTGTGTCTGTGTGTTCATGCATGTGTATGTATAGTTCTACCACGCTTAATCATACACACGGACTGAACACCACCATCACTATACATTAGTATTTCATCACTCCAAAGAAACTCCTTCCTGCTACTCCTATGTCATATCTTCCCACCAAATGTAAGCCTGAGCAGCTGATCATCCAATCCTGCTTGCATTTTCTCACTGTTCAATGTGGCATCTATGGAACCAAACAGAAAGTTTACTTAATCATCATAATACCTTTGAAATTCATCCTACCTGGTTGACCTGTTTAAGACTGCCGCCGCGAGGTCGTGGTTCCCGCCGTCCGTGGCTCGGAGTCCCGGCCTGGACTTTGCTCCGGTGCTGGTGCCGGGTGCTGGCGGTAGTAAAGTAAGATCTCAAACACAATGCCAAGCACCACTCACTATCTATGCAATGATGCAAGCCATGCACTTCCTTCTCCTCCCTGTTTCTATTACCCACACATTTCTTCCATCTGTCTGCTCTTCATCATCTCCTCAGTCTAGGCTAGTGATTCTGTAGAACTTGTCACTACTGACACTTGGGGCCAGATAACTCTTATGGGTGTGATGTGCCATGAAGGGTTTTCAGTGGTATATCCAGCCAACAGTAAGTACCCCCTGTTTGTACCAACCAAAGGAGTCTACAGACAATAGTCAAGAGAACCCTGAGGAACATAATTTTCCTAGGTAAGTAGAAAACTACCCTACATCAGTTGTGTCTACCCAGTAGCCTAGTCTACATACTTTGATCAATGTATGTTATGTGAAACACAAATGTGAATCGTCAGTCCCGTACACTTGACCTGCTTAAACGTTCTTGAACAGGTAGGTGTATAGACAACTGGCTAAAGGAGAGCTCTAGGCCCTTTGTTTAAGCCCCAGTACGGGCATAATCATTGAGGCATCACAGTTGATAAAGCTTTTAGGGAATGCAAAGTAATACTGATCTATCAAGGTTTAAAAAAAAAAGAGATAGAAATGTCCCGAAACACCATTTTAAAGAAGTACTGTACTCTTTGGTAGAAGTTCAGAGCCCCGAAAGCTGTTATTACTGACGTCTTCTGTCACGGGGTCCGTGCCATCCTCAACCCAATCCCGAAGTAACCGCGCCCCGAGGGTCGCGGCTCACACAGCGGCCTCCGGGGCGCGACAGCCGAGCGTGCCACGTTCACAGGAAAGGACTCGCGGTCCCTCGCCCTCGGACAAAACCTCTGCCGACCCAGGAACCGCGGCGCCGGGCGGATTTGAGGGCGTGGAGACGGCTCGCGCGGGGCCCGGGCGCGGAACGTGGCAGGCCTGCCCCTCCTCCGAGCCGGTCGCCGGCATACTGCGAGGACAGCGGCCACCGGTGCTGCCACGTCCGCGGGCCGGGCAGGACGAAGGTCCCATGGCCAACGCGCGGAAGGCGGGGCCGCGGTCAGGACTCGGAGCTGGGCTCGGCACCCGGCACCAGCACCGGAGCAAAGTTCAGGCCGGGACTCCGAGCCACGGACGGCGGGAACCACGACCTCGCGCGGCGTCAGTCTGGCCTCGCGCCCTGCTTGGCACCCGCACCGTCGCTTGCGGACTCCGCCGCCGGAGGCTGCAGCTGACCCCGGCCCGCCCCCGCAGGGCCCGCGCTCCTCAGGTCCCGAGCTGGCGCCCGCTTCCCACGCCACCGCACCGGGCACGCGCGCCACAGCCAGGCTGGAACTCACCTGGAGGCCCAGCGAGGACCTGCACGGCAGCCGCAAACAGGGGGACAAGGGGAACAGAGAGGTCGGGGTGCAGGATGGGCGCTCCGTGAGCACCAGGAAGGCACGGGCCAACGCTCAACTCGGCGCGGCCCCGCCTCCAAGATGGCCGACGCAGCGCTGGGCCCCGCCACTGCCACGTAGTCGCGTCGCGCGCCGCCCGCCTCGCTCTCTCGGGTCCCACAGCCCCGCCGCTCCCCGCCCCGTGCGCACCAACTCGCCCCGCCCAGTCCCTCCGCCCCGCCCCGTGCGTACCACCTCGCCCCGCCCCGCGCGCACCACAACTCCTCACTCGCTCCGCCCCGCGCGCACCACAACTCCTCACTCGCTCCGCCCCGCCCCGTCTCGCCCCGCCCATGCCTCTGCGCCACGCCCGCTCTCGCCAGCCCCATGCCTCTGTGCCCCTTCACGCCTGAGCCCACCAGATTCCTGGGCTTAGAAGTCTGCAGAAACCCACAAAGATCTAAGGATTAGTCAGGTTGGGCTCTGTCCCTTGCTGCCAGACGCGGCTGCCTTGTCCTGGGCCCTCGCCGCCCGGCGCCGCCCCACGCCTGACCCGTCTGCCTCGGTGCTACGTCCCCACCGACACAGAGGACGCACCTGTTGCCTGTGTTGCCTGTCAAAGTTCCCTACCAAGGAACGGTGGCGGCCAGGGAGAGGACTGCGGGCAGGGTCGTTTTGCCCTAGTAAGAGTTATTACATGTACTTGTTAAACTAAAGAAAGAAGACAAAGATGATCAGTTTCTATCCATAGATTAGATTCTGTCCACAGATTTCTATCCACAGATTTCACTTGAAGCAGTACCTGAAACAGCTCATGTCCAGTACGGTTATCAAACAGCCGGGCACAGGTGACTCACTCCTGTAAAATATATATAATACACACACACACACACACACACACACACACACACACACTAAACAAAAGAGTGAATGAAATGCAATGGAGAAAAATAAGGAGTTGGAAATCTGAGTTCTTGAGCCTGGATTATCCAAAGGTCAGTTGTGCAGTAGTCCTTGTACAAGTAATTTAGTCTCCTGGTTTCCACCTGAAAAATGAAAATGAAAAAGTCACATAAAATAAGGTATATGGAAACATTTTTAAAACTGCTTAGCGGGGCTAGGGATATAGCCTAGTGGCAAGAGTGCCTGCCTCGGATACACGAGGCCCTAGGTTCGATTCCCCAGCACCACATATACAGAAAACGGCCAGAAGCAGCGCTGTGGCTCAAGTGGCAGAGTGCTAGCCTTGAGCGGGAAGAAGCCAGGGACAGTGCTCAGGCCCTGAGTCCAAGGCCCAGGACTGGCCAAAAAAAAAAAAAAAAAAACTGCTTAGCACTGCCAGGTGCTTTTGGCTCACACTTATAATCCTAGCTACTGAGAAGGCTGAGATCTGAGGATTACAATTCAAAGCCAGCCAGGCAGGAAAATCCATGAAGTTTATATCTAGTTTATCACCAGAAACTGGGCGTGAAGCTGTGGCTAAAAGTGGTAGAGTGCTAACCTTGAGTTAGTAAAAGTTCAGGGACAGTTTAAGGGCTGTGAGTTCAAACCCCATGACTACCACCACCCCCCCCCCCAAAAATAAAGGAAGGAAGGAAGGAAAGCATATGAAAAATTTAGCTTTGTGTCAGTTTTCATATTTGTTGATTCTGGAAAGTATAGTTTTAATATTTGTATATCTCCTGAATGTGACAACCATAAGCACTGAAATATACCTTGCTGAAAAGTAATAGTCCTTAACAATTCTAGCTGTAGATCTAGCTTTGCAACCACAATGGGTTGTTCCCTGTGCTGGCAACTCCTAAACACCGAGAAAGTGAGTAGGTGGCCTTCTGGGTTACTCTTCTTTCAGTAAGTGCTGTTTGGGGTGGTGATGAAAGTTGATACCATCTCCATCCCTTTTGGTCTACACCCTTAATGACAATAAGGTGTTTTGGTTTCTTCATTCATGTAACAAATATTCATTAGTGGCTGTAGCATGCTGAGCACTGGTACTGGAAATGCTGTAATGAACAGGATAGACAAGATCTTGACACTTAGGTAGCTTTTTAGGACAACAGAGGTATGAAAAAGCAAATAAACAAGGAAAGACAAGAGAATGGTGTGACACAGTAATTCCAGTGAGCTATTTTGGATAGGATGAGCAGGCCAAGTCTTCTCTGAAGAGAAGAGAGATGAGCTGAGATCTGTCAAGAGGCAGGTTGTGATTTTCTGGACAGAAGGAAGAGAAAGCATGCAAAGTTGTGGAAGATGTGTGTTTGGCACAAATGCAGAAGAGCAAGGACATGAACAAGTAGTAAGAAATGAGGTGAGATTTGGTGCAGGTGGCTTGTGCCAGTAATCCTAGCTATTCAGGTGGCTGAGATCTCAAGGTTGTGATTCAAAGCCAGCCCAGTCAGGAAAATCTGTGAGATTCTTATCCAATTAACCACCAAAAAGCTGGAAATGGAGCTGTGACTCAAGTGGTAGAGCACTACCCTTGAGCATAAAAGTTCAAGGACAGCTTCCAGGAACTGAATTGAAACAAAGAAAAAAAAAATGAGGGTCAAGACTTATTAATGGCTTGGTAAGATCTAGCCTTGTAGGCATGACAAAGCCTTTGGATTCCATTCTGAGAGAAGTAGTGGGGGAGGGGAGAGGAGAGTGTGATTAACACCTGACAAGATTTGGCTTTAGTTTTCAATCACACTTTAATTTCTGTATGTCTATAGTACCTGCAGGAACAAAACAAGAATGACCAATAATGTGATGATGGAAACTCCGAGTCATTGGTGGGGTGGAGATGGTATTTGGAGATGGTATGTGATATATCAACATTCACAGATGGGCTGATGTGGGCCACAGTAGTTTCTTGCTTTGATCACAACAAATTATTACAACTAATTGCATAAAAAACAGAAATGTATGCTTTCAAGGTTCCAGAAGCCAGCAGTCAAAAATCAAATTGTCAGAACAGCTTCTCTAGAGGAGAATCCTCCAGTGCCTCTTCTAGCTTCCGGTGCTCCCAGTGCTCCTGAACTTGTATGGAATATCCCTCCATCTTTCTCCTAATAAATGTGCATCTGTCATCACATTTAGAATTTAACCTAAATACAAATTTATCTCATCACAAGACAATTGAAAAGAACATATACCCAAGTAGGGCACATTCAAAAGTTCAGATGGACTTTGCTTTGTTAGCGACCAGTTCTAAATCTGCTTTATAGATAAATGACAGAAATCAACAATAAGTAGGACTATAAGATGGACTTTAATGTTGTTGATCTTGAATTATATTTACAGTGGAGTCTTTTACTTGCCACTTAATTTGAACTTCAAAAGAGAGATAATGTAATTTTTGCATATGAATTATTTTGTGAAATTTTCAACACCTGTCTTCCACCCCCTCCCCCAGACACATATAATCATCATTACAGAGTTTCATTTAAATTTTCTTTAAAGAAGAGCTAAGCTGGATCCTGTGGCTCAAGTCTGTAATCCTAGCTACTTGAGAGGCAGAGATTGGAAGACTGTGGGTCAAGGTCAGACAGGCCTCTCAAAGAATAGCTGAGTATCTGTCTGTCATCCAATGGTAAAGAGAAGTACAAGCAGGAGGACTGAAATCCAAGCTGAGCCAGGCATATTTCAAACACACACACACACACACACACACACACACACACACACACATACACACACACTCCCAGTATAATAGGGAGGTCAGATCTGGCCAGTACCATCATTAGCTGTGGAGGAACTTCAGGTTGACTCCAGCTCAGATTAGAGCAGAAGCCAACTCCATCTTCACTAAGATCTCCCCCACCCTATCCAGGGAAGTTCCCCTTTGCTGTGATAAGGTTGTGTAAACTGCTTGACCACCTGAAGCATGGAAAGTTCAAGGAACGTTCAAGGTTAAACCCGTGCCCTCCTATGAGTAGGCGTATCCACCTGCATCATGTGAGCCCCCCAAAATCCATGCGCCAATTCCAACTAGAATGATAGGTTGGTTCAAATAGATACTATGAGACAGACTGTAACTCTATTGGCCACCTGCGTGCAGCCTAGCATGCTCTGTAAATGTTGTATCCTCTTTGGCCACCTGCGTGTGGCAAGTTTGACTGTGATGTTTGCCTTATAACCAGGCTGGAAGGCCACACGGACATGCGGTTCCAGCTCCCGATTCTGGGCTACACAGGTGCCGGCGGCTCCAGCTCCGAGTCTGGGCCCTGATCCTGCACACATGGTTGGCAGTTTCGGCTCCCGAGTCTGGGCTGCGACCAAGGCCGGTCGGTTCACTTTTTGTTCACTTTTTACTTCCCCAATAAATCTGTCTTTTTGTCATCTTGTAGCTGGAGACTGTGTGGTGGACTCTTGGGGGAACCAGGAATCCCCTCCCTTGGGGGGGGTCCTCATTTCATTGTAGCGAACCCCCACTCTACTTCACCAGAAAGAATTGGTGGAGTGGCTCACATGGTAGATCACCTGCTTAGCAAGTGTGAGGCCCTCATTTAAAACCCCCATACAGCCAAAAGAAGAAAAGAGTTTATCTTCATAAAATATGTATTTGTAAAGAACAAAAAAGTTCTGTGACTGTTAGCTTTCTGTTGCTATGACAAGAAGTCTGAGGAAAAAAAAAACTGAAGTTATGAGAGGAAAGATTTACTTGGGCTCACAGCTTCAAAAGTTTTAGTGCTTGGCCACTTGGCTTTGTTATTACTAAGGGCTACTGACCACTGTGGGAGGGAGCAGAGCTGGAGACGTGCTGCTCAGCTTCCAGTAGTCAGGAAGGGATGCCACCATGGAGAAAGAGGGAAGGCAGGCTCCTAATGTCCCAGTCAAGGGCACACCCACATGACCTACTTACTCCACCCACACCACATCTCCTAGAGGTTGTACCACCTCCTCCTATAGCCATAGACTGACAACCAAGCCCAATACCTTACCCCCAGAAAGCTCTCCACCCTTGTTGTTAACAACTGGTTCCTCACTGACTGGACTCCATTCTGGCACATTCTTACTGTTTCTCAGAAGTTTCCAGCCTGCTCACACCTTGGGCCATTTGCAGCTTTCCCCTGGCTTAATATAGGCTGCTTCCTCCTGTCCTTTGTGTCCTAAAGAGGCCATCTCTGTAAGTACTCCGTTTTGTCTTTATAACACTTGGCACACTCCGGCATTACAACCTAAGTCCATTTGCTGCCTGTCCATCTCCTACATGGTGGAAATCAGCTTCATGAGCAAACTTTTTTGTTTTGTTTTGCTTTGCTTTGTCCCCCACTGTATTCCCAGTGTTACTTCCAGCCTCTTAGTACACACACAGCCAGCCTTTGCATTGAGTGAATAAGTGAATGGATTGAGACCCAAGACATTTTATCTCTGTACTGCAGTTGCTGATTCTGCAGAGCGCTCATACCTCTCCTTTCCAAAAGACTCATAATTTTGATTCTGTTGAAAATACAATGGCAGAGATCATTAAGTTCTTCATTTTCTTCATATACATAGAATTCATTTTCCTTCATGTGAGCTAATTAAACTTGGCCTCAGAAATGTGATCTGAGATGGGAGTTAAGAGTCTGTACCGACTTTATAGGCTTATGCATATGTATCATTTGTGGCTTAAATTTCTACCTGTCATAATTCCTGGAAATATTTCAAAATATTCATACAACTGACGTTCGTTTTGTAAAGCTCTACACTAGAAGCCATGACCAGAAATAAGACAAAAGAATTTCTTTCCTGAAGAAATAGGCAAGCAGTAAAAATGGCATGTACCCAGAGCAGGAAAATGCTGCCACTTCCCAGACTAATACACAAAGGACCGGGGAGAGCACAAACCTGTTACATGGAAAGGGCTGAACCTTTCTACTACAGCTTCAAGGAGAAGAGAAAACACAGCTGGACCCAGAGATGAATCTCTGCTGGTGCTGTTATATGCTGTATTTGTTCATGTACTATTGCTGTTTTAGACAAAAGCCATCACTTTGCAAGACCCTGTCATCCCTTGAATGCATGATGCTGCACTAACAAGTTCTTTTATTTCATTTGACTACTCCTTTTCTCTTAGAAGACATGTTTTCACCTAGGTTTCTTTGCAGTCTTCTTTGAGAAATGCCTATTCCACATGGACATTGAGAGTAGTATCTTTAACAAAGGCTGCTTGGTCACATTAAGGAGTGTAGGATGTAGGAATAAGTTCCTACAGTCTATTGACACATACCTCAGAAAGCCAACACCAGGGCTAACATCGCATTCATTTAATGGAGAAAGTCAGGAACCAGCAGGGCGTCGGCAAATGTTGAGGAAGTGGATTGTAGGAGTCACAGTGTATCACCCCTCACTGCCCTGACTGCTCCCATCTCTCTCCTCATACCCACCCCACTTCCCAACTTCATGCATTCAAGCACCTTTGGACTCTCACCCATTGCATATGTGTGTGTGTGTGTGTGTGTGTGTGTGCGCACATATATATGCATATATAGGCATATATCTTGGAGCTTATTCCCCATCACTCTAGACTTCCAGTGATAAAGAGATGCATATTTTTCTTTTAAATAAATTAGATTGCCAATTATTTCTTTTTAAAAAATTTTTTGTCAAACTGATGTACAGAGAGGTTACAGTTTCATACATTAGGCATTAGATATATTTCTTGTACTGTTTGTTACCAATTATTTCTTTAACTTGCAGCAATTACTGAGCATTTGGGTCACTCTAATATTTTACTATAGTGTATTTATTCTGCTTCCACAGGTATCCTTTCCCACATGTGCAAGCATATATGTAGTAAAAGTTTTTTAAAATGAAGTTACTTGATCAAATCTTATGTCTCTGAATTTTGCTAATAATGTGTGATAATCCTTTTTATTTCTGTAAAGCCAATAGTAAAGGCCTCCACTTTAGTGTTCCTTACTATTTTTCTTGATCAACTTAACTACAAGTCTGGCAATTTTGTTTAACCCTTCAAAGAACCAACTTCTGGTTTTGATTATTTATTCATCATTTACTACTCTTTATTTCATTCAGTTCTACTCTTACCATTATTATATGCTTTTTTTGTTTGCTTTGTATATATTTTCATCTTGTTTTCTACTGTGTACAGGTAGTCTTTTACTGTTTTTAGATCTTTGTTCCCTCTTAGTAGCTCATTTGAACCCCAAATAATTCTAAAAGGCAAATACTGTTCTTGTTATTTTCTGGCTTCAAAAACCAGTAAGGGCTAAACTTCACACAAACTATTAATGGAAGAACAAAGACTGAATCTTTGTTAAGTCTCCCAGATTCCAAATCTTTGTTAGTCTCTTTGTACCCCCATTCCTGTCTTGATATCACACTCAATCTCCTCTCTTTCTCTCTCTCTCTTTCTCTCTCCCAATCTGTTTGTGGTTTGATGACTTAATTTCTTTCATTGCTGAAAAAAATAGTCTATTGCATGAATGTACCGTGATTTTCTTATCCAATTACCCATCGAAGGATATCTTGATTGATTGAAATTTTGGAGAAATTAGGAATAAAGCTGTTAAACATTCAGTTATGGTTCATTTCTGATATTAATAATTTGTGTCTTCTTTCTAAGTTAGCTTGGCTTGAAGTCTATCATTATACTGATCATTTCAGGAACCAACCTTTGGGATTATTGATTTTTGTTTGTTTGTTTTTTTGCCAGTCCTGGGGCTTGGACTCGGGGTCTGAGCACTGTCACTGGCTTCTTTTTGCTCTAGGCTAGCACTCTACCACTTGAGCCACAGCGACACTTCTGGCTTTTTCTACATATGTGGTACTGGGGAATCGAACCCAGGGCTTCATGTATGCTAGGCAAGCACTCTTGCCACTAGGCCACATTCCCAGCCCGGGATTATTGATTTTTACCTATTGATATTTTAAATTTTACTGATTTCAAGTATTTTTTTTTTACTTTGGATTTAGCTGGTTCTTATCTTTCTATTTTTCTAAAGTAGAATATTGATTATTGACTTTCAGAGCTTTCTTCTTTTCTTTTTTTTTTTTTTTTTTTTTTTTTTTTTTTTTTTTGGCCAGTCCTGGGGCTTGGACTCAGGGCCTGAGCACTGTCCCTGGCTTCTTCTTGCTCAAGGCTAGCACTCTGCCACTTGAGCCACAGCGCCACTTCTGGTCATTTTCTGTATGTGTGGTGCTGGGGAATCGAACCTAGGGCCTCATGTATACGAGGCAAGCACTCTAGCCACTAGGCCATATCCCCAGCCCCTCTTCTTTTCTAATAGATATATTTAAAGTTACACATTTCCCTTTGAGCACTGTACATGCTGCATTGCACACATTTTGATAAGTTCTCTTTTGATTTTCCTTGTCTTAAAATATGTTCTTTATCTCATGTTTATCTTATGTTGCTGCAAGCCTTCAGTCATAAACATTTTGGGAGTATCTTTCTATTATTGATTGAGACTTTAATTTCATTGCGTTTGGACTATACAGTATTTTATGATTTCCATTCTTTCAATTTTTCTAAGGCACACTCTATGGCCCAGAATGGGGCCTATATTGAGCTTCTCCATGTCATCTGGAGAAGAACATGTGTTGAGCTGCTGTTGAGGCATTGTATAAATGCCCCATGTTCAACTGATGGTTGAGACTGTTCAGTTCAACTATGTCCTTAATGATTTTCTGTTTCTTGGATCTGCCAGTTGCTGATACTAAAGTCATGAATTACAATTGGGGATTCATTCATTTTCTATTTATTTTATACTTTTACCAGTTTCTGGGTCATGTGTTTTGAAGTTTTGCTATGAGGTTTAAACAAGTTGGGATTAGTTGTCTTCTCAGATACACAAATCTGTCATTATTATGCATATCCTTATTTCTGAAAATTCTTCTTGCCCTGGATCATGTATTGTATAGCATCAGCATAGTCACTCCAGCTTCTGATTAGTGTCAGCATGTGTATATTTTCCTCAGCTTTTTACAGCCACACTTTGAAGATGTTGTAAGTTCACTTTCAGACCACTATACTGAAGCACAATAAAGTAAGTCATGTGATTTTCTTTAGTTTTCTAGTACATATGACAGTTATGTGTATGTAGTACAATGATATCTAAAATGATATAAAATAACAATATTAAATAATAACAATATTTGATTGCCATCAAATGCTAATGGCCACCCGAGTCTTCTCAGAGTCATGTTCTTTCTACTGGTGAAGGATCTTACCTTGATGTTTATGTGTGTGGACTGATCAGAGTTGATGCTTGTTGAAGGTTGGGTGGGGTGACAGTTCTTCAAAAAGACAACAATGAGGCCTGTTGTATCAATTAACTCTTGCTGGATGCCATTTAATGTTGTGTACACTCAACTGTACTTGTTCCAAAATTGGAGTCAATCCCGATATCCTGTTACTGACTTAACTAAAATTATATCATACCTGGATAGTGGTGGCTCACGCCTATAATCCTAGCTACACGGGAAGCTGAGATCTGAGGACTGTAGTTTGAAGCCAGTCTGGGCAGCAAAATCTGTGAGACTCTTATTTCCAACTAACCACTGAAAAAGTCAGAAGTGGAGCTCTGGTTTGAGTAGTAAAACACTAGCCTTTGAGCAAAAATTGCAAAGACAGCACACAGGCCATGAGTTCAAGCTTTAGGACCAGCATAAACAACAATAACAACAAAGCAATATTCATAGTATCTTTTCTAAGAGTAATTTCTATTTCAATAATTTCCTTTTCTTGCTCATTCATAAGAGACAATTCCTCATCTGCTATGATTTTATCATGAAATCAATAAAATACAGTCATATATTTAAGCTCCAAGTCTAATTCTAGATCTCTTGCTCTTTCTACCACATGTGTAGTTACTTCCTCCCTGCAGTCTTGAACGGTTCATGTCATCTGTGAGTGTCAGAGACAATGTCTTCCAAATTCTTATTGATGTTGGCATTTTGACCTCCTCCCGTGACTCACTAATGTTTGTATACATATCTAGAATGGCAAATCCTTCTGAGAAGGTTTTCAATTTACTTTACCAAGATCTACCACAGGACTGTCTAGACCAGTAATAGTTCTTTTAAAAATGCATAATCTTTACTTGTATGAATTCTTTCCTCGTTCAAGTTTAGTCTACTGAGAAGCCCACAAAGGCATTCTCTCTGATTTACCCTTGCCATAAGTTATTTCAATCTGAGTTATTTCAATTCTGAGTGTGATTTTTCCAAAACCACTGACATACACAGTCTGGTTCTGTTGTCTTGTGAGTTCCCAAAGAAGATAAGACCTGATATTCGAAGTTCCTTGCATAGTCATCCCTATTATTTCACTAGAGCCTTCTTGACAAAACGGTAGGGTATGAGGTGAAGGGCTTTATCTTCTAGCTTAAAACTAGTCTTAATCTTCTAGTGAACTTGTGTCTCTGGATTATAAACTCTATACATTCTTCTCAGTTATACTTTACTCTCTCTCTCTTTCTTCCGTTAGAGAGAGAGAGAGTTGGGCTGGAGTGAGAGTTATCCATTTCCTGATGATACTACTTCTGGTAAGGCAGTTTCCTGGTGGAAAGGCTTTTGTTAGGGAAGACAGAAAGCTCTTGCTTACTTTTTCCAGCTCCCTGATGGAAGCATGAAGAATTTTTCCTCTGATCTTTACCCTGAGAACGTGGTTATTGGGCTGGTGGATATTAAATTCACAAATGTAGTATGGAGGACGTTGAGAGTAGGAATCCTTGGAGTTTTTCTACTGTCAAGATTTTGCACATTGACCCTCTTAACAATTCACTCATTACAGCTTAATTTCCTACCAGTATTGGCTGTCTAAGAAGGCAGTTTCTGCCCCCATTTTAAGCTATGTTTCTCTAAATTCTCTTCTCTGTTCCACTTTCGGGACCACCATTTGTTCTAAAAGGTCACCTCAGTCTTCTGATCTGCAAAGTTGAGTAGTCATTTATTCAACTTTTCTGTTTTGTGTGTGAAGGTTGAAGTGATAATTTCTAAGCTCCCTAGTGGTACAACACAGCCCAGTCTCCTTTCTGTTTTTGCTTGTTTGTTTTTATAATAAAGCTGGCTGATATAAACATGTGTGGCTGCTATTTTAGGTCTAAATTTTGGCCAGTAATAAAGATAGTGTGAGCTAACATGGTATCACAAGCAATCTAATCACAATGTCATCATGGCTACAACTTGTATTTGTGCATAATTACCAATTCCTAGGCACTGATCCAAGCACTTAATGTAAAATGTGTTGCCATCACAATAAAATGGGGGAAATGATCAGTTTCCCCATTTTATAGCTCTGGCACATGAGGCACAGAGTATTCAAAAGTTCCCAGTGGCACAAGTCTCCAACCAAGATCTCTAACTGGAGAGTCCACTTTGACAAAACTTAGTACAGTCTGGCCAGGATTTATTATTACTGCATCATTAGCACATCACCTATGCTCTTTCATTCTTTTGTGCCCCTCTCTATTTTCATGAAATTAAAAAAAAAACCAACTCCTCTAAGTAGTAGATTACACAAGCAGAAGCTTTATATCTTGGTCCAGATCAAAGTCTAACATACTCAACAAATATGGATTGATTTAAGTTGAATGATATCATGGCCACTAAACCAATAATTGCACAATATACAAGAAAATTCATGGACATTAAACAAGCAATCTAAGTGAGTCTGCAAACATATATATTGATTATCTAGATTAAACTTTGAGAATAAATTCTCTTCTTGTTATAAGTAAGTTTGTTTTACTTCCTTAATCACAAAATGGTAAACTAAATAAATCATATCATCCCCAGTTATGTACATTTCATTTATAATAACCTCAATTTGGAAATGTAGATGCAGTTTTGGTAATACTGGGGTTTGAATACAGGGCTTCGCACTTGCTGGGCTGGTGCCACACATCTGGCACTTAGTTTGGAACTATTTTGTCATTTTGTAAGCATGCTCTCAGTGTGCTTTGATTGGTAATGCAGGCAGAAGAAAGGGCTGCCGTGACATTCAGTAGCTCAGACTTCCGCCATCACAGATGCTCCACGTAAAGTAAGCAGCAATCTGAGTACTTCTGAGATACTTTAAACAGCTTTGTTGTGTATTTATTAACATTATTTATTAATTTACAGTTGTTTGTTGTTGTTGTTGTTGTTTCTAGGATTTTTTTCCTAAAAGCCAGTAGAGGGAGCCCAACGCTTAGAAAATTTATTCCCTGCCCTGTCTGATGGCACTGGCTGACTCTTCATTTTTAAAATTTTATTGTAAAGGCAATGTATAAAGTGGTTATATTTACATAAGTATGGTAATGAGTACATTTCTTTCTGAACAGTGTTACCCCCTCCCTTATTTTTTTCTTTCTCTTCCCCCTCTAACTTCTCTCCCCCAAGTTACAAAGTTTATTTCCAATACAGTGTCTAGTGAGTATCACTGTTGCATTAGTTCACCCTTTATCCCAAGAGACTCTTCATTCTTAAGGAACTGAATTTGTCTGGACTTTTATTGTTAGTTATGATGCAAGAGGGCTGGGAATATGGCCTAGTGGCAAGAGTGCTCACCTCGTATGATGCAAGATATGTAACTTGGTGTGTTTCCTAGCTTATTAAAGAGAATAAACCGCTTTTAAGAATTTGTTAGTTTAAGGAAGTGGTGCTGTGGCTCAAGTGGTAGAGCACTAGCCTTCAGCTGAAGAGCTCAGGGGCAGTGCCCTGGCCCAAAGTTCAAGCCCATGACCAAAACAAACAAACAAAGAATTTGTTAGTTTAATAATGTGCAAACAAGCTGATTGGTAATGGCTCATGCCTTTAATTCTAGCTGCTTGGACATCTGAGGTTTGAAAGGCTTGTGGTGTAAAGCAAACCAAAGAAGAAGGTTTGTGAGATTCATTTCTCAACTGACAGCTAGTTGTGATGGTATACCCACTGTCATCCCTTTTAAGACCAGAAACCTAGAATAGGCAGTCACCCCACCCTTCCATCCCAGGTGTATGGAAAAGTAGGAAGCAAGGTCCTGTCTCAACCGTACCCAGCACAAAAAGGGCTGGCTGTGTGGCTCAATGCTACAATGTCCAACAAACCTGAAACCCCAAAGTTCAAAACCCAGTACTACCCCACAAAATAAGCACATAAATATATGCAAACATTTTATCACAATATTTAGAGAATATATTTTACTTTACAGAAAATAAGACATTAAAGATATTCAAATAATTGTTTTTCTAAAAAGATATGCAGATAATACATGATCCAATAAACAAAATCTATAAGCAAACAGCTTGTAAAGGTTTAGTGAAGGTTGAAATTTTTACTCAGTGTTCATCAAGTTTTTTTTATAATATATATGTCTAAATGTCTTTTAAATTATACATATACAAGTTTTTATAAATAGGACTTTGGTAATCCCATTTTACTTATTTTATAATTTTTATTCTTCTTTTCTGACATGGCATTTAAAATTGTGTTTTACATTTTCCAATCCTATGAGAGAGGGTTTTATCTTCTTATTTGTTGATTTCTAATCTTTTTGAACAGATATACAGAACAATGTCTATAACATGCACATCTTTAATATGTGTTGCAACTTCCATTGTGAATTTTTAATGGTTCAAATTGTGGCATGTGGACACATACCACAATAATATATGAAGGCGTGTGTGTGTGTGTGTGTGTGTGTGTGTGTGTGTGTGAAAAGCAAGATGTTAACCATGCTTTCACATACTATCCCTAACTTTAGGCCGAAGCCTCATAGTTTTCCATTTGCATCTTTTCCATATAGTGTAAGAGAATGGTGAGACTGGTTTTCTATTTCTTTGATTTTGGGTGAGAATGCAGAGCTGTTTATAGTCGATTAAGTTGTAAAGTGACAAATCAAGGAGACAGAGAGAGAGAGAAAGAGAGAGAGAGAGAGGGAGAGAGGGAGAGAGAGAGAGAAAGAGAAATACTTCCTGCTCCTCATGTTAAATTGGAGCTAAAGAATCCTGGATTTTTATATACATACACATATGTATTTGTGTATATATACATATAATACATTATATGTATATATAACATTGTACGCACATATATATGCTTATATATTAACATGCATATACATATATTTATTACTTTCCTCCCCCCCCCTTCACTTTTAGTCTCCCTTTTACTTTAATGACCTGGGTTGTGTTGTGCTGATTGTATTGTTTTATTTTCTTCTAGCTTCCTCAAATGAGAGAAAATGTGACATCTGTCTTTATGGAATTGGCTTATTTCACACACATCATGATCCCCATTCTATCCATTTCCTTGAAAATAACATAATAGTAACTTCCTTCCTTCCTTCCTTCCTTCCTTCTTTCCTTTTTCTCTCTTCCCTCCCTCCCTCCCTCCCTCCCTCCCTCCCTCCCTCCCTCCCTCCCTCCCTCCCTCCCTCCTTCTTTTTCTTTCTTGTACAAAGCTTGGTTTCAGGACTTTGCAGTCTTAACCAGCTTTTTAATTTATTTCTGGCACTCTACTAGTTACACCACATATCTTGACCAACTTCTTGCCAGTTATTTTGAGGATGAAGTCTTGAAGATGCTACTGCTCTGGTTGGCTTGATCCTCCAGGTCTCAGCCTCATGAACAGCTAGGATTTTAGGCATACACCACTAACACCCAGCTTTGCCAAGCAAAACTCATTGTGTGTATACCACAGTTTCTTTGCCCATTCATCCATTGATGGGCAATTGGGCTGATTCCCTAGTTTGTCTGTTATGAATAGGGCTCTGATCAACGTGGAGATCCATAATCTCTACAGCAAACTGATGTCGCTTTTTGTCTGAACCCGTGAGGGCAGCACAGCTGCACTGCAGTATCACTTCCCTGTGTCTCCTCTCCCCAGGTTTCTGTTCTTGTGTGCATGCGGTATAAATTCTTCTTCACTGATATATGTATATGTCTTTGTATTCTAATCAACTGCTTGGTGTCACTGTCTTAAGGTGAAATGTTGTGCTAGGGCCCTGTGTCTCTGTTTGGTTGGAGAGCGCCAGGGTTGTTGTTCCCTTTTGGAGGTATGTATGTACCCATAAGTGGTATGACCAAATTTTAGGGAAGTTCTATTTTTGATTTTTGGAAAATCCTTCATAGTGGTTTTCATAATGGCTGAACAAATGTACATTCCAAACAATAATGACTAAGAATTCCCTTCTCCCACATTTTGGTATTTGTTTTCTTAATGATAGTCATTCTGACTGAGGTGAGGTAGAATCTCAATGTAGTTTTGATTTTCCTTTTCCTGATGGCTTAGGAAGTTGAACATGTTTTCATGTATTTATTGGTCATTTTTGCTGTTCATTTGAAAAAGTGTCTGTTCAGTTTGTTTTCCCACTCATGTATTATATCATTCATTATTTTGGTGTTAACTTTTTAAAGTTCTTTCTCCTTTGGGGATTTTAGTTCCTGTTGGATAATCTCTTCATTCTGTTGAGTGTTTTTTTGCTCAGCAGAGCTTTTTCATTTGTGCTTGTAGGCTTCATGTAACCAAGTCTATGTGCTGCCCGTCATTTGATACCCAGTGTGGGAGCTGCTGTTCTGAGTCTCGCTATGAAAGTTCTCTCAAATAGAAATCATCTTCTTTTTTTCTATTTTTTAATTTACATTTTATTGTAAAGGTGGTGTACAGAGGTGTTACAATAATATAAGTAAGGTAATGAGTGCATTTCTTTTTTTTTTTTTTGGCCAGTCCTGGGCCTTGGACTCAGGGCCTGACCACTGTCCCTGGCTTCCTTTTGCTCAAGGCTAGCACTCTGCCACTTGATCCACAGCGCCACTTCTGGCTGTTTTCTGTATATGTGGGGAATTGAACCCAGGGCCTCATGTATACGAGGCAAGCTCTCTTACCACTAGGCCATATCCCCAGCCCCAAGTGCATTTCTTTTTGAACAGTGTCACCCCTCCCTCTTTTTCTCCCACTTCCCCCCACTCCCTCCCCTTCAAGTTATAAAGTTCATTTCCAATGCAGTGTCTCTGTAAGTAGCACTGTAGAATTGGCTCACCCTTTGTCTTGCCATTTCTGTGATCTTCCTCTTTTCTAAACAGCAACAGGAGATAAGGCATAGAACCCAAAAGATCTGTATGTTTCTAAAGGATTTTGTGGCTGCCAGTTCTTCCCAGACTGTTTATTTATTGTGAGAAACTTAACTTCTTGGAGCCTTTCAGTCACTCACCCCTTTTGTCCATGTCAAGATGAAGTGGTCTCTTGTTCCAAACAATGGACTATTGGAGGATCACATCATCAAAGCCACTGGAAGTGCACAAAGCATGAAGGCATGTCACACTGTGCGAATGGCCTTCAGCTTGACTGCCTGGAACAGTCACCATTGTGTCCCATGAGCAGCAAGGACTGTGCCACAGAAGATAACAGGGCCAGGGGACCACACTATTACCCTGGATGGGAAAATTCACTTCCAATGCACACACAGCCATGACCTTACTCATGGAGCTTATTTACTTGAACTATTGATCACAGCCATCCGTAAGCCTGATTCTCAGCTCCGTGTGAAAGATGACTGTAAATAAAAGGAAAGCACAGGGGAGGATAGTCAGAAAAGACTGTATTAAAGAACAATTCTTCCCCACAGAGAGAATGGCATTTTCCATTCACAACTAATTCTGTCTGGGTTTTTGCTTGCATTTGCTTTCTTTTCATGAGAATCTGTCTAAAGATACAAGTGAATGTGATATTTCAAGCTAGTAAATGGAGGTTACTTTTTTCCAAAAAGAATTGGGCATAAATATATGTGTGTATTATATGTTTGTACATACCTACATAGTGATATAACATATTGAAACCCACCAAATACTCTATGGAAAAGAGGACAGAGGAGAGTCAGGAGGAATGGAAATATGGTGGCAGGAGCAAATTTGTTCAAAATGCACTGTGTGCCTGTGTGGAAATAGCACAAAACTCTCTCCTGTTACTATTGTCTGTTAACTGAAAAGCTGAAAGCAATCTTTCTTTGGTGGAACTTACATTCTTTTTTTTTTTTTTTGGCCAGTCCTGGGCCTTGGACTCAGGGCCTGAGCACTGTCCCTGGCTTCTTCCCGCTCAAGGCTAGCACTCTGCCACTTGAGCCACAGCGCCGCTTCTGGCCGTTTTCTGTATATGTGGTGCTGGGGAATCGAACCTAGGGCCTCGTGTATCCGAGGCAGGCACTCTTGCCACTAGGCTATATCCCCAGCCCGGAACTTACATTCTTGATCACATAGATCAAGAACCTGAGTTTAAGCAGCAGCCAAGATTAGAGCTTTCCTCTAAATTCCCATTCTTCTAGCTTCTTTTACTTAAGAAAAACTGCACACCAGCTGTATTTATCAGATTTTTATTTTTGCTATGACCAAAATTTGAGAGAAGTTAAAAGGAGAAAAGATTATTTTGGCTCCCTTAAAAGAGGGTTTAGCCCAGCACTCTGCCTCACACTTGTAATCCTAGCTACTCAAAAGGCTGAGATCTGAGGATAATGGCTCAAAGCCAGCCCTGGCAGGAAAGTACATAGACCCTTATCTCCAATTAACCACAAAAAGCTGGGAGTCGAGTTGTGGCTCAAAGTGGTAGAGCACTAGCCTTGAGCACAAAAGCTCTGAGACAATGCTATTACTCTGAGTTCAAGGCCCCAGAATAGGGGTGGGGGGGAGGGGAGGGAGAAGGAGGGGGGAGATAATTCAGAGTGGTTCATCTGTTGCTTTTGGGCCCATGGTTAGGCAGAACATCATAACTACCAGAGCAGAGGCAGAAATTACTGATCCTTTCTCCGTCCAAATTGCACTCTGGAGTTTGCTCCAAATTTTCACAATAAATTAGCTAGCAATAACCATGCTTGAACATTATGGAAATTTCAATGTCTTGAAATTTCTTCTACCAAATTCATTAGTCTATCATCTTTAAATTTTGTCTCTCACAAAGTTTCAGGACACAGATAAAATGTAGGCAAATTCTTCAACAGAATATAACACTCACTGCCCTTAGTCCAAATCCCAATAGATTCTTCATTTTTATCTGAAAAATCCCTAAGTGAAGCCTTTACCAGTCACATTTCTATTTGCATTCTGGTCTTCTGAACTCCCACCAGATTGCTTTGCTTTCAGCATTCTAAAATATCTACACTCTGTATCTACAGACTAATCCATATTCTTCCCACAAGCCAGTTAAAAGGCTTAAAATGTCTGGTCAGATAAAACAGTAGCCACCCCACTCGTCTGTGCTGGTCCCTCAGTGTCACTGTGACAAAAAAACATGAAAACAAGTTAAAGGGAAGAATTATTTCTTTTGGTTGATGACTTCAGAGGGTTCTATCCACAGTTGCTTGACTCTGTTGACTTCATTTCTTTCTCCTTGCTTGGTTCTTCTTTCTCTGTGATATAATTAATGTTATTATGAAGTTATTGAATCCTCACAAAACTATGCAAAAACTACTATTATTTCTAACATGCTATAATATAGAAAGCAAGGATTTGAGGGGTGAAGCAACACCAAAGTCAGACAACCAGACACACATGTTTTATTTCCCTGACTGAGTAGTCAATTGCTTGAAAATTGCTTGTCACTTTTTTTGCATCATCTCACACTGTGCCCCACAGTCAGAGCTCCAGAGGACAGACAGCTATTGAGAGAAGAAACAATATTTTATTCCTATTGGATCCCTAAAACTCAGTGCTATAAGTGACTGCTTCAGAAATATTTTAATTATTACTGGAAATATTACACTGAAAGTTAGAAAGCAAATCAACATAAAATAACCTAAAGCTAGTTGTAAAAAGACCCAACTCAGCCACTAGCCTGAGTTCCAGGGATTAAAGTTAATGTTGCTCTGTTCTTTAAGGGTAAGCATGATGAAGAGAAAACATACACGCTAGCAATTAAACATAATAAAACATTACACATTTGTAAATGCATATGTAGCATGCTATGAGGCCACATTTGGAAAAGTTTTATTTTTCCAGTAGGGTTACATGTCTTTTTCTCTCACTAAGCAACAGTAGACCCATATACAGGAATAAACACTACTTTAGAGGTTTTCATTATAAATTTTATTGCCTTAATCTACAAACTTCTTTGGTGATCCACGACAATGTTGATGAAAATTTATCACTGGAAAATAAGGTATTTCCACATGAGAATCCCTCTTTTGTTTGCTGTATCCAAATAGATCCTATTGCATTTTGCCTTTTTCCTTATAAAAATAGATTTTGTGGTTTGATTTGGTCATATCAAAATAAAGCCTAGATTAAATACTGAGTTAGAACACATAGACCCTGCATTAGGACACCAGTATCAACAGAACTCTAACAGGGCAGCTTGCTGTGTATGCTTCCCTAGATAGCATGCTTCAGACATGTGATCTGCACTTGCATATCCACATACACTTCCGTGATGTAAGACCACAGGACCAAAATGTGTCTACAGTCTGAAGAGTAAAGATGTGTTACCAATGGTAGAAAATTCATCACTTTTAAAAATATAACCCTAGATTTCAGTTTTTAGTGACAATCTTAAGTTTACAGTGTACTTCTAATATCTACATGAATTATAAATGGAATTATGATAACCCGTATTCAATTTTTCGTGTGTGTGTGTGTGTGTGTGTGTGTGTGTGTTTGTGTGTGTGTGTGTCCCAGGTCTTGAACTCAAGATCTTGGTGCCATCAAAGCTGGAACACTATTACTTGAGCAACAGCTTCACTTCTGTTTTGTTTGTTTTTGTTGGTGTTGCAGTTACTTTGCTAGTTAATTGGACGTAAGGGTCTCACAAACATTTCTGTCTGGGCTGGTTTCAAAATGAGATCCATAGATCTTTCCTAGCCTCTTGAGTAACTAGGATTATAGGCATGAGCCACTGGTGTCCTAATATTTTTATTCAATTTTTAAAATATTTTTATTAAAACCTTCCAATCATTGAATACCATTGTGGCTGACAAAAGTCAAGGTGATAACATATTCATAAAGTTGTTTGCATTTCCCCCAGCATGCATTGCTTGTAGTAATGGATTGAGTTGAGACAAATTATACTGTTCTGTTGTGCAATTCTATGTTGGTTTTTCTAAAAGTGTTAAATTTAAGATCCACAAAAGATCCACAATTTAAGATCCACAATGCCAAACACATTAGATGCTATTAACCAACAGAGGAGACGAGCTAATGTGAAGTGGTATAAATTTCAATGCTAGCCAAACATGGAAAATCCATAAGACTTTACCTCAAATTAATGAGGAAAAGTGTTAGATTAGAGACATGGCTCAAGTGGTAGACTGCCAGCCATGATCAAAAAAGCTGAGTGACAGCAGGAAATGGTGAGTTCGACTCTTGGTACCAGAATAAAAGAGAAAGGAAGGAAAATGTCTCTTTTTTCCTTATCAGAAAGGACACCCTATAGTTACTCAGTCACACATGTCTTAATTCACTGAAAAACAGCTAGTCATTAACTATTAGAATCATTTTGTAATGTGTAATTCCAGGAGATGCCTTCTTTCCTTGATTAACTTGGCAGTTCCTAAAAAATAAGGGCCATATGTGTGTTTATTGTATTGTCCACCTGATCAAACAAGCCACTACCACAGGAACAGGTGTGTGACATGGAATATCTGGCTATGCCAACTCAAAAACTGGCAGTGCCTATGCTTTTTGGATACTACCTGTAGATAAGAATGTAGTATACAATTGTTAGCTGACTCAGACAGAATGTCACTCAGGGTTGTTGTTTTTATGTCCTTATTATATTATCGTTAAGTAGTTGAATAGACTCAGGTTTTTAAAAGACAGAAGAGTATTATTTTCTCTTATGAAGTTGTCTCTTCCTTCTGCCTTTCTGCTTGGTTAAGTAGATCAAAGAAAGAGAAATTGGCTTTTTCACACCACCCTGGCACTCTTACAAGATAAATACCTTAAACTGAAGGATGTTAGTACATACGTGTACACAAGATGAGCATTGCTGTGGCTTTCCTAGAACAGTATAGATCTCAGCTCATTGCAGAATGATTAGCAAAGTCCTCATTTGCTAGCAAGTGTCGCAGTGTGGATGGACAATATGTGATGAAGATAGTGCAGGCCTCTAGCAAAATCAGTCTGTAGTACTCAACACTCATCATGTCCCGGGCCCAACCAACACTCAGGGAAACCACAATGGAAAGGAGTTGCATTTTGGAATATTCAAAAGCTTCTCTCATTCTGTACTATTTTAGTAATGTCCAACTTTAATAGGCTCAAATTATGTATTTCATTTCCTCTTTCCAAAAGAAAAACATTGCATTTTTATCAAGCAGAAGATGAATGGCAATAATACAAGAAACAATGAACATATATAGTTTTTCATTAACAATCCAAACACTACACAACATAGAATATACAGCTTAATGAAAATACAACTTAATGACAAAGGGAATGCATGTCATATTAGCAGTGCAAAAGACCAGCTTAAGCACAGATCCTCTAAATCAACAATTAATAAAAGGAAAGTGCACTTTTCCAAAAATGCACAAAAATACTTTGGAAATGAAATGTCTAGGGAAAATTAATCAAGCCTTCCTGCTAATTCTATATTACAGAATGTATTACTAATTGTTTACAAATATTAAGCATCTTCTTATGTTTAAAATGTACAACTGTTGCCAATCATTACACATTAATTCAATCCATTCTTTCAAAAATAAAAGGATTTAATTTTTATATTTCTGAAACAATCAGTGATATGTTATGACTCCCAAGCAGTATCTATGTATGATGGGAGATAGTGAGTAGAACAATGTCATGGATCTAAACTGAGTAAAAGTCAGACAGAGAAAGACAGCCTCTGCCTAGCACATTTATGGGTGGATTTTTGCAACATTTTACTATTTCTAGAACAATTCTAGTTGTACATTTTCTCAGCCTAAGAAAACTAAAGTTTTCCTATTTAAGTTTTCTGACTACAGCTAGTGTTTATTCAAAGTAGAGCAAGGACTGCCACCTGACAGAATGTTTTCCCTGCACAATCCCTGTAAATTCAGAGTCCAACTGGAAAAAAATAATCAATAAGGACTCAATAATATGCCTCATCTCTTTGACATGTTTAATGGTTCCTATTTTTAATTAAGTAAGCTTACGGAAAGCTGCACAGTTCTAGGTATAGCTCCATGATGCAAATGAGAAAAGGTATTCAAACTTTCCAAGCAATGATGCCAGTGTTACCACAGCATGTCTCTTCAAAGTTGTTACACAAGTTCATCTTTTTAGCCAACATCTTCCAATGTGTCGTGCTCTATGGTGCAGTGCTGAAACTAATAGCGATAGGTAATCATGATGATGTCTCCTCCTTCCACCCTCACAGAAATCGCCAACAAGAAGTGACAGCCTTGGCTTTGAGCTTTCTGGTTCGTATCCAGCAATTGCCTACCAAGATGATTAATATTCCTGAAAGGTGGCAAATGTGAACATGGAGAATAACTGGACTGTAGTTCTGGAAAGAGTTCTTAGGTCACTCAGTGGCCTTTGGTGTCACTCGCTGCTGCTGTTGCTGTTGCTGCTGCTGCTGCCGCTGCTGCTGCCACTGCCGCTGCCTCCACCACCGCCACCGCCACTACCACCATGCTCTATCTTGGGGGAGGATGAACTGTCCCGGACTGGCAGCAGGTCGTAATGACAAGGGATGTGACTATTCTTTGGTAGGTCGTATGGATCCTGGGTGAGGTGCCCATTAGTGCTGAATATGCCTTGGACAACACTCACTGTAGGTTCTGTGAGAACCAGGGACATGTTAATGTATCAGGAAGAAAAAAAATGTAAAAAAAAAAAAAAAAAGATGGTATTTTGCCAGGTGCCAGTGGCTCAGGCCTGTAATCCTAGCTACTCAGGAGGCTAAGATATGAGGATTGTGGTTCAAAGCAAGTCAGGGCAGAAAAGTCTATGAGACCCTTATCTCCAATTAACCACCAGAGAACCAGAGTGGTGCTGTGGTTCAAAGTGGTAAAATGCTAATCTTGAGCTGAAGAGCTCAGAGACAGTGCCCAAACCCAGAGTTCAAGCTTCATGACCGCCCCCACCCCCGCCATGGTATTCCTTGCAAATATCAAACATATAATACATGATATATTTTCATAAAATATTTGGAAAATAGTATTTTAAAGATATGATTTAGCCTTGTGCAGGTGGCCCACCCCTGTAATGCTTACTGCCTAGGGCACTGAGATTGACAGGATCACAGTTGAGGCTAGCCCAGGCTGAAAAGCCCATGAGCTCCCCTTTTCATCCCATAGCAGCTGGGCATGGTGGTATGCGCTTGTCATCCTCACTATAATGGAAGCCTAAAATAGACAGACTGTAATCTAGGCATTCATGTGCTCACCCTGGCAAGAGGTAAAAACCTATTTCAAAAATAATCAGCACAGGGGGCTAGGGATATAGCCTAGTGTCAAGAGTGCCTGCCTCGGATACACGAGGCCCTAGGTTCGATTCCCCAGCACCACATATACAGAAAACGGCCAGAAGCGGCGCTGTGGCTCAAGTGGCGGAGTGCTAGCCTTGAGCGGGAAGAAGCCAGGGACAGTGCTCAGGCCTGGAGTCCAAGGCCCAGGACTGGCCAAAAAATAATAATAATAATAATCAGCACAGAAAAAGTGCTGGGGTGAGGCTCTGCAGTACAGAACCTGCATATCAACCTTAAGCTTTGAGTTCAGTCCTCAGTACCACCATTATATACATGACATTTTCATAATTACAAAACTAGTGGGCATTATAGTGTTGAATCAACTGACAGACACAAACCATATTCTGAACAAAAGGATGACCACAAATCTGGGTGCCGGTGGCTCACGCCTATAATCTTAGCTACTCAGGAGGCTGAGATGTAAGGATCATAGTTTAAAGCCAGTCCAGACAGGAAAGTCCATGAGACTCTTATCTCCAATGAACTACTCAGAAAAAGACAGAAGTGGTGCTGTGGTTCAAGTGGTAGAGTGCTAGCCTTGAGCAAAAGAAGCTCAGGCCTCAGGGCTCAGGCTCTGAGTTGAAGCCCCAGGGGGGTGGGGGGGGAAGTAGATAAAGAAATCCTGGGGGAATATGTGGAAATGCAAAACATGAGCCATTGTCTCAAAAATACCTTGGGAAACATCTAGTTTCAATCCCCAATTCAGAGTTTAGAAGACTAAAGTCTTTAACGTTAATTCATGTTAGTATTACTAGGGCCTTCACTCTGCAGTGACTTCTCAGTCTCCTGTGAGGGGCTTACAGGACAATTGAAAGGGAAATTGTTGCAAATTTAAAATTAAAAAAAATAATTTCACTAGTTTCCATATTAAAAATCTGTCTTAATTCTTTAAAAGTAAATGGTTTCATTTTTTTCAGTCACATGCCCTAAAGTAAATTACTGGTGTTAAGTTGTCCATTTCATTTTTAGAGTTAAAATTATAAATACTATGAGAGGATCAGAGAGAGTGAGACAGAATGACAGAGAAAGTAAAATATGGCCCTACAATCTATCCAATGGTGAATGTGATATGTTTTATCTTTTCCCAAAAGGAATTCACAAATACCATTCCAAGTAACTATGATTTTAAATTGAATTCTTATAATATAGAGCAGATTCACATCTGAGAATATTATTGACTTATTAGACAATTTAAATAAAATGTTCTTATTCTACTGAAAGCATTGTATTAATATATTAATTATATCTTAATAATAATATATTAATACTTCATATTAATATAACAAGTAGGAAAAGAATCACCTGTATAGTCCACTTAAACCATTTTTTTGAGATAATGACTCATGTTTTGTATTTCCACATATTCCCTTGATTTCTTCATTCGTACCAAATGGTCATCCTCTTTTATTTTTTTTTTAAACCAGTCCTAGAGCTTGAACTTGGCCTGGCACTGTCCCTAATCTTCTTTACTCAAGGCTAGCTCTACCACTTGAGTCACAGCACCACTTCTGGCCTTTTCCTAGTAGTTTATTAGAAATAAGAGTATCATGGACATTCCTGTCTGGACTGGCTTCAAACTGTGATCCTCAGATCTCAGCCTCCTGAGTAGCTAGGATTACAGATGTGAGCCACTGGTGCCTGGCAAATCATGTTTTAGCTAACTTGATATGTGAACTAATATTCCACACTATTGTGAAAATATTTGCCATGTTTACAAAATAAAAGATGGATAATCAAGTAGATTTAGGTGATTGACTTTAAATTTGCTAAATGGTATTTTTCCCTGAGAAATTAATTTCATATTGATTAATGTGATCCTTGTAAACACAGTTTGCATCTAGAATATGGGCCATTTAAAATTGTGTTGAAAACAATCACATGTGCCTAGTTGTCCCTATGGCTATGAGAACTCACCAATTTCATAAACATTTTTGTTGGCTGAGGTTGAGTTATTGATCTCTGCATAAGGAGAATCTCTTCGTGCCGGTGACTTCATTTCCACATAGCCACACTCGGAGGCTTTAGGGAGCAGCACAGGTGGGTCTTTGATTGTGGCATATGGGTTTTCAGAACTGCTTAGGGAGCAGTTACTTGAATTATATTCAGAATTCTTTCCCAGATCTATGATGAAAGATGGAAGGAAAAAACAAATGCTGTTTCATGAACATTGTTTTTTGGTGTTAGCAAGTTCATTGTTTTTCTTTATAGCTTGCTCCTTATAATTATATTGGCTGAAGCCAGTGTTATATATTTTCCAGTTATTTTGGAGAGAATCTGCTATAAAATTACTTATCCATAACATTTACATCCATAAATTAATTTTACCTCCACTTTAAGAGAAGTGCCAATGAAAATACCACGGTCTGATTTGATTCCAATGCTCATATTCAAGTACAGTTAATACCATTCTGTTTTCCAGATAGAAAATGTCCTAGTTGAAGCCTTCGAATTTACAAAGTTTTCAATCTAGAAACTAGCAGTTGATGACCTTGAGATATAAGATGGCTCTATAATGACAATAAAAAAAGGTCTTTATACTGTACTGTGAGAACTTGCTATACGTTTCCCTACTAGGGACCTCACCCTGAAACGACTCCTGAAGAGCAGCCCTTAGTAAAGATATCATCAGACCGAGATCTTCTTGTTGTCCTGGCTATTTTCTATTCTACATTTTCCCCTCCCACAAACCATAATTTCTTTTAAAACCAATTGAGTATTTCCTTTGCAAACAAACATTTTTCCCAAGACTTTTGTTCTAAGAAGATCTGTCCAGAGTCACTGTCTTGATGTCAAGTATGTTTGTGTGTTGTAGCAATGTACCATGTTGACAGCTTTAGATTATCTCTATACTGCTGCTTTTGCTTGTTTAGAAAAATACAGTCTGTGAGCTAATTCTTTAAAATTGTAATTCTGATATACACATATCTTCCTCAGTTTTATATACCATACCTTTTAAGGATTTCCCCACATAGCTTCTGTCTAGTCCAAAAGCACCTGTAATAAACAAAGAAAAAAAAATCACCTGTGAGAAAAGGAAGGAGGAGAAAACCCACCTCAAGTTCCAGGATCATGGTAGGCCAAAATCTTCCCATGATAATGTCCATGAAAAGGGCTAGTCAATGACCCCATTGCCATACACACCTGTAACATGCATGCACACACACATATGATCACCACCTGCTTTTTCAGAAGAACATCAGGAAAGGCTGATGAATTCAGGCATATATTGAGGGTGTTAAATCAATGTACATGATTCAAAGTTGCACAGGAGAAAAGCCATAGCCAAAGTTAGAACTGAGAATTTTCCCACAAGGGCAGCTCTTAGGAGGCTCTGATCGTTTTTTTCCCAGTAACTGAGATTCAATTATATCACTGCCTCAACTGTAAGAATGTTTTCTAAAAACTGGAAACTTCAAACACTCATTGAATAACATGCTATAGGCCAGTACTACTACATCTTGACTCTTGGTGTACAGTTTTTATTTTAACAATTTGGTGTTTCCAGATATGGGGGCACGGGTGTCTGAGCCTACCTAGTGGCTACATCATAGCTTTCTTGTTTTAGAAGATCTGACTTTCAAAGGAGAGGAAGTGGTCACATTAGAGAAAACAAAGTATGCTGCCATTGAAAACACACAACCCTTTGCTTAAACCAGCGAAGTCACAGGTATCAAAAAGAAAAAGACTCCAGTCCACAAATTCATAGTATTCACAATATTACTTAGAAAATCAGAGGCCCCAAGAGAAACATGTAGAAGTGCTCTACCTCACTGGCCATGAAAGAAATGCAAATCAAAACAATATTAAGATTCCTCCTCACCCCAGTAAGAATGGCGATTATCAGGAAAACTAAGAATAACAAATGCTGGAAGGGATGTGGCCAAAAGGGAATCCTACTACATTGTTGGTGGGAATGTAAACTTGCTCAACCACTCTGGAAAGAGGCATGGAGGCTCCTCACAAGTTTAAACATAGAGCTCCCATATGACCCAGCAGCCCCACTTTTGGGCATCTACCCAAAAGATTACAAGCAAGACTTCACTAAAGCCACCAGCACACTATGTTCATCACAGCACAATTTGTCATTGCTAAAATATGGAACCAACCCAGAAGGCCCTCAGTAAACGAGTGGATCAGGAAAATGTAGTACATATACACAATGGAATTCTATGCCTCTATCAGAAATAATGACTTTGCCCCATTCGTAAGGAAATGGAAGGACTTGGAAAAAAATCATACTAATTGAAGTGAGCCAGACCCAAAGAGACATGGACTCTATGGTTTCCCTCATAGGGAATAATTAGTACAAATTTAGGTTAGTCATAGCAGAAGATCACAAAAGCCCAATAGCTATGCCAGTATGAACACATAAGATGATGCTAAGCGAAATGAACTCCATCCACGTTATGGAAACACATGGTATATCATTGTTGTAATTATTTTCAACATGCCACGTGAAACCATACCCATTTTTTCTTCTCTTATTCCCTTCTTGTGGTTTTACCCCTGCTATCATTGTATCTGGTCTTAGTACCGGGGATACTGTATAAATTTGTATTCGAACTAGGGAAGGGAAAGGGAATGCTAAAATCGAGAGACAAAGGATAAAAAGACAAATGATTCCAAAAGCAACACTTAAAAAACCATTTGGTGTAAACCAACTGTACAACTCATGGGGGGAGAGGTCAGGAAGGAGGGGGAAGGCTGGGGGTAAAATGAGGGAGGAGGTAACAAGTTGGATAAGAAATGTACTCACTGCCTTACATATGAAACTGTAACCCCTCTGTACCACACTTTAACAATAGAGAAGAAAAAAAATCAGAGACCCTTCCTTATTTAGTCCATGTTACACCTCCTGGTATCACTGCATTGTTATAACGCAGTAAACAAGAATCAACAATTCTATTGGGCCATGCTATTTGGGCCATGCTGTTCAGCACTCTCTAACACATCTCTAAAATGAGGGATACAAAGCATGTCTTCCAGAAACCCAAGGTTGTTGTCATTGTTTAGGGAAGTACAGCTTAGGCAAAGCCTTTGGGAACCTCAAAGTGCCAAATCAATGAATGGAGTTTTGACTATTGTAGCATTTAAGGTGGCATTACACACTCAGAAATAATTCGTCTGAAAGTAGTTCAAAGGAATTTTGGTGAAAAAGAATATCATATTCCTTCATAAGTTGATCAGGACTTAGTTAAAAATAAAGAGTAATAATGACCTGTTATGAACAGTCCAGCTAAGTATCTGGGAATATTAAAGAAATAATACCCCACCCCTTTGATATATTCCTCCAAGTGACACTAAACTTGGGTTCCAATGGTGATGGCCCATGGGGGCCACTGAATAAAGAGAAAGAATGAAGGAGGTATGTCTAATACCAGCCATTGTGGAACAGAATATGGGAATATGTTTTTCTCCCATGAGGTTATTGTCTTGGTCTTGGCTACTAGGAATCCAGCCCAGCTCCAGGTTGGCAGGGGAGGCACAGTGTTATATAAGGAGGCATGATAAATGGGTTTGCAGCAAAAAATTAACTTTACCAAAGAGAAGTTTTGTCTTTGCTCTCAGCTCCTGAAACATATGCCTAACTCCTTGGGAAATTCCACCTATGGAAGCATTTTGTTTACTTGGATCTGAGGGCAGAAGCTTTGGTAGCTGCCTAGCCAAATGGTGTCTATGGTGGGCTGGGTCCTATTATATCAGCTTGTCCTCCAATCATCTATATGGGCAGCCAGTCTTGCCCAGAGAACAGGCTCTAAACCTGGACTTCATTTCTTCAGCTGTCCCTTTGAGATGATGACCTAGCAGAGCCATGTTGAAAAATGAAGTTGGCTAAGGAGAGGAGCTAGAATTTATCACTGTCAGGCAGGGAGGTGCCTGTCTAGCAACTGCTCTCAAGCAGGAGCAACTCACAGGCCATTTGTGGAACAGATCAAGTACGCCTCATGAAGGGTTAGGCTCAATCCTATCATCTGGGCTTTTGCTGCCTATTCCCAGTAGATCTCTGGGCTCACACACAACTGAGTGAGTACTCGAGTGCAGGGAAGGCTCGGCACTTGGTGGGCCACCAGGGATACGCACCAAGCTCATTGAGGTAGCCGCCCTGCTTCCAGTCCGCCGGCAGGGTCCCCGTGCAGTCCACCGAGGGGCCTCTCTTCCCAGGATTTACATTTTTAAGATTCACAAACAGCTGGTTGTTCTTTGACTATGAAAAAACACAAGCAGTAGAAGAGTTTAAAAGCAAACACAGTGTCATGATGGGGCTACCTGTCTGGTGGGAAGCAAGTCCTGGCCTATGGGAAGGACCCACTCCTTAAAACACTAAGCCAGGAGGGAGGTGAGTGATGACAACTTGCTGGAGGCAGAGGATCCACATTCTGCACTCCAGCCCTGCTCCCCACACCTAAAACACCTCCTTTCATTTTGTCACCCCAAGTTTTCACTTGGGTTTATGCACATAGAATTTTTAATTAAACTTGGAATGAATTCTCAATCTAAGGTTTCCCATCATAATAAGCATGATATTGCCCAAGTCTCTGGCAAATCTCCTGTCTTCCTGACACATGAACTTCCCTGAATCTGCATGAGAACAAGTGCAATAAGGAATCTGAGTCTCTGGAGTGAGAAATGCTATTTAACCACTCAGCACTGTAATTAAACTCTAGCTGCATTAATTTAATGACAACTGGATTACATTAATTAGCTTATTTTTTTTTCTAGATTAAGTTAAAAGACAACTGAAGAGTGGTGAGACTTACAATGGAGACTGGTAGCATTGTTTGGGTACAATGGGAAGAGGGGTCTGCGTGAGGATTCATAGACTTGTTGGGAGAACTGAAGGGTTCAGCTGGAGTTTCCAGCCTTTCCTGATGTGGTTTCCTCATCTGTAAAATGGGGTACTAGTCACAGCAGCAGGCAAGGCAGTGCTGTGAAGCATGAGTGAGCTCCTATTGTAAGGTGATCAGAAATACTTGCTGCGTAGTGTTCACTTGTTTCTACGTAGACATTTGGGACTTGAAAAAGTAGCAGTTTCATATGATTCAACCCACATAAATGTATGTAGTTGTTGTCACTAAAGTAAAAGGACTGGGGGAGGGTACTGAAAAGGGCACTAGAAGAACGCTAGTTATGAAAGACAAGCATGATGATTTTATCCAAGGTTGAGTCTGCTATAGGTCTTTATGGTTTTTTCTTTTAAAAAAAAATAAAGCCAAGCCCCACAACTGACAATAAAATTAAATTAAAATTAAAAAATTAAAGATCAATGTCATCATAAGAGTTTATTTTAAAATCTCATGTAAAGTTAGAAACATTTTTGGTCTGAGTGTGGTGGTACACTGCTATAGGCCTAGGTTCTTCAGAGGCAGAGATCCAAAGGGCCCCAGAATCAATTCAAGAAGACCTCATCTTAGTCTAAACACTGAGTGTGCTGTCATGTATCTGTAACCCCAGCATTGTGAAAAGTATAGGTAGGAGGATCATTCTTCAAAGCCAAGTCTCTCAAGCCAAAAAGAAAATAGAAAAAGGAAGATCATCTCTGAAAAGTAAACAAAAACAAAGCAAAAAAATCTGGGAGCATGGCTCACATGGTAGACACTTCCCTCCAAATAAAAAGGATAGGAGCACTTTACCAAGGAAGTATAATGGGAGAAATAGACTATGGGGATGTGGGGCCTGGCATCTCATGGCAGCAGTCTCACTTACCAGCTAACAAGGGTCTGGAAGTCACCTGGGCTCCCTGTTTCTGAGGGTGTGGTCAGTGAGCTAGAGATGCCCAGACACTCCCAGAGGACTGCTGGAGGACTCCTGTAGACCACACAGGTGGATGGCCGAGGGCAGTCTTCAGTATGCTAGCTCCTTCCCTCCCTCCTCCACCCACCAGGCTCTTCTCACCTTGGCGATGGTCAGCCCGTCCCTGTTGTTGAAGTGAGGGGAGGTGGCACGCTGCGTGAGTGTATGGTAACTGGGGTTGGTGAAGTAGTGGCTGTTGCCATTTCCACCATTGTTGTGTGGTAAGGTTTCTGCAAGAAGAAAAGGAGAGGGTTCAGACACAGGCTGCTCCAAACCTGCAAAGGGGGAAGGGAATAGAAAACAGCAAAGTCAATACTTGGACTGCTTTCTTATGTCAGTCTCAGCCCATTCATTCGGTGCTGCTTTCTCATGCCGGTAATCCTAGCTATTCAGGAAACTGAGATATGAGGATCGTAGTTCAAAGTCAGATGGAACAGAAAAGTCCAGAAGACACTTATCTCCAAGTAACCACCAAAAAGCCAGAAGTGAAGCTGGAGCTCAAGTGGCAGAGCATTAGCCGTGAGCAAGAAAGGTAAGAAACAGCACAGAGGCCTTGAGTTCAAGCCTCATTACTGGCGTGTGCACACACAAAGCTCAGCCCATTCAGCAAAGCTCCTAGAGACAGCTGTCTAGAGCTACTTACCTGCCACCTTGTAAAGTATGAGCATATCTACAGGCAACTGTGCTTAGCTTCGGGGTTGGAAAAGCTGGGCAGCATCATTTGAAGCTATTCTTGCTGTAACTTAGTCCTCCTTTTTCTTTTTTAAACAAAATATCTGATTTTTTGGACACAATAATTCTGTATTATCAGATGCTTGATATATTTCCTCAGGATTGTAGTATTTATAAACAAGTAACTGAAATCCTCTAGTCATTGCTCTAAATTAGTCAATATTTTAAGTTTTCATGCTGAGCACAGTGGCTCAAGCCTGTAATCCTAGTTACTTGGAGGCAGAGATTGATCATGGTTCAAGGCCAGCTTGGATAGTAGAGTTTGAGAGACTCCATCTCAACAAATGGCTGGACACAGTGATATATGCCTGTCATCCCAGCAATATGGGGAGACACAAACAGGAGGCTCATAGCCCAATCCAGCCCAGTTTGGGCATCAAGCAAAACCTGCCTTGAATATAAGCAATGGCCTGCTAAGTGTTCAACTTCTCAGGTTAAGTGGGGACTCCATCTGATGGCTAAATAATTATTTTGCTTTTATGGGGACTTGTGACAGAAAGATTGAAAAGAGTTTTCTTTTTTTTTTTCCAACCGAAATTGTATTATTTATTTAACTTTTGTTTGCAAATATTGCTCACATATAGGATTTTTTTCCTTTTTATTGTCAAACTGATGTACAGAGAGGTTACAGTTTCATATGTTAGGCACTGGATACATTTCTTATACTGTTTGTTACCTCCTCCCTCATTCCCCCTCACCCTTCCCCCTTTCCCTCTTCCCCCATGAGTTGTTCAGTTGATTTACACCAAACAGTTTTGCAAGTACTGCTTTTGAAGTCATTTGTCTTTTTATCCTTTGTCTCTCAATTTTGATATTCCCTTTCACTTTCCTAGATCTAATACCAGTATATACAGTTTCCAGCGTACTCAGATAAGATACAGTGATAGTGCAGGTACAACCACAGGAAAGGGATACAAGAGGATTATCAACAATCGAAGCTATGGTTTCACATGGAATGTTGAAAGTAATTACAAAAGTGATATAACACTTGTTTCCATAATATGGAGTTCATTTCACTTAGCATCAACTTATGCATTCATAAGGGCATAGCTATTGGGCTCTTCTGATCCTCTGCTGTGACTAGCCTAAACCTGTGCTAATTATTCCCTATGAGGGAGACCATAGAGTCCATGTTTCATTGGGTCTGGCTCACTTCACTTACTATAATTTTTCCAAGTCCTTCCACTTCCTTACAAATGGGGCAAAGTTATTATTTCTGATAGAGGCATAACATTCCATTGTGTATATGTACCACATTTTCCTGATCCATTCGTCTACTGAGGGGCATCTGGGTTGGTTCCATATTTTAGCTATGACAAATTGTGCTGCGATGAACATTGTTGTGCTGGTGGCTTTAGTATGTTCTTGTTTGTGGTCTTTTGGGTAGATGCCCAAAAGTGGGGTTGCTTGGTCATAGGGGAGCTCTATGTTTAGCCTTCTGAGGAATCTCCATACCGCTCTCCAGAGTGGCTGAACCAGTTTACATTCCCACCAACAATGAAGGAGGGTTCCCTTTTGGCCACATCCCCTCCAACATTTATTATTGTTAGTTTTCTTGATATATGACATTCTTACTGGTGTGAGATGGAATCTCAATGTTGTTTTGATTTGCATTTCTTTTATGGCCAGTGATGTAGAGCACTTTTTCATATGTCTCTTGGCCATTCTCATTTCCTCATCAGAGAAGTCTCTTAAAAAGAGTTTTCTTATAGGAAAACTCTGCTGCCTTGGTTATTGCTAATACCATGAACAATGATAACAACATTTACATAAGTTGCTTCTCTAGTTAATGATTTGTATGAGTGTGGGGAGAGGTCTGAGGACACCATAGGAAACATACAGGAGCAGGCAGAGGAGACCTGCTCCACCTACCTAATCCTCTCCAAGACCTTGGTAAGCTCATGGCCCCTACTCCTTTTCTATCCTCTCATCCTTGACAAAAGCTGTGATTTGGTGCCCAGTAAAGCCTTAATCTTTCATGTCTAAAGTAAGCACACAAAGAGCTCAATTTTAAAAAGTCTTAGAGAAAAAAAAATGACAGTAAGGACAGGGGTGGTAGCTTAATCCTGTAATCTCCGCCACTTGAGAGGTGTGAGTAGTAGGATCTTTGTTCAAGGACATTGCAGGCTAAAAGTGTGAAGGCTTCTGGGTGTGCCTCAAGTGGTAATACATCTTCCTGGTAACTACAAGGCCTTGAGTTCAAAACCCAGTATCTCCAAGACAAAAGAGAATAGCATGGTGATCATTTCACTGATGATTGAACTCTCATCCATTGCTAGCATGTCATAGCATTTTTGACAGAAAGGACACACAATGAGATCCAGGGTGAAGCCCGGCTTTCCAGGGTTTGTGACCCCCCTCTACTCCTGACTTCTTATGTCTTACCTGACATACTATAATCTGCATTGATGACCCTCAAGGCGGGGGTGTAGCTTACAGCTGGCATGCTTGAGTCCTTTCCTTTCTGCTTGTGTCTGTAGACAACGAACAGCGCCAGGAGGAAGACCACGACCAGGACCAGAATGATGATGCCAGCGATGGCCCCTATCTGGTAGGAATCAGCTGGAAGGGCTGTGCTGGTACGACTCAAGCTGTTCAGATTCCCCACAATAATCAACCCAGCTAGGAAAGAAGAAAAGAAAAGAGCATGGAGTAGGGGTGGGTGTACTGGATAAAGTTTCATCTTTATTTACAACATTCTACTGTGCTGATGCCTGAGTATTTTCAACTCTTGAAATGTAATTTGGAGACTTTTGGAAATAGCATAGGAAAGAGAAACCAAATGTCCTTCATGTTCATCTTCGTTTTCTGGTAGCAGCTTGTGAGGTTTTAGAGAAAGGCAGATGCAAAGAATCTTTGAATGCAAAGAATCAGAAGTCTGGTTTGGGGGCTGCTCCTATATTTCAAATTAAACAATTTTAGATCATAATTTACCTTATTCATATTTTGGATTTATTTTCAAGGACCAAGCTTAGGCAAGGGTAAGCCCTAGAAGGTCAGCTGCCTAAGTTAACTTCATATCTATACTTAGTATTGCTAAGTGATTTTTTTCCCAAGTGGGTGAACATAATTCCATTGTAAATCAAGCCCAAGGACAAAATCCAATAAGCCTTTTTTCTCAGGAGATACTGTTTTGGGAAATTATATTTTCAGAGAGAAATGTTTCTCTTAATTGTATCTGATAATATAATCTTATAGCCTTACTCATTGTGGGTTTTTTTTCTCTCTCTGGTAGTGGGGTTTCTAGGCCCTTAGCTTTTTCACTGAAGTCTGGTGTTCTACTACGTGGGCCATACTTCCACTTGCAGCTTTCTGTCATTTAATTGGAGAGCAGGGGCTTTTCTGCCTGGCTATCTTAGAACTGGGATCCTGAAATCTTGGCTTTCCTAGAAGTACTTAGGGTTACAGACATTAGCTACCTGCATGGTGGTTAATCTTAATTATCAACCTGATTGGGTTAAGAAACACCTGAAAAGCTATGAAGCATGCCTGGAGGTGTCTGTGGGGACATTTCCATGCCTATATAGACTAAGATCTCCATGGATTGTTCCTAATACCTTGCATTGCAGGACGGTAGCAAAAGGTAGGATATGGAGTATGTAGGGTCACTGGGACATGCCCTACAAGGGAGATATCTTGTCCTGACCTGATCTTGTCCTTCTCTCTCTCTGCTTCTTGGCCACCCAGGCACAGGGAGCCAAGCCACTCTAGAATACACTCTCTAAAGGCACGAGTCAAAAGAAATGTTCTGTCCTTTAAGTTGTTTCTATCAAGTCTTTGGTCGCAGCAATGAAAAAGTAATGGAAGCAGTCATTAAGGTCCAAATGCAGCTCTACATACTGCTTCCTTATTATCCATCAAGTGAGGAAGAAGAGGAGGATTATGAACTGAGAACTGAAGAAACAACCCAGATATCCTGAACTTGTCCTTCAGTGCTTAGACTGCAGTTTCATGATCTGTAAGTAATGAAAATGGCTTATACATAGCTGCTCTTATAACAAATATTTCATGATTGTGAAACTTGCTTATGAAGCACCAATCTAGAAGCATGAGAATGGTGAGTTCGAGACCAGTCTTTGCTACGTGGTGAAACCGTGACTCAGAAAACTACAAAAATAAAACAGGCAAAGAAAGACAATAAAGGAAGAACCCCCTGGGGGAAAAAAAACAAATTAAATAAAAGAGACAAAAACAAAAACCAGTCTGTCCTGAAACTAGAGCATGAGGCTAGGAGCTTGCAATATATTTGTAATGATGACCAGACAGTGAATAAGACACCTGATTGTGATTACAATTAAATATAAAACATGGGTATGCAGAAGTTACTTTACAAAAGAAATTAAACATTGTACACACACACTCTTACGTGATCTGTAGCTTAGGATGAGGCTACCTACAAAATGACAAATGATCTGAAGTCTTTAAGAGTCCATCCGCTTCTGGCCACCAGAAGGCCTTGTTTCCAGGGGATCTGGAGCTCAGAGCTACCAAGAGCTCTTTCTGAAGAACCTAGCCACCCCAGAGGAGAAATTCCCAAGTAAAACTATATATATGACAAGTATTTCCAGGTGACTATATTAATACACCCTGCTTTAAAACCATGGACATAAGTTTAAAAAGTTACATGAAGCTGTGACTCAAATGGCAGAGCACCAGCCTTGAGAGAAAAAGCAAAATGAGTACCTAGATCCCGAGTTCAAGCCTCAGGACTGGCACAAACAGAACAAGAGCCAAACAAGTTTCTTAAAAAATCAACACATGCCTTTTGTACAAGTCCTTGTCAATCTTTTTATCTTAGGTGTTTTACCATGAGAAATGAAAACACATGCTGTAGGAAGATTGACCCACTATTTTTCACAGCATATTTTATAGTAATTACCCCAAGATGGAAACCACAGCAGCTTGAACAGTAATTACCCCAAACTGGAAACAATGCAAAGTCTATCTATAGGCTCATGAGGCAACAAACTCGGGTATATCCACTCAATGGAATACTACACAGCAGTGAAAAGAACTGAGCTATTAATGTGTAAAACAACATGGTTCAATTTACAAATATTTATGTTGGGTAAGCAAAATGAAACATAAAAACAAATGCAGTATGATTCAATTTAAATAAAACTCTACAAAATTCAAATTAATCTGTAATGGTAGAAAGCAAATCAGTTATCGTCAGGGGCCTAAGCAGTAGTGGAGGTAGGAGGGGGCCTGAGGAAGACTTACATATATGATGATGGAAATCATCATTATTGTGGCAGTAGCTTCATGAATATGTACATATGGGTGATAGTTTATATCAAATTGTATAATTAAAGTATATGCAGTTTGTATATTATCTATACCTCAGAAAATCTGAAAATATCATTGGCCCAATAGAAGGTACATGAATTTCAGAACAAGAGAAACTTGGCATCAAAGGTTGTGACAAGCCATGTGACCTTGAAGAAATTGTTCAACTTCTCTAAGCCTTAGTTTCTTTATCTAACTTAAATAAATACCCAGGTCTACCAGTTACACGCAGAGCTGTAGTGAGGGCCATTCCAAGTACTGTAAGTGGCAATACTCACCATGTGCTCAGGCCCTTGGGTAAGAGGCAGTAGTGTTGTTTATGACTGTCCTTACCTTGATCACAGCGGGCCCCTTTCCACCCGGGGCTGCAGTAACAGGTGCCGGTGATATGGTCACAGGTGGAATTGTTCAGACAGTCACATATCTGGCGACAGCCATAGCCGTAAGTCCCAGCAGGGCACTCTGGAGTAGGAGATAAGGTCAGTTCAGTGCCCAGCCTGGGGACTGTGGAGGGAGGTCTGTCTCCTCCTGTGAGCCCTTGTGCCTTTGGAGTGAGCCTCTCAGGACACTCCTGTGTGGGCAGACTTGGAACCCAGGGTTGCCCAGAGCTGGACAATAATTTCTGAGTCACAAAGTGACCAAGTCCAGGCAGAAGAGTGGAGACACTTGAGCTGCTCAACATCATGACATCATGCTTGTACAGCATGTGGAACTCCTATCAACAGACAGGAATTTGAGATGCTCCCTTCAGGCAAAACTGTGGACTACAAGGAATTGGACTGACAGGTACAACCTAGATCTGTTTCCCCAAGAACATGTAGATTTTACTGAAGGCTCAGCTTTCTGCCTAGCACATTCTCACTTGGATGAGCTGGGAGGAGTCTAAGAGAGGGAGAGCAAATGGTGTTTATTCTCTAGGTGACAACTTCATTCCAACTCTGGATTCACAGGATTCAGTCGTGGAGACTAAAGTGGTAGGGTTCTTATGATGTGGCACAATAAGAGTTGGGCAGTTTCAAAGAGCATAAAATAATTGTGTTAAATCTGACACTCTCCCTGACAAAAAGACTTCTCTTTGTAAAGTGAACAGCAGGGGGCACCGTGCTGTTACTATCAGACTTCTCTGCAAAAAACAGGCCTCTGTTTACAGAGAGCACTACAAGCCTTCCAAGATACAGGGACATTCAGGGTAATCACAGAAGCATTTAAAAGGTTTTTATTCAATGAGACCTTAACACATTGCTTGGCATGCAAGGAAACGTTAGTTCCGAGCTCCTTATGGCTTCTAGGCCTATGTTTAACCATTTGTACCCAGACACTTACACACAGAATGCAGTGTGTGTGTGTGTGTGTGTGTGTGTGTGTGTGTGTGTGTGTGTAATGGTGTGATTCCCTGTCTGCTGTATGTTTGAATGAAACAGCAAGGCAAAACTCCGGATTGTACTCTCTCTTTCTGAAGCTGGTTCCTGGATCTCCTGCTGTATTTGCTAAAGAGCTGCTAGAGTTTAGCACACAACACTGAGATCTCCAAGCCACTGGACTGGGACAAGGAGAGGGATGCTTTATTGCCAAAGTCCTGCTCTGATCAACCTCTTTCCCAGCCATGTCACTCCTGCAGCCATGTCATCTTGGGGACATCTTCCCTAAGTCCACCCTCCGGGGAATGGAGAGCTGCTTTTCACTGTCTTGTACTTGGAGGACTTCAGGATAATTCTCAGTTTTCACTTATTCCAGGAAAGGAATGACATACTCATTTGCATGCTTAGTCTAATGCTCATGTTCTCACCACCCTACAAGCAGACTCATGGCTTATAAGGAAATGGGAAAAAAAAACCAGATAGGTTGTTCCAACAGATCATATTCTCCTCGAGTCAAATTAATTTTTTTTTTTTTTGCCAATCCTGGGCCTTGGACTCAGGGCCTGAGCACTGTCCCTGGCTTCTTTTTGCTCGAGGCTAGCACTCTGCCTCTTGAGCCAAAGCACCATTTCCGGCCTTTTGTGTATATGTGGTGCTGAGGAATTGAACCCAGGGCTTCATGTATACGAGGCAAGCACTCTTGCTACTAGGCCATATTCCCAGCCCCTCAAATTAATATTAAAAAAAAATTAACGCAGTGCATTGTCTTGAATCTTAAGACTTAGATGGTTGGATATTAGATGAAAGACTATAAAAGTTGTCAAGCGAAGCAACATTTGCCTGGAATGTTCCCACATCCTCTACTGGGCTGGCCTTGGGTCCCTAGCCCTCCTCCATACCTAATGCCTTGCTCCGAGCAGAGGCCAAGCTCACCTTTGTCACAAAGATTGACTGCTTCTTTTAAAGTTTAGAGCCTCTACACTCCAAAACTTAGAGATAGAAAGAGCCACAATGATTCTAATGGAAAACTGCATTTGATGTTTGTTCTTGGAGTCACACCTCCTCCATCCACAGGGCCAAGTGGATACTCAGAGGAAGCATCCTGAAGAAAGCCAGTCTAAGGGTCTCAGGGAGGCCAATCTCTGCAAGAGGAAATCAACCATAGTGGTAACTACCTAACCATCTGCTTACCAACGTAAACACTATAATCCTTCTGCCTTAATAATTCAGACACCTAGGAAAGTTAGTTCAGAAGGAAAGACACCGATGGTGACATCAGACTTGGTACTCACTCTGCTCACAGTGCCGCCCCATGAACCCTGTGCGGCAGGTGCACTGCCCGGAGACATGGTCGCAATCAGCTCCATTCTGACACTGGCATGTCAAAGCACAGTCCTTGCCATAAAACCCCAGAGGACATCCTGCATGAGAAGGGAACACAGAGGAACCAAGCCTGAAGGAAGCAGAAACATAGCTCCTGCCTCTGACAGAGTTGTGTTTACACTCCAGGGAAGCTGAATTAATTGTGCGTATTTCAGCCTGTCATGGGGCCTCACAGAAGTCCCACATAGGGCCTTTGCAAGGAAGGGAAGCCCATAAGCAGGAGGCAGGAGACTCATACAGCTCCATGTGACCATCACTGGTTCCCTTGGAGAACAGGCTAGTGTCTTCCCATCAAGCTTCCTGAATGCCTATATGGTGTGGGACTATTCCTTTCATTCATCATTTCAACTACTAGGCTTCTGGACTCAATTTTCCAAGACTGAAATGAGTAAAATTATCTGTATCTTTTCAAATCTTGGTTTTATAGCTGCCTGTCTCCCCTCTCTCTTCCCCTACCATCTCCCCTCCCTTCCCCCCAGCCACTTTTCAGAAAGTCCCAATGTTTTTCAAAGGTTATTCTTTTAACTGTATTTACTGGTCAGTATTAAATAAGAATTGCCTAATTTTGGACCCATCTCCCTGCCTCAGTCCATTGCCATATTTTAAAAGTATTTGTTATTACTGATAATTATAGTATATGCCTGTCTTGTCTCCTTTATTCAGTTAAAGCAAGAGGAACAAAACAATAATTCCCAGTGATGTTTAGCTGTGGAGGCCTCTGCCTATGATGTTAGAAGCTTCAGGAAGAAAAGTTGGTTTTAAGCTGAGTCGGATGAATTACACCTCTTAATTCCCAGCTACTCACGAGGTTGAAATCTGACCCCCTCAGTTCAAAGTCAGCCAGAGCAATGTCTGTGAGACTTATCTCCAAATAACCAGCAAAAGGCTGGAAATGGAGGTATGGCTTAAGTGGTAAAGCATCAGCCTTGAGTGAAAAAGCTAAGCAACAATGCAAAGCCCCGAGTTCAAGCCCTAGTACTGGCAAAAAATAAAAAAAGGATAGTGTGAGCCTCAAAAGGGAAAAGATCAAGGTAAAGCAGAGCCCTTGCCACATTATCTTGGGCTGAGATTACCATCAGTGGGCAGAAATACAGATTCTCAAGCTCCCCTCAACCAGACAAGGAGGGAGGCCCTGCACTCTGGGCTTATCAATTTCTCTGGGCAACTATGATACTCATTAAGCTTGAGAACCACAGAAATCCATTGGCTCCAAGAGCACACAGCAAGCATACTCTCTACAAGAAATGTCCATAACTTGTCCCAAAATATTTGCGCAGTCAGAATCAATGAAAGACAAATTGATTCTTGTCATTACAATCTAGTTAAAGGGGCTGGGAATATAGCCTAGTGGTAGAGTGCTTGCCCCATATACAATCTAGTTAAAGGAAAAAAGAGACAGAAGTTGCACAACAGCCTATATAGTTTTGCTCCACCTCAGTGTCCTGAAGTCTGCAGATAGAATATGTGGAATATGGTAGCCCTTTGCTATTGTGAGGAATTTAAATGTCTTGAGGTCATTGGGCAGATGAAATATTCCCTTCCAGGAACCCTGGTGAGCTCAGACCATACAGGTGAGATGAGGTTCTATCTTCCGAGCCGCAGAGGCTCCTTGCTTACTCTGAGTGCAGTAGAGTCCAGTCCAGCCCGGAGTGCATTTACATTCCCCATCGTAGGCACTGCAGAAGGCGCCGTTGTGACAGTTACAGGTATGGATACAGTTTGGGCCCCAGTGAGCGGGTGGGCAGGCTGAAACCACAGCAAGCATGTGTTAGAGTCCAGTCAGCACTGAGCAGTGTAAATCAGAACTAAGAAAGCACAATTAATCTTCAGTCCAGGGAAGAAATCCTGAATTTGGCAGGAAAACCCACAAGGTTAGGTTGACTGCAAAATGACCATTACATATAGATGTTAGTGAGCCAGACATCAGTGAGTCAGGAGAGCAAGAAACATCTCAGAGTTGCAAATTCGGTTATTAAAATACATGTGTTAAATATACATTCAGCACCCATGATGTGCTGGCACTGCTCTAGGCACAGAGGAGACAGCAGAGGACAAGACATAGTCCAAATTACCCACCGAATACTTGAAATTTAGAGAGTACAAAGCCAAAGTAAACAGCTAGCCAAAGAGGCAATGGTGGCAAGAACTATGGACAAGGAAAGTGGGGTAAAGAAGACTGAACGATGGGGTAACTCTTTGAGCATGCCCTCTCTGAAGAGGGACATTTGAGCAGAGATCAGAGGAGACAGGGAAGCTGGGTGCTGATAGCTCACTCTTGTAATCCTAACTAATCAAGAGGCTGAGAGCTAAGAACGAGGCTCAAAGAATGCCAAGACAGGAAAGTCCATGAGACTCTTAGTTCCAATTAACCACCTAAAAGCTGCAAATGAAGGTATGGCTCATGTGGTAGAGCACTAGCCTTGAGCTAAAAAACTAAGCAGGAGTACAAGGTCCTGAGTTCAAACCCCAGTACCCACACAAAAACAGGAGGAGAAAGGATTTGACTTGGGTGCCTTAGGTCATAAAATTTATGGATTTTATTTTCCATCAGCTGCACCTCAGAGTTGTTTTAATGTAAGAATTGGTTCACTCATAGAAACTAGTAACTGGAAGAAGCAGAAGACAATGAAATAAAATTATGAGAGGTCTTAGCCAACTGAAGAACAATAAGAGAGTCAGATGCGATGTCTGTGGAAATAAAATGGGAGATTATGAGGTAAAGTAATATGATTTATAAGAAATGTTTTTATTCATATTCATACTTCAGGAATACAATTGATTTTTTTCCTTTTGTCAGTACTGACATTAGAACTCAGGGCCATGTGCTTTAAGGTCCTGTACTTGAGCCATGTCTCTAGCCTTATTTTTTTAGGAACATATTTGCTTAAAAGGAGAATGACATATAATGTCTATTTGATTATTCAGTAGGAAATATGAAGGAATAAAGATAATACATGAGTCCAAAGTAGTTTTAAAAATGAAAGAAGGATTTCTCATAGGTGTGCTTTTTTTTACCCAAGAGCAAGAGAAAACAATAGTTGACATTTAGGGTATAGGAAGAATATTACAGTGGATTTTCTAAGGAAAACTCCCTCATTTAACAGATGAGGAAATTTTGGTTCAAAGGAAATCAATAGTGACTTTTGTCATACAGATCCATAGAAATGCTTGCTTTCTATAAGCACAACTTCACTCTTAAGTGTATAGCAAGACTCAGAGGGAGGGCTGGGGAATCATGGCTTAGTGAAAGAATATCTACCTAGCAAGTGCTAGGCCCTGGGTTCAAATGACAGTACTTCCAAAATACAAACAAACAAACAAAATGTAACAATGGAAACAAGATTTATGGTGAAAATGATTTGCCTGCTCAGCCTATCTGCTGCCAATTTTTGGGCCTCTTTACCAAATCAACCTACTCCTTATTGTTTTTGTAAAACCTTTATGCTCATAATGTATTTTTCTATGGTAACCTACTTTGCATTAGTCTTTAGACTCTTATATTGGTTATGGTTAGGGAACGGAAATAAAGATCACTCAGCTTTTATATTCCCAAGTGGTATGTGAAGAGACAAAGTCTTAAAAAATTCACATTGTCAAAGACATCTGCCTCTTTAAACATACACTTTAGTTTTTCCCAGTCTCAGTTCCACTGTGGAGGACTTTTCACTTTCTAGACAAGCTGACAGCTTGTAAGAAGTATTAAGAGAGTGCCACGGAGCCCAGAAGAACCAGTAAAATCATGGATCCCATGAGAAGCAAAATAAATAATTAGCTTCCGCTGCAGCGATGACGGGGACAAGCAGATCATTGTCCCCATTCAGAGTGGTGTTCCCATTTCTGTCCTTCCAGCACATTCCTCCTCAACTGAGGAAAGGAACAACTTTCAAAATAAAGGGCACCTTTCTTAGCCCCCTTTATGCTGGTACTGGAGTTTGAACTCAGGGCCTGGACACTGTCCCTTAGACTTTTTGCTCAAGGCTGACACACTATCACTTGAACCACAGCTCCATTTCCATATTTTGCTGGTTAATTGGAGAAGAGTTTCACAGACCTGCCCTGATTGGATTTGAAACTTCATCCTCAGGTATCAGTATCCTGAGTAGTTAAGATTACAGGTGTGAACCAAGAACACTTGGCAGAAAAATATTAAATTCAGAGAAACTTAAAAAATACATATTTCTCATCTATTAATACCTAAAGATTGACAATATCTAGAGTAGGAATTAAATATCAAATCATCCATCATGTTAAGTCAGCACATATTCATTTTCTGATTTGTCTTATGTATGAAATGGATTCAGTACAAATTGACTATGTGCTATAAAACTTATCATGAATAAAACTAGATTATCCCCATATATGTACTATTCTTGGTCAAAGGTGAACACTTTTAGAAGTTGCACTGTGATCCTTTCAAAGCATGAGCCAATGGCTTTCAGTCAACACCATGTATCCATGGCATGGGTAATCGAATGTTGTCATGGTGACAGGGTATCTGAATGCACTGGATAAGGGCGACCCAAGGTAGCCAAGGTGGAGCTCAGTGTAGAGGCTCCATGTAGATGAGTCTGTTCAGGAAGCCCAACAGGTGCCTGAACTCACATTAATGTTCTGTTTCAAGTCTCCCTAATTACCACTCTATATTAACACAAAATAGAGACAGACTTTTCCTCTTTCCTTCTTTCCTCTCTCCCTCGCTTCCTCCTTCTCTCCCTTCTCCTCTCTCCTTTCCCTTCTCCTTTCTGACTTTTTTCCTTTTCCCCCTTCCCTCTGCCTTTATCTCTCATTCTCTTTTTTTTTCTTTTTAGCATACAGCCATTTTATTTAAGTTTTATGGATCTTCATTTTGGGGTGTACTCAGCTTGTTTTTTGCCTTGGACTCAGGGCCTGAGCACTGTCCCTAGCTTCTTTTTGCTCAAGGCTAGCACTCTGCCACTTGATCCACAGCACCACTTTTGGCCATTTTCTGTATATGTGGTACTGGGGAATCGAACCCAGGGCTTCATGCATAAGAGGCAAGCTCTCTTGCTACTAGGCCATATTCCCAGCCCCTCTCATTCTCTTTCTCTGTCTGTCTGTCTGTCTCTCCCTTTCTTTTTCTCCTTTCTTTTCACCTTGCTAAAGTCTTATTATGTAGCCCAGATTGACCTCAAAATTGCAATCCTCTAGACTCTGCCTCTGGAGTGTGAGAGTTAAAAATTGATGCTACCATGCTCCTGCTCCCCTTCTCCATCTTTCCCTTCTTTCCTTCTTTCCTTCTTTTTTCCTCCTCTCTCCCTCACATTTTTCTTCCCTTCCTTTCTTTTATTTCTTGCATTACTGAGGACCAAACCCAGACTCTTGCACGGTAGGCAAGCACTCTACCACCAAGCTACATATTCTATGTATGTATGTATGTATGTATGTATGTATGTATGTATGTATGTATCTATCTATCTATCTATCTATCTATCTATCTATCTATCTATCTATCTTTTTTGCCTTTAAGAAACACACTTCAGGGGCTGGGGATATAGCCTAGTGGCAAGAGTGCCTGCCTCGGATACACGAGGCCCTAGGTTCGATTCCCCAGCACCACATATACAGAAAACGGCCAGAAGCGGCGCTGTGGCTCAAGTGGCAGAGTGCTAGCCTTGAGCGGGAAGAAGCCAGGGACAGTGATCAGGCCCTGAGTCCAAGGCCCAGGACTGGCCAAAAAAAAAAAAAGAAACACACTTCTATCTGAGCATCTGTGACTCACACGTATAATCCTAGCTACTCTGGAGGCTGAGATCTGAAGATCATAGTTTGAAGACAGCCTGGGTAAGAAAGTCTGTGAGACTCTTATCTCCAATTAATCACCATAAAAATCCAGAAGTAGAACTCTGGCTCAAGTAATAGAGCATTAGCCTTGAGCCCAAAAGCCCATGAACAGTGCTCAGGCCCTGAATTCAAGCTTTAGGACTGGCACAAAAAGAAAAGGAAAGAAAGACACACTTTTAAATATGCCTATTTTTGCTTTCAATCAGTCAGCGATGGCTCATTGAAAACTAAACAAGAAGAAATATTACATATTTAGCTTATTCTCAAGCTATCACTGTGATGTAGAGATAGAAATTTAATGGAAAGACAGGATTTTAAAAACTAGAACACATCTGATCATTGGTCACATATTATGTGCATAGTTAATACTCCATAAGTCATACTTCAGCCAAATGATCAAGTGTTGAACCAGTGCTCTCCATGGGGACTTACGTTGTGAGCAGTCACTGCCGATCCAACCAGGGTAGCACTGACAGGATCTATCAATGGGGTTACATGTGCCGTTGTTGGTGCAGGTGCAGATTCCTGCACAGTTTTTCCCAAATCTGCCACTGGGACACACTGTGAATACAACAGAGGTCAGTAACCCACAGTCACAACCCAGCTCACAGAATCTTAGGACAGGAAATGACTTTAAGGGTCATCAGCCCAGTTGTTCAATGGCTAGTGGTCTGTATTGGACAGCACCACCCCCACCCCCCAATCTCGAATGGCTCATTTTTTACAAACACACAGCACCAAAGACATCATTAAAGCATCCCAAACCAAGAGACATCACATTTCTAGAAATCTGACTTCAAGACTCCCCACTCAGGGTGTCTGAAATCCTCCTTCATATTGATTTTTCATGGGAGGATGCTTCCAATTAAGCCTGGAGAGGATAACAGTGCAAACAATGAAAAGCTTTTTCTGGTATGGCCAGCCAGCATTTTTCAGAGCTCACAGAGCCTACCAGAAGGCATTAAAATTGTGTCCTTCAGGATGTCCGAGAACAGAGACATCAGTACTTACTGCCTCCCACCTCCTTCCCAAAGGCCTGGGAGCCTTACCTTCATTGCAGAGGGCGCCCATGAAGCCTGGTAGGCAGTCGCACAGGCCGGTGATGTGGTGGCATGGGCCGCTGCTGTGGACACACTGGGGGCATGTCTGGCTACAGCGATGCCCATAAAACCCAGGGGAGCAAACTGAAGAGAGTAGAAACTCTCAATTACTTTCCTGAGATATACTCAGTGCCTATCCCTCACCAGGATCTTGTTAAAGCTTTGGAAGAAAAAGAAAATTTAGCAACAACAAAATAAAAGCTAGAGAATTTGCCAAGTATAAAACACAACAATAGGAAGACAGGCAATTTTTAACAAGAAGATAAAGCCACTAAACTCTGAAATCCTCCAGGACAAGTGAATGTCTTAATCCTTTATTTTCCTATTTAATCAGCTCAAGGTTGGGCATACACTAGGGGCTTAATGAATTTTGTTGAATGGATAAAGAAATGAAGGAAATAAAATACTAACGAATAAAGAAGTGAAGAAAGGAAAATTCTAAACTCCCAACCTATTTGTTGGCCCTTTAAAATTTAAGAATCATTTAGTCAAAATTAAAAGGTTTCTTCAACAAACAGTATAATCTCATGATTGTTATTAGAAACTGAGAAAGCAAGATGCTAAATACATATGTGATTTCTATGACTTTATTAGGATTCAAATATAGGATAGCTATATAGAGCTCTTAATGGAAAAGAGAAAATAAAAAAATAGAATAGTGTGCATGATAATACTGATATAACATTTCCTAAGGGAAATGAGTAAGAGTTAGAATAGTATATGTGATAATAGTCTTTCCTAGTTACACTTACTAAAATATTTGAGGAAATGTCCCAGACCATTCCCTTACTCAAAGATGACATTGACCCATATCCCTTGTCCCCATTCTTAACTTGGCAATTCTGTTCACCCTGTAGCACTGACTTTATGACTGTTAGCAGAATGTATGATTTGCCTCAAGGTTTGGCTGATGTTGACTTCTGGTAATAGAGCTAAAGCCCATGCCAAATTGCTAAATAAAATATTTACAGGTCAGTGGATTTCTGGAACACTATTTGCACACTCTAAGGAAGAATCAAGAGTGTCTTAACGATCATGCCAATAAAGCAATGGAGCCATTAGTGGGAAGAAATGATCAAAGCCCCATCTGTTAGCTTAGTCCTGAAAAGAATTGTCCTGGGGAAGTGCTATTGAGGGCAATTCTGCAAAGAGCAAGCAATCTATTACACCTTCCTCTGCCCTTGACTGAAACAGTACATCACTATAAACCAAGGGTGTGAGAGGAACAGAGACCATGGTTCTGCACATACAGTCCAGGGGAGGAAAGAGAGGAATTATCCCCTAATGAGACACTTACTTCTCTGGCACGTGGTGCCTCGAAATCCTGGTGCGCATTCACAGAGGCCGTCGTCAGGGGAGCATGAAGCCCCGTTTTTACAGTAGCAGGGCAGAGAGCAGTTTGGACCCCAGCGCCCCTCAACACACACGCTGTCACAGTGCACACCTGAAACAGCACACACAGGTTGAGGGAGAGGCAGACTGGGGCTAGGGTGGATTCCAGACAAAAGCTGAGGACCAATCACACTGGACGAACTGAGGGTCCCGGCAACAGTGAGCAGTGATGATCTACTGTTTGGAATCCACTTATCTTACATACAGCATGCGCGCGTATGTATACACACACATACACACCCACACACACACACACAAAATCTTTACAACATGAAAATAACACCTGCAACTATTTTCTATGCAGTCCAGGAGAAGGAAGACCATGGCATATTGGATTCTACTCTTGAGCAGGAGGGAGCCATGGGGAAGCCCAAGGAATCTATCAAAGGCAAAATTTTATCAGACATACTAATGATTTCCTCCCTTCCTCCATTCTTCATTTTCACAGAGAAATAAAGGAAGCCCACAATGATGAGGCACATCCCAAGTGATTAAATTGTTTTACATCAAGACAATTCTACCTTGGAGCAAACAAATGAGTACTATCTTAAAATACTTTATTAGCACATGAAAGATAAAATATGCCATCAAATTGATTTTTTTTCTTTTCATTTTTGTTTTGTTTTGTTTTTGCCAGGAAGTCAGGGGCTGAGCACTGTCCCTAGCTTCTTTATGCTCAAGACTAACACTCTGCCACTCTGCCACAGCGCCACTTCTGGCTTTTTCTACATGCATGATACTGAGGAATCGAACACAGGGCTTCATGTACATGAGATGAGCACTTCACCACTAGGCCATATTCCCAACCTTCTTTTCATTTTTGTACCAGTCTCATGGCTTGAACTCAGGGCCTGAGTGCTATCTGTTAGCTTTCTTGCTCAAGGCTAGTGCTCTACCACATGAACTAAAGGTCCACTTCTGATTTTTGATGACTAATTGGAGATAGGAAGGTCACAGACTTTCCTGTCTAGGCTTGCTTCAGAGTATGATTCTCAGATCTCAGCCTCCTGAGTAGCTAGGATTACAGGTGTGAGCTATTAGCACCCAGTCCAAATTTATTCTTAAAATTTTAATCTTGTGGAAGTGATACTGTGGCTTAACTGAAGAGCTCAAGTACAGCACGCAGGCCAAGAGTTCAAGCCCCACAACCAAAAGAAAAAAAGATTTTTTTAAAAAAAATCTTGCATTGGACAGCTATAGATAGCCATCATTATTTAAGTTGTTGTCTAAGCCACTGATTATTAGGAAAGTGTATGCATATATTAACTTTTATTTTGGAGGTCGACAAACTTGAGAATCAGTCATGAATGGACAACCAGGTGCCTAAAGAACATTAAGAAAAAAACCCCACTAACCTTGCAAAAATCTATATAAAACCAGATTTCATTTGAGGTAAAGGGAGTTGTATTTAAACTACAACAAATCAGAATTCTTCACAAATGCTCTTCACATGGAAAGGCAATGAGTTACAATTAGGGGTGAACTAATGACCACTGGCCTCAGGCCAAATGAACAAGCATTCACCTCTTCCTTTCCCAGAACAGGAGCAGCTACCAGTACCTAGGATGAGGGGAGGACCATGTCTGTGGCATTACTGTTGTTACTTTTAAAGCCATTAGGAGAAAAGTCATTGTGATCTAAACTCTTAACCCATCTCTGTGTGATCATAGAGATGTTACTAAGTGGCACACAACTATTGCTGCTAAATAAATACTTCTCCAGTTGCTCTTGTCCCTGTGTTCTATCATCTGAAAGCCCTCCACATGATATAGGTTATTAGTAAGAATGAAAGCACGAAGGTCCCATTGTGTCTAGCTTGAGTTAACAATAGGCCTTTTCCACAGCTCAGACTGCTGTCTGAAGAAGTCACTAGGTCTGTTAATAAAACTGATTGGGGTTCAAATATTCTCCCTGAAGTAAAATATGACATTTGGCCACACTATAACTTTTTCATTTTCTTTTTCTTTTTTGCCAGTCCTGGGGCTTGGACTCAGGGCCTGAGCACTGTCCCTGGCTTCTTTGTGCTCAAGGCTAACACTCTGCCACTTGAGCCACAGCACCACTTCTGACCATTTTCTACATATGTGGTGCTGGGGAATCGAACCTAGGGCTTCATGTATATGAAGCAAGCACTCTTGCCACTAGGCCATATTCCCAGCCCCTATAACTTTTTTCTTATGTTTACAAATATTTATTTATTGTTTACTATTTTAAGTGGTTGTACAGAGGGGTCTCAATTCAAGATGTCCATTTATGAATAAAATGCATGATGCTCAAGACAATGCATAAATACAAATCCCTTCCCTCAAGCTACCAAGATACCTGGTTCCATTTTCACCTGTGTACCCAGGATGTCCTGACTGTACTCACTCACCTTTCCTCTCTCCATTCATGTGCACTCCTCCCTCCCTTTAACCTCCTCTCTCTGAGGATATAAGCACTAGCTTCTCAGGATATATTTTGTTGAATGAGTAGAAGTTGCACTATTGGAATCCTCCACTGCATAGACCATATCTTAGTCAATTTATTCAATATATTCGTATTTTGCCCTGCATATATTTACATCTATGTTATATTCATAATATATTATCTCACTCTTCAAATCTGTTTTGGAAAGCTGGGATATAATTGCAAATTCTACCCTCTCCAGATGTAATTCTGCAGTCATGGAGTGTCTGTTGATCTTTTTATCAAACACCTATACTAGGCACATTCACTAAACATAACAAGAAGGAATCAACTTCAAAGGAAGCTGCGAACTTTGTTTTGTGATTTGGAGTAACCATCAGCACAGGTAACCTGCCACAGACTTCATTCTCAACTCAAATTCAGGTTCCAAACCCTGACTGGGAGCCAGGGCTCCTGGGTAGCTGTGGCTCCGAGGGAGATGCCTGCTTGGGGAGAGGCAGACATCCCTGGGCACTGTGGTCATGCTGGAGTTTCTCAGGGACAGGTCTGAAGAAGTGGAAGCTAAGCAGTTATCTGGTTAGCCAGAAACCATCCTGAAAATTAGTCATGAATTTTTATGGTTTTTTTTTTTTGTGGGAAGTGGGGCTTGCGGGGTGATTTAGTTTGTCAGCTACTTGCCAAATCACTACTTCATATTATTCATAAATTTAGTAAAGACGGGACGAGGTACACTTCAGGTCAAAAATAAATGTTGCTTTTATCCATTCTAGGTTTGTATCATGATTTAAACATTGCTTGGCACAGTTTCAATCACAGCCATTAAGAAAAATGACCACAGGTCAGATTGGCAATGTAAATAAAGTGATCTTTTATTTCTCATCTGATTCCTCATCCTTTAAGAGACATGCCTAACTGGTTAGCATAATGATCAGTCAAAATAAACTTTATCAAGGCAATTGTCATATAATTTCCATGGGGCTTATGAAATTGAAGGGAAGATCAATTGCAAAGATAAGCTCCTTTCACATGATTTACCCATTATTGTACTTCCAAAAACTCATTGAGAATTCTGTAAGTCATCTGTCAACCCCTGTCTCCAATCATATACACATATTTCAGCAGATCCAAGCTGTTTACCTTAGGATTGAGAAAAATAATCTTTCTATTAAATTATCAACATTCTGTTACCAACCCCCTCTTTAAAATTCAAGCCCAGTTTGTTTATATTGTCACCAGTGAAAGTAAGTTATCTCCTTGCATACTTCAATGTCTAATCATCCATCAGAGACAGATTCAGTGAAAAGTGGGAAACTCCTTTCTTTCCACCAGGTCCTTCTTTCCCTCCACCACCCCAGTGCCCAAACCCTCTGTGCCCCTGCCATCCGTCCTTCCATCTTAAAGTTAAGGAAGGTCAAGACAAATCTATTTTCACTGAGGTCTACTTTCTTTGGAGATACTCAAATATTTTTACAGAGCACATGTTTTAAAAGCCTTAAGGATTGTGTGACTTTTTAGACAGTGAGGCTCATGGAGAGAGTACTGAGCCCTTCTTCCATATAAACCTGCCACAGTCCCCTCAATGTAATGACAACTCTGTAGTAGTGCATATTGACCAATTGTACATCAGCTTAAAGTGCTATAAAGTTGCTGTAACCATCTCGCTCTCCAGCTTTCTCTCAATTATTTCTATTGATCTCATCTCACTTTTTGCCAATTGCACTAGAGTTTGGCAATACATCTTTTCATTTCCTTATGTCTCAAAGACATAAGAAGAAAAGTCAATGAGCACTCAAGGAATATAGCCAGTTGTTGAGAGGTTCTCCAAGAAAGCAAATCCAGGGTGAAAAAAACCCAGCTTGAGGCCTGTTAAGGGACCCTGAACAGGGTAGGGGGTGACCTGTGGAAGAGGGAAGGTGATCCTCACCTGAAAAAAGAAACAGTGGGTGCAAGGTAGAGGCCCCATGAACATGTGGCAATACTTCAGGGATTTACCAGTGTTGTGTGCAGATGAAACTTGAAGCTAAGCATAAACAGGGCAGGCCCACAGGCAGCCAGGCAGTGTAGTAGGATGATGGGAAGCCCCGAAGGCTACATGGTAGAGTTTAAACCTTTCACTGGTATTTAAAGGAACCAGGTAAACAATCCTGAAGAAGGGGCATGATTAAATTTGTGTTTTGTAGGAGGACAGAGATACTTGAAGAGGGGAATTTAGAAGAAAGGAAATAAAGCAAGTGGATGTTTGAGGCTGTGGAGACAAGCAGTGATAAAAGTAATATGACACTGAACTACATGGATGGCAGTTATGATGCAGAGATGAAAAATAGTTGTGGAAATGTGCAGAAGAAACTGTGGATGAAGAATCGCCCATGCTCCTTGCCCCAGCCAAGACAGAGTAATTAATTCTGGCCAAAGAGATGATAGAGATAGAGAGAGAGATAAAGATAGAGGGAGAGGGAAGAGAGAGAGGGAGATGGAGATAGAAGTAGAGATAGAGGTGATGGAGATAGACATAGGGATGGAGGGGGGAGAAGGGAGGAGGAAAAGAGGGAGAGGCTGTTTGCCTCCCCGTGGTGGCCAGTACACAGATGGTATAACATACATATTTGGTAAATGAATCAATCAACACAGCTCTACATCAATAATGTTCTTTACCTCTCTGAAGTCTTCATTCACACTTGGAAGAACAACCTATATGAGATGTGTATCGCAATGCTGACCCTTCCCAGAAAAAGGAATATAAATGGCTGCCTTGTTTACTTTTGAGAAGACAGACTGTAGGGTGCTCAGGTAAGTGTCTTTAATGTTAACCCAGATTATAGAATACTAGAAAAATTATGAAATGGTTTAAATAAATTTGTTTGGAAAGTTTACTAATGAAAGGTTTAAAACCAGTTCCTTGAGGACCTAACTTCCTAAAAATTTTTGGGGAGTGGGGTTGGATGACAATGAGGCAGTTTTAAATCCAAAGAAATCTCTGCTTCAGTGGAAACATTTCTTTTCTTGATAAATGTTCTAATACTGATAAGGATATCTGTAAGGGGCTGTTTGTGCCAGGACGGAGGACAAAGAGCTCTTTGATAGGCTTCATGAGTTGCTAAGCAATGGCTGAATGATCATGATAAACTTCAGCTAGGCAGCTTTAAAGAAAGGTCCATGGTTTTAATGCCTGATGCATTATGCCAAAAGACTCAACACGCAATCAGCATTCACCGAATATGGGTAACTGCATGAACATAGTGAATACATCATCCGACTATTACTGTAATTTCCCCTTCTCAAAGACACAGCCCCCCGCATCCTTGTCTTGCTTAATTGTTTTGGTTCCTTATGCAGCTATTGCTATATTAGGATGGTTAAATGGATAAACAAAGGAAATGAGTTTGACTCAATGTCTTGATGTTCCAAGCAAGCTATTAAATATATATTAGAACAAAGAAAGATCTGCTAGTACTAATTGGGCTTGCTGATTCTACTAGGGAGGACTTACTAGATGTGTCCTGATTTTCTGGCCTTTGATCCATGAAGAGAAGGCCTAATATAGTGGAGTGGAGGAAAGTTATCCTTGGTGAATCTGCGTCCACAGATGTCTTTCCTATAGAATGGGATTTCTGCTGGATAGTGGGGTTGGTACCAAATTGTATCTTTATATTCCCAGCACCCCCAGCACTGTGGTGCCACAGGACTTAGAGATCTTCAACACATGGTTGTTAAACCAAACCTTTCCATTTATATGCTATGGATTTTAAAGAATCTGCTACCATATAGGTACCAAGTTAAGAAGTGTCTACCTGTCATGTTTATGAGGGATACTTACACCAGCCGGTTGTAAGACAAACTAGCTGGGAAGCTCCATCTGCTTTAATCCAGACTTGGGGGTGCGGGGTGGGGGGAATGCAGACATTGGCTGGCTTCTGGGTAGGTGGGAGGTCTGAGGGCTTTGGTCGTTTGGCAGCTTTTTATATTTTTATTCTTTTTTAATGAGCATCTCTCTCTGCTCACTCTAGAGATTTAAGCTTCTGCTCTAATCTAACATCCCTGCAAACCCTCACAAATAGATACCTACAGACATTTCCTCAGCACCCAAAGGGGCCCAAGAGTAAGACACTAGTAGTAGTTGGGTGCTTGGTGTTAAATTGACGGACTCATTGGGTCTGACCTGGTTCTGCACTTCTGTGTCTCCTGGCAAGGGAAAGTGGGTCTCCCCTTACTGTAACAATTGAGGTGTCAATGGGTCTCCCCTTACTGTAACAACTGAGCTGTCAACTAACTTTCATGAGAGCCTTGGGGCAGATGGGTCCCTGGAGAGGCAGTTCACTTGCCCCTCCGATCACACTTGGCAGCTGTGGCAAGCTGGGAAGGGCTGCCCTGGTGGGGAAGGCTGAGTGTCCTCTGCAGTCCTGCCTCTGCTCCTGGAATGGGTGCACCGTGGCAGTCTTCTCACCAATTTGCCATAGGGCTCTTCCTTCTATCCTCTCCTTCCTGGCCAGACTCAGGTGAGTACCTCTCACCTCTCAGGTGAGTCTCTCTCATTCTCCTGTCTCCTTCTCACCATGGCACCACACCTCTGTTCTCTCTCTCAAGCTATCTAGCGGCAGTGTGCTGCATTAGCCTCTTTCATCAGGGGCTTGGACTCAGGGCCTGAGCACTGTCCCTGGCTTCTTTTTGCTCAAGGCCTCCACTTCTTGTTTTTTCTGTTTATGTGGTGCTGAAGAATTGAACCTAGGGCTTCATGAAAGCAAGGCAAGCACTCTACCACTAAGCCACATCCCCAGCCCTAATTCTCTCTCTTTCTCTCTCTCTCTCTCCCTCTCTCTCTCTTTTTAAATTTCCAGTATAAATGCATGCTTGAGCTTTCTCTTCTCTTTTGCCACTGGTATAAAGCTGTGCAAAAGAGATGTTCTCCTAGACCTCTAATTCTTTGATGATTATGCCATTCATGTATAGCTGTTACCATTCTATTAAATTGTAATGGCCACTTCCCATGCTACTGAGACAACTGTTAAAATAACAGATAGAACCACCAAGTAAAGTTGTGCAGGTTGTACACTATACAAGAGCCCCTTGACAAGTGGTTAAGTCAGGGTAGACATCTCATTCTCACTTCATCGGTCAAGGAGAGCATTATAAATGATTTTCAATTATTTTTCTAAACATTTACAGAAGTTATTTCATGGATTGGCAAGGACTCCATCCATTTCACACATCCTCCAAATTCTCCTTCAGTAGGTATGAGGTAGCAACTGAGAATATGCAAGTTGGAATTCCCGGGCAACGGTGATCTTGGCTAGGACTGGAAATCATGCTGCAAATGGTGTTCCCAGATAGCTAGAATGATATTCTGATTAGCTGTCGCTCTTGATTTGCTCAGCAAACAGGTGTGCAGGCTGATTGAAGGAGGAAGCAGGAGGAAAGAAACAAACACTAACCTATTTATATTGTTTTTCAGGAAAAGCTTTATAAACAGCGGCATTTGTCTAGAAATATACATATATTTGTGTATCTATCTACATAAAACTATTTCATTTGTAGTTTCACAATAATCATTTTGTGATAGTAGTGTGTAGTATATGAGGCCATTCAGGTGGTATATGGGGTGTGGGTGGGCCAGTGGGTAGATGTGTATGTTGGGGGATAAGCAGGGGGTATAGGTAGGGGGATGGTATGTGTGTGTGTGTCTGTGTGTGTGTGTCTGTGTGTGTGTGTGTGCATGTAGCAGAGGCATCAGAGAAGCAGCCCAAGATATAGCATGTACATATATATCCTTGATAGCATATCGTTTTCTCTATACCTGCTTCTTTTATACAAAACATTTTGTTGGCTAAAATTTTCAATAAACTAAGATTTAAAATAACTGCATATGGAAAAGTGCATGCCTTTTCTTATGGAAAAGGTACTTTTCTTTGGGGAAGAGAAGCGGGGGTATCAAATAAAACTTTTGTTTTGGTTAATTTTCATAAAAAATCACTACACGTCTTCAAAATCAGATTTTGCAGATTTGTGAGTAGGTAAAATAGGACTATCAGTTAAAATAGAAAATCATTTAAATCTTAGTTCCTTCAGAGGGGAAAGAAAAATCATAGAGAAGAGGGTGAAGCTGTGAGAGGCGATGAGCTGAGGGATAAACCCCAGCTTCCTTGGCCTCTGAGGCTGGAAGCTCTTCCGCAGGGTGTGAGTTCCTCCTGTGCAGGCCACAGGGATCTCTGTAGCCTCTTCTCAGGCTCCAAACTCCACGACAGCCTCAGAGTCATCCCTTTGTGGTCAGGAGAAGCTAGGTCCCTGTGCTCCATTCCACTGATTTCGCCACAGCATCTTTACTCTTGTACCACACACTGTGACCTCTGTAGTGGCACTCAATGAGTCATCTGCAACCACTCCAGCCACAGGTAGGGCAGGAAGTAGAATCGCTCATATCTCTGGGCTCATGTTAATGATTTGACCCCAAATACAGCTCCAAAACAAAAAGTGAAGTTTTCTTTACGATGATAGTGATGATGATGATGATGACAACGACAACGACAACGACGATGCCCATCCTGGGGCTTGAACTCAGGGCCTGGGCACTGTCCCTGGCTTCTTTTTGCTCAAGGATAGTACTCTACCACTTGAGCCACAGTGCTACTTCCAACCTTTCTATTTATGTGGTACTGAGGAACCGAACCTAGGGTTTCATACAAGCTAGGCAAGTACTCTACTGCGAAGCCACATTCCCAGCCCCCTTTTCTTTACCTTTATTGATAAAAGCCCGAATAAGGAACCTATTCAAAATAAATTTATTGATTAAAAAAGTGATGAGTCAACCCAGGGTTGACAATGAATAGTATCTTGTGTGACTATTACACAGAACTTCCCCTTTCCTTCTAGAAAAACATTATAGAGCCTCTTGGAAGTTTCTTTTCCTCCATATATGTTTGGTTCTACTACACATGTTTGTGAATGTCAGGGACAACCTTACAGCAGGCTTAGAGGGAAACAGATGTTAATATGTGAAGAGTTTTTACACAGAAGACCCAGAGAAATGAAGCCTTTGGACAACTGAGCTATCCTAGGAGCAATAAAGGCCACAAAGCAAAGAAACAGTGGGCAACAAGAGGCAGAACCTCAAGGCAGCACAGTTTCTTCCCCCTTGGAGAAACAGACCAACCGCAGATGGAGAGAGGATTACAAGATTACGTTGTACAGCGATTCTACCACATTCCCTCAGGAGCACAACAGGTCTAAGGCCAGATGGGATCATTTGTCTTACCCCATGACCCAGACTGTGGAATGCAAGCAGCACATTTTACAACTGGCTTCAGGCCAAATCACCTCTTGCTTTTCTCATTCACACACTGGTTCTAAATCATCAAAGCTGCTAGATACTTGGGCAGTGACTGGCATAACCAAGATCACTTCCCACCCTCTATATATTCCTAAAACAAGAGTAGATTGGATAGAGTATGGCCCAAATGATGAGACTGTCTGTTAGATAGGTTATGCATTTGCTAGAAGGTTCATTTAGCACAGTGTTGGCTGATAACAGTACTGGTCAGTCTACTTGAGAAGTTCAAGAAGCCTGGTGCAGTCCAAAATCTGGTTACTCCCTGGCATGATCCAGCTTTAATATTTAAGAATCAGAGTCTAGAGACATAAGAGCAAATGAAGCTCCACACTATAAAGTCAGAACTTGACAAATCAAGAAGGAACTATTGGGTCGGATGCCCTTGTGTTTGTGTATGACTCCAGTGGGCAGAAAATGGAATATGTTGTTTCAGCCTTTTCTGTTTCCCAAAGCAGCTCTCAAATTCTAGAAATCAAGTATATAATAGCTCATCTCAGTCTGATCCTTCCGGTAATCAAAGAAACTCTAGATAAATTGTGAATAGATAAATTCTGACAAGACAACACTGAAGATATCCTCTTATGATGGTGAATCTGAAAACAATATGGCTGGGCAGGTTGACAATACTCTCCAAATTGATCTATGAATAAATTCACATTAAACTTCCATTTTGCTTCTTTGTAGAAATTATGTTGATTCTAAAATTCATACAAAAATCCAAAGATTCAGACAAATCAAAACAATCCAAAAAAATAAGCTGGGGGATTTTTCAGTTTTGAAACTTCCTTCAAAACTACAGTATTCAAAACAGTGTGGTGCTGACATAAGGATAAACATATAGACTAATGTGATATAATAGAAAGTCCAAAAATCTCATATTTGTAAGAAATTGATTGTGTGTGTGTATGTGTGTGTGTGTGTGTGTGTGTGTGTGTGTGTGTGTGTGTGTTGGTTTTAGGGATTAGATTCAGGGCCTTGGTGCTGTTCTGTCCCTGAGGTTTTTTTTTGCTCAGAGCTAGTGCTCTACCACTTGCGCTACAGCTCCACTTTCAGCTGTTTTTGAGTAGTTAACTGGAGGTAAGAGTCTCACTGACATTCCTGCCTAACCTGGCTTTAAACCCAAATCCGCAGATCTTAGTCTCCAGAGTAGCTAGAATTATAGGTGCCTCTAGTGATTAGTGAGAAGCTGATTTTTGACAAGAGTATTAAGACAATTCAATGGGGTAATAGTCTTCACAACAAATTTTGTTGGGACTACTAGATGTATAAAATATCATAACAATAGCATTAAAAATGTTAACTGGACCTGGGGGCCAGAGATTCAAGTATGGTACCCTATTCAGGAGGCTGAAATCTGGAGAATCATGGTTCAATGCCAGCTTAGGCAGGAAGGACCCTGTTTCCAAAACAAGCAGCAAAAAGGCAAAATGCAGGCATGACTGAAGTAGTAAAGTGCTAACCGTGAAAGACCAAACCAAGCGAGTGTGGGGCTCTGCATTCAAAACCCAGTGCTGGCAAAATCAATAAACTCAAAATGGGTCAAGACCTAAGTGGAAAGCCAAAAGTATAGATTTTTTAAAATAATAAAACAACATACATCTTTGTGACCTTCAATTAGGCAATGGCTTCTCAGATTTGGCACCAAACGTCCAAGCAACATAAATTTTAAAATAGCTGGACATCTGTATCAGAAATTTTTTTTCGCTACAAGGAATACCTTCAAGGTACTGAAAAAAGTATAAAAAAACACATCAAAAATGAGGAAATACTTGCATATATATATATATATATATATATATATATATCTGATGAAGGCCATCTATCAAAATATAAAGGATCATGACAGGCCAGGCACTGATGGCTCATGCCTATAATCCTAGCTACTTAGGAGTCTGAGATCTGAGGATCACAGTTTGAAGCCAGCTTGGGTAGCAAAGTCCTTGAAATTCTTGTCTCCATTAACCATCAAAAAGCCACAAGTGGAGTTGTATGCCTGAGTACCAACTTTGAGCAAAAATGCTTAAAGACAACATGCCTGAGTTCAAGACGCAAGATCAGCACAAACAAAAAATTAAAAGAATCATTACAGTCTGATAATAAAAAGTAACCCAATTAAAATTTAACTAAGCATCTTTTTCTACAAAGATGTGGAGTGTGGGGGTGCTGGCTGTATACGTAGAGGGGCGGTCCCTGATTGACCTCCCCTTCTCCTGCCCTCGAACCGAATGGCCGGAAGCCACTCCTAAGCCTTCCGGGTCCAGAACCAGAAAGAGTAGTTCTGGCTCAGCCCACCTCCCTTCTTGATCTCGGGTTCACGTGGATGCCTTCAAGATGGCGCCGCCGGAGCCCAGGGGCGGTCCTATTGGGGCGTGATGTCAGCCCGTGCGGGGAGTCCCAAGATGCCACTCTGGCCGAGACAGCCCCGCTCAGCCAATTAGCAAAGCCCGCCTTCCCGCCTTCCCCACTGCAATAAAAATCTTTCCTCCGCCGCCTGGGTGAGTTCAGTTCAAAACCCCAGACTGCCTCCCTGGAGTCTTCTGTTTCCCTGTCCCTATCGCCAACACATGAGAAGGGGCAGGGGCGGGAGATTTCAGTAGTTCACTCTCCTTGGCTAAACGCAGCCCAACGAGAGCACGCCTTCACCTTCTGCAGGCGCAAGATAAGGCCAAGTGCTCTCTCATAGTTTTTGGGGTTTGGGCATTTCCCGGGGAGATTGGGGAAAAGGGATTCATCAGATCCTGACAGTGGAAATGGCCAATCTCCTCAGCCTCATTAGCCACTAGGGAAATGCAAAGCAAAAAGGCAGGGACACAAAAAAACAGAGCCCTCCTATATTGCTGATGGGAATCTAGCATGATCCTGACAGAACAGTGTTTTTACTCATAATTTACAGAAGAAACTAAATGCCAAAGGAAGCCTGTACATCATGAGTGAAAACACCCTAAAGCCACAAAAATAAGGAGGAATTCCAAAGCTATGTGAAAAACTCAATAAAATCATATATTTGTCATCACACAAAGATATTTGTAAGAAGGGTCAAGTTTTAAAGCTTTTAAAGCTTTTTATATCTAAGAAAGAATATTGAGTGTTTGGAATATTCACCATATAAATATTGGAGTTTAATATTTTTCTCTCACCCACTAGAGTTATGTCCTTAGGGTATATTTCACTCTCCCCCTACCACCCTAAATGCTCAATATCTACCAAGAGGTCTCACAGAGGTCATTGCAGCAAGTCACATGGCTCCTGGCTCACTGGCCTGTGTTCCTGAAATTACAGCTTAGTTAAAAATCTAGGGATTTCATTTCATGGGGACACATGTTCATTTACGGGAGATCTTGCTGCATTTTGTCTTTTACTGAAATGTTGACGGGTATGGATTTTTCTTAAGGAGCAAGGAACAACCCTAAACTTCTTGCTTTCCCCCTCCAGTCACAGCCCTCGGCTCTCACCTGACCATCCCGGCAGGCAGTGGCAGTGGCCGGTGGTGGGGTGGCAGCCGTCGGCATGGCTGCAGTCACAGCGTTCAGCGCAGTTCAGCCCATACGTGCCATCCTGCAAGCAAGATGCTGTCAGTGACAGTGAGAAAAGCACAAAAGGACCAGCGCTCACTACCCCTCACCACCTGAAAGCATGCACTAAAATCACCTCTCTTCGTGTCTTACAGCTCCTCAAACGTAGACTGCAGGACATCAGGGCTTGAAAATTCTAGTTTATGCCTCACACAATGGCTGGTACATATGAACAGTGAAACCAACTAGGGCAGTAGGTCGATATGCATACATGAGATATATGTAAACATATCATTTAGTTAAAGAAACCTTATCTTGTCATAAGTTACAAGTGATAAAAAATATTTTCTTTGATTCCTAAAGATTTTAATAACAATGCAGTCTACTCTTAGGCAGGAAGAGAGGGCTCTATCTTACAGAAAGAAGATGGCCTTCCAGTTCTTCTTCAAATGTAAATAGTTTGTTCACTGGTCTGAGGAAGAACAATAAAGCTAACTTCATTCTGTCCTGGGGGTTTGGAGGGGACAGAACAGCTCCAGACAGGACTTCTTTTTCCTTTGGGAAATAGGTTATACCCCAGAGAAGGGAAGTCCTTCTCTAAGTGGCCCCATTCTGGGTAAGCCACGTCGTTATACAGCTATCTGATGATGTCCTGGAGGCAGAGAATATTCACCACTGAACAAACGCTGAATGACAGGATCAAAGAGTGAAGCAAGCAAGGGGAAACCCCTGGCTAAGTGCTTGGGAAAGCACCAAGTTCCTATAGAACACATTTCCCATAGTACCCTCCTGTAAGAGATTTCTAATAAGGCGTAGCAACAGCTCAGGGGAATGGAGTGCTGAATAAGGGAAACCTTGGGCAATTCTCTAGAGATATTTATAGTAAACCAAGTTACTTCCCCAACCTCTTTCATCACTTCAGTGGACATTTCTGTGACTCTATCTCCATTTCCTATTTCAGGCTCCTGCACTTCCACCCTAAAGGCCAATGATTTCCAATATAATGGAAACAAAATATTTGGAGAGTTCCCAGGCATATCCAGAGTTCAGGACCACTGCTGCTGCCTTGCTGCCACCCAGAGGTGAGCGACTAAGAAATAGAAAACATTTCAGGGGGGTGGAGAACAGAGCGGAGATAAAGGAAACACAGGAAGTGTTCTTATCAAGTCAAGTCCACCTCAATCTTCCTAACAGTGACATTTGGCCCACAACCCACCCCTGTCAACCAAGAAAACTACAAAAGGAAGCCACTCCCGACCGGAGCTGGTGTACCTGGCAGGGCAGCTCGCATTTCCTGCCACGCCATCCAGGGGCGCACGTGCAGGTCCCATCCAAGGTGTTGCACGCTCCTCCGTTGAGGCACTGGCACGTTAAGTTACAGCCAAAGCCCCAGGTGCCACTGGGGCAGCGAATGGAGCAGTCCACCCCGTGCCAGCCTGCAAGACAAGAGTGCCAGAGCCTGTGGGCCAACGAAGGCACAAGGAGTTTTGCTGAGATGCTCCAAGCCTCGTTTCCCTGTAGAATCATCTTGGAGATGCACGAAGGCACAGTGGGCTGTGCGCCGTCTGTGCAAGATGCCAACGAGTCCGGGCACCTTTCATGCACAGCGATGCTCAATTGGGAAATGCTGAGTTTTGTTCAGAGAAGCTGGGATGTTTATCTGGCATGGGAGAAAGGTTTGTGTTTGAAAGGACAATCCTACCTTTGAAACAGGACTCCCTTTGTTGTGAATGATGTGAACCCGAAGGCCTGGCCGTATCCTCAGACAGACACATTCTAGGCCTTGGGTAGACTCTGTGCTGGCTGTGCTTCTTGTCACAAGTCCAGGCCGGTCAATTTAGGGGCACAGGCACATGTCTGCTTGGTTACTCTTCCGCAAAGCACAGACTAACAGACTGGCAGAATTGGAGATCATCTGGTGTGTCTTTTTCCTTACTCCAGGGCACCAAGGCCCAAGTGAAACGAGGTGCACTGGGGTGGGCACTGAAGTTTGGGACAGTGGGAGCTAGGGCCCCAGTCAAAGTTTCTTTCTGGTGACTTCAGTAACAGGATCCATATCAAACAAAAGACGGCATACACCCACGCTTACCTGCCTTGCAAATACAAGATCCATCCACAGGAGAGCAGACAGCATTGTTTTTACAGCCACAGCGAGAGGAACAGTTCAGGCCGTAGGTTCCCAGAGGGCATGGGGTAGAGCAGTCAACTCCCTGCATGGGCACAGAGAGCAAACTTCAGGTTATTTTGTCACCTGGAATCAGTCCAATGGAAATAAAGAAAAGTATATTTGGTCACGGTTGTAAATACTTTCAACGTACCATATGTAACTGTAGCCTTTATTATTGATGATATTCCTGTATCACCTTCCTGTGGTTGTACCTACACTATCTCTGTATCTTATCTGAGTATATTGGAAACCATGTATACTGGTATTAGAACCAGGAAATTGGAAGGGAAAAGCAAAATCGAGAGACACAGGGTAAAAAAAGACAAACAACTACAAAAGCAATACTTACAAACTGTTTGATGAAAATGAACTGAACAACTGAACAATTCGTGGGGGGGAGGGGGAAGAGAAAGAGGGAGGGGGGAGGGGGGAATGAGGGACGAGGTAACAGTACAAAAAATGTATCCAATGCCTAATGTATGAAACTGTAACCTCTCTGTAATTCAGTTTGATAATAAAAATATATTTTAAAAAAAGAATTAAAAAAGAAAAGTATATTTGGCAATGCTAATTGTACTTCTCTTATTTTAACATTTTCTATACATTTTTTAGGTTGCTATAAGTTCTCCACTCTACAAATTTTAGAGTCAAGTATAAAATTGGCCGGTCTATGTTTAGGGTAGAGTATTAAATGGTACCTCATAAATAACCTACTATTTTCAGTAGATTTGTCTTCACAGCAGAACTAAAATAAATATAAACCTTGCATCCTTGCTCAGATATATAAAAATAAATTACAGCTATAAAATCATTGTTGATAAATATATAAACATAAACATGGAGTATGCTTTAGGTGCCAGTGTTTCCTAGTATTTCTTGTCTAATGTGTAATATTGTTAATGGATGAAACAAGGCATTGCTCAGCCAACAGCATGATTGATTGAATTTATACATCAGTGAGCATTCAAACACAAAATTGAGTTGCAAAGGTGACTGAAGGACATTTCATTTAAAAATAAATAAATAAACATGGGGGCTCTAAAAACAAGGCTAACTAACACAAGGGCTTGGCCAAAGGATTGGGATATTGGTTAGAAAGCCCTGTGCAGGTCCTTAGGTTCTGTGAGTTTAGGATCTACTCATTCTATATTATATATTCCTGAATAAGTAGCCACATTCTTCATAGTTCGATCTTGGCTTATTTAGAAGGGGGATAAATGAGTTAATTTGCGTTGGAAATAAATATTCTTAACTTATAGCAAAAAGGGCCTAGAAACTGCAGACCATATTCTCTTCTATTGACATCTATGTTTTTGCTGGGTCTTGATTGTCAAAGAGACTTAACTCCCAGGTATAACTAACTATAGAATGAACACATAATGTATGGCATGTCTTCACATTTCATGAATCTAAAACAGTAACTATTATCAATAATAACTTCTCTACATGGAAAAGCAACTTCCTTTTTGGCCTATAAAAACTCAGTAAAATAATTACTTACATAACTATAGGAGTCTTCAGTACCCATTTTATTTATGGGCAGCAAGAAATGTTTCTCTGTCTCACTGTCTGTCTGTCTGTCTCTTTTCTTAACCAGGCTCTTGAGCCATCTAACTGAAGCCTGCCATTTCCCTGAATGATGCAACTTCTCTCTATGAAACTCTTTGCTTTGTCACATTAAAGAAAAAAGAAAAAACTATAGTACATCATACTTCCAACATAGTCTTATCTTAAAGATTAATAAAAGCCAGGTTTGGTGGCCCACATCTATAATTCCAGTTACTCCTGAGGCTGAGATAGGAAGGATCCCATTTCAAGGCCATCCTCTGTCCAAAGTTTGTGAGATCCCATCTCTACTCATAGCTACCTGTGGAAGTGTTTGTCATCCCAACTATGGTGGAAAGAACAAAGTAGGATGATGGTCCAGGCAAGGACCTAGGCAAAGAGCAAGAACTTATTTCAAAATAACTAATGCAGAAAGGACAAGAGGTATAGCTCAAGCAGTATAGTGCCTGCCTAGAGACTCAGATCAAACCCAGTACTGCCAATAAACAAACAAAGACGTATTTATAGTTTTATCAGCTTTCAAGTCATCATCTGAAAGCCATTATTGTTTCTATTTGTACTTTTCTATTTTTCTTCTTACTAATGATGTGGACTATTTAAGCATATTCTTATCATAGGTCCTATAAATTGTGGAAAACATTCTACATTGCACCCCTCTTCTTTTGCCTTCAGAGCCCAAGTCACTCACTTTGAATCCAGGAGCACAGATGCACGTTCCCGTTCTGCTGTCACAGTCAGCCCCGTTGTGGCAGCTGCAGATCTGTTGGCACGCTTCTCCATAGAACCCAGGAGAGCATGTCTCATTGCAGTAAAGCCCCGACCAGCCTGGCTTGCAGGCACACTCACCAGACATGGGGTGACAGCTGAGAGACATGGATGAAAGGGACAAGTCATTCTGGAGTAAACATGATACGCAAGGCCTGTGCAAATGTTGTTTTAGCTGTGATCACTAAAACATGTGGGCGACTCCATACACAAATTTTAACCCCATTCCTAGGCTTGGCATGATTTCATTAACTGGCTAAAACCTGATTGGTTCTACAGAAATTTAAGATATTAGCATCAAGCCTTAGCAAGATGACTATTACAACTGTGTCCTTTTGTCTGAGATTTTGTTTTAATTTTCTTAAATAAAAAGCACTAATTCGATCAATTGACTGCATGAGGAATACTAAAGAACTCTGTCTGATGACTTGTCACGTCAGTTAAGAGTGTGAAATCCAAGGAACTCCAAAAGCAGTGTCCATATCCATCTGCTGGTTCTCTCAGCTTCCTCTACCTGGCAGCAGAGCAGCTGTTGCTACCTGAACAGCAGCACATTGACAGCCAGGCCGGCTGTTGTTCCATAGCAAGTGGACACATCAGCTGCACTCAGTCACACGTGGAAGTCAGTTGACACAATGGGGCACTCAGTGGCAGGCTGGCTCAACACACAGCACAGAAACGCCTTAACAATCACACTGGCTCAGCTGACAGCTGGAAGACTGGTTAAAGATGGTTTTTCTCCTCCTATGGAGCTAAACACTTCCCTTAGCCAGGGGCAACAATAAAATCTGCTGTCAAATCCAGACATGTACTAAATGGCCTCTTATCTGTAGGCTCTTCACAGACTCTACCCTCAGAAAGGGTGACCCAGGAGAAACGAGGACCATTTGTAACTCCTGAAGAGCCTTCAAAAAGGCCTGATGACCAGGGGAGCCTCAGACATAGCCCCACTACCTTAGAAATTAGTATGGACTCAAAAAGAAGTGCTGCTAACTATAGAGAGCTATGTGACATTTGTGATGCCACTGGAAGTGGAGGCACAGACTGGCAACTAGTGTTTACAGAGCACTGAATAGTGCCAGCACCTGCTAAACTTCCACAAGCATCATTTAACTCAGTCCTCCCAAGCATCCCCAAACAGCAGATGTGATCCCATTTTATAAATGAGGAAATAGAAGCCTAGAAAGGGCAAGACACACTCAGGCAACGGCAAAATCAAACTTGAACCTAGGTTTGTCTATTTTCATGTCAATGAAAAGGAAAGTGGCTAGCAGCCTTTGTGAGAGACTTGATATGAAAGGGGTTTGCTAAAATCAAGGCAGCACTAATGAAAGGTTGCAGAATTGTGAAAAAAGAGACAAATTTATATTAGTAATGCTCTACATTTGAAAAAAAACCAAGATTTCAAGTGATAGATCAGGCAAAATAGTTATCTCAACATACTCTAAATAAATGAAATTTTTGGAAGAAAATATTGCTTTATATTAACAAGAAGAAAGTAATATTTATGATGTAGACACATATATTATACAAATAGATAATCTAGGTCCAGAGGATTGAAATAAGATAGTGGCAGACAGAGACATTGATTTTCTATGCCCCCAGGAAGTGGGAGTATGTACATTGGTTCTCCAATTTGATTGACATCAAAATTAGTATTCCACAATTTGTAATTAGATGAAGGAAGCCCTCAGAGCACTTTGGAGGTATTTGATGTGTTCTCAAGCAAGCAGCTGAATTGATAATGAGATTAACATTTTGGAGGTGATAGCTGATACACTCAATACTGGTTTCCTTTCTGAAGAGCAGGTGCTCTAAATATATGAAAACAGGATTATACTTATGGGAGAATCTATTACTTTACAAAGACATATAACTAGGTCTACATTGTCTAGTAGTTTTTTCAATTTAATAACTAGTTATAGCAAGAGTGGAATATCTTATAATATTAGCCACACAAGGGTGAGCCATTGAGCTTCCTTTGATTCATTTCCTTAGATGTTATCTATGCTCAAATGCAAGGGCAATTAAGTGACATTTACAAAGACATCCTGATTGTCAATGGCTATTGAGTATGTTTCTTAAAAGCTAAATATGCATGGCCCACATGGAATCTGAGTAAATCTCCATTTTTCTTGTTCAAAATAATTTGTACCATAAAAATTAGTTTTCTGTTGAAAAATCCAGGTCATAGTGAAATGACTTTGGGCTCAAAAATAATGCTCAGATTTAAAGTACTAATTGTACTTCTACATATGTTTAAGCTCTTTCAACTTTATAAATAGACTGCAAAGCCAATATGGCAAAGATTTGCTCCAAAGAAGTAGAACATACTGAATTTGGACTTGGCTATGCTTGCTTTGCTTTACAAATTAACTTTAGCAAACATTATACAAACAATGGTTTGAAAGGTGTTTGTATCTGTGGACTGCCCTGTCTGTGGCTACCCTTCAAAGCTAGCAACACTGTGGAGGCTAGCCTACTAGATGCTGGAGACCTGTGGCTCAGCCACCGCCACCATTCATCAAATGACAGAAAGAAGACTGAGGCTGTTTGGGACATTAGCCCCCAGTTAATCTGACAAATTAAGATCAACTGTTAAAGAACCACCATGTTGAGCTCCTTCCACTTAAAGAATATCATCAGCTAAGAAAATAAATATGAAGTTTCAGTTGTTAGCTTTGGGTTTCTTTTTTTTTTTTTTTTGGCCAGTCCTGGGCCTTGGACTCAGGGCCTAAGCACTGTCCCTGGCTTCTTCCCGCTCAAGGCTAGCACTCTGCCACCTGAGCCACAGCGCCGCTTCTGGCCGTTTTCTGTATATGTGGTGCTGGGGAATTGAACCTAGGGCCTTGTGTATCTGAGGCAGGCACTCTTGCCACTAGGCTATATCCCCAGCCCCTGCTTTGGGTTTCTTATGACGTAGCCAGAGCTAGCAATGCACTGTTGTCCAATGATGTGAATGCCATATACATCAATTTGTCCATTAGTAGAAATGGATAAGCCCCCATGCCTCTCATCCTAGCTACTCGCGAGGCTGAGATCTGAGGATTGTAGTTTGAAGCCAGCCTGGGCAGGAAAGTCTGTGAGACTTTTATTTCCAATTAAATCACAGAGAAAGTGGTAGAGTGCTAGCCTTGAGAAAAAGGAGCTCAGGTCCAGAATTCAAGCCTCAGGACCAGAAAGAAAGAAGGGAGAAGGAAGGAAGGAAGGAAGGAAGGGAGGAAGGAAAGAAGGAAGGAAGGAAGGAAGAAAGGAAGGAAGGAAGGAAGGAAGGAAGGAAGGAAGGAAGGAAGGAAGGGAGAAGGAAGGAAGGAAGGGAAGGAAGAAAAAAGGAAGGAAGGTAAAGACAATGTAAACTATTAACTTGCATTGCATTAACTATCTCGTTAATTATGCTAAAAGGCTTTAGAATAAATAAATATATATATCATGAATTATATAACAGCAAAGCTCTACTTGCTTCATTAGATGAAAGGTAAGTGAACAAATTATACTTTCAATTAAAACAAAGGTTCTAAGACTAGTTTAAAAGAATGCTTGGGTTTTCAAAAACGTTACATGTTAGTTTGAGGTATAATACTTGAGGGCTCCAATTATAAGATCATATAATATAAATTCATAGAGCCTTAATAGAAGTTAGTAACTGCTAATTATTAAAATAGCTTTCATGACTTAAAGTACTTAAGCAAAGTGGCAATGCTTTCAACTCTTGGGGATATTTGATGAACATGATGAAACAGAATTTAGTGTTATTTTGCTCTATGTAATGGTGAAATGCTCTAATGTACTTCTTTATTAAAGTGTACATACTTAGTTATACGTAGCCATGACAAAATTATCACAGACTCATCATCATCAATAAAATCTATTTGCCTGCATCTTACCAACACTAAACCAAGCAATGTTCTCTCTCCTCCGCATCTTCTGATTGCAGAGTGCTTCCTTTGTACAGGTGTGCTTCTCCACATGCTTCTACAATGACCCACAACAAAACTGACCTGGTATAATGCTCTTAGCTATTGTTACAGGAGGTTTATCTTTTGTTGCAATGAACCTTATTCTGTAAGAATGGAAGCCAGACCTGTGATTTGTTTCTAGTTATTTCAGTTTTTAAGTAAGAATTGGGAAGTAAACCAGATTTCATAGATATTACTTACTTTTACTCCCCAAATGTTTACCTATACTTGTCATAAAAACAATGGCAATATTTTCTGGTAAAGAAATTTGATAAAGGGGCTGGGAATATGGCCTAGTGGCAAGAGTGCTTGCCTCCTACACATGAAGCTCTCGGTTCGATTCCCCAGCACCACATATATGGAAAATGGCCAGAAGGGGCGCTGTGGCTCAGGTGGCAGAGTGCTAGCCTTGAGCGGGAAGAAGCCAGGGAAGGTGCTCTGGCCCTGAGTCCAAGGCCCAGGACTGGCCAAAAAAAAGAAAGAAATTTGATAAAGGGCTTAGAAAAAGATTTTTGGATCACATTAATAATATATCATCTGAGATCATTATATTTAGCCAGACAAGTCAAAGTCAAAAGCTAAATATCACAGATTCTCACTCATTTGTGGAGTGTAGACCTAGAAAGATGATGATGATGATGATGATGATGATGATGATGATAACAATTCTAGCCATGGTAATGGAACATGAATATAAAAGGGGGACTGTCAAGAAGGGATCAGCAGAAGGAGAAAGGGGGTAAGGAGTACCCCATAATACAGGTGTAGATTAAACATTTACATGGGTAGATATAGATACATTATGTACACATCTATAAATAGATACAGATGTATATATATAAGTATATACTTATATATGTGTATATACATATATGTAGTGTGTTTAATATACACATATACACATATGCACTTTTATGCATATATAGGCATCTATGTATATACATGTATATATGTATATTTGTGCATAAATATATATATATATATCACAATGAAACTCACCAAATGCTCTTTGAAAAAGAAGGAAAGAAGGGAGGAAGAAATGGAAATATGGTAGATTACCTGCATTTGATCCAAATACAGTGTGTGCATATATGGAAATCTTACAATAAAACTCCTTCATATTACAAATGCATGATCATTCAAAAGTAAAGAAAATGCAATTCAAAGAATATAATCCAACACACACACAACACAGTCTATCTTTATTTTTTCAAACAATAACTTGAAACAGAGACCAACTACATGGATGGCTGAACTTCTGTGACTTTGAGATTGATATGGCCAGGAGATATCTTTCAGAAATATAAATGAAGTTGCGTGTGTACTGAATGCAAATAAAAGCAACTCTGGTAACATCTGAACTGTTGTGTAATGCACTACATTTTTGTCAAATGCACTTTTTCCAGTAGTCTGAAAACAGACCTGGGATTCTAAGTGATGTTTATTTGATTCTAGAGGAAGCGAAAAGAAAAGAAAGTGTATTTTCAGGGGCAGACGAGGGATAGTAGAGTGAGTGAGATTGTAGTTTCCTGCTCTTAAATTCCTCTAGAGATTTCTGCACTAAAGGACCTTGAGAGTCTTGAGTCCCCGCAGTCAGTTTTGAAAAGATATTCCCCATGTGTCAGCCCATGGAAGGCCTTTCCAAACCTTCCATGGGCTTACTTACTCTCCATAGCCTGTTTCAGTGCCATGGACGTGCTGTCAAGGAAAAGATATTGCAGTGAAAATTATTTTATGATATTTTCACATCCTAAACTTGTCTTAACACCCTGGCTTTCCATGCATTGCTACATAGAATGGAATGGCCCAGGAGCTTATTCTTAGGGAAAAGTTCCAATGTCTCTTAGCAAATTACATTTTACCAGTAGCTGCAAAGAGATCAAAGAACTTAATATCTACTAAAAATAATCTCAGTTTTAACACTCCTGACATAGGCTCCCTGTCATGAAGTAAACTTGGTCCAGCCCACAAAAGCCTAAAGAAAGGTCTTAGAGCGAGAGCCATCTTGTCAAACTCTCCTTCCAGCATCTGGACTGAGGCTGTAACTTGAATAAAACGTCCTTTCAGTGGCACCCAGCCCTCACCTGTGTGTGTTGTCCAAGTGGCAGGGGCATCGCTTGTCACACTTGATGCCATAGAGCCCCTCGGGACACAGGCGTGCTTCACAGAGCTTTCCAGCAAAGCCTGCTTCACAGAGGCATGTGCCGCTCACGTGGTAACACTTCCCTCCATTGACACACCGGCAGGCCTCTGCACAGTGAATCCCATAGGTGCCAACTGGACATTCATCCTGGCACCTATCAAATAAGAAGCAGAAATTAGCTAAGGCCATGTAAAAATAAACAGTCAATTCAAGGTGGCCTCATTAAGTGCAAATCAACACTGCATTTTGAACTTCATATTACTTTGTGATTTCCCCATTATGGGTGGAAAAACAATGAGATCAATTATTCTGGCTCCAGTAAAAGTAACAGTAGTATGCCTATTGAATGCAAAGTAACAAAAATAAATATATAAAATGAGCTCAGGATTTGAAACAAAGGTAAGTTCTATTAAAAGAGGCAGGAAAAAAAGAGAAATTGCCTTATTGTTAGCACCAGCTCATAATATATATGTTTTAAACAATACATTTCCCATTTCCTAAAGGGAAAAATTTGTGGTGAATTTGAAGCTAATATTTAATTCTCTTAGCTTTCATGTTGACATTCATCTTTCCTTTCAACAATGCCTCTGCTTGTTTTCAAAGTTCATAATAATTATTGCTCCTCATTTCCAGAGCCATGTAATTAAGTAGCAGTCCTCTTGAGAAGGGGGAATGCTGAGCTTCTGAAGTCACTGGGACAACCTGTGGAAGCTCCTGCCAGTGAGCTAGAGGAAAGCTTGGAGTCTTCCAACACAAAATTTTTGGCAAGTGAAACATCTCTCTGTTGTGACAAAAAACTGCCAAATGGCAAGAGAAAAGGTAGCAGGTCACAAAATGTTACTTTATTGTCCTAAAAAAAATCCTATGAATTAAGAAAAATGAAGGAAGGATTGGGAGGGATGGGTAAGAATGTTGACGGGGTGACATTGATGAAGATGCATTGTATTCATAAACTGCTTTGTAGAATGGCAACTCCTTTGTACAACTACTTCAAAAGAATTTAAAAATGACATTAGTGCTTTGTTGTAGGGAAGGACACACTGTAGTTAAGATGGGTGAGGTGGGAAGCTGGGTTGCTGGAGGGATTTGTGGTAGAAAAGAAAAACTGATCTATCATTGCTTTGTGGAAAGTTCTAGCAGCTCTAGGCCAGTTGAGTTTCCTCTGGCGGAGGTAAGGTACTAGGGTGCTGTGCAACAGCTGGAGAGCTTTTGGCCAAAGATAGGATCTCATCTAGCAGAGTGCTCACCACAGTAGGAAACACTAGATCCAGATCAAAATCTGGATGATGGGGGCTAGGTGGGGGAGGGGTTGGTGGGTCAGGCCCTAGCTACTCAAAAAGCCAAGATCTGAGCACTGCAGTTTGAAGCCAGGAGCAGGAAAATCTGTGACACTCTTACCTTCAATTAACCACCAAAATGCCCAAAGCAAAGCTGTGGCTCCTCTGCTAGAGACCAAGCCTTGGGCAAAAGAGCTAAGGGACAGCAGCACCAAGCCCAGAGTTTAAGCACCAGTACTGCCCCCCCCCTCTCTCTCTCTCACACACACACACACACACACACACACACACACACACAGACACACGCACACCCACACTCCCAAAAAGTAGGTCAGTATTGCAGGTCTTCAGATCTCCATAATACACACAGCAAGGCATGATAACAACATTAAGCATACTTAAAAGAAACAGGAAAGACATTTGCTGAAAAGAAACAGTCTATCCACAAAGCTTTGCATGCTTTTAATGAGAAGGTGTGGCAGCTTGCGGCTGCTGGGATTCTATGTATAGAGGACAGATCTTGGCAGTCTTCTAATCCCTTTCCTGTTAACCCCCGCTGTAACAGAGATTGAATGCAATGGTGCGAAGAGAAAAGGCCTCCTCTAAAGCTGACCCCACTCACATTCCACACAACTGCAGGTACATTTATCAGTAGGTAAAGTCTTCAAACATTTAATCTTTAGAGAAGTCCTGGAGAAATTGAGCACTAAAGCAAGTATGTGTTTTCGTTTGTTTTGTGCTGGAATGTTCGTTTGTTGAAGCCTGGGCTGGCTTCAAACTTGGATCTTCAGATCTCAGCCTCTTATGTAGCCATGATTAAAGGTGTGAGCCATCAGTGCCTGGTTTTCAAATACATGTCTGAGAGTAGTACATGAGCACACTCTCCCCATGGCCCCCCAGAACGCAGGGCGTGGAGCCCTCCCTCCACCCCTGCTGGGCTCCATGTATCTCCACCCAATGCAAACCCCAGCCCTGCACTGCTGCTTGTGTGCTTCCCTGTGGCGGGGGACGCCATTCCGTTCCCACATCCTGGCAGCGATGGCTGGCCCCATGGGCAGGCTGGCATCCTCTCCGAGCCCAGCCGCGCTCCTGCCCAGGGCCGGCCAGCCATGCTGGCTCCCCACCGGCAATGGGAAAGGGCAGCAAGCACCGGGCCGCCCACCTCTGTCCCACAGCTCCTGCCACAAACAGCCCCTTGGCCACCCATTTTTCCCTTTCACGATGACAAATGTACTTGGCAGTGTGGGCTGTGGGCATGTGTCTTAACCCTAGAACCCAGATGGGGAAACAATGGAAACAGAGATTCATACCATCACCACCCACCCACCACCACCACCAGCACCATCATCGTCGTCGTCATCTCAGGAAAATAATGATTATAAAAACAACAATTCAAGAAGTTCCCTCCCCAATCTCCTACCATTTCTCTAGCTCTTCCTTGCTTTACCAAAATGTACCAGAAAAGTAACCAGCATTCCCTTGCTCTGTTACTCCAGATAAGATGAACCTGAGCTCACTGGCCTTGTGTGCCTGTTGTTTCTGTATTGCTTTTCATTTGGAACAAATACCCACTAGGAAATTTATATTAAAATGTCTAGTGAAATTAAACATCCCTTAGGAGTCTTTTCTAATCCCTTACCTATTTTACCTCAGTGCAAGTCATGTGACAGATTAGACTATTCCAACACAGAACCTAGCTGGTGGTTATTCAAACACCCTGAGAAGCTCAATTAGAGATTGTAAAAACTATGAACTAATGGTATCAATAATTCATATGCCAAAGAATTAAAGAAAAATATATAATCAGATTAGAAAAGGATAAAAAGAAAGATCTTTCAATTAGGTGGATAGATGCCTGGTGCCAGTGGCCATGCCTGTAATACTCCTTGCTCAGAAGGCTCAGATCTGTGGGTTGTAGTTTGAAGCCAGCCCAGGCAGGAAAGACTGTGAAACTCTTGTCTCCAGTTAACAACAAAAAGGCTGAAAGTGGAGCTGTGGCTCAAGTGGTCAAGTGCTACCTTGAGCGAAAAAGCTCAAGAACAGCACCTAGCCCTTGAGCTCAGATCACAGGACATACACATAAATTAAGTGGCTAGTACTAACAAAACTCTTAATAAAAATAAGGAGAAAAAAGCACTGTAAAAAAAACAGTTTGCAAACAGTTAGTAGCAAACATGACTTATTATACCAATACCATTTCCAATAAAATTATGACCAAAGCAGGAATTCTTGCATCAATCTCTACTTGTCATGATTGTTTCAGAGGTTCAGAATAATGTAATGATGTAAGAAAATGAAATAGTCATTATAAGCATTGAAAAATGACTTATCTTTATTGGCAGATGATAGAATTGCAAAACTAAATAATTCTAGTATTTACTAAAAATAAGTAGATTGCTGTTAGAAACTATGGGGAAAATACATATTTCAAAGCAAGTTGTTTCTTTTTATCACAAAACACCTGGCTAGAACTGAAAAGATCTTTTTAATTGCACATTTCTTAGAAACAATCTTGATGAGTATAACAATTAACTAGTTAGAGGGGAAAAATAAACCCTAGAGTATCATATTGAATGTAATAAAATTGGGCTTGGATTTTGGAAACAAAAAAAATAAGGGGGAAGGTGGAAAAAATTGCTAGTTGACAGTGATCATTAAAAAGTAGTGATAGGAGCCAAGCACTGGTGGCTCACACCTATAATCCTAGCTACTCAGGAGCTTGCAAGGCAAGTGTGAAGGACAGACTCCATCACCAATCAACCAGCAAAATGCTGGACTAGAGGTGTGGCTAAAGTGATAGAGCACCAGCCATGACCAACAAAGCTGCGTGAAAATGTTCAAGCCTTGGTACTAACACACACACACACATACACACACACACAGACACACACACACAAAGATGGTAATTAATTTTATGCTGTTCATAGATATCACTCAAGGTGATAGTCATTGACACCCATTTCATAGAAACAATTCAAATGTGATGCATAAGCTCCAGGACTGTTCCTTGGTCATTATATACTAACTTACTTTTCTCACTACCATAAGGGAAAGTCTGATTATTAATTGAGTTGACCAGATGAGGACAGTTAGGAGGACACATTGGTCTAAACCTAGGTTCCAAATCCTTGTTTATAATCATACTCACTGCCCATCAAATCTCTTACATAATTTGATACTCACACTCAATGAATTTGGTTATCATGTCTTCCAGGACATACAGATTAGGAGAACAGTGGAAGAAACAGCAAAGTGGAGCCTGGTGAGGTAACAGGTAACTTTCTAATACAGAAAGCTACAGACATGGATGTCACAACTACATGTGTACAGACATAGCCGTATATCAGAAATCCTACTCTACCAACACAGTAAAGTATAGCAACTAATATTCTTTTTTCTTTTCTTTTTTTTTTTTTTTTTTTGCCAGTCCTGGGGCTTGGACTCAGGGCCTGAGCACTGTCCCTGGCTTCTTTTTGCTCAAGGCTAGCACTCTGCCACTTGAGCCACAGCGCCACTTCTGGCCATTTTCTATATATGTGGTGCTGGGGAATTGAACCCAGGGCTTCATGTATACAAGGCAAGCGCTCTTGCCAGTAGGCTATATTCCCAGCCCCGTGACTAATATTCTTAACACGATGCTAAATCATAAGAAGGTAACCATGCTTTTGACAGGCACCTGAGTACATATTCCATTTGAAAGTTAATCTATCTAGAGATACTTAAAATGTAGTTGGTGTTCCAAAATGACCAGCTTTTCAGAATGATACATTCTCCTCAGATTTTGAATGTCTGACATTCTATAATTATCTTTTAATGTTTTCGCTAGCATCTTCAACTTACCTCTGCTGTCTGTGACTTGATTTCTATACATCAACTTAGTATAGAATCTTTCAGACGTGCCAAGACTTTACAGATGTGTCTGCAGCTGCAGATATGTGGTCCTGACCATGCCCCTGGGCCTTCCAAATGGCCCTTCCCACCATTAAGTTTGGCCTTACCGTTCCCCGGTGTATCCTGGACTGCAGTGGCATTGGCCTGTGGCAGCATCACATGTCCCTCCATTATGGCACTGACATTCTTGGGAACAGTTCCTTCCAAAGCGACCCTCAGGGCAAGGCTGACCACACACTGTGCCCTGCATTCAAAGAGACTTGGAAAATGAGATGAGCCTCTAGCCAGAGAAAGTGTGAAGGGGAGGGGGGAGGAAACAGAAAGGGCCAGAGTGTCTGGGAACAGGGCTACAGGAATATTAGATTGAGGGAAATTTAGAACAGTAGTCACAAAGTCTTAAACAGACTTATTTACTTTGTAGGCTCAAATCTTAGGAGACATTCAAGATGGCAGAATAGTAGTCATAAGAAAAATCCATATTAAAAACTGAAGCCTAAGATACAGTTACTGATTATGGCAACCTAAGGAACTCATAAATCGTCCTAAGCAGTCTTCCTGTGTCTAACATGCACAATAAGTCAAGTATTCTTACTGAGCATCCCTTACATAAATAGCAGCATCTGGTGTAAAGGATATCTCCAAATGTTTCCCCAGATGTTCCAGAAAAAATACATTGTCATTGGCTTCACTTTTTAAAGGGGAACATAAGTGCAATTTTGTACACCTGAATTATCAATGACATTCTCTAAGAAATATTTCCCTAAGAATCAATCTAGGAATTTATTTCAGAAAAATTAAATGGATTCAATAAATAGGTTCATAAATAGGTTCAATAAGCATTTCTGTACAAGATCAATAGGAAACCTTATTTCCTGGGGAGAAAACTTAAGAGAATAACGGACATTTCTCCACTCCCAAGAGGTTGCCCATCTTGTCCACTGAAATCATTATGTTTATTCTGATCCTATGTAGATTAGAATAAGATAGTGAGTCAATAAATCAATGAAATATGCTACTGTTTTCTACTTCATTTATCTACATAACTTGCACTTATAGCTTCTGACTTATTGGGGTTATAATAATTTATTGGAGTTATAACTAGAGAAAACAATATATCTCACATAACAGAAAATTTTCCTGTTTTTTGACTGTCAAAATGTGTTACTCTGTTTTCTCTCCCTTAAAAGAAAAAAAGGCAGAGTGTGACCCTCTGAAATTGGAGGCTAGCAAACAGCAGATGGTTTTGTAAATGTTTATTCTGGATACCATAGAAAATACATTTCCTCTAACTACTGGCTACCCACAAAGGCAGTTGGTGTAGTAATTGAATCTCCTATGGTGGTTTCTGGCTATCTGCAAACAGGGAAAGTTCTTCCACAGACTCTTGGAACTGAAAAGGGCCTTTGAGAGATGGTCCACAATTGTGCTTAGTGGAAAACCATGGACATGCCAGGCCTAGTACTAAGCATGGAGAATTAAAAATAAAATAAAAATCCCTACTTAGTGAATGGGGATCCAATATTAGAAGAACTCTAACCTCACCATTCTAACACTGCATATTATACACTTGTAATATAAAAACACAACTAAAAGAACAACTAGCTAGGGGTCAGTGTAGTGAGTAGTGTCTGATGCAAATTCTTAGTCTCACAGGGCCTGCCTCTATCCATAATGGTCTTTTATAAATCCAAAGATATTGTTGAAACATTGTGCATGAATAAGAATTAATGTGAACAAGTGGTTTTAAGGAGAATACTTTCTATTCATTAACATATGTGTGAGCACATGTGTGAGCATGTGTGTATATATTAAAAGAACATGTATTGATCTTTGAAAAAGTACCTAAAATTATAGCATGAATAAAATGTCATAAAAAGATGTACAAGTTGAAAGCTAGATACACGCAGAAGGAAAAAATGACATGGAGTATTCATAAAGAAAGATCTATGGAGAACCAGAGCCTAGTGGAAGAGGTGGAGAATAGGCTCCCATAGTCCTGTGGAGGGGCTCCTCTGTCTGCCTCTGGACTCACTGTCCTACATCATGACCACTCCAGGAAACATCTTCAGCCTCAACAGGAAACAACTCCACTGATAATATTTACTCTGAAGTCTGAGGGGCAAAGCACTGACAGACAGGTCCTCACCCAAAGAGCACAAAGCACTCTGGACATGGTCACTCTAGTAAAGTTTTTTCTCTTGCAGAAGATTAAGCAAGGACTAGTACTAGTGCACTACTAGTATTAGTACTGTATAAGAAAAAGGAAGAGCAGTTAATAAGTATTAGGTTTCACTCAGATAAAAAAATAGAGAAGACTTAACATAATGGTACACTTTGATAATCCCAGATATACAAGAAGCAGGATAAAAAGTGCAAGACTCTGTCAAGACAAATAGCTAAAGCAAATAAGGGCTGAGAAGCATGGCTTCAGTGGTCAAGCAACTATCTAGCAAGCACAAAGCTCTGAGTTCAAACCTCAGTACCACCAAACCAAAAGAAGAAAAAAAGGCAGAGAGAGGAAGGAAATAGAAGAAGAGGAGCAAGAGAAATGGAAAGCCTTCACAAGGGACATGACAAGTTTGGGTTTAGTAATTTTAACTTTGCTGAACTGCTGGACCTCATTCAGTGCTTCTTCCACAGTTCTCTTTCATGCTCAAGAACTAAACAAGTCTCCTCTTTCCATTGCCTGATAGAGTTGTCCATGGTTCAATTCTTGTATCAGACTCTGTCATAGTCACAGTTTCTGGTCCTCATTTTGGTTCTAATATATTTGTTGCACCCTTGATATCTTGAACTCTCTCTTACTTCCCAAGAGTCCTCTTGGGAACCAGACTCCAGTTCTCCTTTGCTTCATGCCCATGAAAAAGAGAATTTCAGATCAATTCTACCTTATCTGGCAGCTAAATCCTTGGCTGGCATCAGGCCCAGCCTTTTGGTGGCCTTATGTCTACATGTTATCTAGGCTGGAGAGTCTGACAGAAGACTGACAAATATACATCTAGGCTCAGGGTAGGAATGATCAGCAATGGATCTCCCTGAGGGTCTTAAGGATGACTTATTTATAGGTGGAAAAAGGAGAAAGAACAGATGGAGACCTATGGAGTGGTATTCAGAAGAAGGGGGATCTGAAGAAGTGAGGACATGGAGGTTGGGAAAGCAGGTTGACTATTCATAAGTCAAAGCTTTGATTAAATGAAGCCAGATGAGAACAGAAGAACTTGGGTGGGTCTGGCTGTTAAGATGTCACCTGAACTTCTGTAAGAACTTCAATACATCATGGAGGGAGAAGATGATGAAGTAAGCTTCTCTTTTAAGTAGATTGAAGTGAAGGAAACAGACATTGTTGGTTCCCACTGATGCCTTTGTACATACAGATGAACAAAGCAAACCAGAGAAATAAGAACAATATTATTTTCTGGTTTTAGAGAAGTCCAATTAGCATTGTGTGTTCTATGTTGCACTAACACTATGAAGTTGTTATTTGCAGAGAAGGCATCCTAGTTAAAGTTTGGAAGGACAGTGAGTTATAGCTTCTTATATTATGATCCAATGGGCTGTGAGACATTCTGTAACACTTGCTACATTCAGTTTTCCTTAATGTGTCTCCAGATATACATTACTGGACAATTTTTCACACAACACTTGCATGTTGAGAATAATGTTCTCAAAGCACAACAACAACCCACAGATGCAATTATAAAAAAGATTCTCAAATAAATCCAGTGCTTATCAACTATACCTGTCATATGTGAAATCAGATATTTGCTTCTTTCTTTTTTACTTGAAAGAAATACAGGGTGTATGATTTCCCATGAGCATGATTTCCATGAGGATCCTTTTACAATTAATGCACCAGGAGAAGATCATGTTCTGTCTTCTCTTATCTAAAGGATGTTAGTTTTAGAGGGCTTAGTACTTACAGTTTGGAAATCTCTGACCACTGTAACTACACCATTTGAGTGTCCTGGAATGTGTAACTTTAGGAGTGTGATATTTGTGGGTGGGGAGTGGAAAGGAAACTGGGAATCTTACCATCCAGCCAGAAGGGCAAGAGCATTCTCCAGTGACATGGTGACACACTCCCCCATTTTGGCAAGGACATCTCTGCTCACACTGTGGACCATGTTTGCCAGGGGGACAAAGGTCCTCACAGCTAAGGGGTTAAGGAGAATGACAAAGGACACCATTATTTACTCAATCACATCATTCTTAGGTTCATCCACAACAGCACCTGGAACCCTACAATATACAAGTTTCCTTACTCACTAATGAATCACTTAATTAACATGAAGAGCACAAATCATATTGCCTAGAATTGTCTTTGAGGGGCCATCCAGTCCTGTTGTGGTTTTGGGGTGCTTTCTTTTTTTTTTTTTTTTTTTTTTTTGGCCAGTCCTGGGGCTTGGACTCAGGGCCTGAGCACTGTCCCTGGCTTCTTTTTGCTCAAGGCTAGCACTCTACCACTTGAGCCACAGCGCCACTTCTGGCCAGTTTCTGCATATGTGGTGCTGGGGAATTGAACCCAGGGCCTCATGTATACAAGGCAAGCACTCTTGCCACTAGGCCATATCCCCAGCCCTTGGGGTGCTTTCTAATAAACCATTTGTCTTCTGAGAGGACCAAAGAACAGTCACATATCCATTGACAAAAGGAACTTTCCACACGTGTGACACCTAAGTTTACTTTTCTTTGTGTGTGTGCTCTAACCTCTAAGATAGAACCATGTGCACATATTCATAATCAATTATCAGAGTTTTCATCTCCAAACAATCCTCTATTCCTTGTAAACCTTGTCTTTTTTTTTTTTTTTTTGCCATCCCTGGGGCTTGAACTCAGGGCCTGGCTGTTGTCCCTAAGTCTCTTTGTGCTCAGGGGTAGCATTCTACCTCTCGAACTACTGCACCACTTCTGGCTTTTTCTGAGTAGTTTATTGGATATCAGAGTCCTACGGACTTTCCTACCCGGGCTGGCTGCGAACTACAATCCTTAGATCTCAGCCTCGCAAGTAGCTAGTCTGATGCACGAGCCACCGGGGTCGCTGGCAAAGCTTTGTCTTTTTGCTCTCCTGGGAAATTGCTCTATATTTCCCCAAGTCCTATTCAATTAGGGCCTTGATGAAAAACCCATCAAAACAATATTAACAATTAAGCAGTTTGAGATGATCATCTATTCTTCTGAAATTAGGGCTTTCTAGGTGAATGCAGTTCGCCCTTAGCTCTACTTTATAGACATTAACACTGCAGGCAGGATGTATTTACCTAATCAGCTTCATTTTCCCCCAAGTATTAGTTCTGTGATTTACAAGTATAATTCTGAGTATAATTTCTCAGTAAGGGAATAAAATTTTTCTCTCTTTTTTTTTATTTTTTGCCAAATTCTGCCCTTTACAATGTTAATAGACGCAAACCCATGAATGCCCTTCCTACAAAATAATGAAGATTAGGTCGTTGATCTAATGATCTTCAGAGAAATATTAAACTATTTATGTGCACATACCCTACACGAAGGTGATGCATATACCTTTTTATTCACAAAGCAACATGTGTCCATAAGCTTGTTAGCTTTTTGTTGTGGATGCTGTGTAGCATCATCCTGTCCTGCTCTTTCCTGAGGCTCTGAACACACCCAGTTTTATCCACTTAATTGTTAATCCCAAGCACTAACAACCAACAGTATAAAGTGGATGTCACCGTGGGAAGTTCAGAGCAGAACATCAAATTATCAAATTAACCACAACACCCCCAAATGCTGCCCCTGCCACCGTGCGCTCGCCCTCCCCACCTCCACCTGGGCAGAAGGAAGGTGGAAGAACGCTGGCCCTTCCACCTAGATGCACTGTGGTACCCACGCCGGACCAGCAGGAGGCTGTGGCTCTGCCCTGCAGGGGTCCACACACGCCAGAAGCCATTCCAGCAAGGGCAGCAGCAAAGGCACAAGGAACCAGAGCTGCCGAAGCAGCGCGGCTGGGGCAGGCGCCAGGGCGTCACTTACAAGGCTCCTGTGTACCCCGGCGGGCAGCGGCATTCCCCCGTGACGTGGTCGCAGGTGGCCCCGTTCTGGCACTGGCAGCGCTGGCGGCAGTCGTTCCCATAGGCGCCCGGCTCACAGCGGTCCTCACAGCGCCAGCCCCGGAAGCCCGCGGCACAGTGGCATGCCCCGGTGATGGGGTTGCACAGAGCCCCGTTTTTGCACTGGCACCTGCTGCTGCAGTGGGGCCCCCAGTGATCGCCGTCGCAGGCTGAGGGGACAGAGACAGAGGCAGTGATGGGGACCCGGCAGGGTCTCCAGAGCCAGCTTCCCCCCTGGGGAGAGCGCTGGACGGCCCTTAGCGGGACTTCCACATCCTACCACCAGCCCAGGGTGCTTGGCCCCCACTGGTCTCCGCTTCATCCCATTCCTGAAGCACACCTCCCGGCCAGCCCTGTACCCTACACTGCAACTGCGAAAGAGTCATTCATGGCTAGAGGAGGACACAGGGGAGGTATCTGGGAAGGAGCAGTTCCCACCAGGACTGTCGTGCACGTGGACGGTTAGGTTCAGGGCCTGTGGACCAAGGTTTGGCAGGGAAGGGTTTTAAGAAAAGGAGGTTTATTTCTCTCCTAGAAAGGATGGGAAGGGCAGGACGGGGCTGCTGAGGCGAGGCGGTAGGGAGAGCGGCTACAGTCCAGTCCAGTCCCTAACAGGTCTGAGTGACTGAGGAAGAGGATGAGAAGCAGGGACGTGGAGGCAGACTGGGCTGCTGCAGACTGGGTTCCTCCCAGGGGAAACTGGGTGTCGGCAAAGGCAATCAAACATGTGACCAAGTCACCCCCATTACTCCCCAACGAAAACACTGGGGGAACAGACCAACGTCTTCAAATTTACTGACCTTTTTTTAAAAAATTGGGACAATCCTAAATTGAAAAAAGACTACAGGAAGAAAGATAATAGGCACACAAAACCAGCTAAGACAAGGGCAGAGAATAACGTTTCAGGTGCAAGATGAAGTTCAAGCCTAACTTTGAGGAAAAGAGGGATGGATGCAAACAAAAGTGAATTAGAAAGAAGGGGGGAAACGCAGTCCTAAAAAATTCTAAAAGGCTGACATAGATCTACTCAAAAGATATTTCCCAGCCAACAGTACATTCATTTATTAATTACATGCCATAAAATCCACTAGGGAAGATACACCCTACTTAGAGCTCTTGAGATAAATTGCACTTATGATTAAAAGCCAGTTCTATTTCATTATTTTTTTTGTAAATTTAGCAGATTTCAAATAACTACTGTAAAGAAAAAACCTTAGGTACATAACAAACAATTCATTTCAAGTGATGACATACACCTATAATCCCAGTTACTTGTGAGGCAGAAGTAGGAGGATGAGGACAAGGAAAAAAGCATGACTGTCTGAAGAACAAACTGAAACTCAAAAGTGAAGTGCCAGACTCTGAAGTCAGGCCCCACTTTACCATGTGAACCCCACTTTACCACGTGAACCTGAGATAAGCAGGCCCTGTGAGCAGACCCAGGGCAAGCCTATTAGGGCCCAGCCTGTCAAGAACTCTAACGGCTGGGAATGCTTAACTCTCACCACCCCTAGAATGCCTCGAGCCCTATCAGATTTGTACCTGTGTCCTAATCTTGCTTGCTTGAACACCTGATTGCTGTAACTTTGTTTTTGCCTTTATAAGCCCTGTGTAACCACAGCTCGGGGCTCCCTCCTAACCTCCTCTGTGTCGGTGGGTAGGACGAGGCCCGAGTTGCAGCTCGCTTGAATAAAGCCTTGCCTTTTTGCATTTCGAAACATCTGAGTCTCGGTGGCCTTCTTGGTGGTTGTCTCACGACTTGGCACAACAAAAAGGTCTCAGGTTATGGCTTAATGGTAGAATAATAGTAAGCTCAGGCCTGGGGCTCAATCCTCAATACCAAAATATATGATACATCTCCCAGTATTAAAATCTACCTCTAATTTCAAAATACCAAAAGATTTATATGAATAATTCTATGTTTAATCAGTATGGCTTTGGTCTCATTAGTATTTTAATAAACACATTTTAACAGAATTAAAACCAATGAGAGAATTATTGAATTTAAAGCAGATCCAGAAAGCAATTACCTAAGAATATACAATCTTCTTTCATAAAAATAAGATTAGGTGGTGATTTCAAAATGAGAATTAAGCTTAATTGTTATTCATGCCAATTGTTTCTTTTATTGTCTATGGATAGTGACAGAATTATACTTGAGGATTGTAACTTTTGTGATCTATAATTTTAAGAAGTTACAGGGTATATTCCCTTAGATTTCCTCAGCTATTCCAGATAGAGAACACTTTATCCTACTTTTAAGTAAAATGGCATGGTTCTTTGTAATTCATTTTCTGGTTTATCAATCCTCAGTAGTAAGGACAACCTTCATTCCATTTAAGACAAATCCATTGTCCCATCACCTAATCCCTTCATCCCTCTCCAAGCCCATCTCCAACTATAGTTGATCTAATTTATCAATATCCTGTTTCACAAATGATCTTATTCCTGACACTGAAAAGCAATGTTGACTCTGCTTTGTTATACTTTTACTTCTTTTCTATCAGTGTGTTCATATCTGCTCATCTCTGCTGATCTTTTTCAAAGTTTCCATTTCTCCTTTAATTTCTCAGAGATTCAAATACTGAATTAAATATCTGTTCCCCAGGTCAAAGGAAAATTAGTTGGCTGATACACAAAGCAATCTTACCTAATAAATTTACTTTAGTGAAGGCATTGATATACTGTCAAATGATTTTATAATAGTATTTTGGGGTGGTATTGGGGTTTGAACTCAACACCTTGTACTTACCAGGCAGGTGGCCTATAAACTGAGCCATGCCCCCAGCCAAAATATATATACTATGATGGGCTTGTTCAGAGCTTTTTTCCCCATTATGACACTGATTACAGTAGGACTCTTAGCATGGATGTTTACAGAATTTGGTGGGAGTTTTGTTGTTTGTTTATTTTATATATGTGTGCAGGTCCTGGGGCTTGACCTCAGGGCCCAGATGCTGTCCCTGAGATTCTTTTTCTCAAAGCTAACTTCTCTTCCACTTGAGCCACAGGGCCATTTCCAGCCCTTTCTGAGTGTTAGATATAAGATCTCATGGACTTTTCTAACCCAGCTGGCTTCTAACACAATCATCATATCTCAACTCCTTAAGTAGCTAGGAGGAGTATAGGCTTGAGCTGCCAGGGTTGGGCTTGAAATCTGTTTTATAAAATCCATTTTATAAAAACAGAAGAATGGGGAAGTGGTGTTGTGGTTCAAGTGGTAGAATACTAGCCTTGAGCTGAAGAGCCCAGGCCCAGAGTTCAAACTCCACAACTGACCTATTATATGAAGGTCAGATCTGGCCAGGCTGTTGAGGGGTGTCAGATTGACTCCATCTCAGATTAGTTAAAGAGAGCAGAAGCCGACTCCATCTTCACTAAGATCTCTCCCGCCCTAACCAGGGAAGTTCCTCTTCACTGTGATAAGATTGTGTAAACTGCTTGACCCCCTGAGTAGTGGAACGTCCAAGGCTAAAGCTGTGCCCTCCCATGAGTAGGCATATCCCCTGCATCATCTGAGCCCCACCAAATCTGTGCGCCAATTCTAACTAAAATGATAAGTTACTTCTAACAGTTGCTATAAGGTAGATTGTAACTCCATTGGCCACCTGCATGTTACTGGCATGCTCTGCAAGTGTTGTAACCTCCTTGGCCACCTGCGTGTGGCAGGCTTGACCATGTGGTATTTGCCTTTATAACTCAACCCCGAGTGTGGCCTGGGGCTTGTGGCCCCAGCTCCTGAGTCTGGGCTGCAGCCCTGGCTGGTCGCTTCACTTTTTGCTTCCCCAATAAACCCATCTTTTTACTTGAGACTGTCTCTGAGTGGTGGACTCTTGGAGGGATGGGGGATTCCCCCACCTCAGACCCCATTACAGACCAAAAAAAAAAAAACAAAAAACAAGAGTGCAGGAAGAAACTGGGTGCTTGTGGCTCATGCCTATAATCCTAGCTACTCAGGCGACTGAGATCTGTGGAGCATGGTTCAAAACCAGTCTGTGAGACTCGTATGTCCAATTGACCACAAAAAACTGGAAGTGGAGCTGTGGCTCAATTGGAAGAGTGCTAAGCTTCAGCAGAAAAGCTCAGTGACAGAGCCCAACCCCTAAATAGCAACCCAAAACAAACAAACAAACAAAAAAACCCAAAACCAAACAAAAAGCTAGAAGGTAGAAAGAGATAAATAAAGGCATGGAGAAAATGAAACCAGTCTCTCCTCTTTTTTTTTCTGAGCATTTTCTAAATCCTACCCAACAACTTCCTAGAAAAGCAGTAAAGCAGAGACCAGATCTATTATCTTGGGATTAGAGAAAAAAGGAAAAGGAGGGGGAAGGGGAATGGGAAGAGAAGGAGGAGGAGGACCTTAAAATCCTAAACTATCCCATTATGATAAAAATGTGTCTATAACAAAAACTGATAATTATCAGCATAAAGAAAAGGGTTTTAGGATTCTAAAGAAATGTTATCATGCTGACATGGTTCATTTCCTGGCTCGATCTCAGCACTCTGGTATGCTTTGAAGTAAAAGTGTCCCTGCTTCAAGCTGCACTTTCCTATTTCTAAGGCCATTGACACATGAACTTCACAATGTGAATACTGTGTATGCTCTAGGAAAGCATAATGTACACATACAAGTTTATAGATAAATATGTGGGAAGCCAGATAAATGGGACCCAGAGCCTGAGTGACGGATATTACAGAGACTTCCTCCCCTTTCTTTACTTGTCATAGCTAACTACTTCAACATATCCATGCCTAAAAGCATCCAAGTGAGTTACACGGTCTGCAGTACAAAAGCCAGCTTTATTCCTCTTCCAGTATTACAAGTTCTAGGATACACTATGTTGTCTAGACCAGACTCAGACATTGTTCCTTATGTTTAGTGCAGAATTTGACCAGTTTGCATCAGTTTAAGCACCATGTTTGAACAGGCTGCCTGGGAAGAGTTTAAATGAAAACCACGTGACATCTTAGTCTTAACACTTTAATCTCAAGGGGAAAGAGTTTCACTCCCTAAGAGAAAGTGGGTTGGTGGTTACTCCCACTGACAGCTAGGAAAATAACATAGTTAACATAGAAATCTTTTCATTAAAAAACAGAGTAACAAAATTGTGTTTCAGATTAAGTTGAAAGGAATCTGAATGCTGGTGAGTAAGTAATGACTGGTTTCGGCTATTAATGTACTAACAGCTGGAAATGGGCTCTTGTGCTATATGACCACATTTGTGCCCATGGCACAGGAGACAACTTAATGAGGCTCTCAGACAGGCACAGACAGCTTGATTTAACAAGCTCTCATAATAATTTGGAAATAAAAGGAATTTTAATCTACCATGAATATCACAAGTATATAACGCATGCTTCCATTCTAAGTTCCAACAAGTAAAGAATTTGATTCCTTCAGAACCAGGAGCTCATATTCAGAACCCTTGTGACTGGGACATCCAATGACCTCAGCAAAGATAGGTTGCCTTCACAGGCTCCATATTGTAATCTATCCAGTCTAATGTCAGACTTGGAGTTCAAAGATGAGCAACAGAGACCATATTTCCTGGAGGTTTTGGCTTAGTGGTAACTGACAGCACAATGGCAGATATGAAATGCTGTAGAATAAGCGTAAGTTAAAGGTATGGTCTAGGTACAAAGAGAAAACCAGGAAGGTACTCAACCAGTGCTGGCTTCATCAGGACAGACTCCCTAGCTAAAATAGTGGCTAAGATATATCCTAGAGGCACAAAATGTACTATTTTCTGGTAAGGAGAAGAGGATTTCTAAGCAGGAAGTATGGCAGGGCCTCTGGGAAGTATTACAATGATACAATGATCTAAAGGTGTGGGTTGCATCTTGGGCTTGTATACAATGACACTAAAGGCATTGTTATCTTTTCTAGCTATGTGCATGACAAAAAGAAGGAAGTAGAAAAAAGGTATAGTTATAGGATGAGCTAGTAGGATTCTACTATCACTAATTCCAGTTCTCTCCATCTATCCTCCGAGTCTTCTAAATGTAGCTGAAGAACTTCTGTCCTTCAGTCACTGTGTTTGTGTTTGTGTGTCGGGTGTGTGTGTGTGTGTGTGTGTGTGTGTGTGTGTGTGTGTGTGTGTGTGTGTCTGTGTATGCCAATACTAAGGCTTGAACTCAGGTCCTTGGCACTGTCTCTTAGCTTTTCTGCTTGAGGCTGGTGCTCTACCACTTGAACAATAGCTCCACTTCTGGTGTTTTGTTGGTTATGGCGATAAAAATCTCATGGACTTTTCTGCTTGAGTTCACTTTAAACCTCCATCCTCAGCTCTCAGCCTCCTGAGTAGCTAAGATTCTAGACATGAGCCTTCAGGGTCATTTTTGAGACCCAACATTATCTTTGTAAATAACACTGTCCACTTTCCTTGTCACTAACTTTGCATTTAGACCACAGTTTTCATGTTTCCCTGTTTCAGATCAAGCAAATGAAATTAGTACAGATATTGACACACATTGATACTGTTTTTTGATCATAGCTATCATCAACAAACACATATGACAGTCACCTATTTGACAATGGTGGCTAGACATATTCTCATTTCAGAGTTGTTAAACTGTGAAAATTTGTGTACTGCCATTCACAAATAGGATGATCATGGTGTTAGACTAATATAGTGACACAGTAGCCTTTTTAATTAAATGGAAAGCAGTGCTCTTATGCAGCTTGACAGGAGACTAAATGGCTAGTCTTTCTTTATAGAGTTTGTTCCTGCTAAGTGAATCAAGAGCCTTTTACCTGTAATTTCCCCTTTTGAGGATTTTTTTCCCCAAAGAAATGAGCTTATGAACTTTATGTTTGTAAAGACCACCGCAATTCATAATACCTAAATACTTACCTCATCGCTAATACTTAGGTGTGCCTGCCATTTTTTCCTCAAGCATTTGTGAGAATTAACTGAGTGAGCCTATGGAGAAGGCATTGTTCTTATTCTTATTTTACAGACTAAGAAACTGAGGTCCACATTATACAAATAGTAAAGAATTAAGCACAGACCTCTTGTCTCCAAAGTGGGCGTCCTTACCTATCATACTGCAACCAGGAAAGGACATTTGTCTTAGCATACTTCATGATAACAAAAACTTGGGAGCAACCTAATTTTCCAGTAGTAGTGGGTAAAAAATATATAATTTGACATCTGAATACTGTATCTAATTAAAATTATATGGCTAAAATATTTAATGAATGGAAAGAATCGCTGCAATACAACAATTATAAAAGTAGATTAAAAACAATCTATACCATATGATTCAACTTTAGCAATTAAAGGAACCAGAGGAAATTGCCATTAATTTAAGTTAAAAGTAGCCAAACAAGTAGCTAGCTTTATAGGCATCAGCAACTGGCACCTGACTTTGTTTTTAAATTTTCTTTTGGTATTTTTAACTTTTTACCTCACTTGGTTAAAATCATGTATAATAATGCCACAAATAAGGTAAGCTTGCTGTACTAAGTTTCTGATGTGTACAGCACATGACACCTACATTATCAGGAATATGGTGAAGCTGTTTTAAGCCTTACAGCCACACAATGAAGTAAGTGTAATTATTCCAGCATTCCCATGTACACATACATGGCAATTTTACCAGTGACTCAACATTCAAGTGTAAGGAGTTGGCCAGCTCACACCTATCAGTGTAGTACTGTAGAAGCTACCATCTTCCCTAATGCCTTGCTAGTCATCTCAAAACATTGGTGGTCACTCATTTATGACATGAGAATCTGTGCAGATTACAGCATTTGGTAGCTTTCAAGGGAGAAGTTCTAAAACAAAAATATCCCAGGTGTTTTCTGAGAAACTAGTTTGGCTTAACAATGTTAAGGACAACAGGTTACTCAGTATAGTTTTGATAAGAGATATTTCACCGTATCTGTGATCACACACATATTGATAAAAAGCCAGTCATTAATAAAGTATTTGAGCAATTGGAGATAGTATAAGAATTCTCTTGCTTTCAATGAAAGGTGCACAGTTAGAAACAAACAGAAGTGCTGGCCTAGGAGATGCTCTAGAGAAGAGATGAAGGACGCACAGATGCTTTGCCTCATCCTAGGACTCCAGCCAGAGTCAGGAGTGAGAAGGGATGAAATAATTTTGTACTGAAGTGATGTTTATCATCATGTTCACCTTGTTACAAAATTCTTCAACCACCAGCTGGCTCATGGAAAGGGAGGAATTATTTAAGATTAGAAAGATCTGTGCCCTGGCTAAAAATCATAGATAAGAAATCTTGACCATGACTTTGACCTTCATTATATCTGATTCTCTTTTGTTGTGCCAATACTGGGGCTTGAACTCAGGGCCTGGGCACTGTCCTTCAGTATTTTTGCTCAAGGCTGTCACTCAGCCACTTTAGCCACAGTTCCATTTTCAGCTTTTCAGTGGTTCATTGAAGATAAGACTCACAGACTTTCCTTCTTGGACTGGCTTCAAACTGTAACCCTTAGATCTCACCATTCTGAGTAGCTAGGATTGCAGATGTGAGCCACTGGGGCCAGTTTAATTTTCCTTTTATAAAACAAGTATAGTGGGACAGGCAAATGACACAGGATTTGTTATGTGTGGCAAACACAGCTCTAGTAGCAGCAGCAGTTTTATTTTGTGTTACACACATTGAGTGGTACCCCCACAACCCAGAACAAGAATGCCCCAGGCCAGTCAACTCCAGACAGACATGAAGCTGAAACAATATGCCTGGCATTGGTTTCTACTATTTGTTTGGCTTGCATGAATCATGCAAGCCACAAAGGACAGCTTGGTTCTCACAATACAGAAATAAAATTACTCAGTAACTTTATAAAGAAAGCCTGGAATAAACTCAAGCCTGTAATAAAATCCAGAACTACCTTATATCTATTCAGGATTGCCAATTATGAAACTAGGAAAATAAGAGAACCTGAGTTCAAACTCTGGTGCCACCAACACCACCCCACCCCCCAGTGATGTGATAGAGCCAAAAAATGTGATAAAGCCCCAGCTGAGGCTGAGGGGAGATCATGAGTTCAAACTCTGGTACCAGAAAAAAGAAAAAAAAAGACACCTTTCCTTGAAGGGATGAGAATTTCAAAGGGGGCCTTTTTTTTGGTCAGTCCTGGGGCTTGGACTCAGGGCCTGAGCACTGTCCCTGGCTTCTTTTTGCTCAAGGCTAGCACTCTGCCACTTGAGCCACAGCGCCACTTCTGGCCATTTTCTATATATGTGGTGCTGGGGAATCGAACCCAGGGCCTCATGTATATGAGGCAGGCACTCTTGCCGCTAGGCCATATCCCCAGCCCCAGGGGACCTTTTTTATTTGCAGTAGTAACATTGAAATTAGAGATTGCTGGTGAAAGTCACTGTAGGAGTAACTACTTCTGACTATAATTGATAGAAGTAAGCTATTGTAGGAATGACTATTTTTTGCGCCGAAGCATTTTTGTAGGAGTGATTACTTTTGAAGGAGTGATTTTGGCTTTTTTTTTTAATTTGAGAGAAGCTGAGTGAGTTTAGGAAAGGTATGGGTTCTAGGAAAGAAAATATTGCATCCTGGGGGAGGGGGAAGGAGGCACGAGGTAACAAACAGTACAAGAAATGTATCCAATGCCTAATGTATGAAACTGTAACCTCTCTGTAATTCAGTTTGATAATAAAAACTTAAAAAAAAAGAAACTAGGAAAATAGAGGGGATGAATGATGTTGGGAGAGACGAGAAAGAATAATGGAAGAGGTAACATTGATTTAGATGCATATTGATCATAAATTGACATTTTGAAATGAAACTCCTTTGCACAACTACTTGAAGACAATGAAGAATTGTCAAATACTGGACATGGGTGTTCTCAACTTGTGGGTGAGTTTATCTCTGGCAGTACAGACAGGAGAAAAACAAGATAATTGTAACCTTTCCCCACCTTAGCATAAAGAGATTATCTAAACTGACATGTTGAATTGATACCCCTTTGTACAACTCCTTAAAGGTAATTTTTTTAAAATTAAGGCAAAGATTGTCATAGGTAAAATCTGGATAAACACACTGATTCAGTAGGTCTCGTGCAATCCTACTGATTTGATGTTGTCTGTTAATCTATGTTAGTGGTTGACCAACTAAGACCACAGAATCAACCTTAAAAACCTCCCATTCTCCTGGATTGGGAGGATTCATATAGTCAAAATGGCAACATTGCCAAGGGCTATCTACAAATTCAATGCAATACCCATTAATATCCCAACACTATTTTTTAATGAAATAGAGGAAGCAATCCAGAAATTCATATGGAACAATAAAAGACCACAAATAGCAAAAACAATCCTAAGCAGAAAGAACAGTGCTGGAGGAATTATAATACCAAACTTCAAGCTGTATTATAAAGCTATAGTACTAAAAACAGCTTGGTATTGGCACTGGAACAGGCCTGAAGACCAATGGAATAGAATTGAAGACCCAGAAATGAACCCACAGAATTATGCCTATTTAATCTTTGATAAAGGAGATAAAAAAATAGGATGGAAGAAAGATAGCCTCATTAACAAATGGTGCTGGCAAAACTGGTTCAACACCTGCAACAAACTAAAACTAGATTTTTATATATCACCTTTATATATCACCATATTCCAAATGGATCAAAGACCTCGAAATTAAAACAGATAACCTGAAAACACTAAAAGAACGAGTAGGAGAAACACTTAGGCTACTTGGCACAGGACGGAACTTCCTTAACAAAGACCCAGAAATGCTACAAATCACAGAAAGGATGGACAAATGGGACTGCATCAAACTGCAGAGCTTCTGCAGGGCAAAGGACATAGCTCACAAGATAAACAGAAAGCCCACAGATTGGGAAAAGATCTTTACGGGCCATACAATGGACAAAGACCTCACGTCTAAAATATATCGAGAACTAAAAAAATTAAATTCCTCCAAAACAAAACCACAAAGAACCTACAGCCCCCTCAACAAGTGGGCTAAAGACTTAAAAAGAGATTTCTCTGATGAGGAAATGCGAATGGCCAAGAGACATATGAAAAAGTGCTCTACATCACTGGCCATAAAAGAAATGCAAATCAAAACAACATTGAGATTCCACCTCACCCTAGTAAGAATGTCCTATATCATGAAAACTAACAATAATAAATGTTGGAGGGGATGTGGCCAAAAGGGAACCCTCCTTTATTGTTGGTGGGAATGTAAACTGGTTCAGCCACTCTGGAAAGTGGTATGGAGATTCCTCAGAAGGCTAAACATAGAGCTCCCCTATGACCAAGCAACCCCACTTTTGGGCATCTACCCAAAAGACCAGAAACAAGAATACACCAAAGCCACCAGCACAACAATGTGCATCGCAGTACAATTTGTCATTGATAAAATATGGAACCAACCCAGATGCCCCTCAGTAGATGAATGGATCAGGAAAATGTGGTACATAAACACAATGGAATTTTATGCCTCTATCAGAAATAATGACATTGCCCCATTCGTAAGGAAATGGAAGGACTTGGAAAAAATTATACTAAGTGAAGTGAGCCAGACCCAATGAAACATGGACTCTATGGTCTCCCTCACAGGGAATAATTAGCACAGGTTTAGGCTAGTCACAGCAGAGGATCAGAAGAGCCTAATAGCTATGCCCTTATGAATGCATAAGATAATGCTAAGTGAAATGAACTCCATGTTATGGAAATGACTGTTATATCACTGTTGTAATTACTTTCAACATCCCATGTGAAACCATAGCTTCTATTGTTGACGATCCTCTTGTATCCCCTTCCTGTGGTTGTACTCAGGCTATCACTGTATCTCATCTGAGTATCCTTGATACTATATATGCTTGTATTAGAACTAGGGAAGGAAAGGGAATATCAAAATGGAGAGACAAAGGCTAAAAAGACAAATGACTACAAAAGCAATACTTGCAAAATTTCCATTTGGTGTAAATCAACTGAACAACTCATGGGGGAAGAGGGAAAGGGGAAGCGGGGAATGAGGGAGGAGGTAACAAACAGTATAAGAAATGTACCCAAGGCCTAACGAATGAAACTGTAACCTCTCTGTACATCACTTTGACAATAAATAAGAAAAAAAAAAACATCCTGGGAACTCTAAGGCCTTCCTGTGAGGCAATGACATCTGAACTATAAAGCAACAGGAGTACAAGTTCTGTGTACATGTATTAGATATGGACAACTCTAAATAAACTAAATCAAGACTTAAAAATGCTCTAATTCCTCTGGGTTCTAAGACTAATTGTGAAATTATATAGGTATCCACAACCTTGGAGACACACTTCTGCAAGATACTTACTGGGAAGGGAAAATAACAGGCTGGCTCTTAAAACTCAGGCTTGACAAGTAGAAAAGTATGTAACTAACCTAATTAGAGTTGCTATGTGAAGCATCAAAGACCATAATGGCTCTTAACATATAAATGTCAAGTATCTACTAGGACATATCAAAGTCACACTCTGCCTTGAAAAACTCATGAAGTTTGACTGAGGATGTTCTCCATTGAATTTAACCATAAGAGAACCCATGACTACAAAAGAAATTAACAGGGAAGGAAATAAACAATGTGTAAAAATATCACTTTTTAGTAACCATTTCCACAGAAATGAGTGTTTTTTAGTTGAGACTAAAATAATTTTCTGCTGTCTCAAAGGATAGAAAAACATGGTTCTTTCAGAAACACCCTTTCTTCTTATTCCCCCTTCTCCTTGTCCTTCCAGCCTTTCATCTCCCTGTGATTTCATTCTTCAGGCTTCAGCTATGAAGGCTATGGTATGTCCTTCCCTTTGTTAATGAAGAAGAAAAGATCTTCATTCAAAACATAAAGGACTCTCAAAATAAAACAACTTTGTAAAGCTTCCCTATCCATGAAGAAAAACAATAAAGATGTGTTTTCCAGATCCCCTGGAAGCACTAAAAACTCATGTCCTTCACATGTCAAAAACTCACCAAGAGCTGAAAGAGTGCCAACCATATTAGACAACCTCCCAGCACTGCTTAGTTCATCATAATCAGTGACTGAGAAAGGGCCAAGCGTCTTTAAAATGTTTCTCCAGTGGCTTATCTCCAATTAGCAATCTGAGAAAAAGGACCTAAAATATTTGTTCTTTAATGTACCTTAATATCAACATTGCGGTCTCTCTGTGAGAGCATATGATGACCCTGTTCACAATTCAGGAAAATCTCAAGAATTAAAATTGTATTGTATAAACCAGGTGCTGGTGGCTCACATCTGTAATCCTAGCTGTTCTAGAGGCTGAGATTTGAGGATTGCATTTGAAGTCAGCCCCAGGCAAGAAAGTCTTCAAGATTCTTATCTCAAATAAACTAGTCAGAAAAAGCTAGAAGTGGCTCAAGTGGTAGAGTGCTAACCTTGAGCTAAAGAAGCTCAGGGACAGTGTCCAGTCCCTGAGTTCAAGCGCCAGGACCAGTCAAAAAGAAAAGAAAAGAAAGAAGGGAGGGAGGGAGGGAGGGAGGGAGGGAGGGAGGGAGGGAGGGAGGGAGGAAGGAAGGAAGGAAGGAAGGAAGGAAGGAAGGAAGGAAGGAAGGAAGGAAGGAAGGAAGGAAGGAAGGAAGGAAAAGAATGGAAACAAGCACGATGCCTCAAGTTCAAACCCTGGTGTTGATTAAAATATATATATATTTTTTTCACAGTCAGGCACAATAAGTTATCATGTACATTACGTATACATATATAAAGTACTTTATATGCATATATGAAAATAGAACAAAGAAATATGTCAAGCTGTTTTAAGTCAAGGGGATGGAGGATAAGGGAGAACAATTAAAGATGTGAGGTTGATGGGGTACATTGTATGCATGTATGAAATAGTATAATCAAATTTCCATGTCCAATTAGTGCATGCTAATTAAAAATTTTTTAATAAAAAGGTGTCAGCTATAACTATGAAAGACAAAGGTTATAAAATAGTGTAGAGCAGGGTGCTGGTGGCTCATGCCTGTAATCTTATCTACTCAGTAGGCTAAGATCTAAGGACTGCATTTCAAAGCCAGCCTGGGCAGGAAAGTCCTTAAGACTCTTATCTCCAAAGAACAACAACAAAAGCTGAAAATAGAGCTATAGCTCAAATAGCAGAGTACTAGTCTTGAGCAAAAGAAGCTTAGGGACAGCACCCAGTCTCTGAGTTCAAGCCCAGAACTGGCACAATAAAGTAAAATGAAATAAAATAATGTAGGACACTTCATTTGAGCCAATTGACAACCTAACCTCTGATGACAAGATTGATGTACTGCTCTACTAGAAGAGGTAGCAATCTAGATTGTAGAATGAGGAAATCTATGTATAGCTCATCACTATCATCTCTGAACAGAGCAGCCAGAAAATATCTCAGGTATTTCATGAAAGTTATTATGAAGATTTATGGTCAAATACATTTCTGCTCCTTATATGAACATTTTTTAAAAGCTAGGCTCAGTTATAGCCTGCTATGCTATTTATTAGATAAGAGAGTCTAAAAAGGTTAATGAAAGTCTACTCATTGCCATGTGATTTGAATTAGTTTGTAGGCTGAATTTCTTTGTCTAGTCTCTTACTGTTCATACTCCATTTGAGTACAAATGAACAGCTCAAATCGATATCATACAAACAGCCACCTTGAGAAATAATATGAAAACATTTAGATGACAAAATTAATAAGCATTTTGTATTCACAAACATGCTGACTTCTAAAACAACTTTCTCAGCCATGAGACATGCTCTCCCATCTCTGTGAGTCATATTCTTGAGGGTAACATTTCATTACATTACTGTATTCGCCTCAGGTCAGATGCCTTCAGCTCTATCATCTGTCAAGCTCATGAAGCCACAGGGGCATGCCTTACCTGGACTCTGCTTCTCTTTCACAATCCAGGAGTCCTCAGCTGTGTCCTCAGAGTTGTATGTATTTGCTTTGCACACACCAAGATAAAAAGTGAAGCCACAAGAGCCTGTTCTGCCTAATGCCAGTGGATAAAAGGCTTCTGCTCATGGTCTTTCCCTAGAAGACCCTCAGCCATCTCTTCCTCAACTCTTGCACACGTCTTGCCTATTTGTTTACAACCTCCAGCTCCTCTTTTGAGCTGGGAGCACTTTAACAGAAGTGTCTTATTTGCTTCTCATCTCCCATTTTTGTACCCATTCCTACTCCTGCCACATCCACTCCTTTCTTCTTTCCATCCATAAGTCGTTATTGAAGATTGAAGCATACCAGACCCATGCTAAGTATCAATGATGGCTAGACCACAGTGAATAAACATTTTTTTTTTTTTTTGGCCAGTCCTGGGCCTTGGACTCAGGGCCTGAGCACTGTCCCTGGCTTCTTCCCGCTCAAGGCTAGCACTCTGCCACTTGAGCCACAGCGCCGCTTCTGGCCGTTTTCTGTATATGTGGTGCTGGGGAATCGAACCCAGGGCCTCGTGTATCCGAGGCAGGCACTCTTGCCACTAGGCTATATCCCCAGCCCGTGAATAAACATTTTTAAAGTGTGGTTTGCCTCCTGAGGGGAAAGAGACACACTGAAATGACAGAAGCTCCGTTACCATAAAAAAACAAGGAAAAAACCCAAATACATTCTCAAGAAGTGCTGTTTTGTTGTTGTTGTTGTTGTTTTAAGTTTAAAAGGAGTCAAGTGCCACTGCCTCATAGCCTGTAATCCTAGCTACTTAAGAGACTGGTAACAGGAGGATCAAAATTCAAGGAAAGAAAAGTCTCAAGTTTCCATCTCTACAGAAGGAAAGCTGGATGGGATGAGGATGCACCTGCGATCCTGTGAGGCAGGAGCCCGCACTAGGCAGACTTCAATAGGTCACCTGGCTTATGTGAGACTCTGTTCTAACCAGTGCAAGGCAGGACTGGAGGGGTAGCTCAAGTTGTAGAAGATGCCAATACTAAGAAGTGCAAGGTCTGATTTCAAACCCCCATGCCAGAAAAAAAAAAGAATAAAATGGAGATAAGAGAGGAAGGAACAGAGGACACTTTGAATGTAGAGGTCAGGGGAGGCCTCGGAGGCCAGGTCATGCAGTGTCCTGCAACATGGAAACGAGGAGTAGGAGCAGATCCTGCAGCTGGGACAATGCAGAGTCCATCCCAATTCTATGGGAAGTGCCGAGGAGTTGGTGTGCCCGGAACACCGTGCTCAGCAGCACATCCTTACAAGCTCACTCCAGTCTCCATATGGAGAATTGACTAGTGGGATGGAGGAAGAAACAGAGTGGCCAGTAGGACCACAACTGCTGTCAGCAAAGGAGAGGTTGTGGCTTGTATGGAGGTGCTGCAGAAGAGACTTGCACAATGGTTGGATTGATTAGGGTTTGGGGGTTGAACCAACAAGGTCTGCTGATAAATGGATATAGTGTGAAATTAAAAAGAAATCAATAAATGATGTCGATTGGAGTTGCACAGCATGCTGGCCCAGCCCCATCTTTCCAGCGACAGTACAGGAACTCACTAACATGAATGATGTCATAGCTATAGCTGTCTCACTATGCCAGAAGCAAGAGAAGCCAGACATGAATTCATCTGGTATTGACTCTATGTTTAGAGGTTGGAAACAATGGGAAACAAGAAAAAGCACTTCGCCAGGGCTTTTCATCTGTAGAGGATGCAGCTAAAGTAATCTGTAATCTGAGAGAGCAAGGGAAGGGGTGACATTGTCCAAAAAGAAATATACTCATTACCTGACTTATATAAATGGAACCCCTTCTGTATATCACCTTTGAAATAATAAAATGTTTTTAAAGAAACCTGTAACCTACCAGGCACCAGTGGCTTTGGTGGCTGAGATCTGAGGATCACGGTTTGAAGCCTGACTGGGCAGCAAAGTCTATGAGACATGTCCTCAATTAAAAATCTGGAAATGGAGCTGTGGCTCAAGTGGCAGCTTTGAATGAAAAAGACATGGGACGGTGCCCAGTTCAAGCCCCAGTACCAACACAAGAAAGAGGAAAGGAAAGAGATAAGGAAAGGAAGAAAGAGAGCTAGAGAGAGAGTGAAAGGACAGAAGGATGGAGAGAAGGAAGAAAGGAAGGAGAAGGAAAGGAGGAAGGAAAAGGAGGAAAGAGAGAAAAACCAAAAAAGGAAACAGAAATAAGAAAGAGAGAGAAGCGGGGGCTGAATCCTATGAGCTGTGGGACAAGATCAAATTTCCACAAAAAGCTGTCCTGATTGTAGTCAAGTCTAAGGAAGAGTGCATGAGAATGGGGGTTGGAGGTTGGGACAGTCAGTCATGCAAACACCCTGAGCATCCATTGCTTAGCATTGTGACATTGTGCGTTTCACCATTGATCCTCGCAAAGTGTTATACTAGATGCTTTATTTTTTATTTTAAGATTAAGGGAAGTTGGGCATGGAAATACCACGGAGAGATCAGTGGGGACGAGGGCAAGTCTTTTTGGGACCAGGCTGGCTGCTTCATCTCCTTAGGTAGCAGCCAAGATTTCAGTCTTCCAAAAGGTAAAATCAGCAGTGTGTGTGTGTGTGTGTGTGTGTGTGTGTGACCGCCTTCAAGCCATGTGGACAGTCTGTCAGTGAAGTGGCCAGGGGCGATTGTGATGAATAATTCTGAGCTCAGGCCACCCCATTTATCATGGCAGCATCTGCCCCCAAACCAGTGAACCCCAAAGTGGCTTTCTCTTGCTGCTCCATCAAGCTCATGCCTAAAGTCACTCTGACAGTGTACAGCATGTTCACTGCTGGTGGTAGGGAGCAGACCCCTAGGGTCTTCTCTCCTCAGATGACATCGATCCCATTCTCTGGTACTAGATCTATACAGCAGACCTTGCTCGGGACTGGTCTGATTTTTGTGTCTTACAATGTCTGGCTTGTCATGTCTTTCCAATGGATTCCTCCATTCCAATGCCCTGCAGGCTCATCCTTTTTACTCTGCTCTGCTCAGCTTGCTTGTGAAAAGCTTCTCCCAGTGTTCTGCGAGTACTGGAGACTTTTGTCTCAAAGACATATTTTCACTACTTATATGCACCAGAAATGCTGTTAGTGACTAAATAAAGCCCTTACTCAGAATTTTCTAGACCAGAATTAATTCCCAGTTTGCCCTGTATTTGGACTAATGTGAGAAATTAGAGAAAGAGAGGGAGGGGGCTAGTGGAGAGAGAGGGGAGAGAGAGAGAAAGAGAGAGAGAGAGAGTTTGGGAGAGGGAGAGGGAGAGGGAGAGGGAGAAAGAGAGGCTGAATTGTACACATTTGAAACTAATTCTTGACTGTTGCTGAAACTCTCATAATTTAAAGCCATAGGAGAAAGGCATTTCTCAACAAATGCTTAGAAAATTACAAACAAGATTCTATGCTATAGTAGTCATAGAAGAAGGAGGTCTAAATGGTTTCTAATACAATGAAAGAAAGATCTCAGGAAATATTCTAAAATATATCGTATAAGGTCCTCTGCTTGAAACAGAGCTGAATATCATCTGGCACCAATGAGGAAAGATCAGATAGATGTCATTACGAGTTCACTATCTTGAACATCTTCCAGGACTTATTTTAATATTTTTCCAGTGGTGATATTATCTGATTCTGGTTTCTGTCACTAAACCTCCTCTCCAACTTCAGAAGACAGAACACATCATTGTGGTCCAAGACCCTAGGTTTGAATGAATGGGACGTAACTCTGGTCAGTCAATTTTCTTCAGCCCAGTTTCCTCATCTTTAAACTAAAAATGATCATTCTAATCATTTTATAGTGTGTTTTGGGCATTAAATGATGCTTGCCAAACACCAAGTACCCCCTAAGGATGAGCTGTTCTGTCTAGTCATCTGCAATATGACTCAACTTCTACCTCCCATTAGCAGTGACAGACTACTAGTCTGGCCAGTTTACCAGGAGTTGGGACAAATCCCTCCTGGCTTCCTCCCCATTGCCAACCAGGGCCTCTGGCATCCAGAAAACTATGCACATGCCCTCAGCTCCCTCCATCTTTCCTCTCACTGTCTTCCCAGCCTCTGATCATCTCCATCTTAAAACATAATTGAAAGCAAATAAATAAGACCTGACCTGGAAACATGGTTCAAATGGTAGAGCTCTAGCATTGAGCAGAAAAAGCCAAGCAAAAGCTCATAGCCCTGAGTTCAACCCTTAGTGTTAGTGTAAACACACACACACTACACACACACACACACACACACACACACACACATTTGCTATTTCAGCAATGGGTGCTGGTGGCTCACATCTATAATTCTAGCTACTCAGGAGGCTGAGATCTGAGGATCAAGGTTTGAAGCCATCCAGGGCAGTGAAGTCCATGAACTCTTATCTCCAATTAATCAGCTGTAGCTCAAATGGTAGAGTATCAGCCTTGAGCAAAGAGAATTCCAAGGTTCTCAGTTCAAGTCCTAGTACTGACACATGCACAAAAAATAAAACAAAATAATTTTTTTTAAATCCTCTTTCTTGACCCTACATTTATTTCTTTGTTTGTTACATTTATACCCTCCCCACCTGTGCTGGTTCTGGGGCCTGAACTCAGTGCCTGGACACTCTCCCTGAGCATTTGTGCTTAAGGCTAGCACTCTACTATTTGAGTCACAGCCCTACTTCTGGCTTTTTTCAGTGGTTAATTGGAGACATGAATCTCATGGACTTTCCTGTCTAGCTTGGCTTCAAGCCTCAAGCCTCAGATCTCAGCCTCCAGAGTAGCTAGGGCTACAGGTGTGAGCCACCCAGTGTTCAGCTCTTCTTCTTTTTTTAATTGCTCCTTCTCCTGGGCTTCTCATTACCTTTCCCTACTCCTTCCAGCTTTCCTCAGTCAATCTCTTCTACAGCAGCGATTCTCTTCCTCATAGTTTCTGTCTACTTTTCTCCCCAAGTATGAGCTCTGTGAGATCAACAACAATCCCTCCTTTATTTCACTATACCCGGCATCCAGTGTAAACAGTAATCATTCAGGGAAAGCTCACAAAATGAACACATAGATGCCCTTCTCCAAATCATAGTTCCTCAATTTAATTAAGGGGAACAAATATTTTCTGTCCTCCAACTGCATGCCCATGTGTAGGAGGAGTAAAGGAGATGAATAACACATGGCCCATGCCCTCCAGGAGTTATTTACCATCCAATGAGAATGACTAGGAATCAGGACTTATGTTTATAGAGATTCATTGGGAGGACAGAGAAGGAAGGGAGAGAAAGGAGAAAAGGGAAGGAAGACAGGTAAAATAGATGAATGCCGTTCACTTATGTAAGCAAGGGTACCCATTAGAATGCCAATAAAAGTAATTTATATGTGTACTTTTTCAAAAAATCATTTTAATCAAATTTTAAAAGAAGCAGTATGGCTGAGTCTGGTCAAATAAGTCATGATTTCATTCCAGAGAAAGAAACTTTTTACACTTCCTCTCTAACACACTTGAGATATGAATATGTATATGCACAGAAAATGTATTCAGACTTGGGACTACTGACTGTATTTCATCAGTGGAAAGCCTATGGCTGACAGAGTAAGCTGTTATATCAAGTCTCAAAGGAAGCCTTTGTAAAACCATACACTTGAAAATATTTTTCCATCTCTTATCTTCCTTGTATTTTAGAAAGAGATGCCTGTGTGCAATAGCTATTAATTTACTTGAGCTACAACTCTACTTTGACCTTTGGAAAAAAAGTTAATTAGCACTGCCTTTTAAAGTTAATTGGAGGTATAAGTCTCATGAACTTTCCTACTTGGACTGGCTTTGAACTGCAATCCTCAAATTCTCAGCCTCCTGAGTAGCTAAGATTATAGATGAAAGCCACCATACCCAGATCTAAGTGTTTACTTTATAATGCCACTTTCTATTTTCTTCTTTCCATTTTGTTTCGTTAATTCAAGTTGATAGTTTAGATAGATAGTTTAGTATCTAATAAGCAGAATACACAGCAGAAATGTGGGTGAATTTGAAAAAAAGGAATATAACTATAGTTGCTATATTATTATTGTGATTTGCAATTCCTTGTGTTGAAAGAGCATGTTTATTTATAAATTTATAGCTATATTATTTTAGGTGGAAATGTAAAACTATTTATTGACAAATAGGAATTCATATGTGTGTAGATGACTAACCAAATGGCTAGACTGTAACAGTTGCTGATTATTGTTTCCTAGTTCTAAATTTATCTTTCCTTGACAGTTCTATAAAAATGGTTATGAGCCCTTTGAATACTTTTCCTTTGCCAGCTTGATAAAATAAAAGTTCAGCAATTCCAGTAGAGGGCACTGCAAAAACATGGTAGAAGGAAGCCATTTTCCATCCTAGTCCTGGCCTTTAGCACCCATTCGGTGTCCTGTTTCAGCAGAACCCAGCAGACAAAAGCGTTTCCCTATTCTGCTACAGAGTCATATCTGGTAAGACGTGTTCTTCATGAAAATCTTTCTTACAGGTCCAGTAGCAAGTTCTAGAGTGAGCCTCCCTGCCACTCAGTGAGCTGCAGCCTTGCCCTCTCCCACAAGACACAGGGGATAGTGCTCTGGGATTTCCTCTTTGGACATTCTCTCTCAGCCCTAGGGATGGTGGCTACTTGTTATATGTGACCTTTCTGTATCCTTTTATACTTCCATCTGCCTCTTCCTAACCCACACCCCTCCATAATTCCAATCTCTTGTAATAGTTAATCCTTTTTGTTGGACTTTTTCCTTTTCAACTGAGTATATGTGCCACAAACAATGAACACATCCAGTACCCAGATCTTTATTTCCACTACAAGGAAGCAGGGAGAGTTCCTCAGGGGAAATGTTTCATTCAATGATTTCAGCAGGAAAATAAAATACATGAACCCAGGATATCTTAGTACCAAAAAGAAAGGAAGAGCTCAATATCAAAAGGAAGAGGCAAGTCAAAAGGACATAAGGGACACAATCTGACCGGCAAAATAGATGGTATGGTATTGTCATACAACCCCAAACATCAAGTAAATATATGAGTCCAAATTGATATAAATTGAGCAAATGGAGAAAGAAGAAACAATTTTATTTTTTTTACAAGATGACTTCAAATGACACCAGTAGACATTCCCCACTCAAGGATACAGGTGTTTTGTTTTGTGATTTGCAGTGCTGGGGATTGTTCGGGCTAGCAGAGTACTGGAAGATTTAGATCCTCTGCAAATGCTTGCCCTTCACCCCTGAAAAGAAAGCTAGATTTAGTGGCTTCCTACACTGCAAGGAAAGAGAGATGTCACTTTGTAGCAAGCACTGCTTTAGCCAACTGACAATATCATAAGGGACGTCCTGTGAATATTTGACACAGTGATTGAAAAGGACAAATCAACTTGGTAGTGTAGTTATTGTAGCTATGAGGAGAACACCAGACTCACATGGGTTGTGTTTGGAAGATTCTACAGGAAAGCCAAGTAGGAAGGAGGCTCTGAGTTGAAACCCTGGTAGCACCAAAACTAATCATAAACCTAAAATATGTATTGTAGCAAATAAATGAAATGTTGTCTAGTGATTATTTTCCAGTATTAAAGGATCATATATTCTCAGGATTTTAAAATCTCCATTCACAAGTCAGAAAACATTAAAGTACAGCAGCAGTTTATTTTCTGGAAGGTCCCTATCAGTTCTAGAAAGTCTGAAATCTAAGCGGGCTTCTGTTTTGAGCAAAAATACTTTATCTCAATCCCTTAGCTGGAGAATGGCTGCAGTTTTTACAAAACTGTATGAGTACATGTGAAATTCTTTCACAACCTTTGGGCCCTGGAATTCGTAACAAGCTTCAATTTACAAATGAAGAATGCAACCACTTTTTCCTTTCCCACTCATTTACAATAATGTTATTTTTCTTCAAAATGTCTAGGCCCAACTGGGATTTAAGCTGGAAAAGTTAATGAAAGCAACATTGCATTGGAGGTCAGTGGGCCAGAAAAATGGACACAGGCCAGATCCCAAATCCCAAACATTCTGCCTCAATGGCCACTAAACTCATTGCCCACTCTTCTCCTGCTCTCCTGCCCAAGCAAAACAAAACCCTGCAAGACAGTTATGACTGGTGCTGAGAAGCCTGTCAGGAACACACACACACACACACACACACGCACACACACACACACACACACACACTGCCTAAGGTACAAGAGAAAGGCTTCCCACCAAATGTTTGGGGCACACAGCACACAGCCCTTCCCTGGAGATGCTGTTTCAGGAAAAGACAAGAGATTCCACATATTTTTTTAAGTAGTCCTAATAAGATCAAGAGTAATCTCTTTAGCCCCAAAATGAGCAAGCAAAATTGGTAAAAGCAGCTCCTGAGACAGCTTTAGGTCCTTTTGGATCAATCTCAGAAAAGAATTTGATAGCAATGAAGACAATCTTCGCTGTCATGGGAGCTTTCTGGAAGCTATGATTTCCTTTTTTATGAATGCAATGTTTTGTGCATGACAGCATAGCTACACTTCAGTTTCCAGTGTCATTTTCCAAGGGAAATGAAGAAGAAAGGAACAGGAAGTGGACACAATTATACATTCAGTGAGGAGTTAGCTGGAGGACTTAAATTTTAACAGTGAAATTGGTACAAAGAAACTGTATTACATAATATTCCATCATTTAATCTTTATGATAATGGACATGTGATTTTAGGTATGGCCTCTGTATCAGTCCAGATGATGTCCTTTTAGAATTGTAATGCTAGCACACTGAAGGCAAATTTTATATGATTTATCATCTCATGTAACAAGCACTAAAATGTTTGTGAATTTTCATTTCTTACAAATTGATCTTCCTCTATCTCAGCAAGGGCTCATTATCTCCAGCTCAGAATTCAGAGACAAATAGTGATGTTAATAACAAAGGAAGTAACAACTTTATTGGTATTAAAACCCATGGGGTGGTCAATTTTAATCACTAAGAAATTATCTTAGATATCCATCTGGATAATACAGAAGTGAGCATGCAATAGATATGCACCACAGAGGCGTTCTTAAAGAATTTTGATTCTGACAAGATCAAGAGTCATTTCCACAGTTCTAAAGTAAGTAAGAAAAATAGGTAAATGCAGTTTCTCAAGACATCTCAAGGAAAAGGTTTTGATATACATAGAAGTCTGGTGCTTGAATGTCATTTCCTCCAAAGTACTTGCTTTTATACTTGGTTAACAATACTGCTATAGTAAGTGCTTGTACAGACTGGCAGGAACTGTAACAGGAATGAGTTCCTTTTGGAATTCCATACCATGTTCCTCTTGGTTTCTTTCTTTTTTTTTTTTTTTTTTTTTTGCCAGTCCTGGGCTTGGACTCAGGGCCTGAGCACTGTCTCTGGCTTCTTTTTTGCTCAAGGCTAGCACTCTGCCACTTGAGCCACAGCGCCACGTCTGGCCATTTTCTATATATGTGGTGCTGGGGAATCAAACCCATGGCTTCATGTATATGAGGCAAGCACTCTTGCCCCTTAGGCCATATTCCCAGCCCCACCATGTTCCTCTTGGGATGCAGAAGGAAACCATGGTCCTACAGGGGAAGCTGCAGACAAGGGGACTCACACAGCGTGGGACACCTCAAGACAGACAGCAGCAGGTGGAAACTTACCACTGGAGCAGTTGGTCCCACCCCAGCCAGGCTCACAGTGACAGGTGTTCGGAGCAATGCAGTGGCCATGGACACATTTATCAGCACAGTGAGCTGTCAGAGAGAAAAACATCAGTCAAATAAAGAAAGCTGGCTCAAGAAAAAGAAAGCAAGAAAACCAACAACACAGCTGTTGTGCATCCGAGGCTCAAGTATCACCTAAAAACAACATGCACGCTTCATCATTTTCTTCAATACCTTCCACCGCCCTGCCAAATAACCAAACAATTCCTTGTCTTATTTTGATATCTCCAAATAAAGTCTCCCATTTCTGCTATTGAGTTCAACTTCACACTACATTAGAAAAGAAGTTTCCAGGGAAATTGCCTGAACTGCTGTTTAATAAAACTGTCAGTGAGGACCAAATGAGAAGAGCACATATGAAGAAACAAATTACAAAGCAAGTTGACAAGATCCCAGACTGACAAAATAGATCAAGAGACAATTCTCTTATGTCATATGGTCACTTTTGTTGGTGAACACATAATTCCCAACTGTGACACAGAAGACTCACATGTACTTTTTCTATTGAGGAGAATTGAGAAATGTCTCCCAGATCTTTGGAAACTATATCTCCATTCTGTTTTATTGGAGAATTTCTAAGCTGAGATCCATCCAGAAGCTGAGAACTGGAGGATCTCAGTTCAAAGCCAGCCTAGGCAGAAAAGTTGCAAGACTCCATCTCCAATTTATCAGCAAACAGTGATGGGCCTGGTGGCATGGTTCAAGTGGTAGGGCATTAACTGTGAGCCAGTGAGCTGAGCAAGACAGAGAACAGGAGTTCAAACCTCATTACGTACAAACATACAAATTGGATGTGGTGGCTGATGAAGAGTGCCATCTATGTCTTCAAATTCCAAATTGTTGTGTTTATTCAGTAGTGTCATTCTCTCCATTTAATTCTATAAAAATACTATAAGGTTAATATATAGAGAAGAAAACATTCCTTTGTTTTTTACGTATCGTGAGTATATATAATAAAAAAATAATGCTACCCTTTGAGAATCTGAAAAATCTCTGGGTTCTCAAGAATTTGGATGGGATGGGAGCAGCTTGATTTTGCATCTGTCTGCAAAGGGGCTGGCTGAGGGGAGAAGGGTTGCATGTTGGCAACTCTCAGCTCTGCTTTCCTGTGCTTCTCTCACCTTTCATTTGTTCTTTCCTTAACTTCCTTTTCTAACATCCATCTTCTCTCTCCCCACAAACAACTTCTATGATATGCAGTTACCACAAAGACTGTCAATAAAATTTTGACTTTAGTTGTAGCTGTGTTGCATCTTAACTCCAGTGATTTCTGCTGGACCATTTGAATTGATTATTAAGACAGACATAACTAAATAACATCTCTGCTCCAATATGAAGAAAGATTTATTTTTAAAATTGAGTAAGAATTGCATAGGCTACACATATTTCCAGAAGGCAAAGAATCAACACTGCTAGCTACTCAGGAGGCTGAGATTTGGAAGATCATAGTCTGAGGCCAGCCCAGGGAGAAAAGTCTGAAAAACTTTTATCTGCAATCTAGCCAGCAAAAACCTGGGCTGGAGACATGGCTCAACTGGTAAAGCACCAGTCAAGTGAGTAAACTGAACTAGCATGAGGCCCTGAACTCAAACTCCTATACTGCCCAAATGAATAACAATAGGCAGAACTGACCTGCATATGCCTGTTCTTACTCTTTTATTTTTGTGGCTCTTGTCAGTTCTAAAAAATAATAAATTCCTCTGGGCAGAATTAAAGCAGATTCACTTTGAAATGCTTTCAGATTTTTGCATAATTATACAAATGTTTTCATGTTTGACAATGTAAACTTTTTGTTTATAACAAAGGAATCTTGGCAAGCCTGGACAATTACAACAAATAATAAATGAAAGTTCTCTGATAGTAATTTTAAAATTAGAATTATTTTTAGAAAACCCTTGTAGTAACAATTGTGCAATATCTAAAACAAATTGTGGATGAGTCATTAGCAGAACATTCATTTGTCTGAAAGCTAATTAAGAAGGAGAAAACTGCTTTCCTGGTGATGTCTTTTTCTTAAAAGCTTATGCCTTCACCTTTGAGCTTTGCAGAAATCTTACAGTTGAATAGGAATGTGAGTGATGCGAAGCATGGTTTGTTGGTGGGGTTGCATGAGAGAAGCACGCAAGATTCCCCTAGTGTGATAGAGATCCCCCCACCCCCGCAGCACTGCACACCAATGGAGATCAACTCTGTTCCTGCTTCCCATCACTGCCCACTCCCCTGTGTGCAGCATCCTTACCAAGCACCCGCCAGATGGTCAAGAACAAAGGAAAGCAGCAGCGGAGAACAGAGCAAAGACTCAACATGAAAGACTACGCAAGGACTATGTGATGCCAACCATCCTGTGGGAGATGAGCTGTGTGAGAAGCCCTCCATCCCAGCCTTCCCTCTCGTCATTGAGATGCCATGTATTCTAGATGGGAAGCTTCCGTGACTAACAAACCACCCCTGGGAAACCAAGGTAGGCTCAAGGTAGGACTAAGTCATGTATAAAGTGCCCAAGGGAACTAGAAAAGAAAAGAAGAAAAGACTCTACCTCAGCAAATGATCAAATGCTCAAGCATTGAAATGTTCAAATACTTAGATCTGAAGCCCAAGTACTAGAGACCATTACAACCATTACACCTGTGGCTCTCCCGTCCATGGGACCAGAGTCATTATTCTTTCTCCATGTCCTTTCTTCTTATTGTCAGAAGCTAAGAGAACCCCAGCCAAGATAGTATATCCCATATGATTCATCTTTCCCACTTCTCTTTAAGAAAAGAATGAAATATTTTATCCAAAGAAGCCTTTTTTTGAGGCAAGACATAAGCTGACTGTGAACCCACACTCACTTCCCTGCCCCAGATGCATGAGGCTGCCAGCGGAGCCACAGCATCTTCTCCTCTAGGAGTGGGAGACCCAAGATGGATGGAATGAACAGGGCAGGTCTTTGAAGTGAAAGCTGCGGACAGTCTGTCTGTCTGCCATGTGGACAGGTGAGGACTGACATGAAGGCCCTGGGGTCCTCTATCACAAGGTCCCCATTTCAGTGTTGTTCCTAAATCCACTTAAATCCCATTAGCAACACCATAGTCATCACTCCTTCCACTTGTAAATGCTCAGCTTCCATATTGAGAGCCATTAGCTATCATCAAGGATTTTTTTCTTCTGCCACATATATCACACTTAGGATTTACACCTAGGGATGGAAAATGTGAAAGAAGAGTGAGCAAAGATTCCTTTAAAACTTGATTATAGGGGCTGGGGATATAGCCTAGTGGCAAGAGTGCCTGCCTCAGATACACGAGGCCCTAGGTTCGATTCCCCAGCACCACATATACAGAAAACGGCCAGAAGCGGCGCTGTGGCTCAAGTGGCAGAGTGCTAGCCTTGAGCGGGAAGAAGCCAGGGACAGTGCTCAGGCCCTGAGTCCAAGGCCCAGGACTGGCAAAAAAAAAAAAAAACTTGATTATAGGGCTGGGAATATTGCCTAGTGGTAGAGTGCTTGCCTCGTCTACATGAAGCCCTGGGTTTGATTCCTCAGCACCACATATATAGAAAGAGCTGGAAGTGGCACGAAGGCTCAAGTGGTAGAGTGCTAGCCTTGAGCAAAAAGAAGCCAGGGACAGTGCTCAGGCTCTGAGTTCAAGCCCCAGGACTGGCAAAAAAGAAAAAAGAAAAGAAAACTTGATTGATTTCTAAACAAAATTGTTCTAAAGGAAATAACATCATAATGTGGATATGTGTCTAGGATCAAAGTATTCCTCAGAAATAACTGTCCAATAGAAACAAGCCTTCCAACTTGTTTGAAAAGTACAGGTCTCCTTCCTTCCCTTCTGGATGCCCAGTGCATGGGCTGAATTTTCAAAACACACTTGACATCTCTGAGAAAAGAGATGAGAGAACCAACCACTGAAGCCCATACTCAGACTTCCTCCCAGGGTGAAAGGTCGGTGGCTGTAAATCACCTCCTTCCAGACTTCTTTTTCACAAGGATAATAAATCCCTAGTATTCATATGTTTGTTTCAGAGATCGATTTTCTTGACTCACAAAACATGATTCCTAACTAGAACATCTACCCTTTGATAAGTCTTTCAGGTGAAAATTTAAGAAGCATCTATTTGAGCAGAATGAAGGCCCTTTGCTAGGAGAAAGAGATGTAAAGAGTCAAAAGTTTGTCTACGTCTAAGGGGAATGGTCAAAAGATGTGCAGAGAATAAGAACATGGAGACTAGTTACATACCCTGTCCCCCCTGGAATCACCATTTTGACTTGAATTACAATGTAATATACTCATGTTACATTTACTATATACTTATTGTGATGTTGTAGTATATATGTGCATATACATATACACACATATGTATTCATATATGTGTATGTATGCATATAAATACTTACACATTATTTAAAGCACATCATTACTTCAAAAATGTGAAAAGGGGGACTGGGAATGTAGCTTAGCAGTAGAGTGCTTGCTTAGAATGCATGAAGACCTGGGTTTGATTCCTCAGGACCACATAAACAGAAAAAGCCAGAAGTAATACTGTGGTTCAAGAGGTAGCATGCTAGCCTTGAACAAAAAGAAGACTGGGACAGTGCTCAGGCTCTGAATCCAAGCCACAGGCCTGGCCAAAAAAAAAATGTGAAAAGGCACTTAATGAAGTCAACACACATGCCTGAAAGAAATGTCTGTGAACTAGGATCAGAAGGAAGTTTCTTGCTAAGTGGTGGTTGTTGATGCCTACAATCTTGACTACACGGGAAGCCAAGATGAGAGCAGACAGAGGTCGGCTTGGGGCCAACATGGGAAGAAAAGTTCTTGAGACTTTATTTCCAAAAGAGACAGACAAAACATGGCTAGAGGTGTGGCTCAAGTGGTAGATGATCAACATAGCAAGCATGAGGCCCTGAGCAGACATCAGAAGTCAGCACTGCATAGGATTCCATTGGCACAGACCTCTAGAAATACACTGTAACCCCAGGTAATGGAAATCATATCAATGGTTGCCTGAGGAGAGGGAGGAAAGGAGGTAGACAGAAGAAATCACCAAAAAGAAGAGCAGAAACATTCCTATTCTATAAGCATGTTCCTTGCCGTGAGGGAAGTGAAGGACTTGAGATTGTGTGCACACATCAAAGCTTATCAGTGTGTATATCTAAACATGGCAGGTTACTTTCTGTCGATTTTAATTTCAGTGGAGCTATTTAAAAAGATAACTGCATCGTGAGGAGAACCTGCAAAGAAGAGCAAAGAACTTTCTTTGTACCAGTAATGGGGATGAGGGGGCAGAGAAGAAAATTAAACCTGTGCTAACATTAAAATATTATACAGTCTTTACCCTTCTTTGTTTTCTTCTTTCCTTCCATTCTTTCTCTTTTCCTTTATCTCCCCTTTCCTTCCTTCCTTCCTTCTCTCCCTCCCTCCATCATTCTTTTCTCCTTCCCTTCCTTCTTTTCTTGCATTTTTCCATCTTTCCTTCCTCAGCACTGAGGAGCTAACCCATAGGCTTGTGCATGCCAAGGAAATGCTATAGCACTGAGCTCCATGCCCACACTGTGATTTCCTGGGTGACTGAGCTCCCCACAGCCATGGAGGCATTGGCTTTAGAGGTTCTCAGGAAATATCGGGGAGCAAGTTCATGGTAAAAAAAAAAATCACAATGTGATATTTTAATCATCGTCTTCTCTACAAAGTAAATAACATATGAAAGAAAGAAGGAAAGAAGGTATAGACTATTGTGATGGATCCTAGGCGAGGAATGGAAATACCATCTGTGGAGCACATAATCCTATTTATTTGTTTGAAAATGGAAAGAGTTTTAGTTTAATTCTCCATTTCTGCAGGCATTATCTCCTTAGGCAAGGATGCTCACGTTGTCTCCTGAAGCTGAATCAGATTTAAGTAATGTAAGTAACAGGATCCTCACAGTCACAGTTTCAAAACAGGGGTTGGCAGAGGTCAAGCGGAGGTGCCTCCTGTCCCACCTGGTGTCTTTGCACTTCCTAGTGGAGGGCTTTGGACACACCCTTTCCTATTCTGTGGCCATGTACTCTTCCTGCTCTCTTTTCCTGTCTACACCAGCATGAGTATACAAGTGTCCTGATATCCAATAGTCAATAACCATCTCAGCAGTTAAAGTTATTCCCCTGTCCAGGTATTGCTCTTCTATATGAAAGACTGGAGCCAAAGTTATTAATTAGACAGTGAAGTTTTTCAAAAAAAGAAAAAAAATGTGTGTGTGGTGGGGGGGCAGGGGAGGGAAGGAACAGGCATAGGACCTTTGCTTCTAGAATTCTCCATATAAGCAAATAAATAAATACAAAGGAATAAAATATCAGATACCTTTCAGGGCCAGATGGAGATGGACAAATGAGAGGAATACTTCAGGTCAAGTAGAACTTGTATAAACTAGGAGAGCATTTGCTCATTGAAAGTCACAGCTCTCCTATTTGCTCTCACATAGGATTATCAAACCAGTGCTACCAATAACATGATTCTTCCATGGAAAAGGAAAGTCCAAACATTCATGAAAAAAAATCTATATCGACACAAAAGACTGCATGGACCTAACAAAACCTGAGTATATACCATAAGCCAAGTATGATGGCACATGCCTGTAGTTTTGGCTACTCGGGAGGCTGAAGCTGGATGATCACTCTGGCTGAACTTAGGAGTTCTAAGCTAACCTGCACAACATAGTGAGCCTCTATCTCAAAAGAATAAAGAAAAGAAAAAGGAAGGAAGGGAAGGAAGGAGGGAGGGAGGGAGGATCTAAGATATGGCCACACCTCTGACATAGACAAATGACTTTACAAAAACCCGAGGGAAGGTCTTTAAAAACACACACCAAAAAGGGCCTGTTTTACATTCACAGTTTGAACTTGCCCATCATGTTTGAGTTCTAATTTTTGGCCTTGCCAAATCCGTCATTCATACAGCCATTCCAATTTCACACCAAGAACTACATCCCACACACACATGTGGATAGTTTACTATGGTGGACAATGCTGGCCATGAAGTGCCTCTGTGGATGGCAGGATAGAGAGGTCACGCCCCACCCATGAGGCAGGCAAACTAGGCATCTGGTACACCCCTTCATGGCTCAACTAGAACCTTCCCTTGCTTGAGTTGTTAAAACTGACAAATATCCCCAGAAGAAATTAATTCCAACAATTCTCTGAGAAACTATATTTATAATTATGCACTCTAACTTTCTAGAAAAGTGAATCCCTTAAAGCAATGTTCTCCAAACTAAGTAGGGCCAAGGAAGTGAAATTTCACTATGTTCTTAGGGAAGGGAAGATAAAGGGAAAATAAGGGGGCTGAGAGTGTGGCTTAGTGGTAGAGTGCTTGCCTTGGATGCATGAAGCCCTGGGTTCAATTCCTCAGTAACACACACACACACACACACACACACACACACACACAGAAAAAGCTGGACGTGGCCATGTGGCTCAAGTGATAGAGTGCTAACCTTGAGCAAAAAGCTCAGGGACAGTGCCTAGGCCCTAAGTTTAAGCCCAAGGACTGGCAGAGAGAGAGAGAGAGAGAGAGAGAGACAGACAGGGGTGGGGGGGGGAGAGGAGGAGGAGGAGGAAGAGGGAAAGAAGAAGAAGGAAGAGGAAGAATCCCATGGCCAAATAAGTTTATTGCAGGCAACCCCACAGCTTCGAACAGGCTACAGGAGTCTTCAAGAGGAAGAGGACTCTGTACACAGAAGAACTTGGAGAGGGCAGCCAGGAATCCCACAAGGTGAGCATGACGTTCACAGAGGCATGCAAGTTAAGTACACATGAAGTTTAGGACCCAACTTTCTTGAAGCCTATTCTCCTGGGATCATCCACAGGCAGGTGCCCTCTGCAATGGCATATTTCCTTTGGTGTCCTTCAATCCTATGCTGAGTATAGTAAATTACCTTATTGTTTTTAAGCAGAAACAGCTGCGTCTGGCACCCTATCTTAAGTCTGCTAGTCCAGGGCTCAGCTCAGGATAAGGCTGTCCTAACTGAATTGCTTTTCTATGTGGAAATTCCCTGGGATCCCTAGCTCCTTTTCCACAAGTCTTGACTAGATTTATTTACCCTGAGAAAAGATAACAGGTCTGGAACTTAGAGCATTCTTACCACTGAAGGAAAAATAGAGTTCATGAAGCACTGATTTGATCAGAGCGTTGCTTGGGTCTCTCTTCCCTCTGGCATCTCTGTGTGTGGCCCAGATGGATACTGGGTTTCCTATTGGATTTTCTGTAAAAAATGCTGGCACTCACTGTTGCATACAGAAAACATACAAGTCCTGTCACCACCTAGTCATGTCAATGTACCATGCTTGTTCACTTAAACCAAAATGTGTTTTCTTTTCCATTATTTTAAAATTACTTTGACTTCAAAAAGATTTGAACCATCCTATAATAAAAATGACTTCTCCACTCTGAGTTTTATATTAGCTGTTATCTGTCCCTGCAAAGACATTGCATAAATTATTAGTTCTGTAACAATCCTACCTGACCCTCAGTGCTTGCAGTTTCAGGAATGATAAAGCAAGGGTTTTGGTACTTGTTTCCCTTCTCCTGGTTGCCAGGGCACTCTGGAGTCATGCTTTCTTATGCAAAACCAGGCAGCAGACATGATTTCCACCTGATTAAACTGAAGCTATCTTGGATTCATAGTGGATTTTTTTTAGACTTAATACATACTTTCTGTTCATAAATTTCTAAAAAGTAAGGAAGCAATAACAACCACAAATGCTTCCTGCATTATTCGTTAGGTCCTGCTTTCACTTCTAGCAGAATCCAGTACCTAAAACTGGAAAATAGAAGTTTAGGTCACAATAGATGTGTGGGAAAGTTGGGATTTGTGCTGGTGCAGTAAGTGAACAAAAGGCTTTCCCCCGCGTTTGCTGGTAGGTGCCTCTGAACCAAGTCAGACTCCATAGCAACCAAGTCCAGACAGGGTTACCATGGAAACAGGAAAAATTGCCCTGCCAGTGGCAAGAAGGGCATGGTGGATTGGTGCATGGAAGAGCACACCAGTTGATCCTCATCTCTGGCTAACCTACCATGATTGTCTCACTTTTACCTCCCCTCAAAAAGTTCTGCTCAAACGACTCAATAGGCAATGGTTTTGCAGAATTATTTGACAAGATCACAGCTGTATTATTAAACAAACATGGGAGATTCAAAAGAACCCAAAATAGAGGTTGTAGTTGCTGTGAACTTCCTTTCCTTCCACTCTCACCTTGCTACTCAACTCTGCCAGAGGCCCTAAACAAGATGCCTGGCCTAGTGCTCTGACAGCATCTCAGTCTGAAGGAGGGCTTTTCAGCAGGAAAACACTCCCTGATAAGGATGAAATAGGCCCTTACATCCTTGTCCAGAAAGAGGAGGATAATAATTTATGCTGTCAGTGGAGCTCACCCCCAAAGCCTTACCTAGTTGGCTAACATGTCCATTCCCAATGTTAATCCTATTCTTGTGGCAAAATGTAGCTGTTTAAATACTTTTTCATCCCCTAGACAAAACTGCAGGCAATATGATCCTGAGTTAGTCTTACAAATATTCCATCTCATGAGGAGGAAGCAAAAATGGGTGGGTCAGATCCACGGAAGAGCAGATGTGGAAAACAGAACTCTTTTTTTTTTTTTTGGCCAGTCCTGGGCCTTGGACTCAGGGACTGAGCACTGTCCCTGGCTTCTTCCCGCTCAAGGCTAGCACTCTGCCACTTGAGCCACAGCACCGCTTCTGGCTGTTTTCTGTATATGTGGTGCTGGGGAATCGAACCTAGGGCCTCGTGTATCCGAGGCAGGCACTCTTGCCACTAGGCTATATCCCCAGCCTGAAAACAGAACTCTTGATTAAATGGCAGAGCTATATGCAACAGAAGCCAAATGGAAGCAAGCAATTTAGAAGCTACAACTGGTGTCCCAAGGATTCAAGAAGTCCACAGTGCCCCTCAAAGACAGAGGCCCATCACAGGCATGGAGCCTTCCACTGCCATTTGGGGCACTTTGCAGCACTCTGCTCATCCTCTCACAGCCCGGACATGGCCCAGTAGCCTTCCAAACACAAATCCTAGGCTACTATTTAAGGGATGGCACCACCTCTTCATACTGGAAGGTTTTTGTTAGTTCTGGTCTAATGCATCTTAAAATTCTGAGAGAGAGAGAGAGAGAGAGAGAGAGAGAGAGAGAGAATCAATAGTGAAAGATAACAACAAAAGAAGCAGTAGAAAAAGACATATGGGTTCTGTAGCAAATGGCCTAATGTGGCTCTCTAGAGTGCTACCTGTGTGGCACATATATGTCTCTTGGAAGGAAAAAAGTGAACTGCAGGGGTTTGTAAGCCCGTGTCCCCACTGTAGGGTTTAAAACTCATAGCTAGCCAAGCATGGGGCAACTCACACCTGTAATCCCACTCAGGAGGCTGATACTTGAGGACCACAATCTGAAACCAGCCTAGGAAGAAGAGTCGATGACTCTTATCATCAATTAACTAGCAAAAAGTCAGAAGTGGAGTTGTGGCTCAAATGACAGAGCACTAGCCTTGATTGAAAAAACTGGGAGTGTAAGACCCTGAGTTCAAGCCCCAGTACCAATAGAAGAAAAAAAAAACAGGTTTTCTAAAGCATGCTATTCAAATAAGGGGAGAATTTACCTGTAGAACTTTTCTTTTCTTTTATAGTAATACCAACCATAGTTTCAGCTACTTATTTGCCTATGGCCAGCTCAGTTTTACATAAAGTTGGCCAAGTTAGAAATCAGCTGTGAATATTTATTCCCTGCTCTGGTAATCAATTGTCACACTCTCTCCTCAAACAACAGGAAATCGTATGCAGTTGAGTATGTGGGAGTAAAGGCTTTTCATGTACCCTTCCAGAGTTCTTTTAGGGAGTGCCAACGGCAGGCAGGCCACATCCGTGAGAACCAATCATACACCATCACAGCCAACCTGCAAGGAAGCAAGTGGGAGACCTGTTCTTATGCCTTCCCTCTGCCTTCCTTCCAAGCCACACAGTCTCCAGGAGCCACCAGAACTGTGACTCCAAGTGAACATGTGACATCAAGCTAACAGAAAACAGAGTATCAGACTTCAGTCTAATCCAGAGGGAATAATTGTCTGAATAGTTCTTTCCTTCCCAGTAGCATCCATCAGAGGAAAACAAAGCAACTGGACAAAGAGAATGGGGACTGGCCTAGAGAAGGGACCCCTGGACATTTTCTTTGTTTGTTTGTGACTCTGCTGCAGGAGACTCTGCTTACAATGACCAGCTTTCTCTGCCATCAGCCAAGATGAAGCCAAGGCCATCTGAGAGCAAATATTTAGCTGGCCTTGTCTCTGGGCTTCCTGGTTCCTCCCACAGAGGGATAGCTGCCAACTTCCTCCTCTCTGCGTTCAGGAGCCATATAACTTCATGGTGCTAAGAGGTCAGATTCCAAAGGTGTGTTTGGAAAGCAATTGTGTCCTCCCACCCCCACCCCCAGTGTATTTTCCTGGAGTGAAACTGTTGTAGATCATGGTTCTGTCCCTTGGGGTGGCTTCAAAGATTCACTTATTGTAAAATGCAGTACCATACTTCAGAGACTGAGATACTCCCTCGCTACCGGGGCTCAGTACAGCTATATCTCACCCTGGCTAAGAGATCCCTCCAGACTGTGAGTGCTCCCAGGAAGGGCGATGGAGAAAAGACTTTCCTGTCTCCCAGTCAGCCCTGGAGCTGGGAACACTTGAGGTCTTGGGAAAGGAGGGAATGGTTGTCGGTGACAGGGAGAAGAAGGGATTGAAAAGCCTAGATCTCCTACTGGCTTCATCCTGGGCCAAATATTAGCTTCAAACTGTCTGCCTTACAGTCACCAAGAGTCACCGGTTGTGTCTAATCAGTCTTCCTATGGTTTTCCAAAGGACATATACTTTCCTTTTATCTTTTGTCCTCCTCCTGTCTTTTCTATAAAATATAAATGGCTAATAAATATGAATTTTTAAAAAATGTCAGCATTGCTAGTAATTAAGGAAATGCAAAAGAAAACAAGGTGTTCTTTTTGTATGTAATAGATTAAAAGCAAAAACAACACTTAGTGTTGGGACAGACACAGGGAAGTGGGCACCATTATATAACACCAATTGCCATATAAGTTATCAAAACTGATCTGTATAATCATTTGGCAATTTATATCAGAACATATTACTATGTGGCTAGGATGGTTCTTGTCTCCCCATATTTCTCACCCGCTTCACACAGTAATATACTATAATGATGCCCTTGCTGCTTGGTGAAGCCATGAAATTATGTTCTGATCAATGGGGTAGAAGAGAAAATTCTGACTTCTAAGAACATCCCTTAGGAGCCGGCTGCCTCCGTTGTGCCTACAGGTGAAATGTGAGCCAAACCTACAGTGGTTTCCGTCAACCTAGTCTCTCTTTGTGCTATGTGCTGTAGCTGGAAGCTTGGAAGGATTTGCAAAGAAGGGGCAGCCCTCAGAGTTCCCATTCTAGACCTAATGGTGCCTGTGCTGTTGGGGTGACCACAGACCTCGACAGGTAGTGTTGGGGAGCTGGGCATAATCAGCTTGTGTTCATGGCCTATTTAATTTCTCTGAAGTTCTTTGAAAAAATCAATTTGAAAAGAAAAAATAGTTCATTGATTAAAGTCACTATCAAAAGGACAGAATTGGAATGGGGAATGGCAGAGTGTCTAACGAACAACAGTAAAGTCCTGAGTTCAATACCCAGTTCCATCATAAAGAAAGAAGAGAAAAGAAAATAAGAAAAGAAAGGAGAGCATTAAGCTTTGAATGTATAGAACATAGACCTGGATTTTAGAATAAATTAAATTTTTTCACATTGTTTTTTTGTTTTGTTTTGTTTTCAGGCAAGAGAGAAAGTTTATTACCGAACTGCTGGCCTTCATGTTGTTTTTTGAAGGTGAAATTTATCCAAGCATTCATTTATTCATTCATTCATTTTTTTTTTTGGTATACTGGTGTTTGAACTCAGGGTCACAAGATTGCTAACCAAGCATTCTACCTCATGAGCTGCACTGGGCCCTTTTGCTCTTTTTAATTTTCAGAGTCTCTACCTTTTGAATCTCACACTGTGTACTATGATCCTTCTAGATCCATATTCCCAGTAACAGGGATTAAAGACATGTGCCACTACATCCAACTTGTTATTAGATAGGATGTGGATAACTCTTTGCCTTGAAGAGCCTGATACTACGACCTCCTATCTTCAGCTTTAAGTAACAGGGATTAAAGCTACGAGATTCATTACAACCAGCACCCTCCAAATTCTTTACAGTATATCTCTAAAGTCCTATAACCATAATGCAGTTAAATAATTCTTTTATGTAACCTCAATCCTTTTGTATTTCACTTTCAAAAACAACAATTTTTTTTTAAAAGGAATTCTTGGTGGGAAGTGGTGCTGCAGCTCAAGTAGTAGAGCATTAAGTTTGAACTCAAAAGCTCAAGAACAGTGCTCAGGCCCTGAGTTCAGGACTGGCATAAGAAGGAGGAGGAGGAGGAGGAGGTGGAGGAGGAGGAGGAGAAGGCAGTATATTGTGTGGACAGGTTAACCTTTAGTTCATTAACTTTTCTGCTCTCTTTTATACATGAAGAATCTAATTCTCCATTTAGAATATATACCAGCACCATTCCTACTTCCCACCACCATCAGATCAGACTGAAAGAATTCTTTAAGGTCTGAAGACTTAGTTTTCTCATAGAAATATTTAAAAAATTTTAATAAGATAATGTATGCTTGATATATAGTAAGCACTCAATAAAGTTAACTGTTACTTTAAGTATACTTAAGAAATACTTGAGGCAAACTCTCTGAGGACAGGAAATATGTCTACCCAGAAGTCTATTACTTCATTGCTACAACCCAACCCATTGGTTCTTCATACTGCAGGCACACAATAAATGCATGCTAAATTTAATCTGATGGAACCCCTTGTGTTGAATCCAATTTTCCCTAGGAAGAAGAGAAAGAGCTGCCTCATTATAAATGAACACAGAATTCTTCTACACAGAAAAGGAGAACAGAAACATGAATCCTTTCCAAGCATGAGTTACGCCCAGCTTCATGGTCAGCCCCCCAGTGCCTCAGGAGCTTTCCCTCCACTCAGAGATGACCACTGACCCAGATCCTTCTGCTGCTCAGTCCAGCCAGGGGTGACCAGACCACCCGGTCCCTGCCATGGCCATCTGTGGACCAGCAGCCAACTGACTTGCAATGTCTGAGGCCTGGAAAAGATGGTACCTCAGTATATGGACCCTGGATGACGTCCTGATTAAGAGCTACTTCTAATATCTGTGATGTGTTCTCACCTCTAAAACTGGGCTGAGGCTGTTAGCAAACACTAACAGGTGAGAGAGAGGCAGTCAGCCAAGAGAGGCAGCTGGGGACCCCAGACCCAGCCTTTGCGTGCCCCCCTGAAGTGTGACCCACTGCAGAGGGGCTGTGGGGAGGAATGGAAGCATGAAAACTTTCTTTTAACCTTAAAGAAACTTTTCAAATACAGGTATTTATAGGAAAGCATCCTTCTCCTCCCCACCCCTGCCCCATCCAGACAAATAAACAAGCAAAAGCTCAATTAAAATAAGGATCTATTCCTCTTGCCACTCCTTTTGATAACTAGAAATAATTAAAAGAGATCATGAAAGCACAACTCAGGATCCCATGATCTCTCTTCGTTCTCTATACCCACAAGGGTGCTGTGGCAGTGCCAGCTGCCCCAGGGACAACAGAGTGAGCAAGGGAAAAGACTAAGTTGGCTGCTGCAGGTTCCATAATGAAATAGATAAGAAATGCAAAATAGCTTGAAAGAGAAACAAAAGCCCCTAGATCCAAAGCGGTGGGGGGCGGGCGGGGGGAGGCCTTTCTGTCTCTGGAGGCCACAGATAGCTAAGATTGCTTAGGAAAAGGGGAATGTTGGGAGCAACAACCAAAAGTGTCTAAGGGAAGGTGAATCAGAGACCCTGCCAGGAGTCTAGTGGAAGATAAAGGCTTGTTTGTTTACCAGATTTGACAAGCTAGTGGACTTGCCTAAGTATTTAATAAGATATTGGCCTGATTGTGGAGTTGCTGGTGTATTGAGAAATATGCTTATAAAGTTGAACCACAGAAAGGATTCCAAAATAATGTCACCTAAAGCACCCCAAGTAACCTAAAGATTACCAGCCTGCCCTGGCCAGGCTTCTCAACTCCGATACGGAGGATTCATTCAGCTTCACTCTCTCCAGAAAATTTCCCATCAGCCTGGATCATGGAGATCACCTTATGATTATTCTCCAAAATGTCTGACTTTAAACGTGATCTTTTTTTTCTTATTCAGCATCAATATTAATCAAAAGCATACAAATTGGAAAAAATTGGCACAGGGTGTGAGCTCAATGGAATTTTTATTCTCTGCCGGTGTATAAATAAATTGGAAGCACTCCAAAGCTATAGAAATACAAACACCTCTGACCAAGCAGCTCTCCAGGAATTTCATCTTATCTAATTACAGATATGAACAATTATTTAAGCACAATGATGTGTTCTGGAGTAGTTCCTAGTAGGGAAGACTTACAAATCATGAAGATATTCAATATTTGGGACTGATTAAATGTCTCCAATCCAATAATATGTCACTTTGCAATATGTCACAGAAGTGCATTTACTGGCTGGATGGCCACTCACCATGTGCTTTCATTTTCTGGTGGTTTTTTGTTGTTGTTGTTAGTTTTTGTTTAATTACATACTGTATTTTTGTTTTCTATCCCATTGATTATTATAGCCATCCTGATTTTGCATCAGAGCTGAGGATCAACCCATTGGCATGAAGATCAGAATGTAAAGGTTGAAAGGAAGTTTGAAACATGAGCAAATCCAAGTTATTTCTCCATGTGACAAAAAAAGTAGCCCAAAATGGCACAGATGAGTTATCTTGAGGCAGCTAGCACTAGAAGCTGAGATCTGTACAGCATTCCTGCTAATCCCAGACTATCGCCAAAGCCCTTCTCCATGCTTCTCAATGTCACCTGGGTAGGGTAGGTGCCCCTTGAGCTGTGTGGGCAACTGAAATAATGAAGTGAGACCATTTCTCATGATCTCCTCATGACCTACACACAATAGTGAGAAACCTCAACTACAAAATACATCCCATCAAAGTCCTCTCAAAACAATGAATTGGTGACGTGGAGAGCAAAGAGAAAAGGGAAAGCAACAATGAAACTAAGGTTCTATTATGTAATTCAGATTTATTGTCATTTACTCAGAGGCCTTGTACTTGCTTGATGTGCTGGCTAGACTGGGGCTCTACTACTTAAGCCATGCCTCCAGCCCAGTTTTTTGTTGGTTATTTTGTTATTTTTTTAATTGGGGAAAGTGTATTATTTTTTGGTTTTTGAGTTTTTAATTATTTTTTTAATTTATCTTAAGTAGTTGTAGAAAGGATTTTAATTCAACATGTCAATTTGTGATTACAATGCATCTTGATCAAGGTCACCCCTTTCATCATTCTCTCCCATCTCTCGCAATCCCACACATTCTCTCAATTTACCTCATTCAATTTTCACACATGCACATTGAGTATTATGACTGCATTCTCCCACCCTTCCTCTCAGCATTTATCTGTTCCCCTTTCCCTTGACCTCACCTCCCATACAAAATACATTCCAGCTCCCTGGAATTCATTTTGCTAAACCATCAGTTGGTTGTTCAAAGGACTTATACCAGTGGAATCCTTCCTTGCATACTTTAGTCAGTATATGTGTGTATCTATGCATATAGTCATGTGGTTATTTTAGAGATGGGGTCTCTAGGACTTGCCTGCCTCTGCTGACTTGGAGCTTTGCTCCTCTAGATGTCAGCCTCCTAAGTAGCTAGGATTATGCCATATGAGACATAGATGTCTGGCTTATTATCATTTCTCAACTGTCACTGCTCCTCACTTCACAGACTTCATTCAGGTGACTCTGGACAGGTCTCCAATGAGACATTTACTGAAGAACTGCAGTTACCATGGCCGCCCTGCCTTGCACCATCTTTCCACAGCAGCTGATTTCCCTCAAGCCAAGTTTCTGTGGAGATTTTGCTAGGAAAGGAGACAAAGCTGTTTCTTCTCCCGTGAACACCAGTCAAGTAGCAGTCAAGTGAAAGGACTCTGAGAGGACCTCTCCCAGGCCTCCAGCACGGCTGCCATCAACAGGAGCACACCAGCGCTGTGACAGCCAGGTGCACCACAAAGAACAGATGCCTTACTTACGGACACACATGTCTCTGCTTTCATAAAAGCCAGGGCAGCACTGGGACTTGCGCCGGTACATGGTTTTCTCCCCATGGCGATAGGCTGTCCGGTAACTGATTCTAAATCAAAAGAAGAGTCACATGGTTAATTCTGCTGGCCAGTAAATGAAGCAGACATGATTTCTACTTTATTGAACAAAGACTTATGTCTACAGCCATACCACCCTGAACGCACCCAATCTCGTCTGAAAAAAGACTTATGGCTATAATACAGGTTTGCAAAGCAAAAGGCTTCAAATAAGAAATATAACCTTATGTGTGGTGCATTCAATGGTAGAGGGTACAGAACTCAAGGGAGAAAGGGTAAAAAAGTGCAGCAGTAGAGCTCACTGGACACTGATGAAAGTGAACTATACAATTTGTGGGTGGTGACAGGAGGAAAGGACTGTGAGAGAATGAGAGAACAGAAGACACTGAACAAAAGGAAATGTACTCATTACCCAACTTGTGAGTGTGTGTGTGTGTGTGTGTGTGTGTAGAGAGAGAGAGAGAGAGAGAGAGAGAAAGACAGAGACAGAGAGAAACAGAGACAGAGACACACATACACACACAGAGAAATCGGAATTTATTTTTAGAAAAATCTCAGAATAGTGTCATCTCACTATCAAATAGGAGACTAATAGATACTATTCCATTTGTATAATAGTCACTGAATCAAATACCAGTTTGTTCTTTTCTATTACAGGCACCATTCTAGGCACTGAGAACATAGCAGTGAACTAAATAATTCAGTTTTCTTTCTCAAGGAATTTAGTTTGCTGGGAAAGATAGACCTGTTTGCATTTGTTTGATAGACACATGTTAAGCCAGGCACACTAGCTCACAACTATAATCCTAGCTACTCAGGAGAATGAAACAAAGATAACCAGGGTTTGCAGTCAGCTAGGGCAAAACCGTCTCAAGACTTCAATTCAACCAATAGTTGGGTGTAGCAGCATTCATCTGTCATTCCAGCTATTTAGGAAACTAAAATAAAGAGGATCATGGTACCAGGATAGCCCAGGCAAAAAAGATTTTCTCTCTCAACAAAAAACCTGGGCATGGTGGGACACATCTTGCATCTGTTGTAGTAGGAAGTTGCAAATTATGAGTGTCATGGTCCATGCTACTCTGGGAAAAGAGTGAGACTCGATCTCAAAAATAACTAGGTTAGGTACATGCTGGAGTTCTGACTTAAGTGTTAGAATAGCTGTGTAGCAAATGCAAAGCCATGAGTTCATATTTCAGTACCATACACACAAAAAGACCCATGTTAAACAAATAGTCAAGGGATAACAGAGGCCACACTCAGTCTGTTACTCATAGCACCATGGTTATTTTCCTACTAAAATGAGGACATCAGCGGCCCTTATTAACAAACACTAAGAACAATATCTAATGATTTGGGGCTCACATCATTGTTCACACTTACAAACATATAGCTTACTTAAGAGTTAAATTTCAGCTTACATTGGTCAGTTAGAAACATATGGTGAGACCTGAACTTCCTGACAAGCAGTGATATCAGTCACTCACAGTACAGAGGCTGCATGCATTCTTGCTCTGGTTAGATGATGGGCCCTACATGTTTCCTCTGTGGTAATATCTCAAGGTTCCACAGGTCTGAAACTACCCAAGCCTTCTTGTGCCCCTGTGATCACAGGCACAAGGCTACGACAGTCACAATCCCTCAAGGACATGAATATACCTGCTCAAGTGATTGATATCTTTCAATGCTTGACCCCATTCCCAGGTAGCCCCTTCCCACCGTCCCCCCGGCCCCCCCGCCTCCCAGCCAGGTCTGAGTTTCTCTTACCTGTGCCGTGTACACTTAAACCAGTTTAAGATGTCGGTGCAGCTTGTGTAGTAGATCTGATCAAAGGGATGTGGGTAGGACTCTTGCACAGTCACCGAGTAGCTGGAAAGAAAAGGAGAAACAAGGACTCAGCATTTCTCCTTTTTACATTCATGATATGATCGCCATGCAAAGCTACTGAAGACTAAGTTAATTTCATGTACAACTCTGTATGGTTTGGCTGGGGGGGGGGGGTGCTGGAGCTGGAGCCACAGACCCTGTACCCAACAGGTTCCCATGCTGACATACATAGAATTGTTCTTTTATAGGTCTTTGAAACTAAAACACAAACAAAAAAAGACCCATATCAACAATGTAGTTAAACACAAGAGTTCATGCTAAATATTTCAAAAGAAATTTCTCATTCACTCTTCATCATAAACCCCAATGTTCCCAAGTGTCACTATAATTTTTTTCTTTATTTAAGCTTTGTCCTCTTATCCTAGGGCTCCAGGGATAATAAAGACCTTTTTCAGAAAGATTCTACTCTGCATGCAAATAATCAGGTTACTCAGCAAAGAGACAATTGAAGTATTTATAATGGAGTACATTTTGCTGCTGATTTTGAAAAATCAGAATGAACACATTTCTCTGGTGGGAATTTGGGATAATTTGCTTTCATCTGCTTGTCCTACTTCTCAGGCAGTAGAAGAACGTTCACAACACCCAAATTAAAAAAACAACAACACAAAACTACAGGAAGACCTTTAAACTCAGTTCTAAATATATGGCAAGTCACCTGAAATATTAATAGCAACAGTTTGCTGCTACTTCAACATTCTACTTTCCCTTACATTTCTTCAGTAGCTTCTTGTTAGAGAAAAGACATGCAGCCCCATGGGCCTGGGGAGGTGAGAGGAAAACATGTATGAGATATGAAGATGAGTCCACTCTCTATTCTGTACTCTGTAACTTCCAACAGTCTATTGCATACTCAGGAGCTTAGTGTCTGCCTTCAGGAAAACCCAGGGAATCTTCTCTCCTACATAATTATTCTATTTGCTTTTGATCTCTTAATGAATTCTACTAAAATCTTCACATTAATGAACAAAATGGGTCATAAATCTAACTCATTTGCAGCAAATCAATAGCCCCAGTTAATTCAATGGGAATAATGCCTAGAAACAGCATGGAAGAAGTGAGCCTGAAATGTTAGCAGGAAGAATTGAGGTAGACCTTCTGATGTGAAAAACAAAGCAATGTGGTGCTGGCCCCATAGATAACAGGTTCTTTTCTGTATCTGATAGTTATTATAGCAAGGGTTTTGATGGGCGATACATTTTTTGTATTTTGTTTATATTGTTGATATACTGTCATTTGATATCTCTGGACGTTTAAGACTGCTCCATAAATGTGCAGCAGAAGAGATGGGCCCAACTGAGATCACCGAATTAGAAGAAGATAAAGTGTTAATTTTGATGAAATGCTGAAAATCAGAGTGAATTTCATCAGACAGCCTCACTTCCTTGAGTCCTGATTATTTCATTTTAAAGTGTGAGGGTGAGAGATGAGGTTGAAGATTGCTTTCTATTTGACATTTTAAGGAACTACCTGTTTCCACCCCAACAGATGACCCTCGTTGCTCCTTGAGAGCACTTCTCCAAACAGGGGTAGTGCAGACAGCGGCTTGTATAGTGCTGTATAACCTGCATTAAGCAACAGGCTAAAGCATTAATGTTCTTGGAATGCCATGTCACGTGAACATTTTCTTCAGACTTTTTGTGGTGGTGAACTGAGGTTCAGAATGGGGCTCCTTGCCAATATTTTTTCTTGATAACCAGCTGCTTATAAATAACTGGATCTTGAGGTCTTCAGTATTCTGTCTCTGTACATTTCTAGTGGAGAGGAGAAAGTGACCCTCCCCTCAGTATGGGACGGTTATACAGGTCAGATCCTGTGGGAATGAAAAGAACCCACAGGAAACTAATGCCAGTTAGAAAAATCACACACTCTGCAAGGCTCCACAGTCCACATTCACTTGAAGTAGATCAGTTAGAAGTCAATTTGATCTCGGAATATCAGAACATTGCAGAGGCTGTGTTATGATCTTCAGGTCTGTAGGCCTGCAAAGCCAGCATGATCATTTAAAAATGGATCCTAGACAATTTTATTTGCAGTGGTTTGGGGAGCTGACTCCATAGCCTAATGAAAAACTGTTTCCACTCACTCCTAGCAGCTAGGAAGATGCCCTTAGAAAGAGGAAATGTTAGGGTACATTAAATTGCTTCCTGCCTCTTACTTCTCACCAATAATGCACATTTGCAGAATGCTATATAGTTAAGGATAAAAAGAGGCTCTTCTGTATAAAAGAGTAATCAAACTAGTATTCTAACTCAACAAGTATTTTGGAGCAACTACTATGCAGTTCTAGTCCTCAATGAGCTCTCCACCTGAGAGAAGCCAAGGCAAAAATGATAAATATCCCATGTTATGGCTTTGGGCAGAGGTTGTGACTCCATGGTAGAGTGCTTGCCTAGCAAGCATAAGGCCTTAGCTTCCATCTCTAGAGCCACACACACACAATAAAAACAATGGCTCTATATTTGGGGATGGTAGAATATAAAATCCACTGTATGTTGAGAATTTCTCCTCAATGTTGACTTTTTTCATTAATTTTTTTTTTTTTTTTTTTTTTTTGGCCAGACCTGGGCCTTGGACTCAGGGCCTGAGCACTGTCCCTGGCTTCTTCCCGCTCAAGGATAGCACTCTGCCACTTGAGCCACAGCGCCGCTTCTGGCCGTTTTCTGTATATGTGGTGCTGGGGAATCGAACCTAGGGCCTGATGTATCCGAGGCAGGCACTCTTGCTACTAGGCTATATCCCCAGCCCCAAATTTTAACACCAAAACTCCCATTAGAACTGACTGAATGTATAGTACTTTCCATATTCATCAGAAATGGATTCTTACAGTTTAGTTTGTGAAAGGTACTAAGCCTTTTCAACTCAAATTTCGTTACAGTTAATTTTTTTACTTTTTTCCTTTCCATATAGACTTTTCCTCATTTTCCTTTTTTAAAGGCATTATAAACCATACTATGAAATTTGGAAAACAAAATTTTAAAAGAATTGTACAACTCTTACATAACTACAATAGCATTTTGTTTTGTATATTTGCAGCTTCTAGGAGGTCTTGTTTCTTAGAGATTTTTTTTGTCTTCCTTTGCTTTGTTTAATTTTTTTGTGCTATAATCATGCCATGGCTTCTGAAATGTTGTGCTTTTTTTGGCCATACTGCGGTTTGAACTCAGGGCCTTATGCTTGCTAAGCAGGTGTTCTACCAAGTAAGCTATACCTCATCCAACTGCTTCTGAAATGTATATCTTTATCATCTTTACTATGGTAAATAAGCTTCAAATGATGACTGCCAGATACTTTGTAATTGATTATACCTAATTTGCCCAACCAACATCCATCCTTAGAAAATTTGGTTGCCACTTTTTAAGAGGCCCACTTGCTGGAAGGAAGCGATGTGTTTGTATTGTGCAAGAGAACTTTTTAACCGGGCTGCCTCTTCTGAGCTCCCCAAACTGCAGCCTTAGCAGGTGCCTTGCTGCTCAGTAGCTCCATTAGTAACAGTCCACAGTCATCAGCAACTGCTGTAGACATCATAAGGTAGGAAGAAGCCACCTTTTCTGCCACCTGTTCCACTTCTGTTTCCATCACCAGTTAGCAACACCGAACTTCCAGTGCCTGGCAGTCTGTCTGGAGTCGGCAAAAACCCCAGTACCTCCAGACTCACTTCCACCCTGGTCCCGTGCTCAGATACCACTACAGGCCACTCAGAGCCTCCAATACAACCTGCATGGAATAAACTAGGGACGGAAAGACATTGAATCCCAATTCTGCACAATTTTCACCATTGGGATGTAAAATTCCTTCTTTCCTGCTTGTTTGTTTAATCTTCTCAACCACACTAAAAACATATCATCATCATGATTTTATCCTTTTAAGTGTTATCAGGGAGAAACCCCAGCAAGATTAATTTAAGGTCAAAGAACAGTAGGTGGTGGGAGGGGAGCCATCAGCATTTGGACACATTCCAGAGGTTAATTACATTTTATCTGCCTAAATTATCTTGTTACTTTAATCAACTATGGTAATAATGCTCATTTCTTATCTTGGCTCACTTCAGGACTGCTGTTTCAATTACTACCACTTCTGTGTCAGTAAGTGAGGGTTGAGCCAAGAGCAGCTTCTCTTCTTTTGTGCTGTCTTGAGAGGAATCCCTACTAGCTGGGAAAGCTCAACATTTCAGAATATTGAAAATGTGTGGGGAGAAGGAACCAATGACTCACAGAATTATTCATCTTCCTAAAAGATCCTCTGCAGAAATACTTGAATTACAAATGCCTGTTTTGTTTTTAGTGATTTAATTTGATACTCCTTCTTTCATTTATTTTTATATACCTTTTTTTTTGGAATCACAATTGCTGCATTAAAGCAAAGCATGACTTTATTTGAAAATAAATGTCGAGCTATCAGTAGGGACGTAGCTAGAAGGTGTGGATAGAGCACTTTTGTGTGATGAATGTGAAGACCCAGTCCCCCAGCAATCCTGACAAAAGGCAGGAGGTCCTGGTGAGGCTTGAGAGGGAATCTCTCACAAGCTCACACCCCAGCTCCTCCAACAGGAGAGGGAAGCCTGGCTCCTTGAGACTTCCATGGCTCTGAACCATGGGGTACAGATGGATGTCAATGTAAGGTCAGCCTAGATGAGTCCCACCCAACACTACTATAAGGAATTCTGTTCTTGGAGCTAATCTTTCCCCCTATTTAATCCAAGCCCATGTCAGGGCTTTGTTGTTGTTTCGGGGTTTTCTTTTGGTGGTACTGAGTTTTGAACTCAGGACCTTGCTCTTGCCAGACAGGCAGTCAACCACTTGAGCAATGATCCCCCTCTCCAGGCCCTTGTATTTGTTTTTTCAATTGTCTCATGTTTATGTGTAAAATGGAGGTCAGACCTGGCCAGCACCATCGTTGGGTGTTCCTGAATCCCAAGGACAGGGGTGGGCAAATGCCCTATAGGTTTACTGAACCTGTCAGTCAAGTGCTTGGGACTGGGAGCTTCCTGGGACCAAACACCCTGACCTGACCCTATTTATGGTTAGGCCAGCTCAGGCACCATTACACCATGCTACATGCCTCTATGTTCGTGTCCCTTGTCCTGTCTCCTGGCTCATCTCCAGTCACCATGGCATCCCAAGTCAGCTCTTCATTGGAGCTGGATTGGTTTGTTGGTATTGTTTTTGTTCTATCTTTCCTCTCTGGCCTGTTTCCTGATAGTGTTAAGTGTATTTGTGGGCTGCAGGCCTTGGTAAAAACTGGCCGCCTGCAGAATGCTAATGCTCTAATAAAAACTCCAAGATTTGATCTTTCAATATGTGGCTTCTCAGATAAATTCCTATGTAAAATATGCATGGGCTGATCTAGACCATGAGCTTCCAATCTCTTCCTTATGTAGCTAGTATCACAAGTGTGCACGGTGGCCCCAGCTTTTGTTGGTCAAGATGGAGTCTCATGAACTTTTTGCTCAGGCTGGCTTTGATCTGATATATAGATAGGATTACAGGTGAGGACTAAAATACCTGGCCTCCCATTTCAGTTTTTGCAAACACAGACTCTATATGTACCTGAGCATTAATTTGATCATTTCAATTAATATTTCTATAACTTTCTAGTTCTTCAAAAAAAGAATGTCAGTTCCTTTTACCTTTCCTCTAAAAATTAGTCTTAAAGTAGAAACTCATTAAAGTGACAGTAGCTGTCAATCTTTTTTACTTCCCTAGTCGTACATTTAAAAAAAACATTTTCTGATGGCTCATGCCTGTAACCCTAGCTACTCTTTAGGCTGAGATGTGAGGATCGATGTTTGAAGTCAGCCTGGGCAATAAACCCAAGAGACTCTTATTTCCAATTAACCATCAGAAAGCCAGAAGTAGAGGTGTGGCTCAAATGATAAAGTGCTAGTCTTGAGCAAATAAAGTGCAGGGATAGCACCCAGGCCCTGAGATCAACCCCCAGGGTATCAATGGCTCACGTCTATAAGCCTAGCTCCTCAAAAGGATGAGATCTGGAAGACTGATTCAAGCCCACCTGGGCAATAGAGTTTACATGTTTCCATCTTCAATTAACCAGCAAAAAGTTGGGCTGATGGCATGGCTCATCAAGTGGTAAGCCATCAGCCATGGGTATGAAAGTTGAATGAGAATGCAAAAATTCGAGTTTAGGCCCTTGTGTCCAAAAATAAAAAGAAGAAGAAGAATTTCCTTATTAGCCCCTATTCACTTTCCTTCCTCCTTTGTGAGTATGAGGGCTGGCTCTACTCACATATGCACCTTTGAGATGACAGTAGGTTTATCTCCCATTCTGCACAACCCCAGTGGGTATCCATTTCTGGTCATTTCATTCAGTGGGAGAATGGGATCATTCAGTTAATAATCATCTATTGCACACCCCACAGGCAATATTCCAGAATTATCAGTGGTGAACAAAACAGTACAACGATATACTGACATCTCTAGTCCAATGCTGACTAAGAAATCAGCATGAATCTGTACTTATGTGTGGGGTTTTTCCTTTTCTTCTTCCAGTCTTTCCCTCGGAGAGTTCATCTGCTCACCTCCCCCCTTTTGAAATTCCTAAATTTGTTCACAAACACTTCCAGGAGTGGGCTTCCAACTGATGTTATAAACCTAAGTTGGCAAACCACACTCGCCTTAGTATGTCTCTAATCAGCTTTCATTTTTCTTTATGTGCAATGACTCCTCCATTCCTTCACAAGGTAGCTTCAAAGGCCCAGCAAGTCTCATAGCCTACAATCAATGCCCTATTCAAACTCCATTGACTCTTACTTTATAGCATCTCACAAATTGGACTTTGCTTCCCATCCTAAACTATCAGCTAAGAAGCTTAGCTACCAGTTACCCTTCACTTTTCTAAATTTGCTATGTGCTAATTCAATGTATCCAGAGTCATTACCACTGTCATCACCATCATTACTATCACTATCATCATCATCATCATCATCATCATCAAACTGAGAATAAAACCCAGGCACTCTCCTATGAAAGGCAAGAACTAGGTGTTTATATTGTGTTTGAGATAAGACCTCATTAACTATTCCCAGGCTGGTCTTCAATTTTTTTAATAATATTTTCTTATCTTTAAGTAGTTGTACAAAGGAGTTTCCACATTAAAACAAGTGTATAAAAGCGAACAACACATCTAGATCAATGTAACCTCTTCTATCAGTCTCCCTTATTCTCCTCCTGCTTCTGTCCCCCAGATAGATGGGATTACAAGAATATGCTGCCATGCCCATCTTTCTTCTAGCATTTAGTAAGTGGTTCTTGTACATTTTCTTACTGAAATGTCTTACAGGAGGTGTTGTAACGATTACAAAGATGATTAATGGGTGCTCCTCCATGGCTTTCATATGAAATGTCCCCAAAAGGATCATCTGTTGGAGACTTGGTCCCAAGATGGTGGCACTCTTGTTATAAGACCATGAGGGCTCTAGCTTGATCAACAAAACAAGCCATTGAAGAATACATAGCTGAACAGACAGGAGGCAGGGACTTGTTAAAGGAGGTCTGTCATGGGGGAAGTGCCTTTGAAAGGTGCATCTTATCGCTCAGCCCTCAGTGGCCCTATGCCTCCTGGCCCCCATGTGGCCAGCAACCTTTCTCCAAAGGCTTCCATCTGTGAGAGATGGAAACCTCTGAAAACAGCAGCCAAAGCTAACTCAGAAGGGCCCATTTCCTTTGGGTAATGTTCTCAGTGATGAGAACTGCCCACACCCTGCTCCTCCCCTTAAATCTTATTTTATATGATTAATACCTCAAATCATGCATGCATAAATATATCATTTAACTATCTATTTTGTCTATTGCTCAAAGTTTGTAGTGATGCACACTTCACTGAAGAATAAAGAGGAGAAGGGGGAGGAGGAAAAGATGGAGAAGAAAAGAAGAAGGAGGAGGAAGAAGAGGAAGGAAGAGGGGGAAGAGGGAAAAGAGGAAGTAAAGAAAGAGGATGAAGAGGAAGTGGAGGAAGAGAGAGGAGGAAAAGGAGAAATGAGGAAAAAACAAACAAAACATTCTTGGAGTGAAGGAGTTTGGGCTTTGTGTAGTCTAGCAGAGGAGGAAAAGGATAATCAGAATCTTCTCTCTGAGGTTTGTTAATCATAGTACTGAGGGTGATGTAAACATAAGACCGCAGATATCAAGAATATACATTGTTGTCAGAAACCTAACACCATCTACTAGTTTAAACATCACCATTTACATTATTTTAATTATTTATTTATTCATTTTCCTGGTCCTAGGGCTTGAACTAAGCACCTGGGTACTCTCCCTGAGCTTTTTTGCTCAAGACTAGGACTTCACCATTTTAGTCCCAGGTCCCACTTTTTGCTGGTTAATTGGAGGTGACTTTCACAGATAGTGGCACTGGTGCCTTACACCTGTAATCCTACATACTCAGGAGGCTGAGATCTTAGGATCACAGATCAAGAACAGCCTGGGCAAGAAAGTCATAAAGCTCTTATCTCCAATAATACTCAGAAAAACCCTGAAGTGGTGCTGTGGCGCAAGTGACAGAGGCAAGCCTTGAGCATACAGAAGCTCAGGGACAGAGCACAGAGCCTGTTCAAGCCCCAGGACTGGCAAAAACAAACAAAAGAACAAACAAAAAACAACAACAACAAAACCCCACCAAAACCACCTCATGGACGTTCTTGTCCAGGTTGGCTTCGAAGTGTGATACTCAAATCTCTGCCTCCCGAGTAGCTAGGATTACTGGCATAAGCCACTGACACCCAGCTATGCTGTTATTTTTTAGATAAAATTAGTTTCTGACAAGGTAAGTAGTGGGCTGAGCTTGGCTGTTCTGTGTGTTCACTATGTGGTTTGCGATTCATTTCGTGTCCCCAAAGGCACTGTTAGAGCCCCGGGGGGTGACTATTGTTTGATCCTCCCACTATCTCCTTTTGCAAGTTGGCAAGGTGCAGGCACAACAGCATCTGCTTTCACATGGTCTATGCGGCCCCACCCTTCTCCAGGTCCACGGGCTGCTCTTACATGTGGTCCTCAGTCCCACTGCCCTGGCTCCGGCCACTTCCCATGGCTGGCCATTGGCTCCTGCAGTTTGCTTCTTTCCTGGGAAACAGCTTTTCCTTCTCAGGCCGGATCGTTCATTTCATTCAGTTCAGCATTTTAGCCTACTGTTCCATGCCGCCTCCTCCCACCACTCTCCAATTCCCAAACACGAGTCCAGACTCTTAACAATTACTGCACATAGATTCAGAACAGGAACAAGACCTGAGGAACTTCTAGCTAATTGAGATTGACTTTCTACTGTTTTCTCTGGACCTTCTTATTGTATCTGATTTAGAATTAGATATATCCCTTTTTTCACATGATTTATGTGTGTGTATACACACATATAGAATACATATTCTATACTAAATATGTACTATAGTATATATAATAATATACTATTATATATACTCTATAAAAAGTTGCATAACACTACTCAATGTACTAGATATTACCAAAGATATTGACAGAAAAGTCACTTTGCCTTCTCTTCCCAACACCTAATGTCCCTCCAGTTGATGCTGACAGTTCGTAAGCCAACACAGGGGCTGCCTTTCCTCAGGCCTCTTCAGAGCCATTACCTTTCCCAGTGGCTGCACACATTGGGGTCTTCAAGATTCAAAGGTGATGTCCTTCCTACCCAGTAGAACAACAGTAAGCAGATAAAGCCCAGGCATGGCTCCATTTTTCTTTTTTGAAGAACAATCTGAAAAAAAAAATAAAGGTTCATTAAAATCACTCTCCTCAGAATCTTCTGCAGCTGAGCAACTACGCAGTACCAGTCACCACTAAGGCTGAACTATGTAAAACAATCTATATATTTATGTAAGCAGGGCCACCAGCTTTCCTGGTCCATGAGAGAGAGGTGTTTCTTATGTTGTTCAGGATGGTGGCTGTTTTGTAAATTACTAAAATGTGCAACTCATCACTAATTGACACCAGAACAAAAGCCCTTCTCAGCCATGCCAGCTGACATGAAAGAAATCCACCAAAACAGCCCAGAGAAGCACAGGCGTCCAGATCCCTTCACCAGCCAGACTTCGTTCTGGGGGAACAAAGTCTGCAAAGGAATCCACCTCATTTGTCCCAGAGAACGGACGATGAAACAGAAGCTCCTTTGAGTCTAGAGAGCGGCATCTCAGACTCGCACTGAGAGTCATTCAGTCATCATGTTCCAATTGCCCACCCAATCCTAAGCACTGTACAATACCCAATGTGTGCTTTTCCCCGCCCATTAAAATACCTAGAATTTAGTAATCATGACACAAATTCATTAAATATAAGGTTTTAGTCTATCTGTTGAATAGAAACAAAACACATGATCTTAGCATACAGTCTTTAACAAAAAAACAAAAACAAAAAACAAAGAAAGAAGAAATAGTCAGTCATGGTGGTATATACTTGTAGTCCTAGCTACACACATGGGAGGTAGAGTTAGAGGATTGTGGTTCAATGCTATCCCAGAAAGAAAAAAGAAAAGTTTGGTGAGACCTTATTTCAACAAATAAGGAAGGCATGCATGGTGGTTCGTGTCTGTAATCCCAGCTACATGGAAGGTAGAAATAGAGAAGGATTGCTTTTTGAAGTCATTCTAAGACCTTTTCTGAGAAATAACTAAAGCATAAAGAACGAAAGACCTGATTTAAGTGTTATAACCCTTGCCTAGCAAATACAAGGAAGGCCTTCAATTCAATCTCCAGCATCATTTTTTTAAAGAAGATGTGAATAAAAAGTGTAAAGTTGTTGAGTGGTAGAGTCTGAGAAAATATAGCATAAGACAATACTGGGAAAATAAACGCCAGTATATGTGGGAGCTTGGAAATGGGTCAGCAACTAAGGAGACATTCCAGGTTCCAGGCACAAGGCCCAGAGGTAAGGGAGAGGCAGGGGCATTGATAGAGCTCAAATTAATTCACATAAAAGAAAAGGCAACAGCTAAAGAAAGAGGCCAGGTCATGTCACAGTGGGCGATATCTATCACTGTAAAGCATGAGACTTCATTCCAAGATGAAGAGAGCTATGAGCCTGTACATTGTGATTCTGGGAAGATGGCTCTGGCTACACAGGCAGACTGTGAGAGAGACACTGGGTGAGACACCACCATGGGGGTAAGCTAGGAAAAACACTTGGCTGGTGCAGGTGGAACAGTGCTGGGAAACATTGAGGAGGTAGAAGGGGCAGGACTTGGCAACTAAATGGGGGAATTATGAGACTTCTGTCTAACCCAGTGCGATATGGGCCACCCCTCCTTGTGATGAGATCCACAGAAGCCATCCTTCTCTGAAAGAAAAGCTTTGAGTCCAGGTTAGGCTCCTGTGAGGCATTCAAGTGAAGCCATCTGTAAGCATTTATTCAATGTATTCTGTATATCGGGCATTGCACTGGGCATGTAATTTAACCATTGGAATGCCAGGCACACTGACTTCTTCATTTCTTGGCACTGAGCTCAACTGTCATACTATAATATCACATAGTTACTAAAATGGACATAGAACTAGATATATCCACTGACTAATTTGAAAGAAAGTATCAACCTTCCTCTTGCAAATGGGCCAGATGAGCAGACTTAAAGCAGTTAGATTCTGGGGGACAGCTGACATTTTCAGAAGTTATACCAAGTTTTCACACTACAAAGTGACCAAGGTTTTAGTATTTAAGAACCAAATGTTTTGAATAATAACTGTATGGTTTGGAAAGGTAGACTATTTTAAAATAAGCAAATAATAAACAGTAACAGCAACCCCCTCCCCACTAAATTTAGAATATAGTTTATCTTTAAATTCCAGGAGGTGTATGAAACAAAGAAGTATTAAATTCTTCAGTTTTGGGACTATTTTGAAGGACATGTATTTTAAGCACAATGTGATGTAATCAATCTCTGACTCCACATGACTATTGCAGAAGAAAATTTTTTGGGAAAAGGAAAAGGTATTAGACAAAGTTTCAGTTTAATTAAAAAAAAAACCAGTATAAGGCATTAGGAGAGGTAGTGAAACCTTCTAAAAAGGTACTTGCTTAAAAGATCCCATGTTTAAAACACAAACAGGTAGCCAAAATATGACTTAGAGAGTAAATAAGATATTTACAAAGTGACGAAATTGGAAATTTAATAAGACTCAAGAAAATGATTCTATCTAACAGGAATGAAGAAAAGAAAGATGAGAATGATGCTAATGACTATGATGAGAGTGAAGATGAAGATGGTGATGGTGATGATAAGGTTGACTATGGAGATGATGATGATGGTCACCCCTTGACGATGTCATGACATCAATGATGATGACAATGATAGCAATACAACACTGCTGCTGCCGCTAAAGCATAACAGTTAATATTTCCTAACTAATTACTGTGTGCCACACACATACTGAACGCCTCGTACAAACTATATAATCCTCACAACAACTAAGATGCTTAAAAAACAGGGAAAGGGAAAGAGGGAGGAGGGACGGGGTATGAGGGATGAGGTAACAAACAGTACAAGAAATGTATCCAATGCCTAATGTATGAAACTGTAACCTCTCTGTACATCAGTTTGATAATAAAAATTTGGAAAAAAAACCCAGGAGTTTTGATTGTCCCATTTTATAACTGAGGCCATAATTTAAAGATTCCCTCAGCCATAAGAAAAATAAAACTCTTGAATGCATTAGGATGTAACAACTAAGCAGAGCAAATATCTCTCGGTGTCATAGCTTTTCTTCGTCAGGATACGTGTCAATGGAGTGTGAAATATATAAAGTAACTTTCATTTTTCCCTAAAAGACAAAAAAGGCTGGTAAACAATAATCTACCACTCACTCAAAATCAATTATCCTAAGTTGGGAAGTTTATTTCCTGATTCACCATCTCAAATTAAACTACCCATTTTCCAATTAGAAATGTTTAGTCTGTAAAGTTAGAAAAGGCCACAAGTGAATCCACCTGCCAAGAAAACGAAGTAAGCTATGTGTTTGCTTTTCATGTAAAAAGTGAGACAGGAATTTTCCTTGTTCTTCTCTGTACCTGATCCATGGTCCTGTGAAGGAGACTGGCAGGACAAGAGGTAGGACTTGGTCCCTGCTTATTGCTTTTCGCATGCAGCCTTCAGAAATACCAAACTGTGCTGCACAGCTGCAGGTGTTTGTGTGGGAGGGGAAATGCCAGGAAAAAAGACATGTGTGTTTATGTAAATTTGATCTTTTCAGTACAAAGCAGTTTTCCAATTAAAATTCGAAAAAGCTGAGTTCTAGAACAGTCTTTCTTAGATAATAAAATGTCAAAAGCTTCATTCCTAAGCATGGTGCAGGGATCATGAAAATTCACATAAACTGGTTCAGAGTGGGAAAATTATGCAGTTGCATATCATCAGGAAATGAGATATCTCAAAAATAAGCTACCAAATTACAAATAGTTGTAGAAAAACTGTATTCAGAAACATTGATTGTCCTTTTGTCCTATCTTGTTTGGTGAAAGTGTTGATATGTGATCACCGAGTAGTTAACAGAACATTGCATACATTTTCCCCAGACTTTCTTTATTTTCATCTACAAGTTTTGGAGTGTAAATGTGGATATCATTTTCTGAGAGGGGAAAAGTTCAATACATTGTTTCTTCATTTTTCTCTTCTATAATCTATCATATTATACTCTAATTCTCTAATTGTTTTGGTTTCCAAATACAAGCAAAATACATTGAAAACAATATTTCAATCAAAAAAAAGGAAACATAATGATGATTTGCTTTATTGTAATAGATATTTTGAATATATTTAAAGCTCTAAATTGGGTTAAGCTAACCCTACCGATTCAGTCTTCATCTTCAAATAACTTTCCTATGATTCCATTTATTAAAATTTTAAATGGAAAATAAATGTTATTTGCATGAAGCCCCTAGTGCCAAGCTTGATTGCATCTCAGATCATTCACTTAATTATTATGGAAAAAATCAAAACAGAAAATCAGTATAACTGATTAGCATTGCCAAAGTGCTCCTATTAGAAAGAGAAAACAGCCTACAGAGTTAACTCTTTCTTCTTTAAACTCTGCTTGGAAGGCAGGCCTGGCTAATTCTTCCACAAAGGGCTCCATAAATTAATAGGTTGAATAAAATCCTTATAATGAATGAGACTTGGTTCTAATACCAGGCAGAAGTTTATCAATGTGATAAGGAGAAACAAATGCTGGGGCGTTGACTGACTAATTAATTTTTGCAACAACAGAGGGATAAATGATTCTAAACAATTCTCTGGGGCTCTAAAGTTTATTACCTTTCTAGGATCTAATGGTTACCTGGAAATGACTTGAGTGCTTGTCACCCAGTTTTCATCCTCAAGCTTAGTGTATATCTTCTAATGTCTTCTCACAATCCCCCAAATTAAAACTAATTCCTTGCTTAAGGACACTCACTTCTTTGGTTTATAAAAGCTACCTGCTTCATTTGGCCACTCTGCAGATGCTGTCTACAACCTGCCTCTGCCTTTCCCCCCCCCCCCCAACCCCCAGTCTTCTTCCTAGGGCTTCAAGTCTGTGGGCAGAGTATGTCGACTCCAGCTTCACTGAATTAACATCATCAAAGTACTACCACTTGCTAGCTGCCTACAGCCCAACCTCAGATGAGGACTTCCAGTGGCACTGTTACTGTGCTGACAGAAGGAATCTTTAAGGACTGTAGGGATTTCTGTTTTCACCATCTAAACTATGTGAGTCAGCCTTGTGTTAATGAACATTGAAAGGGGAATGTGTTACTTTGGCTCATGGGTTTCAGTCCATGATGACCTGGTCTTGGTCCTTTGGGCCTGTGGCAGCACGGTGCATCATGTCAATACCACATGACAGAGAAGGCAGTTCATGTCAAGGCCAGGAATGAATAAGAGAAAGGAAGAACAGTGCTCTACAATTCCCTCTAAGAGCATGCCCCCGAAGACCTAAAAACCTCTGATTAAGCCCTTAAAGTTTCATCATCTCTTTTAATAGTAGCATGCTGAGAACAAGTCTTTGGGAAACATTTAACATCTAAACAATAGCACAAACCTAGCATAATCCATTATCCAAGCCTGACTACTCATTCCAAGCACTGTATTTGCTTCTTATGTTCTGTTTGAAGGAACACAGGTCATTCAGTAAAATATATTCCAAATCAAATTAATATATGTTAATGGCAGTCAAAAATATTCCTAAGAAGCTTCTAAGAACACCAATATAATAAGAAATAAAGAAAAGTACTGCCACATTTCATTTTACAAATGCATAATAGTTTTATAAACAATTCCCTCGAAATCCCTATTCCTTCTCCTTGAATGTTTAAAAATTGTTCTTAGCACTTCTCAGGCTCATCAAAAATTGGAAGGCACACTGGTGATGCCAGGCACTGAGGGAGATGATACAAACAGCCATAGAAAACAGCCACAAACTTACCAATACAGCATGATGAACAAGATGATTAAAAGCAAAAAGTGGCTCATACCTATAATACTAGCTACTCAGGAGGCTGAGATCTGAGCATCATGATTCACTGCCAGTATATTTTTCTTTTTTCTGTCACTTGTGGGGCTTGAACTCGGGACCTGAGCACTGTCTCAGAGCCTCAAAGCTAGTGTCTACCACTTGAGCCACAACATTACTTCCCTGAGCATTATGATTCAAAGTTAGCTAAGGCAGTCAAGTCCATGAGAGAAATATCTCCAATTAACTATCAAAAATCCAGAAGTGGAGCTATGGCTCAAGTGGTAGAATGCCAGCCATGAGAAAAACAGTTAAGGGACAGTGCTCAGGTTCAAGCTCCAGTACTGGCATACAGAGAGGAAGGGAGAAAGAGAGAATGAGAGAGAGAGAATGAGAGAGAGAGAGAGTAATAATAGGCTGCTACATAAGAACAGAAAGGATCCAGCCTCACCTCCTGAGTAAGTCAACCCACTTATTCTATAGGTGGTCTGAACACAAGAAAGATCTAAACACAAGAAAATACTGTGACATGTAAGGTATGGTGTCTTCTCTTAGTTGTTTAAAATTTCCTAGGGAGAAAATTGATAAACAAAATGTGATTATTTGTCAGATGACTTAATTTAGAAATATCTTTCCAGGAGTTTAAAAGAGAATAGAAATCAACATGGGCTGTGTAGCTTCCAGACAGGGCTCAGACTTGAATGAATAGTTTACAAAGAAAAGGAGCAAGAAACCCTGCATAGCACCTTGAATAGTCTCTCTGACTTCATTGTGAAAGGTCTATCTTCCTGGGATATGGGGAATGCTGAGTGAAATGGTTCAGCTGATGACTAAAATGCCTGTGACCTGTCATCAGAATCACACCTGAATACAAGGAAGCCTTGGTGAAATGAAAATTCCAGGAAAGTCAAGAGGCAAAGAGAGAGGTATGAGTCAAGACCTTGGGGTGGAGAATAAAACATTTTGTAAAAGACTGTGTGGAGAGGAGGGCTTGCCGATGAAAGGCATTGAGCACTAGGCTAAGGAGTTCAAATCACTGCTGTTTCATACATTGGAAGAGGGTATTTGGGAATTTAAGAGAGAATGTGCAAATCCTAGCCAGGATACCAGATCCTTAGGAAGCAAAGACTGGACAGGACAGAGGTTGCTACACTTGGGTGTGAGCTAGAACAGCTTTCTGAAGGAGGCATTCTGAGGAATAAGGAAGCAGATGAGAAATCAGTGAGAGTTGGCAAAACTGGGAGACAAATAGAAATTGGGACCTATATCAGGGAGACCTGTTTTGAGTGAAAACCATTCAATAATGGAACGTAAACTTAGGGTTTGTGCTCTATCATTTAAGCCATTGGCTTTGCTGGATAACTGGTTTGAGAGTCTCATGACTTTGCTGCCCTGGCTGGCACTGAACCTCTTTCCTCACATCTAGGCATAAGCCTTCAGTGGCCCAGGACCAGTTCTGTTTTCTAGATTTAATCTAGATCACACTAGGCAATGAAAATATGTCTTTCTTTTTATAAGAAAAAGGAAACATCAAACACTATTTCTCATGAATAAAATTTTACTTCCCCAAACCTTTTATTATTTCATATACCTCTCTGCATGAACAACTCCTCTTTCACTGAGTGATCTTGGATAACCAATAAGAAATTGCAGAATTAAGAGATCACAACCTCCACATCTAGGTCAGAAAGACCTTGCAGCTTCACCTGGTTCCTTAGATCCCTCTCTATTCCACATCTATTAGTAGGACACTGAAGCAGCCCTCAGGAGAGACAGATATGGCAACAAACTGGGGTATCCCTCCAACAGTTGCTTGTGAGCCAGCTTGGAAGTGAGTCCTCCAGCACCCCCCCCCCCCCTCATCAAGCCTTCCCACCATGATGCTCTCTGTGGACATTCTGACCATGAAAACCTCATGAGACTCTGAACCAGAACAAAGAGCTAAGTTGCTCTCAAATTCCTGGCCCTCAGAAAAAGTGAGTAACTGTTTGTTGTTTGAAGCTACCAAATTTTGAAATCATGTTATGCAGAAATAGAAAACCAATAAGACTACACCCAAGTATTTCTATACCAACTACTTTGTTATACTTCCAAATAAAAATGCCCACCCAATAATGCCTACCACTTTGTTGATATTTTTAATAGGAATTATACACAAAAGGAGCAATCTGAAATGGTTCTGAACTCTTTTCCCAGTATTCTAACTCCTGGCAAAGGCCCATCATCTCCTAATTACAGTCTGTTATTTTATGCCTAAAGGAATGACCTCACCAGAGCTTCTGTTTTAAGGTGCATCTGCTGTTTTGTTTTGTTTTCATACTGTTCCAGATTCTCCTGCCATTTACCCTTGACCATTAGCATTTCTATCCAGAAGAATTGACATTCCTCATGTAGACTAGAGAACTCCTTCACCTTTCCTGGATGGCAGCTAATTTATACATTAAATAAGGGATTCCAAGATCATTTTTTAAGTTACTTTTTCATCTAAATGCTTTTTTTTCTAGTAAATGTTTCTTCTATTTTTCTGCATTTGAGCTAGTTTTTTTTATGGTTATCCCTGATTCAACAGTATATAAGAATTTAAACTGTAAGAAATTTTAACACACCATTTGCAGTGATAGGCAATTCATTGAGACAAGAGATAATTCAGCAAAGAAATGGCAGAGTTAGAGTTCATCCTAGATGAGCCTGGAATATATCTATGGAACATTCCACTCAACACTGCAGGACACACATTCTATACCTCAAAGAATTCAAAAAATAAGGCAAACACAAAATTAATAAGAGGGATATAATAAAGATGAGAGCAGGAATAAATAAAATAGTGAAACAAGAGTTAATTGTTTGAATCGATAAAATAAACAGACCCTTAGTTAAACTAAGAAAAAAGAAAACATTCAAATAATAAAATAATAATTCAAATAATAAAAATCTGACAGAAAAAGTTGTTACAATGTATACCAAGAAATACTAAGTATCCATTAAACCTGTGGAAAGATTATATCAACAAGCTTGATAATCTGGAAGAAATGGAGAAATTCTTAGACACAAAGATCTTACCAAAATAGAACTATGAAGAAATGGAAAATCTGAACAGGCATATGATGTACAATGAGGCTGAATCACTACTAAAACATCTCCTCACCAAAGAAGCCTAGGATCAGATAGCTCCACTGCTATCTGAAAGTTTATGTAACACTTAAAAACCTGGGCTGGGGATATGGCCTAGTGGCAAGAGTGCGTGCCTTGTATACATGAGGCCCTGGGTTTGATTCCCCAGCACCACATACACAGAAAATGGCTAGAAGTGGCGCTGTGGCTCAAGTGGCAGAGTGCTAGCCTTGAGCACGAAGAAGCCAGGGACAGTGCTCAGGCCCTGAGTCCAAGCCCCAGAACTGGCCAAAAAAAAAAAAAAAAAACCTAATACTAATTCTTTACTTATTCCAAAAAAGATAAAAATGAGAGAATTGTTTCAAACTCATTTTGTGTGGCAAAAATTACTTTATACCAAAACCAGACAAGGCCATAACAAATAAATAAACAAGAAATTACAGGTATAGGCCAATATACCTAATGAATGCAGATGCAGAAAAATCCCTAAAAAAATCATACTAAACCACCTTAAAAAGACTATTCATGCTTGTTTCAAAGACTCATGCCTGTAATTCTTGCTACTCAGGAGGCCAAGATCTGAAGATCAGGGTTCAAAGCCACTGTGACCAGGCAAGTCCATCAGACTCTATTTCCAATTAACCCTCAAAAAAGCTGAAAGTAGAGCTGTGATTCAAGTGGTACAACAACAGCCTTGAGTAAAAAAATCTCAAGGACAGCATTCAAGCCCCTGAGTTCAATCCCCAGTACCAGCACAAAAAAGTTTTTTAAAAAAGATTCTTCACTACAATTAAGTGGGATTTATTCAAGCAATACAAGGATTCAAATCAATAAGCATGCTATACATGCTCAAATAAAATGTATCAAATCAACTGGATGGGAAAAAACTATATGATAATTAAAAAATACAGAAAAGTCATTTGATAAAATTAAACAACCCTTTATGATTAAAAAAGCTTCTCTGAACAAATTAGGTTTAGAAGGAGTTTCTCTCTATTTAACAAAAAAAATCATAAATGGCAAGCCAACAACTGACATCATACTGATACCTCTCACTTAAGATCTGGAATAAGACACTTATATTTACTTTCCCCACTTTTATTCAACTTAGTCTTATGAGTCCTAGTCAGAGAAATCAAGCAGGATAAAAATTTTAAAACAGCATCCAAATCAAAAAAGAGGAAGTCAGATTGTCAGTTTTCAGTTGCTATGATTTTATAGAGAGAAGATTCAAAGATTTCCTAAAAAAAACACATCAATTATAATCATTTCAGTAAATTTGTTGGATTCAAAATCAACATTCAAAAGCATAGTGTTGCTACTGTTTTGTTTTGTTTCTCCTGTCCTGGGGCTTGAACTCTGCCTAGGCACTGTCATTGAGCTCTTTGCTAAAAGCTAGCACTCTACCACTTGAGCCACAGTGCCACTTCTGGCTTTCTCTGTGATTAATTGGAGATTTAGAGTCTCATTGACTTTCCTGCATAGGCTGGCTTTGAACAATGATCCTCAGATCTCAACTTCTTGAGTAGCTAGGATTATAGGCGTGAGCCACCACGTCCAGTGCTACTGTTTTATGTATATATGACAATAGCCAGTTACCTAAAATGGAAGTCAAGAAATCAATCACATTTATAAGAATTTAAACATAATAAGAGTTGAAAGACTTCTCTGAAAATTATAAAACTATAAAAAGTATATCAACATATGCAATATGTATTATACATTAAAATTATATATAAAAATTATCAAATATTGGTAAAAGAAATGAAGAGGACAGAAAACTGGAAAGGTAACCCATGTGTATGGACTGGAAAAATATACACTGCTAAGATTTCCAAAACAGAGCTAGAGATTTAGCTCAAGTGGTAAAGTATTTCCTCAGCATACACAACACCTAAATTCAACTCATACAGGTCAATAGATGACAAATAGGTAAAATAAAATGTCCATAACAGACAAAGCTACTTACATATTCAATGCAAGCACTATGAAAATACCAATGAAATTCTTTATGAAACTAGACAAATATTTCTAAAATGTATATGGAGCCACAAAAGGACTAAAAAAACCAAATAGCCCAAGTCATAATGGGGGAACAAAAACCAAAACAAAGTCATTACATTTTCTGACATAGTAAAAATACAAAGATGTGGGGATCAAAATAGCACAGTAGTAACATAAAAGTAGAAATATAAAGAAAGATAAAATAAAGAGCCTAGAATTGATATTTATAACCAAGCAATTTTCAAGGAAAATGTCCTTTGTCCAAAGGACAGATTGTCTTTTCAGTAAGTGGTGTTTGGCAATTTGTGTAACAACACAGCAGATGAAGCTACATCCCTATGTCTCACTGGTTGTAAAAGCCAACTAAAATAGATTAAAGACTTCGATTTAGGACCTGATACATTAAAATTTCTAGGGGAAAACATACAGAAAATGTTTTGGAACATTGGCCTAGACAAGTATTTTTTTTGGCAAGATCCCAAAGCACAGAAATCAAAAGCAAAAATCAACAAATGAGATAACGTCGAACAATCAGCTTGTGAAACTTCATGTGGTTCAAGACTGTAACTGAGAAAAAGGAACTAGAAAATGACCTTGATCAATCTAAGAAGAAAGATGCTTATTGTTTTCTTTCTTTTTTTTCTTCAACTAAAAAAAAAAAATAACCCATTTCAAGTGTGACCAATCACATTAACAACACTATAACCGGGGGGGGGGGGGGGGGGGCGGAAATGAATTGCAAAAAATGTCAAAAGAAAGCAAATTCTCTTTAATGAAGAAATATAAAACTATAATAAGCAGTGTAAAAAAAGAGCAAATATACTCTTTTGATAAGCAGCTGGCTGGTTGAACCTCATGAGAACCTTAGGCTTCTCCTTGTACAGGGGGAAGAAGGACAGGGACAGCAACAGGAGCCTAAGAATATGGGCAGTCCCTCAGAGGAGCAGCCTTAGTGTGCACGTGGCCAGAGTAGGTCAACAGCAGCCATTCTTCTCACCAACTCGCCCTTCTCTAGATCACCAAACCCATCTTCAGCTACGGAGATTTTCATCATGAAAGCTCAGTTGAACAATCCATGTGCCTTCCAACATGGACACACATACAATTGTACACACACACACACACACACACACACACACACACACATTTGTTTCAAATGGCTTATTAGGTTTTTCCTTTTTTATTATTTATTTATTTATTTATTTTTGCCAGTCCTGGAGCTTGAACTCAGGGCCTGAGCACTGTCCTTGGCTTCTTTTTGCTTAAGGCTAGCACTCTGCCACTTGAGCCACAGCGCCACTTCTGGCCTTTTCTATATATGTGGTACTGAGGAATCGCACCCAGGGCTTCATGTATATGAGGCAAGCACTCTTGCCACTAGGCCATATTCCCAGTCCTATTAGGTTTGTAATATTCATTTTAATCTCGAAAGTTTCTAGAGCATTCTACATATGCTGGACTGCAGGGAGAACGGAACAATACAGATCTCTTTATGGATGAAATGGTTCAAGTCCCAAGTTAAGATGATTGCTTAGAGTCACAGAGCCATTCTGTGATGGTGCAATATCTCAAACCCAGACCTTGATCTCTTAACTTCCAAACTAGTAACTTCCTTCCCACCAGGCAAAGCAGACAGAGTCTCCACAATAGCAACCCATCTGTATACTGTAGCAACAAATGCTTCCTAAAATGCAAATTCATTAAACATCAGTTCCTTCAACTGACTAAGCTACTTACTAGTGAAAAACAAATATGAATTAGAAAGTATAGAAAGTATTTCCACAGTTTTTCTGCGCAGATGTCTCCAAAAGTATAAAACCCAAAACAGTGACATTAGTGACTCAACAGCCAGCCTTTGCTGCAGACGCTGTGTCAAACTGTGAACCTACACCAGAATTTGCTGTGACCACAGGTATGTCCTGCAGCAGGCATTGCCAGAGGAAATCAGAACACTTTCATCTTGTGGTTTTAAAACCATATGGTCAATAACTTTGAAGATTCCAAGAAAAAAATGCAAGGAAACTGCTAAGGAACTGAATATAGGGAAAGACATAATTATTCAAAGCTGTGTTTGGTTAGGACACTCAGAAGCAAAAATGCTTGGGCAGCCTCTTCTTCCACCTCCGCTTCCTCAAGGAGTGTACACACACACACACACACACACACACACACACACACACAAATATGAAAATCCACAACCCAAACCTTAACTTCTTGGCTCTTAAAATAGGGCTTTGTTTTAGTAGATAAAGTGCCCCATACTGAACTAGCATCAGCCACTTCCTGTGGCTTCAAGACAGACCTTGTATTCAAGCAGTGACCCTGCCTGACCCGGAGTAGTGGTTGGAGAACAATCTCATATTGATAGGAAAATTAGAAGCCTTTCTCTGTACTATTTCCTCTTTTTCATGACCCATCATTCTCTCCTGCTTGCCCCAGGGCTCCTAGTTTGGCCTTCTCCATTTGTAGTGACATCCAGGATCTGGGTACTGTAGGACAGGAAGATAGTGATTGTGTGAATTCTGATCTGGCCCACTTAAGAACTCATCCTGGCAGGCCACACCTTCTCCCCACGTTATCTCCCTTTCAGACACAAAAGCCAAGAACAGTTCGATTGGCAAGCAAACTTGTAATGAGAGTTATAATTTCCCTTGCCATTCATACTGACCTCCTGAATGCCCAAAAAACATTGACTTTTTGTGAACATAGCCTTTATGTAGACACTGGTCTAATACTCTAACTTTACAGAAGATGATGCTGTGGTTCAGAGAAATTAATGTAGGTATTCATAAGGTCACAAAATTATTTCCTAAATAGCTTCTCCTTCTACTAATATTGGGTCAAAATTCAAGATCCTGTCCACTTGTCCAATAACATGAATTGCCACACTCAAAGCTAATAAAGACTCAATTATCCCTCCCCCCACCTTTGGCTGATGCCACACTTCAAAGAGTACAAATATAAAAATAATAGACCCTAGGGATAACAAAATATTAATGTTAAAAAATAGCTGACTGGCTGGTTACCAGTGCCTCACACCTATAATCCTAGCTACTCAGGAAGCCAAGATATGAGGATTGTGGTTCAAAGCCAGCTCAGGCAGGAAAACCCATGAGACTCTTATCTCTAATTAAGCACCAAAAAAAGCCAAAATTGGGTCTGTGGCTCAACTGGTAGAGAACTAGCTTTGAGCAAAAGAAGCCAGCAGAGGGGGAGAGAGAGAGAGAGAGAGAGAGAGAGAGAGAGAGAGAGAGAGAGACAAAGTTTTGGTTTTTGCCAGTCCTGGGCCTTGAACTCAGGGCCTGAGCACTGTCCCTGGCTTCTTTTTGCTCAAGGCTAGCACTCTGCCACTTGAGCCATAGCGCCCGGAATCGAATCCAGGACTTCATGTGTATCATGTGTAGGAGGCAAGCACTCTTGACTTCAATAAAGCAACTTGGAAATAATGCTCCATTTTATTAGTAAAATGAATAGCTCATAGGAATTCAGATCTTCATCTGTGATAAAAGGTACAGATACAATTCAGGCATGGAGGTAATTTCGTTAATAGCTTTGGAAAGAGCTGGTGGCTAGAAACTCGCTTCAGCTTCTGCCAAGCAACCATATGATTTTGGTTCCCTGCGGTATCCTTGGTACCTAGCAGAAAGGACAACAAATGAATGAAGCAATGACTCGATGGGTGAATCTGAAAACAAAGGTATGGAGAGGAATCCCACACATGGACCTGACCAAGGAATTGAAGAAAAGACAACATAAAAAATAAAAATATGGGTGATAATATTTGTGTGGAGTAAATTGGACAAATAAACATCTGTTGCAAATTGTATTTCAAATTATAGATTGTTTTAGAAATTGGTAGTTTTAGATATCATAATGCAAAATTTTCACCTTTAAAATATTCCTGCTTTTATTTTTTTTTACTTTTTAAGATAAATTTATTTATTTACTTGTTTACTTGCTTACTTATTGGTACTAGGAAAGAAATAAAGCATTCTATCACTGAATTCCATCCCCAGCTCTCTTTTATTTTTTAAAAGTTTTAAGGAGGACTTTGGGTTCATTCATTTGGAAGTAGTCTGTTTTACAGTCTTCGTGAACTTATTGGCATTTTCATTTTCCATCTATTATTCTCAGCCATTTATGCTTGATCTGCTTATTGGAAATGTTTTACATTAGCTTTTTTTTCAGGCTTAAGTCAATTTTCCAATGGCAATAGAGAGCTCTCATTCTTTATGTGTATTATCTTTGTCTATTTTAGGATGGTTTTTTTATCGTGGTTTTTTTGTTTGTTTGTTTTTGTTTTTGCCAGTCCTGGGGCTTGGACCAGGGCCTGAGCACTGTCCCTGGCTTTTTTTTGCTCAAGGCTAGCACTCTACCACTTGAGCTACAGCGCCACTTCTGGCTTTTTCTGTATATGTGGTGCTGAGGAATCGAACCCAGGACTTCACGTATGTGAAGCAAGGACTCTACCTCTAAGCCACGTTCCTAGCCCTTTTATCGTGGTTTTAAAACATCATTTGTAGCTAGGCACTGGTAGCTCATGCCTGTAGTTATAGCTAGTCAGGAGGCTGAAGTCTGAGGATTGTGGTTCAAAGCTAGTCCGGGATAAAATTTCCATGAAACTCCATTTCTAATTAGCCATCAAAAAGCCAGACTGGAGACATAGCTTATGTGGTAAAGTACCAATCAAGGATGCATGAGGCCCTGAGTTCAAACTCCAATACTTATGCAATCAGTTTTTCTGGACCAAAATATTTTTCCCAACATAAAAAGGAAGAAATGAAAGATCAACATTATCCTACTTAATGGCTAAATGATGCACCTACAGTGGTAAATCCTACAGTTGAAATAAAATAATCAGAAAACTAGTAATAATAAATACATAAAATATCAGTAAAAAATTATGAAGTCTCTGAAGAAAGTCTACAAGTTCTACAAGTGCCTAGTTAATAGATAATTATTCCGTAAATCCAATCTTTATTTGCAATAAGTGTCCCTACTCAAATGTGGTGATTTGTGGTAGGAAGATGAAATGGTCACAAGAAAACATCTGCAGACAGCTGAGGGAGTGTCCAAGAGGGGCTGAGGAGAGAAAGTGGAGACCGGCAGAAATAACAATGGCAAGGGCACAATCAAAGAAACCAGACTCCAAAGAGCAGTCTTTTGCTGTGCTAAGAACTTTTAGAAAATATCTGCATCTCAGTTTCCAGAAAGCATAACTCCTGGAGCCCACCAGAGTAGGCCTGATGGTCCAGAGACACATTGTAGGAAAACTTCACCAGAAGAGCAATAAGCCCTGAAGAATTCAAAGTTCTTACAGTCTACAGGGGTACTGTTCTGTGTTCTTCAATGTATTCTGTTCATAGAGCCTAAAAAACAAAATATTTTATTACAAAGTAATATGTAAAGTATACTTGAAATACAGACAGAAAGAAAAAAAATGTATAGCATTTAAACTCAGGCCCTCATTCTTCACTTAGGCATGTACTCTACTGTTCAGCTATGTCTCCAGGTTACTTTTGAGAAGTCCTCTCTCACTGCTTGGAAGCACACTTGGACCACAATCCTCTTATTTCTCACTATAGCTGAAATGTTACTATGTGCCACCGTGCCCAGCTTCATCCATTAGCATGGAGTCACAAGGACTTTTCTACCGTGGCTGGCCTGGATCTGCAGTCCTCTCTCTCTCAGCCTCATGTCCACCATGTCTACCTCTTAGTGATCATGATGTGGGGTGGGGGGGTGCTCACAAACTTTTCTGCTCATATTTTCATAAAAATTCTCCTGATCTCAATCTCCCAAGTACCTAAGATTATAGGCATATGCCACAGCTAGCTGTCTGGGCTTGAACTCAGGGCCTAGAACTGTTCCTGAATTTTTTTTTCTTCTCTCAAAGTCAGTATTCTACCACTTGGACCACAGCTCTGCTTTCAGCTTTTTGCCAGTTAAATGGAAGTAAGAATCTTGAATTTGTCTGCCCAGGCTAGCTTCAAACCTCAATCATCAGATCTCATCCTCCTGAGGATCTAGGATTACAGGCATGAACCATTGATGCCTGATTTTGTTCATATCCTTAAGGTTTAGTTTGGAGATATAAATAAGCTTAATGGTGTTCATGTTGTGGCTATATGTTGAAGAGTATTTTAATGGGCCTCTAAAATACATAAATACTTTTACATTACCTTTATGTAACCTAAATTGACAAAGATTTCATTTATGTATAGGTGAGCATAAGTGTATGTCAAGCATACTGTTAATGACATTTTTTAAAAGCCACTGTAAGATTAACAGCAAAAGATTACTGTTTTCGTGGTGGGGTGGGAGGGCAGGAATGTGTCCTCAACCTCTAGGCAGGTTCTAATAACTCTAACCTTTAGAAAACAAAGCAGTGAAACTGTAGCCCCTTTGTACATCACTTTGACAATAAAGAAACAAATTTTAAAAAAAGAAATAAAACAAAGCAGTGGCTTTATCTAAGGGAGATCTGAACCAAGACAGCTCACTGTGCTGAACTAAAGCTGAGAGCTGTGAACTGGGCAGGGCCTCAGGCTTTGCAACCTCTGACATTGACCTGAATCTCTTTTCTTCTTGTTACTATCAAATGTCCTTTCCTTTTGGCTGAGTTTCCCTTGGATCTTTTTCTTTTTAATTTCAAAATCTCTAATAGCTACACCTCTACTTTATTGTGCATATTGGAAACTATCGGTCATCAAAAGCATGCTCCCAGTCATACTGAATACCTCATAAACTCTATTACTGTCATTTGTTCAAGGGTTTCAACTTCCTAATTGCTTAATATAACAAGGAAGAATAAAATCTAATGGATTTGAGCTAAACACAAAGACAATTTTCATTGAAGAATCTATGGAGGATGGAAGTAGTTTCCTTCCTGGAATATATTCTCTTATACTGCTAATTAGACAAGGCCTATGACTCATTTTTGTGATTCCCTGGGCTTAACGTGTAAGCCTCTCTAATTGTTTGAAATTCAAACCACCATATAAGCTCCTTGTCTCTTTGTAATAATGTATTTTTACATTCCAGACCTAGTTCATAATGGATTCCGGCATGACTGAAAAGATGAGTTACTTTTTGTGTATTAGGAACTCCATAGAAATCTCTTCTGGAAATCGTTTTCCTGTCCTTTGCCAGATAGCCCTCTATTGCATATGTTGCAGGCCCTCTTCTATCAATTTCATCTCCCCAAGCCAATTCTAAGGTTCTTGAAAATCAAACCATGGCTTTGTCTTGTCTGCTTTCCCTCCCCCTTCCTTCCTCCTTCTCTCCTCATCTGTAAGACAGTAATGGATGTTGGTTAAAGAGTTAGATCAAAACTAGGGGTCTCCAGGCCACAAAACATGCCCATCGCATTGGGCAGTGAGCTGAGAGGCTGAGAAGAGTGAGGGCTTACATCCTGTGAGCCACAGACAATGTGTAGAATGTGGAGAGAGATAATAACCAAGCAGACCCCATGACAGAAAGGGCAGATGCTTGGGAGTCGGTACAGCTTTGAGCTCGTGGTCACTCTACATTGGCCAAGAGTGTACTTCATTTTAAAGGCATCTCCATAAATGTACAGAAATTTCTGCCTCAACAATGGAACTGATACTAAAACATGAGCTGATCAACCTGGAAGATCTTGCAATGTACAGGACAAACATAGAGACACTACTCTAAATAGTCTTCAGAGAAAAGCTTTGCTTTTCCAGCAACCAGATAACCTTGAGGAAAAGTAACTTTGCCCAAATAATCTTTCTTCCCTTCAGTACCTAGGCGATTTCAGTTTCAACTCAAGCTAATTTTAAAGACAATTTCCTAAAACAGTTTTCAATATGGCAAGATTGGGATCAGCCAGTTGCTGTTTTACATTGTGCAATAAACATGCTTGACATCAGGGAGGGAAAATATTGTATAAATGGATAGATAAATACAGCAAAATTGTATTGCAAACATGAGGTTTAAGTTGAGGGAACAAATAGCACAGGCCACTAAGGATATTACTGCCTTCATGCATACCTGCACACCTGTATATACAAAGGTAAAATACAGGTTTTTTTGGGGTTAATTGGATCACAAAGTTAAAGTTATGCTTTACTAATATGAGAACTACAATGACATTTTAAATCTGTTGTGGGTCATTTGCCTTATGGATCAGATTAAGAGAAAATTAAAAACCCAGCCTACTAGAAATTTTCTTTAAAATATCCTAAGAACTCAAAATTTACATTAAGAGAATACCACAAAATATGTATGGGCCTACCCTGGTTTAAACACAAACAAAAGTCATCGTTATGATATAAATATGGCTTCAAAATCTATAATACAGAACAGAAGTATGTCCCAATACCCACAATTATAGAAAGTCCACTCTTACTACCCCTTAGTCATGAACATTTATGATTGAGAATGTATAGTTTTACCTGTTTCCAGTCATTAAATTCTGAGGTTAATTTCTTTAGTGATAAAACAGACTTGTGCTTATCATTTAAAAAGACAGAAAAGGAATCGTAATGAAGATGTCTGACATAGGAACTGTCACAACCAAACACAGACCTTTCTAGATGTAATTAATTTTTTCAAGATAATTTATCTCATTAAAATATGGTAATGTATTATGGTTTCAAGTTATCTGAAACCTTCCTAAGGGTAAAAGCTAATGTTAATTTTCTTGCAATAAGCAGTGTAATTTGAACCTAAAGGGATCAAGCACATAAAAACAGAAATTGTTCATTTGTGTTTAAAGTTCTTACAGGAACTTCGTTGTGCCCAGGAGTCCACATATGGATGGCTTGGTATTAGGGCAGAAAAGGGGGCCCAAACAGAGGATAACTTTCCCAACTGAAACGGCCCAACATTTTCCTTTTAGTGTTCTTTTTTTTTTTTTTTTTTTTTTTTGGTGTGTGTGTGAGCATGCATATGCATGTGCACCAGTACTGAGACTTGTACTCAGGGCCTGGGCACAACCCCTTAGCTTTTTCACTCAAAGCTGGTACTCTATCACTTGAGCCACAACTCTACTTTTGGCTTTTTACTAGTTAGTTGGACATAAGAGTCTCAGGGTCTTTCTCGCCCTGACTGACTTCAAACTGTGATCCTCAGATCTTAGCCTCCTGAGTAGGCAGGATTGTAGGTATATAGCTTCTGGTGGTGTTCTTGTCTGATTAAGGACTTCAGAAGAAAACTCTTGCACAAAAATCAGCTACTGACATTGTTATGTCCAATTCAAACCTCAGTGCAACTGGAGGTTTAATGAGGCACTTTGTTATTCTCTGAAGTAAAAATGAAAAAGTAGAGACAGAGTTCTTCAGGCTTAGTTACCACATCTGTTATTAGGCACTTCACCGTGATTGACTGGAGTGTATGTTGGACACAGTGCCAAAAATCTTCCCCATAAAAGCAACTTCCCACTCCCTGCCCGAATGGCATTGGCCTATCCAGCCAGGATTTCCATGGTGGACAATAATGCCCAGTGCCCACCAGCCCTGGGCCAGCTGAGGGCACTTCTTCCTGGGGTCAGTGCCCACTCTGACATCTCCCACCCTGAGTCTCACCCACAGGGCTCTGAAGCCCATGATAAGGATGGGCATTGCACAGGGCAAGGAGCAAAGCAAGCCAGGAGAGGCCAAGCTGCGTTTGTCACAATGTCAACTATTTACAGATGTGAGTTAGAACAGAATGGAGCAGATTAAAAGCATTTTCTAGCTCCTGAGTGATGACTTTAAAATACTGGTACATCAAGAAAACTGATTTCTTTGGATACCCAACCTCATGGAGTTCTTAGGCCCTATGAATAAAAGAGATGATTTAAAAGACCAACCACCAAGTGATATTTCAGAAATTTAACATTGCTTCTTCATTACAGAAACTTGTTGCTACCACTCATTATCTTCAATGGATTAGTCAATGATTCCGTCCAGCCTATAATGTGGTCTCAGAGAAGACATGCTGGTTAAACTGCACTTCATTTGCAACACATTATTTTCATATCATGTGTCATCATTCAATTTTTTTGTAGCACTAGGATTTGAACTCAAGGCCCATGCTTGCTTAGCCTTCTGAACATAGTCACTCAGCTGATGCTGAACCAATTGAGTCATGGCTCCAGGCCAACTTTTTGCTGATTATTTTGAAGATGGTCTTTAAGTGTGGTGAGGATGTAGAGAAATTGGAACCTTTGTGCACTGCTGATGGGAATGTGGAATGGAGCAGCCACCATGACAATGTGATAGTTCCTCAAAACAATGAACAAACCTGTTACCATATAATGCAAAAGTCTCACTCCCAGCTGTTCACTCCAACAGAACTGAAAGCAGAGACTTGAACAGGCTTTTGTACACCAATGTTTACAACAGCAACAATTTGCAGTACTGAAAGGTAGAAGCTGGACACAGTGTCAAGCTTATAATCCTGGCTATTTGGTTCACGGAGGTTGGGGGATGTTGGTTTGAGGCCAGCCTGAGCAAAAAAATTCCTGAGACTCTATTTCAACCAATGGCTGAATTCAGTGGCATGTGGTGGCATGTTGCTACCACCACAGCAACAAAGGGAAGAACAAATAGGGGAATTGTGGTCCAGGACAGCCAAGCATAAATGAGACTCAAAACATAACTAAAACAAAGAAAGACCAGCAGAGTGATTTAAGTGGTACAGTGCTTGTCCAGCAAGCAAGGGTCCCGAGTACCCCCAAAAAAGGTGGGAGGGGATGCAAACAATACAAGTGAGTGAATAAATGAGCAAAGTATGATAGGTACTTTCAGTGTGGGATATTAGTTGGCCTTTAAAAAGGAAGAAGTTCTGACACTTGGGATGGCATGGATAAAGCTTGAAGTTCTCATATAAGTACCAGCCACAAAAAGACAGATACTGTGTGACTTGATTTCAGTCATCAGATTCAGAGACAGATGTGGACTGGTAGTAGCCAGGGTCTGGTAAGAAGGAATGGGAGCTGCTATTTAATGGGCACAGAGTTTCAATGTGGAGATGAAAATGCCACAGAATCATACACTTAAAAATGGGTGAATTGTATGTTGTTGTATTTTACCCTAGTACCAAAAAATATAACTAAAAGCAAGCCAAGCTTTAAGAAGTTGCCAATGTCTTCCCCAAAGGCAGCCTTCTTACTCTCTTCTTTTCACCACATATCTATATAACTGGAGCAGACCTTAGATCTCTCTCTCCCTCCCTCCCTCCCTCTCTTTCTTTCACACACACATACACACACACACACACACACACACAAACACACACACACACCCCACATACACACCTACAGTAGGAGGGAAAACACATCATGAAGAATGGATCCAGCTGGCCCCATCACTTCCTCCTCCCTCACACTATTCCACCCTTAGAGAGCTTGGAGTCCATGGCAATCTCTCCACAGCCCAGTCAAAGGATCCCAAAACCAGCTGTGTAACTCTCTCTTAACTTTAAGCAAATTAAAACTGTAATGTCCACAACTGGGAGGGCTCCATGCAGATACCCCTGCCTGTCTAAAGTCTCTGCCCAGTACCCGCATTTCCTAGGTAACTGGCATACCTAGAAGGAACCACCTCCAGTCACCTGGCCACACCTCCCACCCCTGCCCTAGATAAGGCATGGGGGGGGGGGTGTTGTCACCCTTCTCTCCCTCCATGCCTAACTCAGCCACAGGCCAGCAGTTCAGGGACAAACTTGTCTCTCCTGCCTGAATACCACATGGTGTTCTCCTTTATCAGCTACCTACTTTAATAAACCTTACAAAAACCAACAGGATGTCCAATGTTCTGAAATTAGGTTTGAATTCCAGCTCTCCTCCACTGCCTGCTGGAGTTCTAACTTTGACTTGATTGTTGTACTTGGAAGATCTTAGGAATCCAGGCACATTTGCTCCTTACTTTCTTAGAAAAGTTCTAAGAAATTTGAGGGTTTAAAGGAACGTGTTTTCCTCTAGTTCTTAATTTTTCCATTTAGATTTTCTGGGTCTGAATAAAGTAACTCTGATTTCCTTCCATGATGGCTGAGGAAATTAGGATTACACAGAGCAGTGATTTGCTTTGTTAAAGGGGAGGGTGCCTGGTAGGTATCCCCATGCCAGTTGCTATGTATAATACCTATGGGGAGGGCAGAGCTTAAAAGATCAAGTCACACAGCACTTTCAACAAGCAGGGCACAGCTGGACAGGGATCTTGAGCAACTGCTCCACCAGGAGACAGCCGCCTTCTGTTTTCCTGCAGGGTCTGCTAGGGTCAAGGCATGTGGCATGGATTAGAGTTCTGGGCCCTGTCACCCAGTGGAGCTAGCCTGAGATTTACACGCAGCAGAACCAGAACCAAGGCTCTTGTCATCACCTGACAATCACACTGGGGTCTCTAAGGAAATAGAAACAGGTATCAAGCTTTACAAAAAAAAATCAATAAATATAGCCAGTGATTTCTTGTTAAAAAGGGGAGTTGGAGGGGAGAGATTAGTCAAGGGAGCTAAGCCAAGCTCAGAAAGACAAATATCACATACTTTTACTCATATGGAGAACCTAGACTTAAAATAATAATAGCAATAAAAAGAAGACACATTGTAAAAAGGGAGACTGCTTAAAGAGCCACAGGGTAGAGAGGGAGGGTAATGAAGGTGAGAAGCATAGAAGATATAGATAGATATTATATGTCTATATATTTATACATAACATACAAATATACAGATATATTTATTTATAATATGTTATATGTAATTTCATTATATGTAATATATAAAATGTCTATATATAGCATAATGCTTTCATATATAGCATCTTATATATAGTGCAAAATAAGACCCACTGAAAATTATTTCAAAAGAGGGAGATGAGGAGGACAGAGGGTAGTTAAGAATGAGTAACATAGAACTGTAACCTCTCTGTACATCAGTTTGATAATAAAATTTGAAAAAAGAAAGAATGAGTAACATAGGTGGAGTGCATTGGGTGCATCAAAGCAAACTTTAAAAAGTGACATATAAATATGGATTGTTGAGGTTGATTTGGGAATGGGGAAGCGGGAGGGAGAGGTAGTGATGCAGTGGTGGGTCTGATCAAGGAGCATTGCATGCATAGATGTGCATGCCGAAATGAAACCTCCTGAACCATTCATTGACGGTGACTTTTAAAATGGGAGAAAATGCTGTAATTTTTTAAGGAGTAAAAACGATTCATTTTTGCACATCTTTCCCAAGATGCTTCATGGTAGAGTAGTAGAGTGTATATCCACCAAGGACAAGAAGTTTCCATTTGGTCTGATCTTCAGTAAATCTTGAGACTTGGTGAAAGGTGTAGTTTAACAGGGAAGGGTGCCACTGACATGAGGCAGTGCAGAGGGAGAGCACATAATCCACTCAGCTTCTCTGGGCCATGGAGGAGTAGAGAGAGTGGCTCTGTGTTTCCTGTCCACCAGTTGCTGTCTACCTCAAACCAGGCCAAGCAGCTGCTCCAGACAGAGCTGGACTCTGCTCTGCTCCAGGTGCTGCCAGTGGGCACCTCTCAGTATAGCCCAACCCTGCACCAGGGGCTCCCTGGTCAAGTTCATGGGATCAGAAGGTACCACTTTGATGTTCTGGTCTTGTTCATAAAGAAGTGGAAGCCTAAAGAACTTTCTTAGGTAACTTGATCAAACAGTAGGGCATAGCTAAAACTCAAGGCCAACTCTTTAGGCTAGAGTGGGACAGCTCTTTCTACTACTCTAGGTTGATCCATTGCAGCTCTAGGGGAACCGGAGGTTTTCCTCTCTCTGGGCACATTGTTTTGTTTCATTCACTATGCAAAGATGAAACAAAACAAATATTTTAAAGGATTAGCAATATCAGCTGGATATTTGCTTCTTAGTCTATGCTTTTCATTGCACAAGGACTGGAAAACAAAAACATTACTCAAAAGGAAGCAATTCTACAGTGGACAGCTATGCCCATGAGAAATGTTGGAATTTTCCAGCTTGGGTCATCCCTTCATCCTCTACAACTCAGCATATAGAATATTGCTTGCACCAGGAGCCAGTGGCTTATGCCTGCAATCCTAGCTACTCCGTTACAAAAGACTGAAATAGGAGGATCATGGTTTGAAACCAGTCTTTCCAGGGAAGTCAATGAGATTCTAACCACCAAAAGCCAGAAGTGGAGCTGTGGCTCAAGTGGTAGAGAGCCAGTCTTGAGAAAAAATGCTAAGGGTCAATGCCCAACCCCTGAGTTCAAACCTCATACTGGCATTGGTGCACACACACACACACACACACACACACACACACACACACACCTGTATGACTCAGTGCTAATTGTGTGCAAGCAACTTCATTTCTCCAACAACTGGACCCTAATGAATGGATGGCAGGGCCATTTTCCATGACTTTTCCTCTGGGTCACAGGGGCTGGAGCCAGGTAGGAAGTCTTCTCATATCCTCACATCTCAGAGAACCCTTATGGACAGAGCCACACAGAGATGCCCAGCACACATCTGCAAAGTCTCGCTCTCCCTAGGAGAAGGTGTTTGCTTGCTCACTGATGGAGTCAGTGCCTATAGCACCATTGGGAAGCTCCTTTGTCTTAAAGCTTGGGCCTGAGTGACATGCTTGTTCTTTTTTCACTACCTAATACTTTTCTCTGGAAAACCACGTGGCAGGTACAGGTTCCATCCTTCTCAGCCATGCACATTTAACAATAAAGGAGACAGAAAGCACATAGTGAGCCACTAACCCAGAAAATCACCACCCTCCATTACTGTATGAAAGTGAGTCTACATGCCATCCTGGTTCTAATTGAATGGCCTCACTTTTACAAACAGTACAATCTGGCCAGGAAAGGAAAAATTCTCTTCCAAATCCTCCGTAGATAGATGGGATACTCTTAGGCATGCGAACTAGAAATCTTCTTTAAATGGAGAGAGCTAATGTCTCATCTAAAATAGTCTAGACAGATCAGAGCCCTTTCCTACACATTCACAAATGCTTGAAATTCTAAAAGCTAGCTTACTCAGAAGGTCCTTTCTAGTAGGCCTTTGGACTTCATAACAATACAGTCCTCCCAAGCAGACAATTATTCTAGGAGGTGGCAATGGGACTAGAGGTTTAGCCCATAGGACAACCATGATCATAAAAATTAAACTGCCCAGCAGTGCTGAGCTGTAGAGAGGTTGCTTGAAATCCCTGAGGCACGGTACAAACAAACTCCAAAGCATCATTTACGTATTGGTTGGAAAGGCAAAGGATTGTTCCAGCCTTAGCTTGGAAGATCTCCATATACAAATGTTGGTTTTGTTTTGGTTGATTTTTTTAATGGTAGAAGAAAAGTGGTTTTGATCCAGGTTGATGTCCCCTCAAATAAAAGGCATTCATCGAGTCCCACTGTACACGGAACTCTCTACACTGGCACCCGTGCCTGGGCAGATGTAGTCCACGCCCTTCTGGAAGGACTGAGCATTCTCCCTGTGAGGTTCCTGTCACTTCTCCTGGCCAGGTGAAGTGCTGCCATGCTGGCTGCTACTCCTCTGCCTCACCACTCCCAGGCACAGTCTGGCTGCACCCACAGGAAGAATAGCTACAAGGTAACTTGTTCATAAAACTAAGAGTCCAAGGTCCAAACTCTCCAGGCTCTTGCTGTATCTCAAAGGAATCCAAAATGGTTCTCACTTTATTCTCTGTCCCTCTTCATCAGCACTTCTTCCTCTTCTAGAGGAAAGATGGTCACAATCATCAAGCAATGATGTAATTGGTCAGCCTTGCCAGTGTGAGGAAGAAGGTAAGTCAAGCTTGTCCATGTGAATGAGAATAGGATAAGAGTTCAGTTTACCTGCCAGACACTGGTGGCTCATGCCTGTAATCCTAGCTACGCAGGAACCTGAGATCTGAGGCTCTCTCAGTTTGAAGCCAGCCCAAGCAAGTAAGTCCATGAGACTTGTATCTTTAATTAAGCACCAAAAGAGCTTCTGGATCCAAGAGGTAGTGTTTTAGCCTTGAGTAAAAACACTCAGGGACAGCACCCAGGCCCTGAGTTCAAGCCCCATGACTGATAAAAAAAAAGTTTAGTTTTTCATATTATCCCACAGTTGTTGTTGTTTTTTTTTTTTTTTGGCCAGTCCTGGGCCTTGAACTCAGGGCCTGAGCACTGTCCCTGGCTTCCTTTTGCTCAAGGCTAGCACTCTACCACTTGAGCCACAGCACCACTTCTGGCCATTTTCTGTATATGTGGTGCTGGGGAATTGAACCGAGGGCTTCATGTATACGAGGCAAGCACTCTTGCCACTAGGCCATATCCCCAGCCCCTCCCACAGTTCTTTTTAATCTAAGATTATTAATTTTGAAATTAGGCGCACACCGTTCTGTTTTGTTTTTTCTAAGTTTTGTTCTATTGGTGTTGATCTGAAAGATTTGTTACAGGAATACACCACAGAAGGGATGGCCTGAACAACAGAAATTTGCTCCTCAGAGTTCTCCAAGAGCTAGATTAAAGCACCAGCTGCTGTGGTTTCTAGCAAAGGCTCTTCTCTGTGTCCTCAGCCTTCAGACAGAAGGCTGCTGGTCTTCCTCCACTTACCAGGCCATCTCATCAAATAGGGCCCACTCTTGTGACTCCAGTTAACCTTTGCCACCTCGTCACACACCCTATTTCCAAATACCTTGAGGGCTCTATGAATTTGGCAGAGGGCAAGGAACAATTGAGTTTATGGCACTATGCTTGAGCATTTGGCAATGGGAAGGAAAATACCAAAGATGTTCTATGTCTGAAGAACTTGGCTTCTAGAATCGATGTAAACTATTGAGAGAAGGGCCTTCAAAGTTTATGCAGTTTCATCACAAAAGCTCCAAGCATCCTCTGAGATGCTCTCTGCTTCTCAGAGGTGGCTTCAACCCCCACAGCATGTGGCTGAGTATTCCTCCTCATTTGAGGAAAGAAGCAGAGAGCTGAGGCCTTGTGATGAGGGAACACTGAGTCCTTTCATTTGCTCCAGAACTCAGGGTCTGGTCACTGTCCCTAAGTTTGTTTTGCCCAGACTGGTGTTCTACCACTTGAACACAGCTATACTTCCAGCTTTGGGCTGGTTAATTGGAGATAAAATTCTCACAGACTTTCCTGCCCAGCTTACTTTTGAACCGCGATTCTCAGGTCTCAGCCTCCTGAGTAGCTAGGAATACAGATGTGAGCCACCCATGCTCATTTTAACCTCACTGTTGAGCCATCATGACCATGATCATTAACACTAGAGCTTTAGAACGTTCTTATTCACCCCAAAAGGAAACCAAATACCCATCTGCTCCATTCAATTGCTTCCTTCCCCCAAGCTCCTGAAAACCATTAATCTACTTGCTGTGTGTATAGATTTATCACTTCTAGATATCTGATATAAAATGAATAATTTGTTTTAGGGACTCTCCTGTCTACCTTCTTTTACTTAACCATATAGCGTCAAGATTCTTTCATGTTGTAGCATGTATCACAATTAATTCCTCTTCATGGCTGCATAACATTGCAGGGTATGATATGTCACATTTTATTTATCCATGCATTGGCTGATGGACATGTGGATTCTTTCTACTACTCTACCGAGAAAACCGTTTTGGTAATTTCGAACAGTGCTCCTATAAATATGTATTATACAAGATTTGGTTTGAATTTAAAACACTTGCTTTAAATTCTGCTGCTATCTTAAAAGAACCAATTAATTTACTAGCAGCAGCTAATTCTATAGTCAAGATATATTTTTCAGCAAAATGCTATCTTCATTTTAAAACATCTATGCTCATGAGTATGTGTAACTGTGGTTAATTCCAGAATATCTTATTGTAAATTGCAACTGATATCAGACACTATACTTGTAAATTCTGTGCTTAATTAGTAAGATATTATTTATAAGAATCATTTATAAGATGCCTAAACAGAACTAATTCCTAGATATGTAAATTACTCTTTCTTATCTTAACATCATCTGGTGTTAAAATCATAGTTAGTGGTGTTTATTTGAAAAGTACCTCCATGCTGACTGCAACACTTTGAATCATATACTACTATCATTCACAGATAATGAGAAAAGAAATTCTTAATAGTTTTTTCTAATTCACGAAGTTTTAAAGAGTAGGAATGAATCCAAGCCCAGGTTTCTACATTCACACTGAATGACTGAACCAGAAGTAGACCAACACAATCCATTTATATTTATATAAATCAACACTTGACTGTTATGTCCAATGCCAAAAATAAAATCTATGGAATAGATGCTCACACTGCTTATATGTATGACAGGCCCATTTCAAGCCAAGGGGCCCAAACTCTCCTTTGGAAAAGAAATTGCTCCTCTTTTCTCTATTTGGGTTTATCAGCTGCACGTGTAAGATTAGTCCCTCTCTAAGCAGCGACTCACTGTACAATCCATGCAGCCATGCTGAGACAGGGATGGCAGTCCAGGCTGCTCTAGGGCTGGAAGCATCATTTGTCACCTGGGAAGGCTCCACCTTCACTGATGAAACCCCAGGGCTCACTGATGAGCTCAGCAGTAAGAGCAAGGAGGCAAGCAACCTGCAGTTCACATCCCTGTATCTCAGTGAGGAATAGACAGGAGGGAGAGGTATGAGCAGGAGGCATTCCAGTATTATAGTTCAGGAGAGCAAAACAGAGGAACTCCATATCCATAGTTATTTTCCACCTTGCCCTGTCAGATTCTAAGAAGGAGTAGGATGGAAAGTGAGAAAGAAATTGGGGTGAGCTGCTTGGTCAGTGTGGAGAGGTACTTTGCCTTATACTCTGAAGACCTGAGATCTACTACCTCTCTTGACCTCTCAGGCACAGGACCTGCTACCTAGAGAAGAAACACCATTACCTATCATGATGCTTTATACTACTAGGTTCTAGGTTCTTCCAGCTATGGAAGTAAAATGGATATAATAGATATCTAAAGCTCTGTACCCTTCCAATTATGAGCCACAAATCAAAACTGAACAGCTAAGTCATTTGCACAAGTTGAACATACCATATAACTAGTACCTGATTGGACACAACAATGGCAGCATCTCAGAACATCCTTGTGGGCAGAACTTTTATTCTGACAGAAAATCAAGTCCCAATAAAAAGGCAAGGATGGAGGAGGAGAAAAGGGAGAAGGGGGAAGAAAAGAAGGAGAAGGGGGGGAGGGCAAGGGAGGGGGAAGAGTATGAGAAGAAGAAAGAAGTGGGGTAAGAGGAAGGGAACAAAAAGAAAGAAGAAGAAGATGGTAAAGAAGGAGAAAGAGGAGGAAAGACAATCTATAGCATTCCTATTGTTTTGTGGTTTCTGTTATTTTCTTTTCAATAAGCAGAATTAGAGAACCACAAGCCATGTGTAGCATTCTTCCTTCAGAGCACCAATTGGCAAGCTTCTCTGAAGAACACCAACACAGCCAAAGGAGCAGGCCTAATCACAATGAATCGAAAATTAATTAACTAATCAGACTAGTGTTTAGTACAATTTTTTTGCCACCTGTAAAGTCTCCTCTTCCCCTTTTCCACTTCAGTGCCATCTCTATTAGAGAAAAAAATCAAATACCCACTTAGTAAAATATAAACAAACAAAGGGAAGAAGGGAGAGGAGGAAGATAATGACAAAAAAGCCACTTGGCCTCCACAATCCACTTGCATCTCCTCCTTTAATGGATCTACAGTGATCAGCTATAATCAAGGGACACAGACAGACTTAATTAAAAGGAGCTCTAAGTGACATCATGCAAGTCGTATATTGCTCTCTCCTGGGTACAAGCCTACTTAAATGTATGGTCAGGAAATCTCTTATGGCAGAGACAAAAGGATTCCTACTGGTCCAGAAGTGTCAGCTCCTGGACACTCCATGGAGATGGGCTCTCCAGAGCCCATTATGTGCACACACAGGCACGCACACACGGCTCCTACACTATGCTCCCCCCAAATTTATATTCTGTGTGTAATTTTTAAAAACGTAAGGAAGATAAAGAAACCAAAAAGAAGACATCTGCAAGTATGCATAAGAACTACAGACTAGGACTCATTTGAAAGAAATCCAAAGGCAAGGTCTGAATGAATGACATGCTTTTCATAAAGGAGAAACAAGCTGGAAGAACAATTCTGTTTGAAAGTCAATGACCTTTGCAAAGGCTGTGACTTTGAATTTGAATCTTCCTGACATTAGAATGTGTCCAACTGGGAAGCCTAGGATTCCATCCCCACAGGAAGTTTGCAATGCGGCCCTGAGAGCAGGGGTTTAAGGGCAGGACTTACACAGCACCGCCTCCTAACTGCCCAGGCCAATCAAAAACCTCCTAAATGACTTGACTGTATTCCAAGCTAAAAAAAAAATTATCAGCTTTAATACTGCTGTCTAAATCTAGATCTTGGGAGGAATTATTAATACTCTCAGTACAATCATTAATGAGAGCAAAGAATCTTTCTGAGACCACAGCTTGAATTTAAAGAAGCTTTCAGATTGAACACCTGTCTTTGATAAGCCTGAGGAAAGAGGCTGGGCAGTGAGCCTTAGCCTATCATGAACAAAGAAAGAGCCTGTTAGCCTTCACAATGATAAAACTCTTCAGCCCAGTAAGTCAGTAGAACACAGTGGAAAACAGTTCCTCCTTGGGCAAAGGCCTACTGGGGTTCCCATAGACTTGTGTTCTCTCATGATGTGTCTGCTGCTCCAAGCCCAGATGAATGATATTTCCATGGAATTCCTTTTTCCCTTCCCAAATTCTACATCTGACACATTGCTGCAAGTAGCTTTGTTGCCGAAGGCCCTGACCTCCTTTCTTTGTCTCTGATTCAAGTGCGTCTGTTTCCTTGGGCTCCAAGCAGAGCTGCAGCGGCAGCCAGCGCTCACTGGAGCATCAGCCAACCTTCCAACAATGAGCCCCTTTCTCTGGCTGTCACATGAACAGCGTTGTGTTGCAGCCATTGTCCCCCCAAGCAGGGAAGAGAGGCCCAGCTTCTCACAGGCCCTGTTTTCTGTGACCCTTCTGGCCAAGTCACTAAAATTTTAAAAAGAATAAAAGGGAACAGCATTTGAATGGGTGCTGTAACCTAAACAAAGACCCATGCACCCTGCACCTCAGTAGATCTTGCTAAGAATAGACATCTCTGGGCTACCACACCCCTAGCATATCAAAATCTAGAGAGGCGCCTCTACCTGCAGGTCATTCTCTACCTTAGAGGTTTGAGACAGAAGGCTGAAAAGATGAAACGCCTCTAGCAGCTCTAACATTACTCACCAGTGACTTGACGTTGTACCACTGTTTAAAGCATACACTAGAAGAGAGGAAAGTAGGGTTTTACACTATGAATGTATCAAATCTTGGTTATCACATCTTAATGATGGAAGCAAACATGCCTGGGAAGAAGGCAAGTGAAAGATGAGGGCACCAAGGAATGTGGGGAAAGGGGACAGGGAAATGCTTTAAATGTCAATGGCTGTCCAGACTATCAACAAAGATCATTGTTTATAAACCCATTTGTTGAAAGGCAACACCTAGAAGATAATATAAGCATAATTTTTTAAAAGAGAGAAGGAAATTAGAATTGAGGAAGTGGATCATGGATGAGCCAGTGGAGGGGAGGGCCAGAGGGCGTGGAAGGGGGAGCCACAACAGCCTGGTAGGGGCTGAGAGCTCCAGAGAAGGCTACACCAGGAGGAAGCTTCGCTGGCAAGATGAACTTTGTAAAAGCAGGCATGTTGAGCTGCAGATGCAGCTCAGTGATAGAGCACTTGCCTTTGTGAGGGCTCAGATTTGACTTGAGTTTGTTTGATCACCAGCAACAAGGAAAGAAAGAGAAAGGGGAAAGGGGGCAGGGAGGGAGGAAGGAGGGAAGAAAGGACAGAAGGAAGGGCAAGAGACATAACTTCTTCTGTAGTCCTAAAAGTTAAAGCTAGCTTCCAAAGCCATATGGCTGGTGGCTTCTTATGAAGAGAAGAAATCATCATGACATCCATGGTGACTTCATGTGGAAAGTGCTGTGGTATGACAAAGTAATCTTTAAACTGCTTAAGGGCAAATATAAATTCAGATTCTGATGGTACCAGGAAAAACATGAACCTTATCCTCATCCCTACCCTTAAGAATCCCACAGTCGTTGAAATGGTTAGGTTTTTCCATCTTGTACCTTAAGGAATGGGGCAGGGAGCTAACCAGTTTTTGTCTGAATTTCAATATGGTGCCCCAACTACATGTGACATATTATAATGCAATTGCAGGGTCATAAGAAGGATTTTTTAAGGCACAAGCAGAATGGGTGAGATCCAGTCCTAGAATTCCATAAGTGGTTATCATTACAAAGGTGGACTTATTAAAATACAGAAGTTTTGGAAGGTAAGAACTTCTTGGTACTCCTATCATTCATCATTTTATCATTGTACCCTATCTACCTAATAAATATTTGGTGAAGAAAGACCTACAACTCAAACCTATTCCTCTTTTAAAGAACCAAAATCATACCTTATCATCAAATCCTCATCCAATAATATATATCCAATAATGTATATATATATTACAAGTGTATATTTTTTAAATGATAGAGGGATTTAAAAGATCTCTCATAGGAATCACCTCCTGTGGCTAGGTTTTACAACAAGCCAAGTCTGCACAACTCATTTGAATCAGACCAGATATTAACAACAAGAGAGTGGGTTGGCCTTACATGGGACCTCCTGGCTTCCAAAGATAAGATGTTTTTAACAGATGCTAATATCCTGCACATGTACCTGTCAAGATGAGGCTTTGCATGTGGAAATAAAATTTTCTTGGTCTTAGAGAGAAATAATTTATTGCCCTCTGGGTAGGAAATTTAAGTAGTTAGAATATTTCACATAGTTTCTTTATCTGGGACAATAAATTACTAGAAATGAAGCAGAAGAAGAAATTGATAGAGATAAGTAGTGACAATAAAGGATATGTCATTGCTTCAAACTTACAAGTGGCTAATGGCAGAGGGTATGGGTATGCACCACCGACTAAAACCCACATTGCAACTTGCAGTCCTACAAATAAAATAGCATTGTTCTATGTCTTATTTTTCCTCCTAGTGTGATACATGCATTTTATTACATCATATAAATAATGTGTATGCTCATGCACCAGTACTAGATCTTGAACTCAGGGCTTGGGCATTGTACCTTAGCTTTGTTCCTTAAGGCTGACACTACACCACTAAGCCATACTTTCTGCTCCAGCTTTTTAGTGGCTACTTGGAGATCAGATTCTCAAAGACTTTCCTGCCTGGGCTGGCTTTGAACCTATATTCTCCTGTGTAGCTAAGATTACAGGAGTATGACACCTCACAACAATGTTTAAAAAGAATAATAATTATCATAGTGAACTAATCTTTAATGGTGAAAAAAGAGAGAGGAGAGATATGCCTAAAATATGGGGAAAATTTAATAGAGAGTAGGTAAAGAAAATGGGTAGATGAATGACAAAGAAACAAAAAATGTGCAAAAGTTCAGACAAAATAATAAATGGTTCAGACTTATAGCAAAGTAAAAATAAGTTCTTTTTGGAAATAGAATTGAAAGAGAAGGCAAATCAACAAAACTTGCTGAATCTTACATTAGTTCTTAAAATCAGGCTCCTTTTTAAATTAAATACTGGCATGCACTTGGAGACCAAGAGTACAGGCAGTCTTGAAGAGTGTGGTGTTTGGGGGCCAACAATGTTGGGTGTTGTGCTACATTTCCTGATGCTGCAGGCCCTCCCCTGTGTCCCAGTGATGCTCATACACAGCTGGCAAATGCATGTTTCTTCTTGTTTATTTTAGCGTGGTGGGCACTGTCCTTCAGCCATCAGTTCAAGTTTTATAGCAGCACCGATTTTGTTGTTACACTAGAAATTATTCATTCACCTACTGAAATGTTTTTGCATATTTCATTATTGTACAAATGAATGAGAAATGGAAAAACTTAAAACCTGATAGGAGATATAGTTTTCCTCATGAACTTATGAGACAAGGATGGAAGGATATATATATATATATATATATATATATATATATATATAATATACATATATATACACACACATATACATGTATAAATGTAACACTAAGTATATATGTATTATATGTGTCTATGTATATATGCAACATATGTGTGTTACATAAAGTTTAGTAGAGAGACATAAAAAAATTCAAACTTTTTAAGGAGCATGCAATGAATACTGTGCCCACATGACAAGGTATAATAATAATATGCTTTCTTTTCAAGGGCCAAAATCTTTCATAACATGTAGGCTTTTCATAGTCTTCATATCTACTTTCAAGAATGCACCATTGCAAGAAGAAAACAAAAACAGTGTGGACTAATCACCATGTTTGTAATCAAATGCAAAAAATGCAGGCTAAAGAGTTTCACATGCGAGAAGTATGGCTCAAGTGGAAAGTAACTGCCTAGCATACTCCAGGCCCCTGGGCTCAAGCCTCAGTAATGTGAGAGAAGAAGTGTTTTATACACTGTCAAGCACAGGGCACAGTTGTTTACTTGGACTGGCACTGGCTTATCCATGCCAGTGCCACCATTTACAACCTTAACCATTCCACATTATAAACACAACTGTTTTATTGTATACAGAGCCCACCATGATATTAAATATGTAACAGTAATTGAATAGTATTTTGTGTTTCACATGTACACTAGGGATAGTCTGTTTTGTCATTGTTTTTATTCTACTACAGGCTATTAACTGTGTAGATGACATTTAGCCAAAAAGTAAGTACTGGCTTTCTACAACTTTTAACATGATGGCTGTCTAGAATACATTGTGCTAAGAAACTATCAATGTTCATACATCCCTTTCCCCACATCCTATACACATTTTTTAATGTAGTTACTATTATGGGTCTGAACTTAATAAAGATTTCTAATAAGAAATAATGAGATCACCAATCTACTGGGAATAAATATTTGGATAACAATGAAATAGTTATTATATGAAAGCTACCCATAAGAATGACTGGAAACACATAGGAGATGGCATTACATTTATGTGAGAGATTTAGGAAAAGCTTCAGAGGGAAAGTCCAAGAACTTTCCAGACTGTGAGTCATGAAAAATTAGTGAGTAGGTAGTTGGTTACATGAAAAAAAAAAAAAGGAGCAAAGAGGTTGCCAGCAAAGGAAGGAATATACACAGGTAGGTCAGACAATGTCTTTGGGAAACAATGACTAGATTGAAATGGGTGAGGGCTGGTGAACTGGGGAAACGAACAGAGAAATAACCCAGGGGGGACTGTTGAAAGGTGGTTTTGCATACCGACATCAAAGGCTTGGTGCTCTAAGCCTAGGTTTCTCTCAATGTCATCTGACGACACCTTCATGAGGTTCACTAGGAGATGTGCTCAGAATGCAGAAGGACAACTCTGGAATGAAGACCTAAATCTGTGACAGGGAAGTCCACCATCGCGAGAGATTTCTAAGCCAGAGGATGACATGCTTGGGTTTGTATTTTAGAGAAACACACAGGAGTGATAGTGATCAAGATTCATTGTATTCCTATACTACTTTGTTGAATGGCAATTCCTTTGACCAACTACGTAAAGATAAAAATAAAATAAAATAAATATGCTATTGGGCCAAACAATTTTGAAGCAGATACACTATGGCATTACACCATTAAGATTTTAGAACAGGGAGGAAGACCAAAATTATTTAGCTCTTCTTCCACCTTTTCAACACAAGCTTATGCATCAGCGATCAGATGCCTATATGGAGAGGCAGTCTATTTGCATTTATACCAAGTATTTCATTTAATTTCTGCAGCCTGTGCTTTTATACACATTTAAACAAGTGTGGAAATCACTGTAGTTAAAATATGTTTTAGGTTTACTTTTGAAAGTCCCAGTCATAAAAAGGAGGTACTCTGAACGTACTTGCTATGTATGAGCTGGACGTGGCCAGAAAACAAATACTTATTATAGCCATATTTAAAATGCTGCCAGCTACCTTAAATAATACAAAACCCAGAAAAGCACTTGAAATGCAATAGATGCTTAATAAATTACTGAATGATAATTGAAATAATAAATTCATTGAGTGAGTGACTGACATCTAAAAACTAGGCTAAGGCATATTAATGTGAAGTGACTGATTCTAAGGGACTGGTTGGTTGTGAACTAAATGTAGATGTCTTAGCTACTCACTTGTTCCCATCAGTCTTTGGTGTTCAGCCATGACCCAAACTTTGCAAATCCTAGTCCTCCTAAACACATCTTCTTGTCCAGTGGGAGAGCCAAAGAAAGAGCAGTACACATGTCATGTTTGAACTTTGTTGAACAAACCATTATGTTGTATTTCATAGTGAAGCACACACAAGCACAGCCTTCTACACCCCTCCAAATGAGATTGAAGACAAACACCCACTGATGGCTAATAAAAGTGACAGTGCAGCAATACAACAGTTAATGCTACTTCAATAATAAGATAGTAGTAATTGCTAATATTCGCCTCCTGTGTGTCAGGCCCATTAGGACTTCACATATAATAGCATTTAAAGTCCTACAAAAGAACTTCAGTAATACAAAACCCAGAATAGCACTTGAAATGTAAGAGATGCTTAGTAAATTATTGAATGATAATTTATTATGATTTGTGATCATAGAAGAATCAGTCCTTTTAACAACCCTCTGGAGTAAGAACTATTACCATGGTGATTTTATAGATGTAGACAGAGGTTAAGTAACACAAAACCACACCATGGCAAAGCTGAGTGGGGAACACAGATGTCCATCTGGGAGCTCACCCATGGAACCCTCTGACACTGCAGTGGCAAAACAAGCAGTGCCCTGCTCCAGGACGCTTGGAGCGCTCCAGGTAGGGTGGTGCCACATCTCAATAATGGCAGTTGATCTATCCATAAGGAACAAAGCACTTTTATTTGGGAAGCTTACACACCAAGTGTGACCCAGGACACAAGCAAGCAAAATCAGAGGCAAGAAGGGCTGCCTGCCCGGCACAGCTGCCGGAAAACAGTAATGCTTGCTAATTTGTGTGGTGTGTTTTTTTTAATTCCAGACTTTTAATGTCCCCTTAAAAAGGTGACTGTTGATGTGGGATTATTTTTTAAGCAGCAAAAATATCACAAGGATTTCATTTATTCAATAATGTTTTGTAAACAATACTTCCCGGAAGCAAAATGAAAACGAAATATTTTCCTAAATGAAAGGTGAAAAGTCCCAGATACCAAATAGAAGGGATTTAAAAGAAAAAGACTACCACAGATAAGTCTCTTAAATAAGTTTCTGTGGCTTGAAGACCTGCCTCTTCCAGGATTCTCCAAGACCCAAGCACTGACAGGACCTGCGGGTCTGTCACTCACCCTGGAATCCTAGGGCCCCTCTGAAGGAGGAAAGCCAGGGGCGAAAGGGGGCGTCCCACAGGTACAGGAGCTAGCTGCAGTCTGAATATCAAGTACTAAAGAAAGTAAAGTTGAGAAATGAAGTCAAGTTTCCAGAGAAACGAACCAAATCTGAAAAGCAGGACACAACCTAAACAGCTTTTCCTTCTGGGATTCCTCCCCCGATCTCCCTATATCGATCAGATCAACAGATAATAAACCCAAGCCAAGGCAGAAAAAATAAACAAAATTACATGCCTGAAGAGGATAAAGACTCCCGAATTCTCTACGCAGCCCCAGATATCAAAACCAAGTGCACGGGACAATACTAATGCCCCCCCACCCTCCCTCACAGCACCTCCGCCGCTGCCCAAGGCACCCCCCACTGAGCCCAGCGCCCACCTCGCGCTGCGCGGGGGTGTCCGGCCCGCCAAGGGGCAGCTCCCCGCAGCCCACCAAATCCAACGGCCACCAGAGCTGAGTGTGCTCAACTCTTACCCAGGTCTTGAGGTCGAGAGATTCGCAGCGCAATGCTTTCCCCTCCAGTCTTCATCCAACTTCAGCCAGGGTGTCAAATCTGTGGCCAGCAGCTTCCAGGAAGGGTCCCCGGAGAAGCCCCTGTGTTTGGGGTGCTGGGGACGCGGGGCGGAGGCGGGTCTCCACGCTGTTCCCGACCCTCCGTTTTACACACGCGGGAAGAGAGGACTTGCTGCGAACTCCAGCAAGGTTTCCCGGTGGCGGGGATGACGGAGGAGGGAGAGAAACCGGAGCTGGGGCGCCGGGATGCGTGCAGTTGCTGCAGCTGCTCCGCCCGGACTGGGAGCTGGGAGGGGAAGGTGTGGGGTGTCTCTTGGCGGGGCTCGCAGCCCCCAGTGTAGCCCGCTGGATTTCCCTCCTGAAGCGCTGCCCGGAGTGACCCCGCCAAGGGCACGGTGACAAAGTTAGTCCCTGGCAGGGCTGGACAAAGCGGTGGCCGGACCCGGGCTTATTGTGAACTCCTCACCAAAGTATCCGGGTGCGAAGCCCTCTACAGATATCTCGGGGATGCAGCCAGCGCTGGAGCAACGGACTCGAGAGGACAGGAGCCCCCGTGATGCGGGGGCCACTGGGGGGCGGCGCAGATGTGGGGCGCAGGAGGAGGGGCGAACCAGCCGGGGCAGCGGTGGCGAGGTAGCCGAGAACAGGGGCTGGGGAGTGAGCGCTCCAGAGGCGGGGCCAAGAGGAGACCCGAGGACACCCAGGGCCCCGGCCCGCGGTGAGGCCTGCTGGCCATTTCTTGGGAAATGGCTCCCTCTGCCGATCGCCGACGAGGCCCCGGGAGACCGCGGCGCAGAACTGTTGGCGTGAACTGGCCACGGGCTCCCCGAAGACTCCCTGCGCCCTGACCTTGCAGGAAGAGGCAAGCTCTCTGCCACGCGCATCTCCTTCCTCACGCCGATTCCACTGCTCCCGGCGGCCCACGTCCCTTCGCCATCATCTGCACTGTCCCCATCGTCTGCTCCGTCCCCGCTCGTCCTAGAAAAAGTTTCTATGCGTCCTTGCCTTCGGGGACAGCAACTCGCTCTCGATGCGGACTCCAAAGCACGCTCCCGGTGACTTCACGACGGCGAGGAAGACAGCCATGCGCTCTGTCTGAACGAGGATGCGTGGGGGGAAGCCCCTCGCCACCCCCGCTGCGCTGCCCCCTGGAAGCTCCGGAATAGGAAAGCACTGGCTTGTCAGCGGGGTGGCCAGTCCATTGGGTTCTGCAGGGCTCTGGTCACAGCACCGCTGCTCATCTGCAAGGGATGCCCAGCACAGGCAGCCCAGCACAGCTACAGGCAGCCCAGCACAGGCAGTCCAGCCAGCCACAAGCAGCCACACAGAGCCGGTGGCAGGGCCAGGCAAGATGGCCCTTCTGTGCCCTTGCTCGAAGTGGGTGCCTGATCACAGCTAAGCCCAGACCTGGCCAAGAATTTGAACTTCGGTCCTAGCAGCAACAAACAAATAGACAAACAAAAACAAGAAAAAACAACCCATCGGATTGTTCTTTGTGGATGTTTCCCAAATACTCTAGGCATTTTCTTAGACCACTTATTCTCTTATTCTGGATGCTATCTTGTTATGTTGTGGGAAATATGCTACTCTACTTCCTCCAAATAATTCAATCAGCTTTATTGAGAGATAACTCAAATTTAGTATATGATTGCAGTCAACTGAAGTGTTCTGTGAGATGAGGTCTGAGTTTTTGTTTTGTGCTGGTACTAGGGCTTGAACTCAGGACCTCACACTCTTGGTTTTTCTACCTTTCCTTGTTAGTTGATTAAATTAATCTTCTTTGAAACATTTTTTATCTTACTGTTATGAAGTGGCTGCATAAAAGGGTTACAATTCCCTAAGTCAGGTTATAAGTACAATACTTCACAATGTTATCCCATTCTCTGTTCCCCCTCCTTACCCACAAGTTCCATAGTTTTTTGTTTTGTTTTTTTTTTTTTCAGTGGTGGGGCTTGAACTCTTCAGTTCAAGGCTAGTGCTCTACCACTTGAGCCTCAGTGCCACTTGAAGCTTTTCCTGTTTATGTGGTACTGAGGAATCAAACCCAGGGCTTCATGCATACTAACTAGGCAAGCATTCTACCATTAAGCCACATTCCCAGCCCTGCATAGTTCATTTTTTTTACATAATGTATATTGAGTACAAGAGCATTTGCTCACCCTTTAAAGCCTACTTGGTCAATGGGTATTGAACGTTTTATATATTGCCTCATTAAATTTGCTGAAATTTTGTTCAGAATTTTGGCCTATATGCAGGAGGAATATTGGTCTGTATTTTTATTTTCTTGTCATGGTTAAGAAAGAGATGGAGTGAATTTGATCAAAGAACATTACATGTGTGTAGATAAATATCACAATGAAACCTATTTGTACAATTGATTTCTGCTAACAAAAGAAGAAAACTTTTAAATAATGAAAGAACGACACCTGAACATCAGATTTTCTGCCCTTAAACATAGAAAAGCAATAAGGTAAGTTGATATTTTCCTAGTAATTTTATAGAACAATTTATTCAGCTCAATGAAATTCTACTTTTCCATGCAGTTCACATTTAAAAATTGTTTGAGATGTTGATGGAACAAATTCTTGTCTCATTGTGTTAGCTCAAAAAATGATAATGATTTTTTTTTTTGCCAGTCCTGAGCCTTGAACTCAGGGCCTGAGTGCTGTCCCTGGCTTCTTTTTGCTCAAGGCTAGCACTCTGCCACTTGAGCCATAGAGCTACTTCTGGCCATTTTCTATATATGTGGTGCCGAGGAATCAAACCCAGGGCTTCAAGCACTCTTGCCACTAGGCCATATTCCCAGCCTGATATTTAAAATTTTAACAATCATAATTCCTTTGGGCAAATAGTTATTAAACAAGCAGCAGAAGTCAAAGCATATTCTAACATACTTTTTACTCTGTTTGTATTTGATCACACCCTGTAGCATGGTCATTCATTCAACCACTTAAAAAGCCTACAATTCTATCACACCCAGCTTTTTGTTTTCATCTGGTCCACAAGGATTTCATGGAATTTTTTTCTGTTATAAATCCAGATATAGGGCTGGGAATATGGCCTAGTGGCAAGAGTGCTTGCCTCCTACACCTGAAGCTCTCGGTTCGATTCCCCAGCACCACATATATGGAAAACGGCCAGAAGGGGCGCTGTGGCTCAGGTAACAGAGTGCTAGCCTTGAGCGGGAAGAAGCCAGGGATGGTGCTCAGGCCCTGAGTCCAAGGCCCAGGACTGGCAATAAATAAATAAATAAATAAATAAATACAGATATATTTTAACTTATTTATCTGTCTATTAGTATTTCTAATAAAGGCAATCTAATTGGCCTATTTCTACCCTTTTGCAAACAAGATGAGCTTCTACCTATTACTTTTCTTAGTGCTTTCAAACCATTTTAAGACTATAATTTAAATGCTTATTTAGTTATAATAAACCAGGATTCACAGAATTTACTTTCTTCACATTTACAAAAGAATAGGAAGGAGCACTATGATTGTTACTGTTTTTGGTATAACGGTACGAGGAAAAAAGACTCAGAAAGATCAATTAGCATCCATGATTACAAACCTGGCAAGAGGCAGAGGTGGGACTGACCCAGGTCTGACTTCAAAGCTTACTGTCTCTACAACTTCCCTGCCTTTGAACTTTGGTCTTCTGTTTGCCAAGCATGGTTCCTCAAAGTTCACCAAAGCATTATATTTAAAAAATATTTTCCCAAAAGACTTGAGAATCTGTGAATTTTTGTTTTTTGTTGACTCCCTACTCAGGAGACCTAGATCTCTTGGGTAAACACACCTTCATGACTTCCTACAAGTGCAATCATCTTTGGGCAAACTTGTGTGATTGGAAAAGTAGACTTTCTGAGCTGTAAGTGTCCTCTCAAACATCTTCATTTCACCTCCTTCCTCTGCTTAAAATTTTTATGTCCCCTTCTCAAAGCTGATGCCTGTCTGTTTGGGTTTTTTTTTTTAAGACACTGGAAAAAAGGAGAGGGGAAAGAGCAATGGGTAGGGAAACCACAGTCGCATCACTTGACCCTGTGCTAAGAGTTAGAGAAAATGTTCTCTTTTTAATGTCATTAGAGATGTGAGAGTTGTGGTTTTCTTTCCTTTTCTTTTTTTCTTTTAGCTGATCCAGTGGTGGGGTTTGAATTCATAGCTTGACATTTACTAAGCAAGTGCTCCACAACCAAGCCAGTCAGCCAATCCCTTTGTTGCACTATTATTTTTGAGATTCTACAATGTCTCCCTTTCTGCCAAGGTAGGCCTAACTTCTGTGTGGGCTTTCCTTTGGTATTGAGATAATTGCATGCATTCAATATCTGTACCCAGACATTGGTTGAGATGAAGACTAGGAGACTTGTGAGCTTTTATGCTCAGGATGGCCTCAAATCTCTGATTCCCAAGTAGTTAGGACTACAAGTTTGAATCACCAAGCCAAATTCTGGTACTCTTATTTTTCTTAAGGCAACAACAAGATTTCAAAACCCAGCTGTTTATTTTACCTAGCTCAGTTTTTAAAATTAATACAATAAGAAGTACATTTATCAGGATGAATGTCTTATGTTTATATGTACATGATTAGAATAAGTTTTAAGAAACAGTGCTTACTATTTACTATATACTGTGATGCCTTGTGCACCAGTGTATTTTACATTTTACTGTGCAAGTTAATCAGGTAGGGATTTTGTTAAATACGCATGTCTGATTGAGTATCTAGGGATTTGTATTCAGCAAACTGGCACTCCATTGCTTCTGTTCCTGGGACTGAACCTTGAGGAGCAAACTTCTGTTTTGCTTTATTTTATTGAAGTGTTAAATTACTCTTATGCATGCGGACTGGCAGTTTGTAAAAACATTGCCAGTGAGCATTCTGGGCAGTTCTGGAGCTGACAGCATGCCTATCTGGGATATTTTTGCAAAAGTTGATTTCCAGACACCAAGGCCAAAAGGATGATAGAGGAATGTGAAGGGCAGGCTGGCACTGCTGTTTTAAAGGGCAACATTTGACATAAAGATGAATTGATTACAATTTGGGATAAACTTAAGCATTCTGCATAGTGAGGATTCCCACAACTGTGTGTGTAAAGTTTTCAGGAGATAATTGAAGATGACTTGACAATGATATCGTATATATAATTTAAAAGCACCTGTGGTGTCCTCTCCTTTGGTCTGCAATACAAATACTTTCTGTGTCAGTCAGAGTTCTTGTTTTCAAGTGACAGAGGCCAACTCTGTCTGCTCTCATAAAAACAAAACCAGGTGAGGTTTGGGAAGGGTCCTTGAAGGGTGGGCAGCTGTGGAACCAAATTTAACACTGAGAAAGAACCCCTTTAGGACAGGGAAGGAGGAATCACAGTCATGGCCTTGAGCTGCAGGATCCTGGTCAGTCTGCCCTCGGTGAGATGAATGAACTTGAGTCCTTTCTTCCATCACATTCTCAAGATCAAAGTCACAGGAGAGAGCAACCATTAGTCTGAACTTGGGTTTCATATTCCCTCATGGCCATTTGGAAAACACAAAGATTGTAGCCCTTCAATTTCCACAGTGAGGCAATGCCTGCTATAACAATTTCCCACAGAGTATACAAAATATGGGGATGAAATGCCACAAAGTAAGTAAGGGAGGCACTGGGCAGAGGAAATGGATGGTAAGCTATAGATCATCTGTATTGCACAAAGCCCTGGACTGTGACTATTGGACTGGGAGTGAGCCAGGGCTCTTATTGTAAGTATAACAAGGTGGTGAATAGGAATTGCCAGTTCTGTGGGAACCATGGCTGTTGTGTCAGAGCCAAGAAGACTCAATGGCCCATATTCTAAGAGTGGATCCAAATGCAACCCTGGAAGACTACATCAAAACCCAGCTCTGAGAGCAGAAGCAGGCACTAACAACTTTCTGCCCTAGCCTCCATTTCTTCCTTCCCTCCTGCCATGGCAAGCTAATTAATGATGGAGGGAAGCAAGGGAACAATCACAGAGAGGAGTGTGAGCAAGAGGGGAAAGCTGACATCTCCATCTCTGGTTGACTTCTGCTCATGGAGAGCAGCAGATTTTTTTCTTAGCATTTGAACAGGAGGAAAGTGACTAGAAACAGATGAGAGAAGCTCCTATTCTCATTGTTTGGTGAAGCAAGAGCCTGAGCTTTCATAGGGCAAAATGGACACCCCTGGAAGTATCTGGCCTTCATCCATCTTGTTCCTATTGCTACATCTGAGAGGCTAGCCTGCCAGTAGAGGACACAGCCAAAGGGCAGGAGCTGAAAGGGCAGGGACAGATGAACTCAGGCTGTGGTGTGACACTGGTATCAAAGGCCCAGGCAACTGGGCCCCTGAAGGACTTTCTGGAAAGCCCAGCCAATTATGCCACTCTGCTGACTCCAGACAGCTCAGACAATGAAGTTGACCAACCAGTGTGGACCATAGCAGCCAAGTGTGTGTCCCTGTCTTTGCCCCGTCCTCCTCCAGATTTTATCACTCTGCAAGAAAGAAAACATACCAGTTCAATAGGTAAAAGAAGAGAAGGAAGTGAAGATGAAAAAAAGACAAGAAGGTGGGAAAGAGAGGAGAGGAAGGAGAAGGAGCAGGAAGCAGAAGAGGAGGAGGAGGGAGAGAAAGAAGGAGAAGGAGGAAGAAGGGGAAGGCGTGGGGAGGAGGGGGAGAGGAAGAGGAGGAGAAATGCAAGCACTCACAATTCCTCAGGACAAGGACAAGGCTATTGGCTAAAGCTGGAGCAGGACGAGAGGGAAATGGAAATGGATGAGATCCAAGCTGCACTTAGATCCAACTGGCATTGGCAGTAGAGTCAGAAATGCTGCAGGAGACTCCCCAAATGCTATGAAGGTGCAGAAAACAGCTCCACATCAAATCATGCCTGAAAACCATTGTAGAGAAATAAAAGGTCATCAGGTTCGCGTCCACTGAGTCAGCTCTCCAAGAAACTGGCTCCACTGCAAAGGAAACTGACTTCCAGTAGTTTAAGCAATAAAAACAATTCACCGAGAAGCCACTGGGAGTTCAGTGTGACTTCAGGAAAACGGAAGGTCTAGGACAGGATGGAGCACAGGAACATAGTAATGGTCTGCACTCAGAGCTGAATCAGTCCTTGGAACTGGTGCACCGCACCATCAGCACCTCCAGCCTGGATGCTGAGCCATGCTTCTTCACCTCCACTGCCTACCATCTGAATCCAAAGTCCATGGTAGGTATGCCAGACTGAGCAAGCCTCTGGCACACACCAAAGGTCCAGGTGCAATGCAAGCTCTTGTTCTGTTTTGCTTCTTTCCTGTGAGGAAGGCTCTGCCATTCATCAAGTCTCAGGAGCCATGGGGAAGACTAGAAGCCAGTGCTCAGTACAAATCATGTCTCTCTCAGCAAAATTAGAAAAGCCTTTCCTTTCTCTAGTGTCTACAGACCACTGTCAGGATGAAGGACTGGCAAAGCATACGTGGTTTGCAGGCCCCAGATCCTTCTCTGCTGAGAGCCTGGGCTCAGGGCACACACTGAACCACTATCTGCACAGCTCTGTTAATGGTGGGAACCATTTTCAAACCCATATGAGCAGCAGCTGGAGATAGCAGAGCAGGGCTGGAGGTACACTTCCAGAAGACAGATGAGCAGATAGCTTGATGAAGATCAAGGGAGTAATGCCGGTCTTTCTAAACAGAGAGCCAGCCATGGCAGTGTGTACCTGCAATCTCAGCACTTGTGAGGCTGAAGCACGAGGCTCAGAAGCTGGAGGCCAGCCTAGCCAGGAAGAGTTTGTCTCAGAAAACAAAAGCAAAAAGTAGTCAAAACAAGAGAACAAACGTAGGCAAAAATTGGACTGTCACATAATGTAAAACTGCACCACCATGGTGAGGTGGCCCCACCTCTGTGTCTTGGGGGAATTTGGCATCTATGGTACTGATGAGGGGACATAGTTAAATTAGTAATGGTTGATGGATGTAGAACATTAAGATTTATGTCAACTCTCTTCCTGGTTTAAGAAACAATTTCCAACTTGGCACCAGCAGCTCACATCTGTACTCCTAGCTACTCAGGAGGCTGAGACCTGAGGATCATGATTTGAAGCTAGCCCTGGAAGGAAAGTCTATGAGTCTCTTATCTCCAATCAACTAACAGAAGTGAAGCTATAAGTCAAGTGGCAAAGCACTAGTCCTGAGCAAAAAGAGCTAAGGAATAGTGCCCAGGTTCTGAGTTCCCCAGGACAGGTGTGCGCGCGCACAGACACAGACACACACACACACACACACACACACACAATCCCCGTGTTTAACAAAAATAAAATCTATGAGAATATTTTTCTATTTTCTTATTAAAATTAACATTCCTATATCCCCAATTATTACATAAATTTAGCCAAGAGTTTGTGGAATAAAAAATTGGACATTATTTTTTAATTGTTATTATAAAGGTGATATACAGAGAAGTTACAGTTACATAAGTCAGGTACTAAGTACATTTCTTTTTGAAGTGTCACCTCTTCCTTTGTTTTCTCCCAGTTTTTCCCTCTCTACCCCCCAAAGTTGTATAGTTCATTTTCAACATAGTGTCTAGTGTGTATCACTACTGCTTTTGTTCACTCTTTGTCCCACCATTTCTGTGCCTCCCCTACCCTTCCCAAAACAGAAACATTTACATATAAGACAAAAGGTATAGAAAACAAAATCAGTGACAAAGGATCCGCATCGGCACTACCCATTTAGAAGTGAACACTACTAAGTTGCTATTTTCATTCTTAAAATAACAGAAAGAGGAAAAACAAGCTGACTGATCTGTATTTGATGTGACTAATTGGGGTGTAGATTTAACTTGTTTACATGATGTGTCCACACCCCACCCTGCTTCCAATCAATTCTATGGAGAGTATATTACATAATCAATGCTTTAGGGTTGGTTGGGAATAGACATTCTGTCTGCAGTTTCTGTAGTGGCATACAGGCTGAAATCTAGTTGGCGAGGGCTAAGGACAGAATAGATGAAACAGCTGGATAAAGTGAGGAAAGCAAAATTTGGCAGAAGGAAAGCTGTGCTTCCCTTTTCACATAAGGGCATTGAATATAAGGCCTTGGCTTTTCTTCAAACATGCCAGACTTAATTCCACCTCAGAGCCATTGCTCTTCACTGCCTGGAAGCTTTGGCCTGCTGCCTAACGTGCTGCATGGCTAAAGTATTGTGTTTATTTTCTGTCGCTGTAATAAAATACCTGAGGTAAATCAACTTAAAGGAATAGGGAGTTGCTTTGGCTCACAGTGGCAGAGGTTCAGAGTTTCAGGGCCCATGGCCACAGGGCTGCATTGTTTGTGGGCGGTGACAGAGCCACGTGTGGAGCAGAGCTCTCACTTCCTGGTAGCTGGGAGGCAGAGGGAGGCTGCTGCTACAGCTTGCCTCCCCAGCCCATCAATGTCAGCATTAGCAAATGGATTGAGCCTACAAGAAACCAGAGCCTTCATGTTCCAGTCACTTCCCAAAGACTTCTGCTCTGAACACTGCTGCATGGGGGACCACAGCTTCAAAACAGAAGCTTTGGGGGTACATAGGTACAAGCCCTGGTGTTTTATTTTCTTAGTGATCCCTTCTTTTCTGTACTGCAGCTGACCGTCATTTCCCCAGATACCCAGTCTCTTTCTCCAGGCTCATTGTCTTTTTTGAAAACATATTTTTCACCATCTAATGTCCTATATGAATTATCTATTCATTGTGCATATTGTTTGGTTTCTGTCTTCCTCCAGCAGAGCATAAGCTTCTCAAAGGCAAAGATCTCTTTCTGTTTAGTTTAGCTCCTCATCACAGGCACCCATAGGGCCCGGGTACCTAGTAATTCTCTAATAGAACCAACAGATTTTAAGCAGAAGTTTTATCACTCCATAGAGGATTTTTACTTTCCACTTGGAAGTGATCTTTTCTAAGTAGGAAATTATTTTTAAAAGAGTCTCCGAACATGATTTTTTAAAAATTCATTTAATACATGTTCCCAAAACACACAGTTGGCCAAACACAGCTCTCAGTAGGCTCAAGTTTATCCCTCTGATTCTAATCCCTACCTTACTCCAGCTAGAAGAGCAAAGAAAGGGAGGAGGTGCTGCAGATAGAGGAGTAATTAATTAGGGTGGTAACGTTTCTGGAACTCCAGGGAATTTCTGTCAACCTGCTAGCATTATCCTCTGCAATAAGAGCAATGTGCCCAAAATTCTCTACCTTCCAAGTTTTTCCTTGCACACCTATACATTCATTTACATTACTGTCTACATGTCCTGAAATATTGTTCACAATAACATGACAACAGACTCTTTAATTGAAATAACAGGCTTTGAGCCTTCTTCATGGCAGGCTGGGATGCTGGAATGGCCACTGGGGAAAACAAGGACACTAAGCAGGACAAGGTTTCCCAGGCTGCCTAGGCTGCCTCACCCCACCCCATTAGTTAGGCAGCTCTGGGGGATCCGATGAGATCAGGAAGTTTATTCTTACCAAGAAGTGGGCAAAACCAATTCTCCATGACAAACATGGTTTACAACTTCAAATGTTTCCTTCACCCAATCATCTTACATGATTTTATATAGGTTCAATCTTTCAAGCCAACAATGCCTTAGTTTTGGGGGGTTTTTTGAAACTAAGGTTTGAATTCAGGGTCATGTGTTTGCTGAGCAGGCACTCTACCACTTGAGCTATGCTCCCAGCCTTTTGGTTTTTGGGTTTCATTTTTGTCTTTAGTTAATTTTCAGATAGGTTCTTGTGTTCTCACCTGGCTTAACTTGAACTGCCATCCTCTTATTTAAACTTTCCAAGTAACTTACATGGCAGGCATACAGCTTCATACCTAGTTTTATTAAGTAAGGTAGGGTCTCACTAATATTTTTGCCCAGATTGATCTCCAACTATGATCCTCTTAATCTTCTGCTTACTTTTAGCTAGGGTTATAGGCTTGAGCCACCATGCCCTCCCACCTTATGAATTAAAAAAATAAACATGAATACTTTCCTATTAGAAAATTGTCTACTGACAACCACTGTACTTTATAAAATTTTCTCTCATCTTTATCTTGCAGAGGTGGGAAGCTTGACAACTCTATTTCTCTGATGCCCTAACATCTGTCTTACAAACAAGCTCACATGTTTGATAGACAACTGATAACAGAGCTCATTCTTCTTTCTCTGGCAGCAGTAGAAAAATGCAATGTGGGTCCCAGATGTAACTCAGCTGTAGCTCAAGCCCTAAGTTCAAGTCCCAGGACTGGCAAAAAAAAAATCTTTGTTTGTGAAAATTTTTTCTAAGTAGATGCCAAAGCCAAAATTCATTTTAAAATGTAAATTCTTCAAATCATCTTTTTAAACTGGGTTTGTTTTTTTGGTTTTTTGTTTTACCAGTCCTGGACCTTGGACTCAGGGCCTGAGCACTGTCCTTGGCTTCTTTTTGCTTAAGGCTAGCACTCTGCCACTTGAGCCACAGCACCACTTCTGGCCCTTTCTATATATGTGGTGCTGAAGAATCGAACCCAGGGCTTCATGTATACAAGGCAAGCACTCTACCTCTAGGTCATATTCCCAGCCCTTAAACTGAGTTTTTAAATGTATTAAAATTGGACACAAGAGTACCTGCCTCGTAACTTAGCAATTTTTCCCACTGGGACGTACTTATTCTTTTCCTCTCCACATTGTCTCTTCTATTCCAAAGTACATTTTAAAATATTGTGACATTTCACTTCTAAGTGAAATTTAAGTGCTTTAGCATGAATCTCCAAAACTTGAACTATGTGGGATACAAAAACACAATACCTTTATTACGAAGCAAAACTGAAAACTCCAAATATCATCTAATACCTAGTTTATTTTCAAATGCTCTTGGAAAGAAAAATAAACAATTGAACAATATCTGGACAATAAGCAAATGTTTCATTTGGGTGTCATCTTGTCTTCTACCTTTTTTTTTAGGCTAGTTCCAACTAGACTCACTTTCTTTTCCATAGCATTGACTTTTCTTTTTTTTTTTTTTTTTTTTGAAGGTTCATAAGGAGGTTTATTAGTGGGGCTATAGTTCCCATGGAAGAGGGAGCTACATGGCGTCTGCACCTTATCCAGGTGGCAGCTTCTCTCTCTGGGGGTAAAGGGGGAAGAAGGTAGTGAGTAGGAGTGGCTCATTAGGTATGGGTGGATCTGGGGGCTAGTGGGAGGAGCTGAGGATCTGAGGCTAGGGAAATGCTAACATTCCCCCATTTGTTGTTTATTAATTACAAAGGAGGGGTACCAGGCTGGGAGTATGGGTAGAGTTTGTTTCTTCTGGAACTACTTCCTGCTGAAAAGGGGCGAAGTAGTCAGGGGTCCCTGATTCGTCATTTGGCCTGGTACCGTCCAGTTTGGTTGGTAAAAGTCCTCATCATTTCCACGAGAATGGTTATCAGGGCCAATGGGTGTCATGGTCTCCTCTGGCTACCTCTTGCAGCTTGGGCACATCAAGGAGTCACTGGGTCTGGGGTCTTCAGGGTCCATATCTGTGCTGGGCAGAGCAGTGTAGTAAGAGGATGGCCTTGAACTGCAAGTTCCCAGGTGGCATCCTGGGTGAGGGATGTTATCCTGTTAAAAGAGACTTTTGAGAAGGTCATGCAAAAAGCTAACAAGTTCACAGGACCAGGTAACATAAACAACATGGGAGAACACACCCTGGGCACAAGCCAGAAAAGTTCCATTTGGAACATAAACCCAATTGTGGCCCATTACAAGGAAGGAGGAATAACTAGACTGGGGGCAGGAAGGAAGTGTTTAGGGCTAGTGGACTGGTTGGGAGTTAACCAGTCAGAGGCATATATATGTAGCAAGTAACAAAGGCAAGAATGCAAGTTTCTGTCCAGATGGAAAATGGACAGGTATGGACATTAGGTGAGTAAACAACTATTCCTCTTGATCTCCTGGCTCTGATTAATTTTGGAAGGGCAAGTTTAAATTGACTCCATTTAAGATGAGATTTCATCTCCTCTTGCTCGTCTCCATAGTTCCTCATTGTCAGGATAGACCTCGTCCTGAAGGTCTAGGTGCTCATTGCTTGGATAGCTTGTCCCAGTTGGCATTCACGGGATTTGAACTCAAGGCCTGGTCACTGTCCCTGAGCACTTCTGCTCGAGGCTAGTGCTCTACCACTTGAGCCACAGTGCCACTTTCAGCATTTGGCTGGTTCTCTTGAGCCATGCTTCCAGTCTGGCTCTTTGCTGGTTAGTTGGGAGATGGAGTTTTAGAGGAATATTTTTTTTCCCAAGGAGTCTTAGCCATAAAGCCCTTTATGGTTCCAATTAAAGCAACAGGAGAACAATAGGAGTAGAGCGTACCTGTAACTTGTTGAGAATTGGCCAATACTTGCCAGAGTTCTGCTGTAATACTTAGAGAACAGCAGACTGAATGAGATCCATATGTCATCAAATCAAGTCATATCATTTAACCTTACCAGCAGGTGGAAGAGAACACAAATGAATGACAATCAAGAGGACAAAGGGTCAGGACAATGTAAAAGTCTCAGCTTCAGCGGATCCGAAGTGGCTGTGTCTTCCATCCTGAATCAGCAGGTTTTGTTAGTCATGTGTGATGGAGGCAGGCAGGAGAGATGAGTTGGATCTGGGTGAAGCTGTAGTAGCATCTCTCAGAGTCCCCTGGATAGATTGTCACACCTCCTGCTGGGTTGCCTGCAAAATTCTACACAGACTGGTTAAAGACATTTGAAATCTCCCAGTGTTCCCTGGTTGCTTACTCTGAGTATTCTGGTTTTTGTAGGCTGGTGCCCTACTGGTTTAAGCAGGGTGACAACTTTAAAAAGATTTTAGAAGGCTTGGGCCTTTAACCATCTTCCTAGTCACAAAATCCACACAGACTAAAGGCCAACCAAGTCTGCTCTCTGCAGCAGCAAAGACAGTTTCTGAGGCATGGAGAGGGAAGATACTAATGCTTCCTCAATGCAACCCTGTGGCCACCAAACACAACTCTGATGTTTTTAACCTTGGAGTAAGTCTCAGTTGCAACTCTGTCATCTTAGGCCTGCTATAAACCCAACTCTAACCTGGGGGGTGGGGGGTAGAGCCAGGGCAGGAGCACTCTGGGCCTGTCAAAATCTTCACAGGAAGATCACCAGTGACTCCTAGATTCCCTGAGCAGTTTTGCAAGAGAGAGAGAATAAGGAATCACTAGTAGTGAAACCATGCAGTTTGGGAGCAGACTGTGGAGGCAGCTTCCTGTAGCCATGGACCGCCACAGTCCAGGCAACTAGCACACATGTCCACAGTCCATGCAGCTAGCACACATGTCGACCTGTATTCTATAAAGCAAAATATTAATCCTGGGTCAGGAAAATCGAGGTTAGCAGCCACACTCATTCCAAAATGACTCTGGTCCCTTGATCTTAAAGAGTTTATGAGAGTATAGGAGAGAAAAATGGAGAAGCAAAATCTTAGTCTATACGAAAGAATTGTCAGTATCAGATGTACACTTGACTTTCAGCATAGATGAACATAAAGAATAACACTTGGTTTTACATCATTGTATTTGTACCACATGTTGTATATTTGAACCTTTTGGAGTTTTTTTTTAAAGACACATTTGCTTGCACCCAAATATGATCACTTTTGGTTTAAAACCTGGGTTTTGTTTTTTTTTTTTTAATATGGAACGCTTCACGAATTTGCGTGGCATCCTTGCGCAGGGGCCATGCTAATCTTCTCTGTATCGTTCCAATTTTAGTATATGTGCTGCCGAAGCGAACACTAACATTGACTTTTCTAAGCAAGAACTTTTTAAAAAAAGAAAATACCACATTGTGATCTGGTCATTTCTTCATACTGTTACTTACTGTGATTTAAGATCATCAGATCTATTCTAAGAAAAGGGAGGGAATTGAAACATATAAGAGGTCCAAAAATGGGCTGGGAATATGGCCTGGTGGCAAGAGTGCTTGCCTCATATACATAAAGCCCCAGGTTCGATTCCTCCAGCACCACATATATAGAAAATGGCCAGAAGTGGCACTGTGGCTCAAGTGGTAGAGTGCTAGCCTTGAGCAAAAAGAAACCAGGGACAGTGCTCAGCCCCTGAGTCCAAGGGGTCCAGGACTGGCAAAAGAAAAAAAAAGAGGTCCAAAGAGATCCAATCCATTGGAAACTGATCCATTGGAAACTGTATATACTGGTATTAGAACTAGGGAAGTGAAAGGAATATCAAAATCGAGAGACAAAGGATAAAAAGGCAAACGACTCCAAAAGCAATACTTGCAAAACCATTTGGTATAAATCAACTGAACAACTCATGGGGGGAGAGGAAACGGGGGAGGGGGGAATGAGGGAGGAGGTAACAAAGAGTACAAGAAATGTACCCGAGGTCTAATATATGAAAATATAACCTCTCTTTACATCACTTTGACAATAAATAGGGGGAGGGGGAAAGAAAATATCACATTGTGATCTGATCATTTCTTCATACTGTTATTTAATGTGATTTAAGATTATCAGATCTATTCTAAGAAAAGGGAGAGAATTGAAACATATAAGAGATCCAAAGAGATCCAATGGAAGGTTCTTTGATTTTTTTAAGCTTCTTTTAATTGTAATTTTTTATTGCTATCATAATGGTGATGTACAGAGGGGTTACAGTTAAGTCAGGTAATGAGTACGTTTCTTTTTGAACAGTGTCATCTCTTCCTTCGTTTTCACCAAGTTTTTCACTCCTGATGCCCCTCCCCAACAAGTTATATAGTTCATTTTCAACACAGCCAATGGAACTTTCTATGTAGGTGAAAACAGTTTTGTCTATTTTTTATTGACTTAGCCATTAGTCATGTGGTTATCCCACTCTTTTTTTTTATTAATTGAACATAAATTTTTTTACAAGGTGTTGTGCAAAGAGGGTGCAGTTACATAGTAGGGCAGTGTGTACATTTCTTGTGATATCTTACGACCTGTTTTTCTATCCCTTGTCTAGGTCAGGTAGACATCTATGCAATATAAAATGTATCAAGAACATATACAGTATTCACAGACTTGGTCTCTACTGTCTCTTCGTCTCCCTTTGTTAACAGTCATATATCAGGGAGATCATGCCCCTTTGTTTTCTGTGTTCTAGGTTTCTCTCACTCAACATTATTTGTTCGAGTTCTGACCATTTCCCTGCGAATAACAATATTTCACCATTCCTAATCGCTATGTAGTATTCCATTGTGTATAAGTACCATAGTTATTGGATCCATTCATCGCTGGAAGGGCATCTGGGTTGTTTCCATATTTTGGATATTGTGAATTGTGCCGCGATAAACATGGAAGTACAAATGTCTTTTTGATATCTTGGGTTTTGCTGTTTAGGATAGATGCCTAGGAGTGGTATGGCTGGGTCATAGGGTAGGTCTATATTGAGCTTTTTGAGAAACCTCCATACTGTTTTCCAAAGTGGTTGTACTAATTTGCACTCCCACCAACAGTGGAAAAGGGTTCCTCTTACCCCACAGCCCCTCCAGCATTTGTTGTTTCCTGAGTTCAGAGTATAGGCCATTCTAACTGGGGTGAGGGTTGTTTTTATTTGCATTTCCTTTACTAGCAGGGATGTTGAGCATTTCCTCATGTGTTTCTTTGCCATTTTTATATCTTCTCTTGTGAAGTCTCTCTTTAGCTCTTTTGCCCATTTCCTAATAGGTTTATTGGGCTTGGAGGGGCTTAGTTTTTTGAGTTCTCTGTAGATGACCGATATCAGGCCTTTGTCTGGTGCTGTGCTGGTAAAGATCCTTTCCCATATCATTGGCTGTTTTTCTATTTTGGTGGCTATGACCTTAGCTGTGCAGAAACTTTTTAATTTGTAGTAGTCCCATTTGTCGAGTCTTTCCCCTATTTGTTGTGCCCCTGGGACTCTATTCAGGAAGTTCCTTCCTGTGCCTATAAGTTCTAGCTTCTTTCCTACTCTGTCCTTCAGTAGTTTCAAGGATTCAGGTCTGATGTTGAGGTCCTTGATCCATTTTGAGTTGATCTTGGTGCATGGTGATAGGCTTGGGTCTACTTTGAGTTTTCTGCATATGGTTGCCCAGTTCTCCCAGCACCAGTAGTTGAAGAGGCTCTGTTTTTTCCATTGTATGTCTTTAGCTCCTTTGTCGAATATCAGTTGGCTGTAAGAGTGCGGTTTTATTTCTGGGTCTTCAATTCTAATCCACTGGTCTTCGGATCTGTTTTTATACCAATACCATGCTGTTTTTGTTATGATGGCCTTGTAGTAGAGCTTGAAGTCTGGTATTGTGATAGCTCCTGCACTATTTTTTTTTGCCTAGAATTGCTTTGGCTATTCTAGGTTTTTTGCTGTTCCATATGAGTTTATGGATTGGTTTCTCTATTTCAGTGAAGAATGTGGCTGGGATTTTGATAGGTATTGCATTGAATTTGTATAACAATTTGGGCAATATGGCCATTTTCACTATATTGATTCTGCCTACCCATGAGCATGGGAGGTCTTTCCATCTCCTTGTGTCTTCTTTGATTTCCCTTATTAGATTTTTGTAGTTTTCATTGAATAGGTCCATCACATCCTTGGTTAAGTTGATCCCTAGGTACTTTATTCTTTTTTTGCTACTGTAAATGGAATTGTTTCCATAATTTCCTTTTCTGTTTGTATATTGCTGGTGTACAGAAAAGCTGCTGATTTTTGTGGATTGATTTTGTATCCTGCTACTTTGCCGAATTGGTTTATTAGGTGTAGGAGTTTGGGTACCGAGTTTTTTGGGTCCTTCACATATAAGATCATGTCGTCTGCGAATAGGGATAACTTGATTTCTTCCTTGCCGATGTGGATCCCTTTGATGTCCTCCTCTTGCCTTATTGCTATGGCTAGGGATTCCAGCACTATGTTGAACAGAAGTGGGGAGAGTGGGCATCCTTGTCTTGTTCCTGAGTTTAGGGGGAATGATTTAAGTTTCTCTCCATTTAATATGATATTAGCAGTTGGTCTATTGTATATGGCTTTTATTGTTTTGAGGAATGTTCCATCTATTCCTGTTTTCTCCAAAGCTTTTAATAGGTATGGATGTTGCATTTTGTCAAAGGCTTTTTGGGCATCGACTGATATAACAATGTAATTCTTAATTTTAGATCTGTTTATGTGGTGAATTACGTTGATTGATTTACGGATGTTGAACCATCCTTGTAACTGAGGGATGAAGCCTACTTGGTCATGATGTATGATTTTCTTGATCAGTTTCTGGATCCTGTTAGCTAATATTTTATTGAGGAGCTTTGCGTCTGTGTTCATTAGTGATATTGGTCTGTAGTTCTCTTTTTTTGTTGGATCTTTGCCTCATTTGGGAATGAGTATGATATTAGCTTCGTAGAATGAGTTTGGGATTTCTCCCTCTGTTTCTATTTCACGGAAAAGTTTGAGGAGTATTGGTATTAGCTCCTCACTAAAGGTTTTGTAGAATTCGTTGGTGAATCCATCTGGGCCTGGGCTTTTCTTAGTAGGGAGGTTCTTGATTACCTCCTGTATCTCACCGTAAGTTATTGGTTTATTTAGTTGATTTATTTCTTCTTGGTTCAGATTGGGTAGTTTGTACTTCTCTAAGAACTGATCCATTTCTGTAAAATTATTGTTTTTTGCTGAGTAGAGGTTTTGGAAATAGCTCCTTATGATTGTTTGAATATCGTGTGTACTTGTTGTAATTTTTCCTGTGGGGTCCCTGATTTTACATATATGAGTCTCTTCTCTTCTTTTTTTTGTAAGTCTTGCAAGGGGTCTGTCAATTTTATTTATTTTCTCAAAGAACCAGCTTTTAGTCTTATTTATTTGTTGAATGGTCTTTCTATTTTCAATCAGATTTATCTCTTCTTTAATCCTTGTGATTTCTCCCCTCCTAGTCGTTTTAGACTCTGTCATTTCTTTTTCTCCAGTTGTTTTAGTTTCATCGTGAGGGTATTCACCTGCTCTGCTTCCATTCTTTCAATGTGGGTGCTGTGTGCAATGATCTTGCCCCTCAGTACTGCCTTAGCTGTGTCCCATATGTTTCTTTGTGATGTGTTTTCTTTGTCATTGTGGCTTATGAATTCGTTGATTTCATCTTTAATTTGGTCTGTGGCCCAAGTGTTGGATAGCAGCGTGGTGTTTAGCCTCCAAGAGTGTGTATAGCCTCTGTGGTATCCTTTGTTGTTGAGGGTTACCTTTAATCCATTGTGATCAGATATAATACATGGGATGATGCCAATATTTTTGTATTTGCTGAGGTTCTTTGTGTGGGCTATGACGTGGTCTATTTTGGAATATGATCCATGGGCTGCTGAAAAGAAGGTGTATTGGGTCTCTGTAGGGTGAAAAGTTCTATATTGGTCTGTTAGATCCATTTGGGAAATGGTGTTATTTAGGTCCTCAGCTCCCTTACTAATCCTCCGGGTGTTGGATCTGTCTCTTGGAGAGAGAGGAGTATTAAAGTATCCACTATGATTGTGTTTGCGTCTATCTTGCTCTGTAATTCTGTGAGAATTTGCTTGACATATGTAGGGCCTCTTTTGTTCGGTGAGTATACATTTATCACCGTGATTTCTTGATTCTGGATTTTTCCTTGTATTAATATGTAGTGTCCTTCTTTGTCTTTTTGAGTGGACTTTAATGAGAAGTCCAGCTTGTCTGAGATCAGAATGGCTACACCTGCCATTTTGGTGGGTGCATTTGCTTGGTAGATCTTGCTCCATCCTTTCATTCGAAGCCTGTTTTTGTCCCTTGCTGTAAGGTGGGTCTCTTGTAGACAGCAGATGTCAACTTTTTGTTTGTGAATCCATTCTGCCAGTCTGCTCCTCTTTATCGGGGAGTTTAAACCATTTATATTTAAAGAGATCAAGGATAAGGGTGTTTTTTCTCCTTCCATTTTCTTGTTGGGCTCTTTTTTCCTCTTTTTTTCTTTCTTTCTTGTCTTTAGTGAGCTGTTCTTTCTGTTGGACTTTGGGTATTGAAGTTTCTTTCTGATTCTGTCTGTGTGTCTTTTATGATCTCTGTTGGGTGGGGCTCCCCTCTTAGAATTCGCTGTAGGGCTGGTTTTTTATTCACATACTCCTTTAGCTCTTCTTTGGTGTGGAAAGATCTGGTTTTCCCTTTGAATGTTAACTCCAATTTTGCTGGATATTTGATCCGAGGTTGCAAATTGTTAGCCTGAAGTACTTGGATGGTGTTCTTCCACTCACTTCGAGCTTGGTAAGTTTGTGTGGATAAGTCAGATGTTATTCGAACCCTTTTCCCATTGTAGAAAGTTTCCTTCTTCGCTTTGGCTGAATTCAGAATTTTCTCTTTAATTTTGAGGTCTGTAGTCTTGAATATTATGTGCCTTGGGGTGGCTTTCCTGGGGTCTAGCCTGCCAGGTGTCCTATAGGCTTCGGTTACCTGGATGGGGTCCCTTGTGAGATTGGGGAAGTTTTCTGCAATAACTTTATTGAGAACATGTTTAAACCCTCTGCTCTGGTATTCGGCTCCTTCTTCTATTCCAATTATGCACACATTATATCTCTTGTCATTGTCCATTAGTTCCTGGATTAGTCTGACCTGAAGCTTCACCTTTTCTTGGAGTGTGGTCATTTTCTGGTTGTTGTCGGCTGCATCATCGTCCAGGCGAGAGATTCTGGATTCCATATGGTCCACTCTTTGTGTTATGGTTTTAATTGCGGAGTTTATGGATGTCGGAGAGCTATTTATGGTTGTCATATCAGCTCTGATCGTGGAAATTTCTTCCTTTAAAGAGTTTCATTTTAAATCTATTTTTTCATGCATTTCAATTCTCAGGATGTGGAGATTTTCTTTAAAGGAGGCTTGCATTGTATCCATTTTTGCTTCCATTTCTTTCTTGGCTTCCTGGGTGTCCTTCCAGATTTCCACTCTAAACTCCTGGAATTGTTTTCTGATTTCATTTCTGACGCTTTCGATCATTCCTGTTAACATGGCCTCATTTGCTTTTTTAGTCTCCATCTCCTCTTCAGTCGTGCTGCTTTTTGGAGCTGGCGAGTTGGCTTGCCCTTTGATGAACTGAGTTATGTTTCTTTGTGATTTGCCCATCTGGAGGTCTGTGTAGATCTTCCCTCCCTCCTGTGTAGGCGTGTCAATGGCAGCAGGTGCTGTCGCTGTGGCCCCGCCCACCAGTGCAGGGTACGCCTACCAGAGTGGGCGCTGTCGCCGGGGGCCCCGCCCTCCTGTGCACTGTGCGTCTACTACAACAGGCACTTTAGCTGGATATGCCTCCCAGAGCAAGCCCCGGGTTGTTGGGTTGTGCTTGCGCCCTCCTGCAAGTCCTTTGGCTGGGGGCGGTATGTGTGGGGTCCAGTGGGATCAACTGTCCGGGTGTGGCTTGGCACCCTCAGACCTCACCTCCGCTGCGAGAGGGGGATGTGATCAGGCTCAGGTGACCCTGCTAGGCTGGTATTGCCCACCAGCGCCTGTGATTTTAGTTGTAAGAGTCTGCGAGGTCCAGGCACCTCGGGTGGGGCTTGCCCTGCCGGCCGTCCCCCGGCCCCTGTTCGGAAGGGGGCGGGACCGGTTCTGCTAGTTCAGGAACCTGTGGGGCCTTGGGGCTGCTCAGCCCTTTCCCTGCTAAACTGACTTCCCAGTGCCTGATGGGGGCTCCCCGCCTGATTTGGGGGTTCTTTGTTCCCACGGGGTGGGGAGGGGGAGGGAGGGAGATCTAGCTTCTTTGTCGGGCTTGGGTCTCTGATAGCTGGTCTCCCGTTGGGGGAGGGGGTAATGGGGGACTCACTTTTGCTGCTTTGTGTGTGTGTCCCGTGCAGCTGTTGGCCCTTCAGGGGTTGGCGAAGTGTTGTGGTGGCTTCCCCGGTTCCCTCTTTCTGCTGCGCTGGGTTCCCTTGTCCGAACCCGGTGTGGACCCGAACTTCTCGTCGCTGCCGGTGTGTGTCTTGGTCCGCACCCTGCCTTGTGACCGTGGGGTCTCCCGCTATATGGATTCTGCACTCCTGGCAGCCTGTCTGCCGATCGCCGGGTTCCCCTTTCCCGGTCTGGCCCTGTTTGGGCCAGGGTCGGCTGCTGGGGGGAGGGTGCCCCGGAGATTCTCCGGTTCCGTGTAGGTTTTCGGTTCTTCTTTTTTGCTCCTTTTTGTTTTCCTGCGTTTCTCCACTGCTTCTGGCTGCTGGTTTTGCTGGGTTCTTGATGGGGTTTTGGGTGTTGGAGTTCCCAGCTCGCTATTCAGTTGGAGCAAGTCGGGGTGCCTCCCTATTCTGTCGGCGCCATCTTTCTCGCCTCCCCACTCTTGAAATGTAGTTTTTGTGCCTGAGGAACTAAATTTACTTTAATCTTTATTAAAATTTTATGCTCACATGGGTCTTGAACTCAGTGCCACATGCTTTGGCTTGGCTTGCTTCCTCACGGCTGGTGCTCTACTACCTGAGCCATGCTTCCTGCCCAGATTTTACTGGGTAATTGGAAATGGAGTTTCATGGACATTTTTTTTTGCCTATAGTGGCTTCAAATTGTTTTCTTCCAGATGCCCAGCTCCTGAGTAACTAGGATGTCAAGTATGATCCACCAATTCTCAGGTAATTAATTTAATTTTTAATCTTAAGTAGACAGTGCTACTGTGGCTAAATGCTTGCTAAATCATTCACATACTATAAACAAGGGAATAAGGGTATATATTCTGCCTTTGCATAAGTAGTCGTTTGATAACTTAGTTCTTCAGTCTTCCAAATGTATTTGAAAGAAAGTACACTATAAAGTGCATTGCTATACAGATGCAAACTCAATTGTGTGTTTGACGTTATGATGTGGCTGAGACCTTTTCAACAGCATAGAAGTAAAGGTCTTCTGCTTATTTCAGGAATCTTCCTAAACAACACAGATCACTGTAATCATCTGGGTTCATGATCTCTATGAGTAATACTTCACAAATAACACACTGATTCTGCAGTCTATATTTTAACATGTATACCTAAGTCAAAAGTATTAGATTTCATCTTTTCTGAAGCACTTTTCCTATGTGCTCTTTAAAATTGCTTTAGACTAACAACTATGGACGCTAAGATAAGAGGATCAAAGTTTAAAGCCAGCCTAGGCAAAAATTTCTAAGGGACTCCAGCTTCAATTAATTAGCAAAAAGTAGGGCTGGTGGCATATCTCAAGTGGTAGAGTATCAGCTAAGCCAGAAAGTTTAGCAAGGTATGAGGCACTGAGTTCAAGCTATAGTAGTGGTACCAAAAAATAAATAGTTTATAGCCTGATTTCGTAGACCAAGCCAGTAAAATGAGGTTCAGTACTTAGAAGGACTTAGGTTCCAACTTGGAAGGACAATTCTCTTTTTCTATACAATTGAAGCTGAAAATATGAAAACTGGATCCCATCCAAGATTGCCTGAGAGTAAGCACAACACAGTACAAATTAGAAGAAAGCAGACCTAAGGTAAGCACAACACAGTACAAATTAGAAGAAAGCAGACCTAAGGCATAATAGAGAGAAAGAATTTTGTTATGCCTTGGATCGAATCATGTCTACAAACAATGCTAATTGCCATAATCATGTTATACTATTGAGTTTTATGAGCCAATATGTTTCTTAGTTTTCCTAAACTAATTTGAATTAGGAGTTTGAATAAATGCTGTCAAAATGTCACAAATAGAAGAGCATAGAATTTGGAATTCAACAAAATGTTTCTAATACATCTCAGATCCAGTTTTCACATCTAACAATGCCTTCCTCTGAGGCCTGCCCTGAGCACTAAATGAGATGCTATGTTCCATATGTTGGAGATTCTCTAATTATGCTGGTTCCTTTTTTATTGAATTTCCCTTGGGATGTAGATTGGTACGGCACCCAGGAATTCCCAGTGTCCCTTCTGTGCCTTTCATTAAAAGGTCTCCATTGACCCATGTGTGATGGGAGAGCACTGGGGGTTTAATTTGGAAATGGAAGGAGTATTTCCCACAGCTGATAACAAAATATCTCTCACCCAGTGTCACACAGTTGGGAAGCACTAACATTTGCTCGTAATAATGGTGTGAGCTATGGTGGCTCTTCCTGTGGCCTGTGCTTCTTGCTGCCTGTCAGCAGGATAGTGAAGATTATACTATGCATGCTCTGGTCACATGATGCTGTCCCCTTGGTCTTCTCAAACAAACTGTGTGGAATCTCCTCCATCGGCACTGAAGATTTACTTGCTTTTTCTGATCATAGTGGATTTACGTTAAGCAGCTTAATAATCAGACTGAATATAATTAGCTAATCATTTGTAGGATTATCAAGGCTAAAAAATCGACACAGTGAAATACAGTAAGTATGTTTCTGACTATCTAAATATCTGTATTAATAGAAGTGACCAGATTATACAATTCTAATGTACTTTCAAGGAAATATCCCTGGCATGAAGGATTAGAAATACGTTTAAGCTAAATTTAGAATTCAGGAAAAGTAATCTTACAGCTTACTTTCTCTTACTTTTTGCTTTAACTAAGCTTTTAAGCTGAATAAATTCAAGATGTTTAAACAGTTGAGTCTATATTAGTATGCTATGGTTCATTATAAAATACAGCTGTAGAATCATTGTCAAATTGCCCCTGAATACCTGCTTAGTCATAATGAGAAATCTCTAACAAAGGCAGGAATGTCTTTCTTACCTATTAAATTTTAGTTCTTTATCTATATTTATCTTCCTTTACCAAATCCTCAGCCCCATCTCTGACACATTGTGTTGATTCATGAAAACATCTTAATCTCCCCAGCAAAGGGCTACTTTCTATTGTCCACTAAGCTGTGTATAAAATAATCTTTTCCAGTGTCAAGATTTGAACTCAGAGCCTCACACTTGTGTTTACTTGCTCAGCTGGCACTCTAGCACCTGGAGTCACTACCACCACCTCCAGCCCGACTTTTTGCTGGTTAATTGGAGATGAAGTCTTATGAACCTCTTGCCCAGAGTGTCTTTGACCCATGATCCTCCAGATCTCAGCTTCCTGAATAACTAGAATTACAAAGATGAGCCACTGGTACCCAATTCAAACAACCTCTTGTAACTTTAAGATTTTCTTTCACTCATTGAAAAGTTTATTATAGTGTGCTTCAAAATGCTCCAAAATGGAGATTGTAATACACTGTATTAGTCCACCCATATAACTTTTAGACATTTCTTAAGCAGTTGGAATTTAGGAGAGGAGTTCTAGGAGTCAAACCCAGCATTTGTCTATACTAAATATACTCACACACTACCACTGAGCTATACTCATGGGAAATCAATCTCTCTCTCCTCTCTCTCTCTCTCTCTCTCTCTCTCTCTCTCTCTCTCTCTCTCTCTCTCTCCTCTTTCTCTGTCTTTCTCTCTCATATGCTTGTCCTAAGGCCTGGGCTGAGCACTGTCCCTCAGGATTTTGTTGTTGTTAAAAGCTAGTGCTCTATCACTTGAATCACAGCTCCACTTCTGGCTTTTTTCTTAGCAGTTAATTAGAGATAAGACTCTCACAGACTTTACTGCCCAGGCTGGCTTTGAACTGTAATCCTCAGATCTCAGCCTTCTGAGTAGCTAGGACTACAGGTGTGAAACATGGGCAGCCAGATTCTCTTTCTTGTCTTATTAAATACTATAAGAATTTGCCCCACCTACCCTCCCCTCATCTCTGTCTCAGCCCTGATAGTGCAAGATAAACTGTCAAAAATTACTTGTTGCAAAAGTTTCTGCATCTCTACCAAGTCTCTCTTCTTGAGAGTAGGTGTTTCACTTAAAGATTATTTATAGAAGAGATAGACCTAAAAACAAATGTCAGTAAAAACAGAAATACCAGAAAGATAGGTGACAGTTTTTCTTACTATCAATTTCACAATTCTCTTGACTAGGGAAGGAAATAATAGAGATGAGAAGAATCAAGTAAGACAGGTTTGGCCCTACCCCTCCTGCCTGCCATGATTTTTGAGTGATAAAAAACACCTTTGATAGGGTTAGGATCTTTCAGTAAAGGGAGGTTTGTGGCCTGCTTTTTGTCTAGACATCCCAGAGGCAACAAATCCTCAGAGGGCTGTTTTTTTTTTTTATGTTGATGTGTACTGGGGACTTGGTTTCTACTCCTTGAAGTTCTCCCTTGAATCTCAATGGTTATCATTTGGAACTACATGTCCCAGTGTGCCTTGTCAGTCAGGTTTCTGCTCAGGAGCTCCTAGTGGAAGGGGCTTTTGGGAGATCGTAAGGAAATGTTGGATAATAAGTATAGCAACATGAAAAAGAATGAAGCTGGACCGCTCCCTCACACCATGTTCACTTAAAAATGGATCAAGACTGAAATGTACCTACCAGAACTATAAAATTCTTTAAAGAAAATGTAGATTAGAGGTAAATCTTCATGATCTTAGATTTGGAAGTAGAATCATTGAAACAACACTAAAATCTCAAGCAACAAAAGAAGTTGAAGAGAAATTGTGCTTCATCAAAATTAAAAATGGTGGGGCTGGGGATATAGCCTAGTGGCAAGAGTGCTTGCCTCGGATACACGAGGCCCTAGGTTCGATTCCCCAGCACCACATATACAGAAAACGGCCAGAAGCGGCGCTGTGGCTCAAGTGGCAGAGTGCTAGCCTTGAGCGGGAAGAAGCCAGGGACAGTGCTCAGGCCCGGAGTCCAAGGCCCAGGACTGGCCAAAAAAAAAAAAATGGTTATGCACCAAGACCACATAATCAAAAAGTAAAAAGACAGCACACAACCTGGGAGAAAATATTTCATAATCATATATCTGGTAAGGGACTTGTATCTAAAATATGTAAGTGGTAAACCAGGCATTGATAGTTCACACCTATGATCCTAGCTACTCAGGAGGCTGAGATCTGAGGATTCCAGTTCAAATCCAACCTGGGCAGGAAAGTTCACAAGACTCTTATGCCCATTAACCACTCAAAAGCAGGAAGTAGAGCAGTGACTCAAGTGGTAAAACACTAACCTTGAGAAAAAAAAGATTAAGGCCAACACCCAGGACCAGCACAAAAAGAAAAAAAGAAAGAAAGAAAGAGGGGCTGGGGATTTAGCTCAGTGGAAGAGCGCCTGTCTGATGAGCGCATGGCCCCGAGTTTGGTCCTCAGCTCTGGAAAAAAAAACAAAACAACAACTATAAAAGACAGACAGAGAGGCTGGGGATATGGCCTAGTGGCAAGAGTGCTTGCTTCCCATACGTGAAGCCCTGGGTTCAATTCCCCAGCACCACATATACAGAAAACGGCCAGAAGTGGCACTGTGGCTCAAGTGGCAGAGTGCTAACTTCTGAGCAAAAAGAAACCAGGGACAGTGCTCAGGCCCTGAGCCCAAAAGCCCCAGAACTGGCACAAAAAAAAAAGACAGAAAGAAGGAAGGAAGGAAGGAAGGAAGGAAGGAAGGAAGGAAGGAAGGAATAAAGAAAGAAAGAAAGAAAGAAAGAAAGAAAGAAAGAAAGAAAGAAAGAAAGAAAGAAAGAAAGAAAGCCCAATAACAAAACAGACAAATTAGTCAAGAAGTTGAAAAGCTCTGGGCTTCAGTACCTTACGCTGATATTATCCTACCTACTTGGCAAGTGAAGATCTGGAGGAGGATTATAGTTTAAGCCAGCCAGAGGAAGAAAAGTCTTCATCTTCACTTATACAACAAATTAGTCAGGCTGAAAACATGGCTCAAGTGATGGAGCACCAACAAAGCAAATAGGACAAGCAAGCAAGGAGGAAGGGGAATGGAAAAGAAAAGAGAGGAAAGGAGAGGAAATTGAAAAGCATTTGAAGAGCTATAACCCAAAAGAAGATATGCACATAGCCAATAAACATAAGAAAAAATTCTCCACAGCATTAGCCATCGGGTAAATGCAAGTCAGAGTCACAATGGAATGTCATTTCATACTTACTAAGAAAGCTTCAATAATAAAAGGTGTTTAAGGACAAACAGTTAATAAGTGTTCATGAGAATGTGGAGAAATCAGAAGAGTCTTACATCACCCTCAAAATGTAAACTTGTGTAGTTGCTTTGGAAATCAGCATAACAAATCTTCAAAAAGTTAACCTTAACTTAAAGGGAATACCAAAATCGAGAGACACAGTGTAAAAAGACGAACAACTACAAAAGCAATACTTGCAAAACTGTTTAGTGTAAATCAACTGAACAACTGATGGGGGAAAAGGGAAAGGAGGAGGGGGGATTGAGGGAGGAGGTAACAAACAGTACAATAAATGTATGCATTGCCTAATGTATGAAACTGTAACCTCTCTGTACATCAGTTTGATAAAATGTTTTTAAAATTTTATTGATATTGTAATTAAACTTATAATAAAAGCAAAAAATAGTTAACCTTAGAGTTTTTATATTACTCAGATTCCATCTCTAAATATGTTCCTGACCTATAGACTTCCGGTCAAAACTCATGTGTATGTGTGTATGCATATGTGTGTGTGTGAGTGTGTGTGTGTGTGTGTGTGTGTGTGTGTGTGTGTGTGTGTGTGATATTGGAAATTAGGCTTAAGACCTTGTACATGCTCTCAAAAAGTTTTACCTTAATGGTAAAAGTATAGCCAAAAAGTGGAAATATCCCAAATAACTATTTGGTAAGTGGATAAATAAATTATGATAACTAAAAAACAATTCAATATTATTTAGCAAAACAAATGAAATTATGACACCTTCTGCATGAATGGATTATAATGTTGGAAGCATTCAGCTGAGTGAAAGAATCCAATTACCAGTGACCAAAATTTTGAGATTCAATATATTTTACATGATACTTACATTTACATGTATATGTATATATATAGTGTAGGCAAATTTAGAAAGATTTAAAAAACAATTGCATGGTTGCTCAAGACTGGGAGAAGGACTAGGGATTAAGGATGAAAGCAGAAAGAACTTCTTTAGGGGTGTAATTTAAACATTCTTAAACTTTATGTGGTGCTGGCTTCCTCTCTGTAAAAACACTGAAGGCATTGAATTCTACGCTGTAAACAGATGCACTGTGTGGCTCATATGCTATGTCTCAGTGCGTTTGTTTCAGCAAGTCTGAAGTGAAGGAGGGAAGCTGAGACACAGCCTTTGGCTCTGGCCCCAGGGATCTCTAGGAAAACACTGGCCTTGCAAGGCAAAAACCACAGGTTTGCCAGAACCAGGAATGGCCCGGTGGGTGTGGTTTTCTACCATATCAGTAGTAGTTTCTCAAAGTCCCTGGACCTGGACCAGCTTCATCATACCTCCTCTTTTTCTCTTTATCATCCTCTCCAATGATTCTTTAACTTTGTCCCCTCAGTTAAACTCCACTCTGATTCAAATCCTAAAGTGCTTTGTTTTCTAAAGTAAAAATCCTGATTGATTGTCTGGCAGGCATCCAGCTTACTTCTGTGTGCTCTGCCTAACACATTATTTATTCAGGCACTCATCCCTCTCCCCAATAACCAAGAAAGGAAAAGAACAGTAATTCCTCCCTCAACTTCAGTCTGATTTTGATCAAAGAGTAATCTTATTCTTTATGCTGAAAATTGCTTCAGAAATGGGCATGTGACTCAATTACACCAATGAAAGAAGAGAGTATTTTTTCCCAGACTTTTGGAGCACTCTGTTCCATTCTTAAGAAGCATGAATAACTTGTTGGATATAAAAAGGACATGCTAGTTGCTGATAGCAACTGTCATACAATCCAACCTTGTCATGAAGGTGGCTGGATAGAGTCAAGACTGGAGTCTTAACTTCCATCAGGAACCACTGGGTCTACACAGCCTGCAGCCCAACTGACCTCTTGAATTTACCTGACCAGGTAAAAATCACATCTTGATTCTTTGGGCCACCATGGTTTGTCACTGTCTCTAGAGGGAGAAGACTTGAGAAAATGCCCAAGTTTTCTTATAGCCTCAGAGTGGCACAAGACATCATCCAAAATGATACCTAAAAGCTGAAAACTGTGAGAGGGACCAGTGCACCTAGAGGAAGCTTGCAGACATGACAAGAGGATAAGGAAGCACAAGCAACAACCAGAGACCTCATAGGAATATGGATGTGACAGCTGACTCCACAAGAGGAGACTGACCCAAAACCATGTGGTACCACCATCACCACAAATGCATGGAGGACAATGATATCCAGGTGACACACTCTTCTCCCTTGACATTTCAATGCAGTTCAGGATCCTGCCCTCATTTCTCACACCTTGGAAAGGTAGTGAATTGATTCTGCTGATTTTCCACCATCAAATGCAATAGAAGTGTAAGATAAGGATACTCAGATCATAGAAAAAATAAATAGAATTATAGCTGAAAAAATTATAACCCTAGGAGTGTATATCCAATCATGCAGGACTTCTTAGGCCAGGTAGGAGCCATGGTTGTTTTGGTCATCTTCAGTGTCCTCGACCCATCCTGTGCTTGCCAGCCCTGCCCTCAGAGAGAGCCGGAGCCATCCTCACTGCCTCCTCCCCAACAGCCAATGCCCATCTGGAATTGTTCACTGCAGTCTCACACCTTCTCTTCTGCAGGTTTTATACTGAGATGGGGGTGGGTGTAGATCTGGCTCCTCAGCCAGCAGTAACCCTTCCCACCATGGTCTCTATCCAAATAAAGATATGTAGCTAGATGTCTTAGTCCTTTTTGTGCTGCTGTAACAAAAGAACACCGAGTAATTTGTGACCAATGTATTTTCCACACCTTTGATTCTATGAGGCTAGCAGTCCAGGGGGTAGTAGTTTGCAGAGGCCTTCTTGTTGTGTCATCACCTGCCAGACGGACAGAGAGAAGGCACGAGAGGGTGTGTGAACTCACTGAGTTATAACAGTCCACCCATGAGGGTGGGACCCTTCTAAGCTAAACACCTCATGTATCCTCACAGTGGCGGTTAAAGTTCAATGTGACTTTGGGAAAGAACCAATGTTCAAGCATTGCTATAGGCAAGAGAAATGTAGAGACATGCCCCTAAATTCTCATCTTCAGACCTATTCTTCCTTACACATCTTCCAAAGTCTTACTGTTCTAAATCTGATGTAAAGAATACATCTTAGGGGCTGGGAATATGGACTAGTGGCAAGAGTGTTTGCCTGATATACATGAAACCCTGGGTTTGATTCCCCAGCACCACATATATAGAAAATGGCCAGAAGTGGCACTGTGGCTTAAGTGGCAGAGTGCTAGCCTTGAGCAAAAAGAAGCCAGAGACAATGCTCAGGCCCTGAGTCCAAGGCCCAGGACTGGCAAAAAGAAAAAACAACAACATTTTAATAACAACTGGTGGATAATGTTCAGCTCACAGTTGGTCTCACTTGGCACACTACAAGTTTTTGTAAGTGCTCTAATGTAGTTGGATGTAGGCAAGTGCAGCACTCAACACAATTGCTTTCACAGAGGGTTCCTTTTTCTTTTGTTTGGACAATAGGCTTCGAATTCAGGGTGCACTTGCTAGGCAGCTACTTTACCACTTGAATCATGCCTCCAGCCCACTTGTTAAAGTTACCTTTTCATTGTCTGCCATTCTTGCCAATCTAGATAACAACTCTTATATTTGTGTCTCCCATCTGGCTAGGACAACAGGTGTGTACCACTTCATTGGTTGATGTGGCGTTGTACAGACATTTTGCTCAACTGGACTTGAATTACAATCCTCCTAACCTCATCTTCCCAAATAGCTAGGGTTACACACCTGTGCCACCATGCCCAGCATCATTCCTTGTTTCTTAACTTTCATTTTCCTTGTTTGTATTATAACATCTTAAAGCAAATTCCATTTTCTCAATGCTGTTATAGATTAGCCAAAGGAGAAACAAACTGATGCTAATTCAAATGCCTCAGTCCTGAGGATAAGAAATGTCCATATTTTGTTCCAGAAGAAAGAAATCACTATGAAAACAAGAATACTGAACAGAATAGAAAAATAAAGCTAAATATCAGATTGATGGGTTTGTATTTGACTTCTATTATTACACTTCTATTAAAGATGTCTAAATCCATTGTCTTACAGAAAATAATTTCATCTTTACATCACCATGAAGCTGGTTAAAATTGGTTTGGGAAGGGGGAAAGGAAATGAGAGAAAGCGATGGAAGGGCTAAGTCTGATCTAGGTATATTGAAAGTATATGTGGATATACAAATATTCAAAACAGTACTCCCTTATACTACTGATATGAATAAAACTGTAGCTTCGCATTTTCTCTCATATGTGAAAGCTAAAATTAGTTTATAAACACATAAGTAAATTTACTGGATGATATACAAGTGTATACAAATATATTAACTTAAATACAGTAAACTAAGGGGGAAATGCAGTGTAGACCCTTAGAAAGGCAAAATAAACACCAAGAAATGGGAACTTGAAAGGGATATATGGAGCTCAAGCAGAGAGGGGTACATGAATGAAGAGAAGGGAAAGAGAATGCACTCAACAAATTCAATATATAACCTACAAAATTAATAAAAGTGAGGGAAGGGGGTGTTGGGAGGGATTGGTGAGAATGTTGAGAGGGGTGACATTGATCAAGATGAATCATATTCATAAACTGCATGGTTGGATGACAACTCCATTGACAATTTTAAATGTAGGAAAAAATTAAAGATATTCTGTAACTGACCATTTGCTAGAAAATATTACTGAAAGAAAGCGATCAATGTTTACTAAGTTCCCAAAACGTTCAATTGTTTATTTCTTTTTTTTTTTTTTACAAGTTCACATGGCATGTTGAGAATAATTACAGCAGTGGTATAACTCTTGTTTCCATAACGTGGAGTTCATTTCACTTGACATCTTCTTATGTCATATGGATGTAGCTATTGGGGTATTTTGGTCTTCTACCACGACTAGCCTATTCATGTACTAGCTATTCTCTATGAGGGACACCATAGGGTTTATGTTTCTTTGGGTCTGGGTCACTTCACTTAGTATGATTTTTTCCAAGAGCTTCCATTTCCTTACAAATGGGGCAGTGTCATTCCTTCTGATGGAGGCATAGAATTCTATTGTGTATATGTATCACATTTTCCTGATCCACTCATCTACTGAGGAGCATCTAGGTTGGTTCCATGTTTTAGCGATGACAAGTTGTGCTGCGATGAACATATTTGTGCTGGTGGCTTTAGTGTGGTCTTGCTTGTAGTTTTTTGGGTAGATGCCCAAAAGTGGGGCTTCTGGGTCGTAGAAGAGCTCTATGTTTAGCCTTCTTAGGAACCTCCATGCTGCTTTCCAGAGGGGTTGAGCAAGTTTGCATTCCCACCAACAATGTACTATGTAGTGGAATTCCCTTTTGGCCATATCCCCTACAGCATTTGTGTTATTATTAGATTTCCTGATAATAGACATTCTTACTGGGGTGAGGTGGAATTTCTATGTTGTTTTGATTTGCATTTATTTTATAGCCAGTGATTATGCACTTTTTCATCTGACTCTTGGCCATTCTCATTTCCTCTTCAGAGAAGTCTTTTTTTTAGGTCTTTAGCCCATTTGTTGAGAGGGCTGTTGGTTCTTTGATTGTTTGTTTTGGAGGAGTTTAACTTTTTGAGTTCTGTGTATACTTTAGATATCAGGCCTTTGTCCATTGTATGGCTGGTGAAGATCTTTTCCCAATCTGTGAACTTTCTATTCATCTTTGAAGCTATATCCGTTGCCCTGCAGAAGCTCTGCAGTTGGATACAGTCCCATTTGTCCAGCCTTTCTTTGATTTGTTGCATTTCTGGGCCTTTGTTTAGGAAGTTTCTTCCAGTGTCAAGGAGTCCTAGAGTTTCTCCTGTTTCTTCTTGTAGAGTTTTCAGGGTGTCTGATTCTATTTCCACATCTTTGATCCATTTGTAGTTGATTTTGGTGCAGGGTGATAGATAGGGGTCTAGTTTTAGTTTGCTACAGGTGTTGACCCAGTTTTGCCAGCACCATTTGTTGAAGAGGCTGTCTTTGTTCCAACCTATATTTTTAGCTTCTTTGTCAAAGTTTAGGTAGCTGTAGGTCTGTGGGTTCATTTCTGGGTCTTCAGTTCTGTTCCATTGGTCCTCAGGCCTGTTCTTGTGCCAGTACCAAGCTGTTTTTTATTACTATAGCTTTGTAGTACAATTTAAAGTTTGGTGTTGATATTCCTCCTGCACTGTTCTTTCTTTTTTTTTTTTTTTTTTTTTTTTTTTTTGGCCAGTCCTGGGCCTTGGACTCAGGGCCTAAGCACTGTCCCTGGCTTCTTCCCGCTCAAGGCTAGCACTCTGCCACTTGAGCCACAGCGCCGCTTCTGGCCGTTTTCTGTATATGTGGTGCTGGGGAATCGAACCTAGGGCCTCGGGTATACCGAGGCAGGCACTCTTGCCACTAGGCTATATCCCCAGCCCCTGCACTGTTCTTTCTATTCAGGGTTTTTTATTGTTCCATATGAATTTCTGAATTGCTTCCTCTATTCCATTGAAGAATGATGTTGGGATATTCATGGGCATTGCATTGAATTTGTAGATAGTTTTTGGTAATATAGCCATTTTCAAGATGTTAATCCTCCCAATTCAGGAGCATGGGAGGTTTTGCCATTTCCTTAGTTCTGCCTTAATTTCCTTTTTTAGGTTTTTAAAGTTCTCATCATAGAGTTCTTTTACTTCTTTGGTTAAGGTATTTTATGTTATTTGAGGCTATTGCAAAAGGTGTTGCTTTTCTGATTTCAGCCTCGTTCTTCAGGTATTTAGCATATATAAAAGCCATTGATTTTGAGGATTTATTTTATATCCTGCTACTTTGCCAAAGTTTTGGATCAGCTCTAGTAGCTTGGGAATAGAGTCTATGGGGTTCTTTAGGTATAGGATCATGTCATCTGCGAAGAGAGAAAGTTTAACTTCATCTTTTCCTATTTGGATCAAACTGGATTCATCCCAGGGATGCAAAGTTGGTTCAATATATGCAAGTTAATTAATGTAATCCACTACATCAACCAGAGCAAGGTAAAGAATCAAATGGTTATATCTCTAGATGCAGAAAAGGCATTTGATAAAATCCAGCACCCATTTATGATAAAAGCCCTGGAAAAACTGGGATTCCAGGAAACATTCCTGAATATAATAAAGGCAGTCTATGACAAACCAACAGCAAGCATAATTCTAAACAGTGAAAAGCTAAAACCATTCCCTTTAAAATCAGGAACAAGACAGGGATGTCCACTCTCTCCTCTCCTCTTCAACATAATACTAGAATTCCTAGCCAGAGCAATTAGGCAAGAAGAAAACATAAATCTATTTACTTCTTGTGCTAGCTATTACAATGTTCTCAATCGATACATAAATAGCAATTATGGACCTACCTATTACAAAGACATTTAAGTTAAAATTATACTTATTTAATATGATGTCAGCAAAAACTTCAGTTTCTGCATAGGTTTGTTTCCTAATAATAAATTTTTCTCTCACTATTTGAAGGTTAATTGCAGTTTACAGAATGTTGACTAAACTTGCTGTCCAACTGTTTGTCATTGGTTGGTATTACTAAAGGAAGTATTACTTGTTAAAGATGGAAGGGACATTCTGATTCAAAGGGCAGCAGGCAGGACTGTGGCCTCAGAAGTATCACTCCAGTCTCTTGCAGTGAGGCAGTGAGGATGAGCTCAACTCTAAATCCAAGCAGGACAAGGGGTGCTTTGTAACCAAGGAGCATGGTGCATGCTGGTGGACAGAAAATGTTCAGAGGAAGCTTCCGGGAAGCAGTTTCCGTAGGCTGACTTGACAGGATTGTCCCTGAGGAAGAAGAGTTGAGCAACTGCCAGGATGGCCAGATACCCACTGTGGGGAATTTTCTCTAAATGGACATCACAGCATTCTTGCTCAGAGTGGCTTCCACCAGCACTGGGAAGAAAACTCAGTCAAACCTAGCCAAGCAGAGGCCTCAGAGCAACCTGACTGTCTTGAACAAACCCAGAAAAAGCAAGAGAAGGGGCAACACTGCTGAAAAAGAAATGCACTCATTACCTGATTTACATTACCCCTCACCTTTACAATAACAATAAAAATAAATAAATATGAAATAATTGCAAGAAAAGAGTTTTGTTTCTCCTTTTATTATATGTGCTAGAATGATTTTTTTTAATCCACATATGTTAATTCTATTTACAAGGTTTGTCATAACAGGCTGATTTTACCTAACAACATAATGAGAGTTAATCAATTCAGACACCACTTGATTGAGCCCAAATTATTCCAACCTGTGTTGAAAGTAATGGAAGATATTTTCTTAAATCAACCTACCTTAACATTTGAATCATAACTTGTATAGATGTATTTAAATAGACAAGTCTAACAGATTAATTTTAAAATGCAGTGTCAGGTAGAGTTTCTGACATGCAGGTGCAGATAAATGCAGAGGTTTCTGGGCTTCAGGAAGGCTCTGATGGAGCACGGATTCCAGAAAGCTATAGGTGGTTAGCACGAAGAAGAGAAGGAAGCAGACATGTGTGTCCACAGCTTTCTCTAGTACCTGGCTGGGCACTACAGCCCTAGGCTCTACTAAAATACTAATCACAATCCAGATTATAAAATGTAAACAGAAAGATATGGAGTCAAGCACTGGTGTCTCACATCTATAACTCTACTCAGGAGGCTGAGATCTGAGGATCATGGTTCAAAGCCAGCCCAGGCAGGACAGTCCATGAGACTCTTATTTACAATTAATTACCAAAAAGCCAGAAAAGAAGCTGTGGCTCAAAGTGGCATAGCACTAGTCCTGAGCAGAGAAATTCAGAGATAGTGCCTCGGCCCTAAGTTCAAACCACAGGACCAATGTACACTAAAACATACTATATCTTCAGTATGATAATGAAGGAATGTCCTGAAGCATGCAGACAGAACATGTAGAGAGTAACCAGTCCCTGTGGAGTGGAAAGATGATGTGGGCTACATAGTGGCAAAATCAAAAATCTTTTATTAGATTTTCTAAAGTGCTTGACTATATTGAGAGGTTCTTTCATTCTCTCTTTACCTTTCAACTGTCTCTCATACATGCACAGACACAGACACATCAATAGCAAAGAAACTTTTTATTTTTTATATATGTATTTTTTATTATCAAACTGAATTACAGAGAGGTTACAGTTTCATACATTAGGCATTGGATACATTTCTTGTACTGTTTGTTACCTGGTCCTTCATTCCTCCTCCCTCTTCCCCCTTTCCCTTCCCCCCCCCCCATGAGTTGTTCAGTTCATTTACACCAAACAGTTTTTCAAGTATTGCTTTTGTAGTTGTTTGGTTTTTTTTACCCTGTGTCTCTTGATTTTGGTATTCCCTTCCAACTTCCTAGGTCTAATAGCAGTATTCCCGGTTTCCAATATACCCAGATAAGATACAGAGAAAGTGTAGGTACAACCACAGGAAGGTGATACAAGATCATCAATAATAGAGGCTACAATTACATATGGCACGTTGAAAGTAGTTACAACAATCGTTTCCATAACATGGAGTTCATTTCACTTAGTATTATCTTACGTGTTTGTAAGGGTATAGCTATTGGGCTCCTGTGATCCTCTGCTGTGACTTGCCTAAATCTGTGCTAATTATTCCCTATAAGGGAGACCATAGAGTCCATGTTTCTTTGGGTCTGGCTTACTTCACTTAGTATAATTTTTTCCAGGTCCTTCCATTTCCTTACAAATGGGGCAATGTCATTCTTTCTAATAGAGGCATAAAATTCCATTGTGTATATGTACCACATTTTCCTGATCCATTCATCTACTGAGGGGCATCTGGGTTGGTTCCAGATTCTAGCTATGACAAATTGTGCTGTGATGAACATTGTTGTGCTGGTGGCTTTAGTGTGATTATGTTTGTGGTCTTTTGGATAGATACCCAAAAGTGGGGCTGCTGGGTCATAGGGGAGTTCTATGTTTAGCCTTCTGAGGAATCTCCATACCACTTGCCAGAATGGCTGAACCAGTTTACATTCCCACCAACAATGTAGTAGGGTTCCCTTTTGGCCACATCCCCTCCAACAGTTGTTATTGTTAGTTTTCTTGATATAGGACATTCTTACTGGGGTGAGATGGAATCTCAATGTTGTTTTGATTTGCATTCCTTTTATGGCCATTGATGTAGAGCACTTTTTCATATGTCTCTTGGCCATTCCCATTTCCTCATCAGAGAAGTCTCTTTTTAAATCTCTAGCCCACTTGATGAGGGGGCTATTGGTTCCTTGCAGTTTTGTTAGCAAAAACAATCCTAAGCAGAAAGAACAGTGCTGGAGGAATTACAATACCCAACTTAAAGCTGTATTATAAAGCTATAGTAATAAAAACAGCTTGGTATTGGCACCAGAACAGGCTTGAAGACCAATGGAACAGAATTGAAGACCCAGAAATGAACCCACAGAACTACACCTACTTAATCTTTGATAAGGAAGAAAGCCTCTTTAACAAATGGTGCTGGCAAAGCTGGTTCAACACATGCAACAAACTAAAACTAGATCCTTATATATCACCCTGCACCAAAATCAATTCCAAATGGATCAAAGACTTAGAAATCAAAACAGACACCATGAAAACACTAATCAAAGGAGTAGGAGAAACACTTGGGCTCCTTAGCACAGGACAGAACTTTCTTAACAAAGACCCAGAAAGGCTACAAATCAAAGAAAGGATGGATAAATGGGACTGCATCAAACTGCAGAGCTTCTGCAGGGCAAAGGACATAGCTCACAAGATAAACAGAAAATCCACAGATTGAGAGAAGATCTTTACTGGCCATTCAATGGACAAAGGCCTCATATCTAAAATATATGCAGAACCAAAGAAACGTTTTAAAGTATAGAATTAACAGATACAGTGACAAGGAGATAGAAGGAACGAATGTTAGTGCTCTGTTGACAGTAGGGTGATTACAATTAACAGGAATGTGGATGAGGCCTGGTGATACATACCTGTAAATCCAGCTACTCAGGAGGCAGAGGTAGAAGGATGTTAGTAAAAGACTAGCTGGGACAATAGCATCACATTCTATCTGTAAAACAAAATAAAAAGACAAAAGGACTGGGGATATGGCTCAAGTGGTAAACCACTTTGCCTAGCAAGAACTAGGCCCCAAATTCAATCACCAGTACCACAAATAAAAAAAATAGTGATGTACTGTATATTCCAAAGTACCTACTAAGATTTTTTTTGTTTTTGTTTTTGTTTTTTTGGCTGGTCCTGGGTCTTGGACTCTGGGCCTGAGCACTGGCCCTGGCTTCTTTTTGCTCAAGGCTAGTACTCTACCACTTGAGCCACAGCGCCACTTCTGGCCATTTTCTGTGCTGGGGAATCGAACCTAGGGCTTCATGTATGGGAGGCAAGCACTGTTGCCACTAGGCCATATCTCCAGCCCCTACTAAGATGTTTTTGAATTCTCTTATAACAACAAAACCATAAGTGTACAATAGTCCTGTTTTTTATCTTAATTTGGTTATTATATATAATTATCATTTGTATCCTGTAAGTATATACAATCATTATGCATTAACTAAAAGAAGTAAATTATAACTCCTGGCAAGTTAAGTTACATATGAAAAAATTGTAGGATACTGTGAAATATACCTGTGAATAATACTTACATAGACATCCTAATTTTAACATTGGATATTGCTAGAACTAAAATATGGCCAGCAAAAGGGAACCCTACCATACTGTTGGTGGGAGTGCAAACTTGTTCAACCACTCTGGAAAAGAGTATGGAGATTCCTCAAAAGGCTAAACATAGAGCTCCCTTATGACCCAGCAACCCCACTTTGGGGCATTTACCCAAAAGATTACCATACTAAAGCTACCAGCACAACCATGTTCATTGCATCACTATTTACCATAGCTAAAATATGGAACCAACTTAGATGCCTCTCAGTAGATGAATGGACCAAAGAACTGTGGCATATATACACAATGGAATTCTATGCTTCTATCAGAAAGAATGAGTTATACTCATTCATAAGAAAATGGAAAGACTTGGGAAAAAAAATCATACTAAGCAAAGTAAGCCAGACCCACAGAAACATAGACTCTGTGGCTTCCCTCATTGCTAATTAGTTTATGTTTAAGATGTCCTAGCAGATGATCACAATAGCTCAGTAGCTATGTACATATGATCATGTAAGATGAAGCTAAACGAATGAGCTTCCCAGTTATGAAAACAAGCGATTTATCATTGTTATTATTATTTCTAACATACTATATGAAATTATTTATTTTCCTTTTGTTTATCTTCCCTATGGTTTAGCCCCTGTTGTCTCTGTATTTGATTTTGGTGCCCTGGGTGTTTGTCTGACTCAAGGAAGGGAAGAGAAGGGAAGGAAAGGGAAGGGAAGGGAGGGGAAGGGAAGGGAAGGGAAGGGAAGGGAAGGGAAGGGAAGGGAAGGGAAGGGAAGGGAAGGGAAGGGAAGGGAAGGGAAGGGAAGGGAAGGGAAGGGAAGGGGAACATCAAAATGGTGAGACAAAGGGTAAAAGGCAAGCCAATGCATTAGCAATACTTACAAGACAACCTAACTGTAAACTAACTGGGGGGAGGAATTGGGGAGGAGGAAAGGTGGGAAAAAATGAGGGAGGAGGTAACAAATTTGACAAGAAATGTACTCACTACCTTATATACATAACTGTAGCCCCGCTATACATCCCCTTGACAATTTAAATTTTTTTTTAAAAAACTCTAAAAAACTATGGCCTGGGTTGAGAGTAGGTGGAATGCATACACGTGGCATGTGGTGTACTCTTCAGTGGGAGGAAGGAGATGGGTTGGGGTTAGAGGAGAGTATAAAAAATATAAATCCTGTCTTCTCTATTTGGAAGATAAACATCTGGGGGGGGGAGTAAAAACAAAGCTTACATAGACAAAGAAATGTATTTGCTTGAAAATATGGTTGTTAATACCAGTGAAAACTACTTAAAATGTTAGAAGTATTGACTTTGGGAGCAGGAATCAGAAACATTCTAGGAAGGAAAAAGCAGAGGACCTTTGGTAAAAGCTAGTAGAGCTGAGCATATCTGTGTGTAACTTTCTCATCACAAAGAAACAATAAGTGCTTGAATAAATGTTTAGCCATAAGGATAAAGTAAATGTCTTGAGTTATCAAAATATGATGCAAAAATGTGTTACATGTTATCTGTACCTTAGAAGGATGTACCTATTCATTTAAAGACAGTACTGTTAATTTAAAAAATTCTTTTAAAATTTTAAAAAATAAGGTAGAATTACTTCTAGATCCTTCCCAAAGACTACACTATTGAGATTTTATTCAATTTTTAAAATTTTATTATTAAGTAGTTGTACAAACAAGTTACTGTTCTATTAGAATTGAATTGAGTCCAGAAAAATAAAATTCAGGGAAAACTGGCAACTTTAGAAATCTAAATATTTCCCTCTAGAAGCATGATCTCTATCCTCAAGTGGAGTTTTCGCCATTTTCCTATGCATTTTCTATCAGTAACATCTGTTAAACACAGCATAACATTTTTGCTATTATGGTGAAAGTTTTTCCCCTTGTATAACTGATTGTGCCTGGTGCACACGAACTCCATGTTCTTTCTTAAAAATCATCATCTTTTTCAACTGATTACCTTCCATTTTCTAGTTAGAAAATCAAATAGACACACCAAAAATAGAAATTGTGTTTAATTTTCCTTTCCACTCCTTCTATCTACTCCATTGCATTGGTTAATATACATTAAACAACAGTTTACTGAGGGTAATAACTTGCTACATTGTTCCCCACTTGAATGAGAATACTGCTTTTTCCAACATGAATTTTCCATTGTTCATCTACTTCTCCCCCATCTAGCACTTTTCTGATCTAAATATTTCCTGTTCTTCATCATATTAGTTTGGGTTTATATCAGAACTAAGAATTATCTGGGAAAGCGGCCCCGGTGCTGGCAAATGGAACCACAGATCATCAGCAACCACAGAAGCAACAGTGGAAAAGTCCCACAAGGAGTGCAGAGAACAGACAACAGGAGCTCCACAGGCCCCAGACTGCGTGCAGATCAGGACTAGCCAACAACAGCAGGGGAATCGGGCGCCACGAACAGGGAGAACCAGGACCACCACCACCAAATGATCAATCGCCACACCCCAGCCCGGAAAAGCCCACAGCAGCGCAGGACACACACACAATCCAGGACTAGTAAGTTTCCCAGTGTCCCCACCGCCCCCCCCATGGGAGATCAGCTCTAGCAGAGACCCCAAACCTCATGTAGAGCTCATCACAAGGGGACAAAGAAGCTAGAGCTCCCTCCCTCTCCCTGCCTACCCCGACGGGACAAAAGAGCCCCATATCTGGTGGCTCTAGGACCCTACAGCTTCTGGGAGGACACAGGAGCTAGCAGAGGCAGAGCAGCGCCCAACAAAGACACCTTAGGGCAGCTCCCCCAAAGCCCTAGCTGGGGAGCCTGAATCTGTCCACATCAGCACCCCCAGCAGTGACCCGGGGACTGGTAGGCATTTGAACACCACCTGAGGCACCCTGGTCTGTGCAGGCTTTTTGAACAACAGTCACAGGCTTGCTGGTGTGCCCAGCAGGGTCACCTGGGCCCAAGCACACACACCCTCACAGTGGAGGCACAGAGTCCGTGGACACCAACCCATGCCCAGACACTGGAACCTGCTGGGGACCATGCATACTGCCCCCACAGTAGATTCACGAGAGGGCACAAGTACCCTCCAACAATCCAGGGCAGTGCATCCCCAAAAGAAGCACAGGAGCACACACACACGCCCCTCAGAGGGTCAGCGTGGGTTGGCATGCTAGCCCTTCAGCAGGAGGAGCTCATGCCCACCCCACCCACCCCCCTTGCGGGAGCACACAAGTGGGGAAGCTGCTCCTCAGCAACAATGCCCACTCTGATAGGTGCACTCCACACAGGTGGGCAGGCCACCCCTCACAGCAACACCTGCTCTGACAGGAACACTCCCCACAGGTGGGAAAGCCACCCCTCAGCGGCAATACTCAATCTGAGAGGTGAGCTCTCTTGACCCACAGCAACTAGAGGGGAAAGAATCAAAGAAGAGAAAAGTCTCCATGCCACACTGAATCAGCAACCTGTGAACCCCCAACAGGGGCCCACAAGGTTCAGCACAACACAGTGGCAGAGCACAGTCCTGCAGAGAAAGACACAGAACCTACCCACCCCTAACTGTGGTGAGAGTAACTGCCTTGGCAAAAACCAAGACGGTCATGCTCACCCATAGGGCAGCAAGGTTCAACAGATGAACTCAAACCAGAAGCCAGGATACAAACAAGTCCCAGCTGATGGACCAGCGGGAACCAGCCCAAAGCCAAGCCAAGGCCACCACCTACAGGCCCCTGAAAGTGCAAAAACTCCAGATGCATAAATCACAAAGAAATATTACAAATTTCATGAAAGGTCAAGCCAACTCACTAGCTCCAAAAAGTAGCATGACTGAGGAGGAGATGGAGAATAAAAAAAGAACTGAGGCTACGATAGCAGAAATGATTGGAAGCCTCGGGGACAAATTCAGAAAACAATTCCAGGAGTTTAGAATGGAAGTCTCGAAGGAGCTTCAGGAAGTCAAGAAAGAAATGGAAGCAAAAATAGATACAGACTACTTCTTTGTTAAAGAAGACCTTAACATCCTGAGAAATGAAATGCATGAAAAAATAGATTCAAAATACAACTCATTAAAAGAAGAAATTACTACAATGAGAGCTGATCTGGCAACCATAAACAGCTTACTTGCCTTGATGCAAACCACACTCAAAGCCACATCACAAAGAATTGATCATCTTGAATCTCGAGTCTCTCTTTTGGACGATGAGTCAGCTGATAAGGACCAGAAGATTACTGCACTCCAAGAAACTGCCAAACTTCAGGGCAGACTAATCCAGGAGATAGTGGACAGGGAGAAGAGATATAATCGGCGTATAATCGGAATAGATGAAGGAGAGGAGTACCAGAGCAGAGGTATATACAACACATATTCAATAGAGTTATTGCAGGGAACTTCCCCAATCTCACCTCATCCAAATAACAGAAGCATATAGGTCACCTGGCAGACCAGACCCTAGAAAATCCTCTCCTAGGCACATAATTACGAAGGCCTCAGATCTCAAGAATAAAGAGCAAAGTTTGAACGCAGCCAAAATGAAGAAAGAACCATATTACAATAGAAAAAAGATTAGAATCACGGCAGACCTCTCCACACAAACTTACAACGCATGAAGAGCCTGGAATAACACAATCCAAGTCCTCCAGGCCAACAACTGCCAACCCAGAATTAGATACCCAGCAAAATTAGAATTCACCTTCGAGGAAAAAACCAGAGGAACTAAAGGATTATGTTAATTTAAAAAAAAACAGCCTTACAGCGAATTCTAAGAGGGGAACCCCACCCAACAGAAAGCGTACAGAACCCCCAGACAGAAACAGAAACTACAATAGCCAGAGCCCAACAGGAAGAGCAACTCAATAAAGACAGGAAAGAAGGGAGAGGAAACACAGCCTAACAGGAAAATGGAATGGAGAAAACCATACTTATCCAAGATCTCCTTGAATATAAATGGTATAAATTCTCCAATAAAGAGGAGCAGACTGACAAAAGTGGATCTGTAAATGAAAAATTGCTATCTGTTGTCTTCAAGAGACCCATCTTACAGCAAGGGACAAGAACAGGGTCCAAATGAAAGGATGGAACAAGATCTTCCAAGCAAACGCACCTACTAAAATGGCAGGGGTAGCCATCCTTATTTCAGACAAGCTAGACTTCTCATTAAAATCAGTTCAAAAAGATAAAGAAGGGCACTACATTTTAATACAAGGAAAATTCCAGAATCAAGATATCACAGTGGTAAATTTATACTCATCAAACAAAAGAGGCCATAAATATATCAAAAAAATTCTCTCAGAACTACAGAACATGATAGACCCAAATATAATCATAGTGGGAGACTTTAATACTCCACTCTCTCCAAGAGACAGATCCAACACACAGAAGGTTAGCAAGGGAGCCAAAGACCTAAGTAACACCATATTCCACATGGATCTGACAGATCTGTACAGAGTTTTTCACCCTACAGAGACCCAATACACATTCTTCTCAGCAGCCCATGGAACATACTCCAAAATAGATCATGTCATAGTCCACACAAAGAACTTCAGCAAATACAAGAGTATTGACATTATCCCATGCATTTAATCTGATCACAGTGGAATCAAGGTAACCCTCAATAACAAAGGATACCACAGAGGCTACACAAATACTTGGAGGCTAAACCCCTCACTGTTATCTAAAACTTGGGTCACAGAACAAATTAAGGACAAAATTAATGAATTCATAAGCCACAACGACAATGAAAATACATCACAAAGAAACCTATGGGATACAGCTAAGGCAGTGCTGAAGGGCAAGATCATTGGCCTCAGCACACACATTCAAAGAATGGAATCAGAACAGGTAAATAACCTCATGATGCAGCTAAAACATCTGGAGAAACAAGAAAAAATTGAATCTAAAACGACTAGGAGGAGAGAGATCACAAAAACTAAAGAAGAGATAAATCTGATTGAAAATTGAAAGACCATTCAACAAATAAATAAAACTAAAAGCTGGTTCTTTCAGAAAATAAATAAAATTGACAGACCCCTCACAAGACTTACAGAAAAAGGAAGAGATTCATATCCGTAAGACCAGGCACTCCACCGGACAAATTACAAAAAATACACAGGATATTCAAACAATCATAAGGAACTATTTCCAGAACCTCTACTCACTAAAGAACAATAATTTTACAGAAATGGATCAATTCTTAGAGAAGTATAAGCTTCCCAAACTGAATCAAGAAGAAATAAATCAACTAAATAAACCAATAACTTACAGCAAGATACAGAAGGTAACCAAAAGCCTCCCAACAAAGAAAAGCCCAGGCCTGGATGGATTCAGCAACGAATTCTATAAAACCTTTAGTGAGGAGCTAATACCAATACTCCTCAAACTCTCCGCGAAATAGAAACAGAGGGAGAAATCCCAAACTCATTCTATGAAGTTAATATTATACTCATCCCCAAATGAGGCAAAGATCCAACAAAAAAAGAGAACTACAGACCAATATCACTAATGAACACAGACGCAAAGCTCCTCAACAAAATATTAGCTAACAGGATCCAGAAACTGATCAAGAAAATCATACATCATGACCAAGTAGGCTTCATCCCACAGTCACAAGGATGGTTCAACATCCGTAAATCAATCAATGTAACTCACCACATAAACAGAACTAAAATCAAGAATCACATTGTTATCTCAGTCGATGCTCAAAAAGCCTTTGACAAAATACAACATCCATACTTATTAAAAGCTCTGGAGACAACAGGAATAGATGGAACATTCCTCAAAACAATAAAAGCCATATACAACAGACCAACTGCTAACATCGTATTAAATGGGGAGAAACTAAAATCATTCCCCCTTAACTCAGGAACAAGACAAGGATGCCCACTCTCCCCACTTCTTTTCAACATAGTGCTGGAATCCCTAGCCATAGCAATAAGGCAAGAGGAGGACATCAAAGGGATCCACATCGGCAAGGAAGAAATCAAGTTATCCCTATTCACAGACGACATGATCTTATTATAACTGAAGGACCCAAAAAAGTCAGTACCCAAACTCAGCAGCTTTTCTGTACACCAGCAATGTACAAGCAGAAAAGGAAATTATGGAATAATACCATTTACAGTAGCCAAAAAAAGAATAAAGTACCTAGGGATCAACCTAACCAAAGACGTGATGGACCTATTTAATGAGAACTATAAAAATCTAAAAAGGGAAATCAAAGAAGACACAAGGAGATGGAAAGACCTCCCATGCTCATGGGTAGGCAGAATCAATATAGGGAAAATGGCAATATTGCCCAAAAATGTTATACAAATTCAATGCAATCCCCATCAAGGTCCCAGCTACATTCTTCACTGAAATAGAGAAACCAATCCATAAATTCATATGGAACAGCAAAAGAATAGCCAAAGCAATTCTAGGCAAAAGAAGTAGTGCAGGAGGTATCAAAATACCAGATTTCAAGCTCTATTATAGAGCCATCATAACAAAAACAGCCTGGTGTTGGTATAAAAACAGACCTGAAGACCAATGGGATAGAATAGAAGACCCAGAAATAAAGCCACATTCTTACAATCAGCTGATATTCGACAAAGGAGCTAAAGACATACAATGGAAAAAACAGAGCCTCTTCAACTACTGGTGCTGGGAAAACTGGGCAGTCATATGTAGAAAACTTGAAGTAGACCCTAGCCTATCACCATGCACCAAGATCAACTCAAAATGGATCAAGGACCTCAACATCAGACCTGAATCCTTGAAACTACTGAAGGACAGAGTAGGAAAGACGCTAGAACTTACAGGCATAGGAAGGAACTTCCTGAATAGAGTCCCAGGGGCATAACAGATAGAGGAGAGACTTGAAAAATGTTAACTACTGCAAAATAAAAAGTTTCTGCACAGCTGAAGACATAGCCACCAAACTAGAAAGACAGTCAACCATATGGGAAAGGATCTTCACCAGCACAGCAACAGACAAAGGCCTAATATCCGTCATCTACAGAGAACTCAAAAACTAACCCCCTCCAAGCCCAGTAAACCAATTATTAAATGGGCAAAGGAGCTAAAGAGAGACTCCACAGGAGAAGAGATAAAAATTGGCAAAGAAACATATGAGGAAATGTTCAACATCCCTGGTAGTAAAGGAAATGCAAATAAGAACAAGCCTGAGATACCACCTCACCCCAGTTAGAATGGCCTATACTCTGAACTCAGGCAACAACAAATGCTGGAGGGGATGCAGAGAAAGAGGAACCCTTCTCCACTGTTGGTGAGAGTGCAAATTAGTACAACCACTTTGGAGAACAGTAGGGGGGTTCCTCATAAAGCTCAGCATAGACATACCCTATGACCCAGCCATACCACTCCTAGGCATATATCCTGAACAACAGGTCTCAGAATATCAAAAAGACATCTGCACATCCATGTTTATCACTGCACAATTCACAATAGCCAAAATATGGAAACAACCCAGATGCCCCTCTACAGATGAATGGATCCAAAAAATGTGGTACCTATACACAATGGAATACTACATAGCGATTAGAAATGATAAAACTTTGGCATTCACAGGGAAATGGTCAGAACTTGAACAAATAATGTTGAGCGAGACAAGCCTAGAACACAGAGAACAGAGGGTCATGGTCTCCTTGATATATGATTGTTAGGGTGGGTGGTGGGGACAGTAGAGACCATTTCTGTGAAACAAAAAACTTCTTGTCAAATGGTATTTCCACAGGTTTGAGTCAGCGACCTTACATTATGTCTCTAAAACCAAACAATTACTAAACATAAAAATGTCTAAAATAGACCTCTCAGTGGATCACAATAGCTCAACAGCTATGTATATATGATCATATAAGACAAGGATAAGCAAACTCTATTGTTGACATTATATTTAAAGTTCTAGGTGAATTTCCTTCGGCGTACGGCACATGGCTACTGTATATGATTTTGGTACACTGGGTATTGTATATATGCCTTCCTGATCTAGGGAAGGGAAAGAAAAACGAGGGTGTAAGATATCACAAGAAATGTACTCACTGCCCTATTATGTAACTGCACCCCTTTTGCACAACACCTTGTCAACAAAATTTAATTAATAATAATAATAAAAGAATTATCAATGACAATAAAAATAAGTTGGATAAATGGATCAGTAGGTAAAAAGGAAACCAACTTCAGGGACTTTGTTTCTCTCTTTTTCTCTTCCTCCTCCACTCTTTTATTCTCCCCTTTTCCTCTCTCTCTCTCTTTCTTTCTCTCTCTCTCTCTCTCTGTCTCTCTCTGTCTCTCTCTGTCTCTCTGTCTCTGTCTCTGTGTGTGTGTGCTGGTATTGGGGCTTGAACTCAGGGAATAGGCACTGCCCCTTAGCTTTTTCACTCAAGGCTGATGCTCCACCACTTGGACTTCAGCTCCACTTCTGGCTTTCCTATGGTTAATTGGAGATAAGATCTTTCATGTCTGAACTGGCTTCAAATGATGGTCTTCAGATCTCAGTGTTCTGAGAATTGAGGACTACAGGCATGAGTCACCAGTGCTAGCTCTTTGTCTCTTTTAACTTACAAAAAATATTCATGTTGTTATAGGTTAAACAACTTTTGCCTTTTTGGGAATAAATATTACCTCATTTTTAAACTGGATTTCCTAGTAATTTGTTTTAAATGTTTAGATTGTGCTTTTGAGTATGAATTGTAGCTTTATTTATGTGTTACCTTTGTCAGGCTTAGTTTCTGGATCATTTCAGCTATACTAAGTAAATTAGATTACCACATGTTTTGACTGCAGTAGTTTTAATGTCATAGGCAGTAACAATAAAGTGAAGAGTGTTTGCCGAAAAAAAAAAAAAAAACTTGCTTCCTAATGCTGCTTCAGTTTCTTCAGCAGCAATTTTATTAGGTTTCCTTGACCTTTATTATCTGTGATGTGCAAGACTGAATTTTTATTATAAGAAGTTATAACTTCTTATAATGTATGCATAAGTTTCTTTAGCCATTCTTCAGTGATGGACATCTAGTCTAAATCCATTGTTAACTATGATGAAAAGTGCTGCTACAATAACCATGGATGTGCAGGTGTCTCTATTATATACTGACTTACAAGCCCTTGGTTATGTATCTGGGAGTGGAATAGTAGGATAAGATGATAGTTCTATTTTTAGTTTTTTGAGAAACCTCATATTGATTTCCATATAGTAATTGCAATTGTTTATATTCCCACCAATAGCACATGGGGGTTCCTCCCACCACCCCACAACATCCTTGCCAGCATTTACTGTTTGTTTTCTTGGTGATTACCATTCTGATTGGATTGAGGTGGAATCTCAATGTTGTTTTGATTTCCTTTCATGGCTATGGATGTTAAGCATTGCTTCATACACATACTGGCCATTTATACTTCCTCTTTTGAAAATTGCTCAATTCATCTGCCCATTTATTAATTGGGTTGTTTAACAGTTGAGTACTTAATTTGGAACTCTTTATGTATTCTGAATATTAACATACATGGGTCTTAAATCATTTCAACACATATAAGTTTGTCATAACAGGTATCAATTTCATTGTAGGTTTCATGTTGTGTGATTTATTGTGGATAGTCTGGATTGTGTTATGTCTTTCGAAAATGTAGTGTTTTATTCTGGGCAACAGTCAACCACATTGTTAGCTTGTTCTTGATCCTTCAGGCTTCATTTTATGCTGTGTTTAGTCTACTTTGATATGTTTGCCTTAATCTTCAGATAGATCTTACTCCTTGTTCCTAAACAGGGTCCTTTCTGAGGTCTCAACTGAATGTTTGATGTTCTTTGCATTGTCATTCTGGTAGAGCTGTCCCACGAGTCCAGTATCTCTTAACACTGCAAACTTCCAGTATTTTCACTTGCGTCTTAGAAAGACAAGACATACATCTGTTTTAGCTTCTTTGATCCTGAAGTCTTGCAGAATGTTCACAGTTTGTAGACCTTAATCTGCACATCTAGCCAGGAGCAGCTTTCAATCAAATAGCAAGGGGCCTTTGCACTGTGAGCTCCTTTCTCCCTGGATATCTGTGCTGCACATTGCAGGCACCTTCACACAATTCCTTCAATTCTGCCTTGTCAGTTTAGTGACTGATGATCTCCATTTAAATGTCTCTGTGCGACATTCAGGAGGGTGACCCCACCCCCCACCCCCATCAAGAAGGTTGACTACGTCCTCCTCCTCATATATACTCCTTCCTTGTTTCTCTTCCTCATATTCTCTCTCCCCCTCCTCTCTCTCTTCCCCCCCTTTCTGAAAGTACTGGAGTTTCTGGACAGAGGGCCTCAAACTTGCCCCATTGGCTTAATGGGATGGCACTCTTCCGTTTGAGCCATGCCTTCAGCCTTGCTTTTTTGCTAGTTATTTTGGAGATGGAGTCTAGCACACTTTTCTGCCAGGGCTGACTTTGAACTGTGATCTTCCATTTCTCAGCCTCTTGAGCAACTAAGATAAGAGATGTGGCCACCAACGCTCATCTGATGTGTATTTCCCAGTGGCTAAAATTAGTCATCTTGTAATGACCTGAAAGCAAGAAAATCCACGGAGGCACAGCTAAAGGTAGCAAAGGAGATTTATTTACAAGTCAAAACCCAGAACTAGAACAGCCTCCACCTTCAAATACTGACCTGTGACTACCTTGTCCCCAAACCCAGAACCCAGAAGCCAGAGCAGCCTCAACCTCCAAGCCTCCAAAGGGAGCAAGCTTCTTTATATTCCTCCTTCCTGGAAGCCTTGCCACTCCTCAGGCCTCAGGCCTCTCCTCATGCCTCAGGCACCTCTGCAAGCCTCAGGCCTCAGGCAGACTCAGGTACTGCTCAGCTCAGCTCAGCTCCTCAGGCAGGCACCTCTCACTGCTTCTATGTCTCCTTTGTCACTCCACACATACCACTTCTCTCCCTCCCTCTCTCCACACATACATGCTGCACACACACACACACACACACACACACACACACACATGTGCCCACACATGCTGCACACACTTAAACATGGGCAAGTCCTCCTCAGAACATGCCCTATGTATGGATCATGTGCCCTATCTGGTAGTAGTTACTTTATCATGTCCTAGAAGTGAAATTGTAATAAAGAGCCTAAGCGATACATTTCTTTTTATTCTTTCCATCTAACAAATGGATTCCCTGTTATATTTTCTTGTTGAACTCTCCTTGTACACACACACACACACACACACAAAACCAATCTTTAGAATAACAATTTCTTTTTCATACATTTACTATACTCATATTTAAAATTAGTTTTGTAAAGCAAAAAAGTAGTTTTGCTTAAAAATTTTAAACATACTTTATTCTCCATCAATTCCCACCAATTTACTTCTCACTAATATCAAGAATCTAGTTACATACATGGACCTTCTTACTTTGAGTTAATTTTTTCTTATTTAATATCCATTTATTTATTTACTTATTTATTTTGTTTTAATTTGTTGTAAAGGTAGTGTACAGAAGGGTTACTTAGTTAAATTTTTTTTATCTTACTTTACTTGCATTTTCCCCATCTCTCTCAATATTCTACATCTCTGAAGGGCTTTAAGATAGTAGATGCACAATAGATATTCAAATCTTTTATAAACTACATTCTATTTAATAATACATTACAATTAGACTTAAGTACTGCTCAAAATCAGTTAAAACCAGAAATGACATAGGTGTAAATCAATAAAGATGTATTTCTTTCAAACAATACAATCTGTGTTTCCATTACAAAGAAGAGTATGGGCAAATCATAATGTGTAACTTTCAGTGATAAAAATAATGTTGTGTAAAGTTGTAAGGCAAAGAAATATTAATGTATTACTGTTTTGTATCAATTAAATAAATAGTCACAATAATGTTGACATTTAATGATGTTTACCTGTATATAAAAATTCAATTTTATTTAAAAATATAAAGTAGATACACAAAATAATAACACATTGTATAGGGATAGTAGGTACATTAGTGTGTATAATACTTGGTTTCTTTCGTTGTTTGTTTTGTCAGTCCTGGAGTTTGAACTCGGGGCCTGGGTGCTGTCCCATGAAATTTTGTGCTCAGGGATAGCTCTGCTAGCCCTGGTGGTTGATTGGAGATAAGAATCTCACAGACTTTCTTACCTGGGCTGGCATTGAACCATAATCCTCAGATCATAGCCTCACCAGTAGCTAGAATTATAGGTGTGAGCCACAAGCACTTGGCTAATACTTTCTTAAAATAGATTTTTTTAAGAAAAATCTAAGTTTTGTATTGTTCATTGCTGTTTTTCTAAAACATGTTCTTACCATTCTTATATCCTTTTTTTTATTAGATTTTTTTCGTGAAGGTATATTTTAAGTTATATTTGTCAAAGTGCATTGATGCATTGATAGAGTATCTGAATTCTTACAAATCTGAATTTGGCTTCTGTTGTCTTTGCATCTTAGATAACAGATCAGCCTCGTCAAAAATTCTCAGAGATAGGTAGTTTTTTCTCTGAGGATTTCTAACATTATCTTTACAAATGAGAAGTCTAGCAGCATCTTAAGCTTTGTACATGTGTAACCTTTGTGTCCAGCTGGCTGCTTCTACCATTTATTCTTTATCCAGGATATGGTGCTACACTGAATATTATTCTTTATACTCTACCTGCTCAGCCTTTGCTGAGCCTTTTCTAAAAGAAAGCTGACTCCTTCAGTTCACATTTCTTCCTTTGGTTACTGTCATTACCACATCTTCTTCTTCTGGAGCTCCCATATTGACAATGTTGCTTCTAGCATCGTTTCCAATCCCTGACTTACCAGTTTCCAGCTGTTTGAGTGTATGCTCAGCATTCTGGAAGAAGTTTCTACAGTCTTTTTTCCCTGAAGTGTTTTTTTTTTGTTGTTTGTTTGTTTCTAGACATTTTACTTTTGTTGTTGTTGGTGGTGGTGGTGGTGGTGGTAGTGATTGTGGTACTTGAACTCTGGGCATGGGTGCTATCTCTGAGCTCTTCAGCTCTAGGCTACTACTGCTCTACCACTTGAGCCACAGCACCACTTCTGGGTCTCTGGTGGTTAATTGGAGACAAGAGTCTCATGGCATTTCCAGCCTGGGATGGCTTTGAACCACAATCTTCAGATTTCAGCCTCCTGAATACTTAGGATTATAGGCGTGAGCCACTGGCACCTGGCTTAGACATTTTACTTTTGATGGAAATACACTCTTAAAAATTAATATATAGCTGTCACTGGTGGCTCACACCTATAATCCCAGCTACTCGGGAGACTTTGATCTGAGAATGGAAGTTTGAAGCCATCCCAGGCAGGAAAGTCCATGAGACTCTTATGTCCAATTAACAACCAAAAACCCAAAAGTGGTGCTGTGGCTCAAGTGGTAAAGAGCTAGCCTTGAGCTGAAGAGCTCAGGGACAGTGCCCAGGCTCAGAGTTCAAGGCCCACAATTGACAAAAAATAAAAAAATAAATGTCCACTTGAATCTAAGAAAACTAACTTCTTCCCCAAGTTTCTATTCTGTATCAACTCTATTTAATGGAGGTTGTTTAATCTCAGTGAACACATTTGATACACCTCAATTGAGGTGAATTTCTGAATTTCTTTATCTGGCAACTTTTTTCTTACCATTACAGAGGAAAATTTAATTTTTCCAACATGAGCAGCAAGAGTGTGAAAAGCAATTCATTGGCGCCCTCTCTGCTTACATCACTGCCATCTCCAACTCTCATACCTCAGCTTTGTGGAGAGAGAGAGAGAGAGAGAGAGAGAGAGAGAGAGAGAGAGAGATGTCTGTGTGAAGTTTCTGACAAGCAATCTACAAATGACCTTGTTATATGATTTTTTACATTCCTTGGATTGTTGTCTTTTTCTGGAATAAAAAAGATGAAACATAAAATGTGATTAGAATGCTATTTAGGGTGCAACATTTCTACTTATTTTCCCTAGACTGTGGTAAGAAATTGTGTTTATTTATGAAACATAAAAGTGCTTAAAAGAAAACTTGAGTGTGCTTCAACTTCCTTCCTTATAGACATGTAAGGGATTCATTTTTAAAAATTTATTTATTATCAAAGTAATGTACACAGGGGTTACAGTTTCATATGTAAAGCACTGAGTACATTTCTTATCAAACCTGTTCCCTCTTCCTCTGTTTTTCTCCCACTTTCTCCCCTCCCAGTTACCTCTCTTCCCTCCCCCCAAGTTGTACAATTGGTTTACAGCATATTGTCTTGTAAGTATTGTTGTTGTATTGGTTCACCATTTACCCTTTGCCTCTCCATTTTGATGTCCCCCTTCCCAGATTCTGATAAACATACATATGATACCCAGTGTACCAAAGTCAGTTACAGTGATACCAGGGGTAAAACCATTGGGAACAAAGACAAAAGAAAAAGGCAGAATTTCATAAGGTACATTGGAAATAACAACAACAAAGACAAACCACTTATTCCAAGTCTTGTAGTTCATTCCACTTAGCATCATCTTATGTATTCATATGTATGTTTATTGTGCTATTGAGCTATTGTGCTCCTCTGCTAGGACTATCCTAGACAAGTACTAATTGATTCCAATGAGTGAAACTATAGAGTTTTTAATCTCTTTGGGCCTGGCTCACTTTACTTAGTATGATTTTTTCCAGGTCTCTCCATTTCCTCACAAATGGGGCCAAGTCATTCCTTCTAATAGAATTCCATTGTGCATATGTACAACATTTTCTTGATCCATTCAGATGCTGAGGGGCATCTGGGTTGTTCCATATTTTAGCAATGGTAAATTGTACTGCAATGAACGTAGTTGTGCTGGTGGCTTTAGTGTGATCTAGCTTGTAATTGTTTGGGTAACTGCCCAAAAGTGGGGTTGCTGAATCATAGGGGAGCTCTATGTTTAGCCTTTTGAGGAACCTCCAGACTGCTTTCCAGAGTGGTTGAACAAGTTTGCACTCCCATCAACAGTGTAGTAGGGTTCCCCTTTGGCCACATCCCTGCCAGCATCTGTTGTTATTAGCTTTCTTGATAATGGCCATTCTTACTGGGGTGAGGAGGAATCTCAATATTGTTTTGATTTGCATTTCTTTCATCATCAGGGATGTTGAGCACTTCTTCATGTGTCTTTTGGCCATTCTCATTTCCTCTTCAGAGAAGTCTCTTTCTAGGTCTTTAGTCCATTTATTGAAGGGGCAGTTGTTTCTTTGAAGATTTGTTTTGGGAGAACTTAATTTTTTGAGTTCTAAGTATATTTTAGATATGACGCCTTTGTCTGTTGTATGGCCAGTAAAAAGATCTTCTCCGAGTCTGAGGGCTTTCTATTTATCTTGTTAGCTATATCATTTACTGTGAAAAGCTCTGCAGTTTGATGCAGTCCCGTTTATCCAACATTTCTTTGACTTGTGTTTCTGGACCTTTGTTAAGGAAGTTTTGTCCTGTGTCAGGAGCCAAAGTGTTTCTCCTATTCCTTCCTGCAATATTTTCAGGGTATCTGCTTTTACCTGGAGGTCTTTGATCCACTTGGAATTGATTCTGGTGCAGGATGATACATAAGGATCTAGTTTTAGTTTGTTACAGATATTGAACAAATTTTGCCAGCACCATTTGTTGAAGAGGGTGTCTTTCTTCCATCCTATTTTTTTGGCTCCCTTATCAAAGATTAGGTGGCCATGAGGTGGTCTGTGGGTTCATTTCTGGGTCTTTAGTTCTATTCCATTGGTCCTCAGGCCTGTTATTCTGCCATTACCAAGCTGATTTTATTACTATAGCTTTGTAATAGAGTTAAAAGTTTAGTATTGATATTCCTCCAGCACTGTTCTTCCTGCTTAGGATTGTCTTGCTAATCTGGGTCTTTTATTATTCCATGTGAATTTCTGGATTGCGTCCTCTATTTCATTAAAGAATGATGTTGGGATATTGATGGGTATTGCATAGAATTTGTAGATGGCCTTTGGCAGCATTGCCATTTTCACAATGTTAGTTGTCCCAATCCAAGAGCATAGGAAGTCTTTCCATTTCCTTAGTTCTGCTTTAATTTCCCTTTTTGGGTTTTTACATTCCTGTGGAAAGAGATTTTTGTGAGGAAGGTGAATTTTGAAGTTACTTTCCTCCTTCTAAATGCACTTTGAAATACTTTCTTTGAAACTATTTTTTACAACCTTGAATTTGCTGTGGAATTCTGTGGCCTAGACAAGGATAGGGAATAGGCCCAGGAAAGTAGATCTCAGTTGAAATTAACCATGAGAGAGGGGGAAAAACATTGAGAACACCTGTATTTTATTGTGCCAATGTGTTCTCTCTTCTTCTGGAAGCACAGGATGTCTTTACTCTGTCAGCTGCAAAAATATTATCTCTCTGCAGGAATGAACAAGTGTGGAATATATATTATGCTGCCACATTACATGCATACCTAAGCAGAAAACAAAGAAAATACCATTGAAATATATAACTCAACTTTGCCTCCAGGGACAAATAAAAAACCTTATTATAATACCCAAATAGTGCAGTATATAAATATACACAGAAAATTGATAGGATTGAGTTAGATTTTTTTGGCCAGATGCTGGTGTCTAAAAATTGATCATCTGACCTTCACCCTAATCCTTCCTTTACATTGTCAGGAAGTAGGCTAGCTTTTTAAGAGGGCTAAGAATTTGGGGGCAAATCAGATCAAAATCCATCACTTCTTTTGCAACAGACCATTACATTATAAGTGTCTGTGGAAAGAAGCTATTGGATGATAGCTTTCAATTGCATTTCAAATCTTATGCTTTATATAGTTTAGTTGACAAACAAACCAAATATTAAAAGAATAACAGTAGATAACTTGGTAATTTAATAACTTCAGATGGCTTTGGGAGCTTAGCTATATTTGCCCTTTTTGAAATCAATAACTTTTCATTTAGAATTTTAAGCCATTTTAATGAGCATTCTGCTAGCTTCAGTTTTATTTGGAAGCTGAGTTTGTACAGACAAAAGTAATAAAAGCTTTTACTTGCATAACTTACAGTTAAGTTTTGAAGACAACATGGCTGGTTGGAATTTGTAAGCCTCTGCAATCTCATTTTACATATGTTTTAAAATTCTTAAGTGCTTTGAACCAGGGAAGAGTTTATATAAGAAGAGCATGCTCCTGATTATGCATCTTAATGCTGTTTGGTTATTTGCAAGGTGTGAAGTAACCTCCTTGAGTACTGGTTCTGTTTATGGAAGCCTATAAAAAGCCATGGCATGACTTCCTCTTTGCCAGGGGAGGAGAGGCATCTTGTGAGAGTGCCACTCACTTTTAACCTACCTTGCCTGCCTTACTGTTACACCAAATTGACATATTTGTCAACATAAGATATCCTATTTCTTTGTATCATCACATTCACTTATCTGACTCAGCATTGCCAATGGATTCTGCATCGTTTTCCTCCCCTTGGAGTCTCCAGGGAATATTGGAGAAGGGAGCCACGCAAGAGGGAGGTGGTCATGCGCAGACTCACACTCAGGAGGCTGCCACACTTGGGAGGCTGAAATAGGAGAATCTCAAGTGGAGGACCAGCTAACTTGTAAGAGATCTTATTAAAGGAAAAAGAAAGGAACAAAACAAAATCAGAAATGGAACTAAACCCTCGGCACACATCATAGTTCTCTGTCCTGTATTATACTCACTTTTCCTGTCAACAGTTAAAGCTACCACACCTTTAGTGCACAGAATCCATGCTACATTCCCTTCACAATGAGTGACATTCTGCATGATAAAACAACCATTTCACCCCATTAGGACTCTATTTCTCACACAGGCCCAAAAATGAGTGTCTGGGACATGTGAAAAGCAAATGACCAGGTAAATGTTTCCTACCTTGCTCCTTTCCAGGTGCCTTGTAACAAAATCTCTCCTGAAGCCAAAAGTAAAACAAAACCAAAAAACAAAACAACCTAGACAACTCATAAAAACAAACCATACAAATAGACACCTAAGCATATTCTAAATTCCCATTCAGAAGAAGCCCCTTGCCCCATTAGCAAACATCTGAAAGTCATCCTGCCTGTGAATAATGGAATTGCTGCTTGATGAACAGTCCCTTGTTACCTGTAAGGAGAGAGCTCACCTGAGAACAAGGCAAGCCAGGAGATGAGTGGGGCTCCTATCAAATGCTTTGGAGCCCTAAAGCCAGCATCCACACTTAGTTTCTCCTGTTATTTATGCCATTAAATTCCTCTTTTTTGCTTAAGTCTATTTGAATTTGGTTTTATGTCACTAACAACTGAAGTACTTTTGACTAATGTACCACTAATTACAAAACTTTACTAGATGACATAATTATTATTGCCCCAGAACTTGAAACAACAAAGCCCTCAGATTTCCAACCATGACCACTATACTGAATGAGTGATATAATTAAACACGAACAAATAGATGACTCCCAAATCCACATGTACAAAAATGAAAAGAAGCAAGTCTGAAGAAGAAACAGACCTTTCCATCTCAGAGCAGTGTATTAAGCAGAAGATGACTGCCCAGTGTCTAGGATCAGGAAGATAAATGATCCCATTTTATGTTGTTATTAAATTGAATTATTCTTCATTAAAGTTAGATGTAGTTAGAGAAATTAAACTTATTGAAAGTTTGACAGTATAATGTAAGTGGTGGTTCTTGGTTTGTTTAACAATATCCTCCTATGCGCTGATTCACAATTTTCATTTTGGAAAAGAATATTTCCTTGTTGTGGGCTGACAATGCTGGGAGCAGCTGCATTGCTTTGCATGAAGTAATTTCAGTGGTGGAGGAACAGAAGCCAGTTACTTCACTCATTTTTCAAGGAGTTTTAGGACAATGATGATCCTAGATCATGAGAGGACAGGATCAACTTAAGAACAAAAGCTAAGCTTCAGGAGACAATCTCCTAGCCTTGTTAACAATGCAATTCTCTAAAGACATTCTCTAAACATTTTAGTGAAACAAATTCTTAATAAAAATGTACAAAAGTATGTAAACACCCACAATAAAAATAGTGATGATGAGTAGAATAGATACACCAGACAGCGAGCAGCCTAGTGAAGAAAGAAAGACAGCACTAATTCTATCACAGAGAGTTATAATTCCCACTGGAGTGTGACAAGAAGACTGTATGGTAGAAATTCATGGGGGTAGGGAGTTGCCCCAAGCAGACAGACCAGGGAAGAATGTGAATGAATGAACACTACCTCAGTAAATGGCAGAACAAATACCTGTCACTAGAACCAGTAGAGAAGACCGAAATCTGTAGAAGTAAAGTAACCTGGAGCATGAGGTGGGTCCAGGCTGAGTGTGGGTGGTAGGAAGTTTCCACCTAACTCACATGTACACACAACAGGTTTTTAGGCAGGACCTATAATGACAAGTCACTTTCAGGAAATGACTTTGACTCACAGTTGAACGATGTGTTGGGACTGGCGCAGGGGCCAAACAAGCTCACGGCTGGCATTGGGTGGGGTGAATAGACCTCAAGGCCCAGGGAGAGAAGAGATCTGCCAAAGGCAATTCGTTCTTTTCAAACCTTTGCTGAGACTCAGCATCAGGGAATCTAACTGAATCATTTTCTGTTAAAAATCTTTTTACTGGGAAAAATCCTATCCATCTAAAAAGGAAAGACTAATATAAAGAATCCATATGTAATGAATATCAAGCTACAGCAATGACTAAATACAGGCTAATCTTTTCTAAAAATTATCTTAAGTGGTTGTACATGGGGTTTCAATTCAACATATCAGTTTATGAGTACAATGGATCCATCCTCCTCCTCCATTATGCCTGGCCACTCATCTTGTTTGATCTGTTTTCTCACTCATTTCTCTATTCTCATACATATTAAGTTATGAAATCTCAAGCTTTCAGAAAAGTTGTGGAAACATTTTATCTAGATTCATTGCTAACATTTTAAAACCTTGTATAGAATACTGCAGTTATATATGGATTATTCATTTCATCATCTAGCTCTTAAGTAAAAGTAATTCTATAAAAAGCATTATATTATTATCATTCCAAAATGTTTATGTTATAATATTCAGTGCATATCTGAAATTTTCTGTTTGTCCTCAAAGTGTCTTTTATTGGCATCTTTTACCTTTGATTCTGAATCACCACATTGAATTATTTTTATTCATTGAATTATTTTATTTTTTAAATATTTTTATTATCTTTGAGTAGTTGTACAAAGGAATTGCCATTCAACATAGCAGTTTGTGAATATAGTGCATCTTGATTAATGTCAACCTTTCAATGTTCTCACCCATCCCTACCAACAGACTCCTTCCCTCATTTTTCTTATTTTCCAGGATACAAAACTTTTTTTAATGCATTGTCATTTTGTTGTCCTGTCCCTTTAGTCTTCATCAGTGGTGAAAGGTTCATCAGGCTTTTGTCTTTCATGACAGTCATGCCTTTAAAGAATGCAAGGTTCTCTGCAGAATGTTTTTTGATGTGTTTGTTTCTCCAAGATTAGATTCAGATGGGGCGTTTTAGCAATACTACCACACAGGATGTTGTGTCTTTTTCCACCTGTTATGTCAAAAGCCATATGATGGCCATTGGATCATTATTAATGATGATTCTTTCACTTTTCAATTGACTGAATTCATGTCCTGTGGATATGATCCATTACCAAGGAAACCAGACAAAGACTGCAAAATATAATTTCTATTTCCTCCTGAGCCATTGTAATGCCAAGAGACATTTATGCAGGTCATTTATATAGACAAATCTGTACTGGTTTTATTCAGAAAAGGAGGATATAGATCATAACTCCAATAGCTATAGTAAAGGAATATAGCGCAACAGTTAGGAGAAATTGGCACGATGGGGAATGAGAATCCGGTGAGGACATGTAGCATGCAGCCTCTGGAGCCAGACTTCCAGGGAGGCCATCTTGATCCTGCTGCTAATGACCCTATGACTGTAAGTGGACCATTTAACCCTTCCGGGTCTGCTTCCACAGCAGTATCATGGGTAATTGTAGAAATCACACGGCTGGCAAAAACCCCAAGTTGCTACACTTGCAATAATGCTGCAGGACAAGCTCTACATGATATATTGTTGTCAATGTCTTCAGTGAGGACCAGCAAACTGCCTCTGTTGACTAAAGGACAATCCTAGGTCTTCTTTATAAAAAGTAGTGTCTAAAATGTTGATCCTGCTTAAAAAAATAGAATAATGTATCATAAAATGCCAGATGTTTGCATTAACTCAATGGTAATTAATTAAATCTTTTAAGTATTTATTTTTTGTTTATGTGGTACCAAGGAACTGAACTTAGGGGCTCATGTGTGCTAGGCACAGATTCTACCACAAAGCCACAGTCTCAGCCCGACTAATATCATTTAATATGAACTAATTAGTGCAGAAGAATTTGTTTGTTTGTTTTTTCTTTTGTGATTCTGGAGAATCAAATCCTGGGTATCAAGCATGCTATACAAATGGCTCCATCCCTAAGCAGCACCTGCAGAGTTTAATCTCCGCAACTGTATGCCCGGGGCTAGAATTGTAGCTTACCTAACATGAAGAAGGTCTTAAGTTCAATATTCCCAGTACTGCCAAAAAAAACCTAAAAATACCCAGAGGATAAGTAAAATGTATGGCAATTATTAGACTACCAGCATTAATATTTATAAATAAACAGTACCCTTAACAATGGAATGTGTCCAATATTACAGATTTTTTCTCATAGATATAAAATTCTACTTAGTTATTTTTAGCATATGTTCTCTAAGTATTTAAAAACTTACAACCACAGATAATTATCTTCCGCTCATGCTTATTTTCTATTTATAAATATTACATATTAAATTTAAGTTAACATTTAAATTAATGGTTTTAATTCAGTATAATCAATTCAATGTACCACATTATATCATTTGCCTGAAAAGAAATTCTCCCTCTTAACCTTAGATTGACAATCATAATACAGGATTTTTTTGATTATTCAATAACGTATGCCTCTTAGATTAAATGATGGGTTTGCCTACTTGAAGTAGAAAAATACAATGTCTGTTAACAAAAGACAGTGACTTCACTGAAGTCACTTTAAGGTTTCTCACTTGAGGGTCTGTCTACCTTCTTTTTTATAAGCTATTAATAATTATAGCAATATTCAGTGCTACAATGAATGCATCAATGTACACCCTGCACTGAAATCAGTCATCAGTACTCAAGGTTTAAGACACTCACTCAGGCTATGGCAATTGCTTTCATTTTTTAATGTAATCCAAATGTAAACAATAATTTTTAAAACACCACCAAAGAGAGGAAGATACTGAATTAGAAGCCGTTACTGGTGGGAAATATTCTAACAGATATTCATTCCTGTAGTAACAACTTAGCTAGTAAGAGCTACTCAAAACTATGTTCAACCCAAGAGGTGGCACTGGATTTGGGAGAATGGAACACATTTGAGAATATGCATCACACTGTCTGGACCAAACTTTAAACACCAAATTGTTTCAAGGAGGAAGAAGTGTGAAGCAGGATTCGGGAGCAACTTCTAGGTTACTGGACTGAGCTTTTATGTTCCCTGAGGTCAACAAATGCATAGTAGGCAAAAGTTGTGGACAGAAATAAATTAGATCCATTTGGACATGCTTTAGTTAAGGCAGCCCTGGAACTTAGTGTTGTGAATAGAGTTGGATGATTTGGGAATTGGAAGTGCTAGAGGATGCTCCATAAAGTTGGCCACTAGAGGTGCTATACTAATAAATATACATGCACATCTACAGATCCAAAAAATTCAGGATGATATATACTAATGGAGGGAAATTAGAATGTGCATGGCATGAAATACACACAAAATCATATGTGGATTATGCATATGTAGAGGAGAGAAGAGCTTATCAAAGATTTTTTTTCTGTTTGCCAAAATGGAGTTTGCTCTCCCAGAAAGCACAATATCTTGGATAAAAGATAGTGGGGAATGCATGTAGTTCCTACCTGGTATCTATTCCCCATTCTTACTGCCAGAACCTCAGTTTTCCTCAGAGTGACAATGTACTCCACTGCAAATGTAAGTTCCCAGCCCACTTTGCACCTCTGTGTTCAGTTGACACAGCTCTGGCCAATATAATATGGGCGAAAGAATGATTGAAACTTCTGAGACAGTGCCTAAATAGGGGCACAAACTTTCAGGACTGGCTCCTTTGCTCTTGCCCTAGAAAACATGCATGCGGTAAAGCAGAGAAGTTGAGGTCTTGAGACCCTAAAATCACAATAAGAATTACTGAATAGTACAGGGTGTCACTGCCTCATGCTAGTAACCCTATCTACCCAGGAGGCTGAGATCCAATTAACCAGAATGCCAGAAGTGGAGCTGTGGCTCCACTGAATAGAAATATAGGAGGATGGGGAGGGGGGTATACAAAGCCCAATGGCAGCCCTGTACTTTGTAATTCTAGGTATAAGTAAGAAAAGTAACCCTGTTATATTCTTGGAGGAATTTCTACTGGTCATTTTTACCAACATAGAAGCTCTATTTGAAAACAGTGTTGCATTTTTTAAAAATCCCTGTAAATAACTATTCTAGTCACCTTTTCATTGCTATGGCAGACTTCCTGAGGTAAATAACTCAGGTGAGGAAATACTTGTAGGCACCTAGTTACAGAAGTTTCGATCCAAGATCAGTTGGCTCCATTGCTGTGGGTCCAGGTGAACAGGTATAACAAACAGGCAGAGCTGCTTAACTTACATCAATGGGGAAGTAGGAAAGCAAGGGGCCAAGGTCACTTAGGTCACTCCCTCAGTGACTTACTTCCTCCAGCCAGGCCCTGCCTCCCAACAGTCCAATGGCTAGGAACTCTCGGATGGATTTATCCATGGGTGAACTAGAGCACTGTAATCATCTCTCAACATCATACCAGCTGACAACCCAGCACATGAGCCTCAGAAGACATTTTTAGATTTATACCATGACAATAACCCTCCAAGTTAAAGATGCAACAAGAAATCTTTCAAGCCAGGGCCACTGGCATCAAGACTTGATTAAACTAAGCCAGGCCAAACAAAAAACCCAGCCAGATGAGCTGGCCATGATAAATGAGTCCTGGTGAGTTTATGCTCACCATGTCTCAATTCTAGCATGTTTCCATTTTGCTTTTCATCTGTCCATCCATAATTAATCTCATAGAAGAGTAAAGTGCGCAAAAAAGTTTCAATACTCTTAACATCCATTGCTTTCTTATTGTCCATCCAATTAAGTCTATCAGGACTGGGAATGTAGCTTAGTGGTAGAGTGCTTGTCTTGCATGCATGAAGCCCTGGGTTTGATTCCTCAGTACCACATAAACAGAAAAATCCAGAAATGTTGCTTTAGCTCAAGTGGTAGCATGCTGTCCTTGAGCAAAAGAAGCTCAGGGACAGTGCCCAGGCCCTGAGTTCAAGACCCAGGACTGGCAAAAAGAAAAAAAAAGTTAGAACCAATTAAGCCTATGGCAAATTATTTGGTGAACTATTAATTTGTGTTTTGCATTTCTTGCATTTTCTTCTATTTCAAGCAAGTGGCCAAGCTAATCACTGTCTTAATCCAGGGGAGTATGAGGGAGGAACTTGAACAAGCTCACCCTCCATCCCTGCCTGGTGACCAATCTCACAGAGTTTCTAGAGTGGTTGAAGCTTGAGGAGGGGAGACAGAAGCAGAGGCTGCAAAAGGAAGGGTGAAGGGGCTCAGTCCTACTTCTGTTGGAAGCCCCAAAGAGCAGAGCAGTCAGCCGTCTGTATTTGCATGGTTAGGACCATAGTCATGAGTCAGTTGAGAGGCAGTCCTATTTTGTGTTAAGAAAACAGAAGCATTTGTGAGATACTGAAAAGGGGTAGAAAGTCCTCCGAGTGACAGATTAAACTTGCCTCCAGCAAGGTGGGATGACAGTGCAGAGGAATGTCTTACATAAGTGAGGTCCAAACACTTGGCCTTTATCTCCTGCATTAATCCTAATTCACTGAGCCTTCCTGATATATATTTGAATTTTCAGTCCTTTGGCAAAGTACATTCATTCATTCAGTAATAAGTGCCAATATTTTCTATTCTTAAATGTTTTCTCTTCATGAGTAAAGAGATTGGGAAAGGCCCAGAAATGCAACAAGTCAAAGAAAGGTTGGACAAATGGGAATGCATCAAGCTGTAGAGCTTCTGCAGGGCAAATGACATAGCTTCTAAGATAAACAGAAAACACATAGATTTGGGAGGAGATCTTTACCGGCCATAAAACGGACAAAGGCCTCATATCTAAAATATATGCAGAACTAAAAAAATTAAATTCCTCCAAAACAAACAATCAAAGAACCAACAGCCCCCTCAACAAGTGGACTAAAGACCTAAAAAGAGACTTCTCTGAAGAGGAAACAAGAATGGCCAAGAGACACGTGAAGAAGTGCTCTACATCACTGGCCATAAAAGAACTGCAAATCAAAACAACATTGAGATTCCACCTCATCCCAGTAAGAATGTCCATTATCAGGAAAACTAACAATAACAAATGCTGGAAGGGATGTGGCCAAAAGGGAACCCTACTACATTATTGGTGGGAATGTAAACTTGTTCAGCCACTCTGGAAAGCAGTATGGAGGTTCCTCAGAAGGCTAAACATAGGGCTCCCCTATGACCCAGCAGCCCCACTTTTGGGCATCTACCCAAAAGATTACAAACAAGACCACACTAAAGCCACCAGCACAACAATGTTCATCACAGCACAATTTGTCATTGCTAAAATATGGAACCAATCCAGTAAACGAGTGGATCAGGAAAATGTGGTACATATACACAATGGAATTCTATGCCTCTATCAGAAAGAACGACACTGTCCCATTCGTAAGGAAATGGAAGGACTTGGAAAAAATCATACTAATTGAAGTGATCCAGACCCAAAGAGACATGGACTCTATGGTTTCCCGCATAGGGAATAATTAGTACAGGTTAAAGCTAGTCACAGCAAAGGATCAAAAGAGCCCAAGAGCTACGCCCTTATGAACACGTAAGATGATGTTAAGTGAAATGAACTCCATGTTATGGAAAGGAGTGTTATATCACTGTTGTAATTACTTTCAACATGCCATGTGAACCTTAGCTTCTTCTGTTGATGATCCTCTCGTATCCCCTTCCTGTGGTTGTCCCCAAGCTATCACTGTATCTCATCTGAGTACCCTGGATACTGTATATACTTGTATTAGAACTAGGGAAGGGAAAAGGAATATCAAAATCAAGAGACAAAGGATAAAAAGACAAATGACTCCAAAAGCAATGCTTACAAAACCATTTGGCATAAACCAACTCTTGGGGGGCGAGGGAATAGTGGAGGGGGAAGGGCGGAATGAGGGAGGAGGTAACAAATAGTACAAGAAATGTACCCATGGCCTTACATATGAAACTATAACTCCTCTGTACATCACTTTGACAATAAATAGTAATTATTAAAAAAAAAAAAAAGAAAAAAGATTTGGAGGTTCGATACCTCTGTGGTTCGAGTGCTAGAGTGCTAGACTTGAGCAAAAGAAGCTTTAGGGAACAGTGCCCAAGCACTGAGTTCAAGTCTCAGGACTGGCAAGAAAAAGAATCCTCCTTTTCATGAGTAACATATTTTTCACTCACCTCATTTTTTTTTCAAGAATAAAAATGCCAATTAGGAGAATTCTTCGTATGTCAACCAAAAGGCAATTATCAAATTATCTTCCTGGCTGTAGATAGGAGGCAGATTGTCACTGTAGTTTCTGCTCTGGCAGCTAGAGGGCAGTGAAAGTCTCTCTACCCTCCAAGACCTGACATACATGGTCTCTCTCCCAAACCCTTCCAGCTAAGGGAGCAGGGAGCGGGGCCAACCTAGTTGAGAGAGAAAATTGAACCAAGAACCTGCACAGAAGAAGGAGCAGTTGTGACTTACTACTTTATCCTGGTACACAAGGGAGTAGCTGTCTTCAGCCCACCTTCCCCCTGGCCTGCTGGACATCTCGCCTCACACCCAGTCCTTTGATGGTCCTTTGACCAGTGTATTCAAGTAGTCCTGCCCTTTCAGCCGACTTACAAGTTCACCAGAAACCTCCCTGAGTGTCATGCTGACATTCCCAGTACTCTTCCCACCTCTCCGCCCAGTGCTGGCCCTGAGGTTTCAAGGCCCTGGCTTGCTCTGTAGTAACAAGACAGGCTGGGCCAGTAGAGCTAATGCCTGCCAGGCTGGCTGCTGGAAGGCTTCCAAGGGCCACAGGTGGGAGGGAGTCATCAACACATGACCTACAGAGCCCAACACATAGTGCCCAAGTGATATCATGGGTCACAGAAAAAACAGGAGCAGCTGGTTTGGGTGGGCATGGCCAGGCATAGAACCAGAGCCAGGGTAATGCCAGCATGCCTTCCCTCTGCAGAGAGCACTAAGCTTCCCCCAAACTCATTCAAAATACCCTGGCTTATCTGCTTCTTCAAATGAGAAAGGCCAGTATTCTAGAGTCACTTTTGCAAATGAGAGCACAGCTGGAAGGAAGGGTTAGCAGCCTGGTTCCTCAGACATTAATGGCAGAGCTGAGTAGGAATCCAACACAGCACTGACCAATAAGCACTGATCTGTTAGGAGCAATTATTCACCACCTCAGAGACATTGGAGACTTTTCTGTGGTCCTTCAGTCCAGCCAAGTGTTAGAGGGGAATGGGAGGAAGAGAAAAGAGAGCACTGTTAGACCCGAAGAAGCAAAAGGGAGTGGCCTTCACCACACTCACAGGATTGGCTGGGTTGGGCCTAGCTTCTCAGAAGTTTGTGTGTTTGAAAACCATGATGTCTTCCCTGCCCCTCATCACCCCTTCCCCTCAGTGGAGTGAGTCATTATTGACAGAAGATTGATTTAAACCACAAAGGCTTACAGATCATAGCCCCAAAGCAGACATCTTTGTTCACATGAAGCTTCTCTCTTTACAGCTCAAACACAGACTGGATTTATTGCCTCCCCAACCCTTCTGTATTTAATTTTCTTTTGGAGACAGTCTCACTATGCAGCCCAGGCTTATAACCTCCAATTCATGATTCTCCTTCAGCCTCCCAAGTTCTAGTATTCCAGGTAGGTAAATGCCATGCCCAGTTTTCCCTTAGAGAAGAGAAAAAAAGTGGCCAAAGATGAAAGCTGTCACACTAGTCATTGATGGGTTTGAATGATAAATGAGTGTTTAACTTTAGTTTTTAAGCAAATTCACCTTTTCTTTCTCAAAAATGTCTTTCAGAAAAGTTAACAAGAGTCAAGTTGAGCCATTGTGTATTGTATTAGAAAACCCACATCTGTAGGTGGCAAGAGGCAAAGTAGAGTAGGATAGAGAGTAGTCATTAGTGCAATTAACTAAAAGAGAATTTGTGAAATACCTGGTTCAGGTAGTCCCTCCCCCGGCATTCCTTTTGCCTTGTGTCACAGCAACTAGCGATTGTGGAATTTGACCTGTCCAATATCTGCTTTCTTATGCCACACTCAGTGCACTGGGGAAAAGCCATCCCACTGTCAACACTCACAGTCAAAACTCTCGCCCTCTGCCCTCCAGGGTGGTGGACTCAGTGCCAGCCGAGGACACACAGTAAGGAATGGCCCAGTGTCCACAGGGCAGAGACCCTGAACATGTGAGGAAATGAAAGCCAGCTTGTGAAGTTGTGGGAAAGGAATCAAGGGAAACCAGGGTGAGACAAACCTGCTCTCAACCTTGATTGTGGTGGCCATGACCTCACTATATAAATTCATCCAATATCACCAAACTGAACAACTGGAAAGTGTCCATTTGAATACCTATAAATTATCCCTCAGTAAACCTGACCTTCAATCGCAAACTATGAGAGGAAAGAAGGCCAAGGTTGAAATCTGACCTCAGTCTACTATAGTTCTGAGGAGTCTGCTTTTCGTGTCGTGTGTGTGTGTGTGTGTGTGTGTGTGTGTGTGTGTGTGTGTGTGTTTGACTGTGGTTTGAACTCTGGATCCTACACTTGCCAGGCACGCTGTCTACTCTCCAGCCATGCCCTTAGCCCTGAGAGACTGCTCTTCTGATAGCAATCATTTGTCAAATCCAAATGTCTCAAAGGCAGCCGGTGGGGGGGGGGGGTCTGGAGGTGGATTAGGGGCTCTTTTATGTAATTCACAGCATAGTGTAGACAGCCCTCATCTCCCTGGGTAGGACCTTTGGAGGTGTCCTAAGACATCTAAATAGGCTCTCAGTAAATATGAACTGAATGTCCTAGAAACACAAGTAAAACAAAAATAAAATGGGCTCCTTATTTAAATTTTTTTTTTTTTTTTTGGCCAGTCCTGGGCCTTGGACTCCGGGCCTGAGCACTGTCCCTGGCTTCTTCCCGCTCAAGGCTAGCACTCCGCCACTTGAGCCACAGCGCCGCTTCTGGCCGTTTTCTGTATATGTGGTGCTGGGGAATCGAACCTAGGGCCTCGTGTATCCGAGGCAGGCACTCTTGCCACTAGGCTATATCCCCAGCCCCCTTATTTAAAAAATTACAAAAGGAATACAAGAAAATAAGAGTTACTTGAAATTACGGGTGTAGTCTGCTACAAATAATTTCATCTGCAATACAAGTCTGAAACATAAAATCAGAGAAATCTAGAAAAATGATGAACAAAAAAAAATCAAAAATATGAAAGAAACAACCTGGCCCAGTTGTTCACTGTAACTGTAAGCCTAGTTACTCAGAAGGCTGAGATCTGAGGTTTGTGGTTCAACGACAGGCCAGGCAGGAAAGACTCTGAGATTCCTCCAACTATAACAAGCAAAAAGCTGGAAGTAGAGCTGTGGCTCAAGTGGTAGAGTTCTAGCTAAGAGATAGTGCCTAGGCATGGAGTTCAAGCCCAATTACCAGCAGTGTGTGTGTATGTGTGCATGTGTGTTTGTGTGTGTGCATGTGTGTGTGTCTGTGTTGTGTGTATACACCATATTTGCATATATTTACATGTACATAAATATATATATGAAAAAAGAGTTAAGATTACAGAACATCAATAGAAGTCTTACTTCTATATAGCAGAAGTGCTAGAAAGGGAGAACTGATAAAGAAATATACACAGAAGGAAAGCATTAAAATAATCGTTAAGAATGAATAAGTAAAAGGTATTGTATACACATAATAACATATTATGCAGCCGTGGAAAGGAACCAAGTATTCATGAGTGGGTAGACCTTGAAAACATCATGCTAAATGAAAGAAGCAAGACATAAATGATCACATATTACAGGTTGTATTTATAAAAACTATGCATAACAGGCAGAAAGCAGATAACAAATGGTGGCTAGGAGCTCGGGAATAGGCAATGAGGAAGCACTAATGGCTGGAGGCTGATAAAATCCTTCTGAAACTGGATTGAGATGCTTACCCAACTTTACAAATAGAAAAAAATCATTCCATTGTACATTTCAAAAAGGGTGGATTTTAAGGTGTGTAAATTACGTATTAATTTTTAAAGAAATAATAGGAGAAAATATCCAGGAATACAAATAAGAATCATAATAATAATATCCAAGATTAAATATGAAGCAAAGCATATTGATTCTTAATCCCAGGCCATCCTTACAAAATTGAACACTATAAAAATCAACAAAGATAAAAAGCATTAAGAGAAAATTAACAGGATCTGAATGTAGTGGAAACATCTACAGTTCACAGTTTGTGGGAGGCAGAGGTGGGAGAATAATATCTGAATCCCACTCAGGACAAAAAGCATGAAATTCTGTCTTAAAAATAACTAGAACAGCAAGAGCTAGGGCATGACTCAAGTGGTAGAACACCTGCTTAACAAGCAAAACCCCAGTACCAACAAAAAAGAAAAATTAAACTGAAATTGGCAACAAACTTCTCACCTGCAAGGAAGGAGAGTAGTAGTGGGATGATTATAATCACGAAGCACTATATACATAAATGGACTTGATAAAATGAGACCTCCTTGGGCAACTATTATGTCAATAAAATAAAGAATGATAGTAAAACAATCCTTCTCCTGCAATACTACTAGAAAACAGGACAATGTGTTTTCATACTTCTGTACAAATATGTATGGACCAAATTAGTGCAGGAAGTCAAACACCTAAGAAAATACAGTAGTGTCTCCCTCATTCAGGAAAGATACATTCTAAACCTCAAAATGGATGCCTGAAACTGGATACCATAACAAAGTTCAAGCTAGGTTTTTCTCTACACATACCTAATATAAAGTTTAATTTATAGGTCAGACACATTAAAAGATTAACAATAGGCTAGGAGTAGTAGCACACACCAATAATCTCAGCACGTGGGAATCTGTAGTAGGATTATGAGGCCAGTCTAGGCCACATAGCAAGATCTTCTCAAAAACAACAACAAAAAACAAACAAACAATGGTGGTATCAGCAGTGCTTGAGATGTTAGCTCAGTGGTAGACAAGTTGTCTTGTGCAAGGCCCTAAGATTAACAATAGCTGACAAGAAAGTAGAACAGCAGTTACTAGTATAATTGATAATAAAAATATTTCTTTTACTTTACAGCTTTTCTTGCACCCGCTTGAATTGCTAGCATCACTAGTTATATGTTTTGGAGCCACTATAAGTAAAATAAGGGTTATCTTGAATACAAGCACTGTGGTAACAACAACACTTCATCTTCCAAGATCATTACTAAAATAGGAATGAGAAGATAGCATATACATCATGTATCCAGTGGGCAAGGTGATGAGTCACATTCTAGGTAAGATAGTATGAGATTTCATCATGACACTCCTCATCTTCCATTTATAATTCATTTTAGGATTATCTAACTAAGACCACTGTCAACAGTGGATAACTAAAACCATGGAATCCCAGGCAGTATATAGGGGATACTCTTCAACAAATACTGTGATTAAGAAACCAACAGTCTTAGGGATAAAGTGAGGAGCACTCCCATAAGAAAAATTAGCAAGTTAGGATAAACTGACAGCTTAATTATGTCATCAAGGGCCCAGGTTCTTTCCATCTTTTTGCTCTGCCACCTCAGTGCTAAGCTGTGGTCTTCACTAGTGATCCAATGACTTTTACAAAACCATATCCACCATAAGAATGAAAATAAACACATGAGGATTGTTGTTTTCTTTTCTTGGAAACAACCATCCCAATCCTTCCCTGTTCTTACACTGCATTGACCAGAATTATGTTACCTCTTTTTCTCTTGGCCAATCACAGACAAAGGGAGTTCAATTCATCAGAATTGATGTGAACCAATCACATCTCATCAACTGGGACTGAACACATCATTCACTGAACAAATACGGGGCTCTTGGATAAGGCAGAAGGGATGATGCTGGTAGGCAATACTAAGGTCACCAAGTTGACTTACCAAACTCACCAACCGATACCCCTCATGAGACCACTGACAACCTGTGGCCATACTCATAATGCCCAGAGTCTCTTGTGACAAAAGGCTACACAGTCTCCATCCTGTTACTCTAATGTATTAATCTTTTGAGATACAATCATTGGTCATGTGTTGGCATCTGCAAATTAACACCGGCTTCTGGAGAGAAACTCTTGAGGAAAAAAATAATCATAACACTGCATTTTTCAAAGGTTTCACATCAAAAATTTATCAAGTGTAAAAACCCAGTCTGTCTTCTAACCATTCAAATGATTAATATTACAAATTGCTACTAGGAATAAAACACATGTAACAACCTGAAGAACTGGGAGACAGGCAGGCATTTTCCTTTCTCAATAAAGAAAGACAGTTTTGTTTTTTTCATTTGCATTTTTTTCTCCCTTATTTCATTTGAATGTCCCTGGCACATTTCTTCATTTTAAGACCTTCCTGAGGAGTCTGTTTATCAAACAAGTACCGGCTTGCTTTTCAGCCGCCCCATCGGCATTGATTTACTAATACATCACCAGACTTGGTGTGCAATCTGTGCAGCTGGAGTCCAGAGTGCCTCATCATTCCTGCCTAGTTTAAGTGACGAGCCCAGTGTTTAGATGGGAGTTGACATATGAGCATTGCTCACAGTTCACTGTCAGAGTAGCTCTGAATAATTAGCACCAGCAGCCCTTCTTCCCAGATATTAATACCTTAGATCATAAGTGTCAAGCACAGCACCAAGATGCAACTGGAAAAAAACCTCCAAAGGGAAGGGAGACCATACATCATGGAGGCTTCACTCTATTTGCCTTCCATTTTACTATCAGAAAATAAACCCAGGATAGGGAGATTTAAAATCCAGCCATCCTCCGATTCATTACTTAGTCTTTTATAGATTTTTTTTTCAGAGCTGAGGACTGAACTGAGGGCCTTGTGCTCCCCAGGCAAGCACTCTACTGCTGAACTAAATCCCTAGCCCCCAATTCATTACTTAGCAAGGTGGCTTTCCTGAAGCTATTTCCTGAAGAGAGGGTTGGGAGGGGAGGAGGCTTCTCTGGTGCAGGGGTGAGTTAATACTTTCTGGGGTGAAAGAGGTCAAGGGGAAACAAAACCACCCTACTGTACTCCCATGATGCTGTGGGACGTGCACCTGTGACACATGACCCCACGTGAGGTGAGGGAGTGTTTCCACCTTAAATACCTTAACTCCTGCCTCACCCCATGAAGAAAGCAATTTGTTTTTATAGTTGGGGCCTAGGTGTGATCGTGGTATTAGAGTATCATGTCCCTGAGTTCTAAATAACTTTGCCCTGTCAGATGGGGTGCTAGCCCTGTGGTTAGTAAGGCCGCATCCCTTCCCATCTCCAATAACAATTGCAAGCATAGGGTCTCTAATTTAGAGAAGAGAAAGTCCTACTTCCTGGGGGGTGTGGAGGACACATTATCCTATCTTTGGAAAACTGAGGCTGTCCAGAGGCTCTCAGTGGATTCAGCCAGGTCAGTCTTTCTAAACTTTCTGTCAGTTCACTATCTTTCTTCTTTTGAGGCCCCTTGAGTAATCCTATTTCCCTTTTTATTCTAGAAGTCCTTTGTGTATTTAAGAAGTGCTATCTCTAAACCTCAGGGCTGATTTGCCCCAAGCTCTTTAACCATTTCTCATGTGACAGAGTCAGTACGTATTATACGTTTGCCCTCATATTTCATTCTTACAAAAACACTATGAAGTAACTTTTCTGTAGCCACAACTTCCAGATGAAGGAATGGAAAGGGAGACAGAAGCAGAAGTGACTGTGCTCTATGCAGCTGTGTGAAGAGAGCCAGACCCGCTGAAGGCCAAAGTTTGGACACCTGGGTCATCTTGTACCTGAATCCACAGCGATCTCTTGCCTATTTGTGCTCATGAGTCTAAGCAGAGACCGAGTTTCTCTTTACATTGGCTCATAGGTTCTCAATTGCTTCCTCAGCCCATATCTCTCCCATCCTAGATTCATGTATGCAATGACTCAGATGTCAACCACCTAGACAGCTCTCCATCACCTCAAACTCAACACACCCAGAGCTGAGCACTCACCTTCCCTTCCAAATGTGCTCCCTCCTGCTGCCCTCCTCCTCCCCCCCCCCCAAAAAAAATCAGAAAATAGCTTCACTAGCCACTCAGCTGTTCCAAGATAGAAGTCTGGAAGTCCCCCTTGAATTTTCCTTCAGTGTCCACATCTAAATCATCACCAAGCCCCTAATTCCTCTTCTGTGTGTTTTTTGTCTGTGCTCACTTCTCACTTGCCCTGTCATCAGTGAAGGCCACCAACATCTCACCAGAGTGACTACAGCAATTCCAGATCAGAGCCACAGACACTGAGATTTGCCTACTTCCTGCCTCTACTGTCCCCTGGAGTCATGTCAGCAAGGACCTTTCTAAAGGAAAATCTGACGAAGTCACTTCCTGGTTTAAAATGTTTTCATGGTTTCCCATCCCACAAAAATAATAACCACACTCTGTAAATGAATTACAAACCCTTTAACACCACCCCCAATCTTCCCTTCCAAATTCAGCCCGGATTATTTACCTCCACCCTTTAAACCAGGACATTAATGAACCCCCCAACCCATCCTTTGGTGCTTTATGTGGTTTTACCTCCAGGCCTTCATAGATGTTGCTTTTTCCTCTCCCCCATTGTCTGGTGAGCTAACTAACTCCTACTGTTTCAATTTCAGCAGTGTGTGTGTGTGTGTGTGTGTGTGTGTGTGTGTGTGTGTGTGTCTGCATGTGCACAATCACATATATGTCAGTACTAGGGCTGGAACTCAAGACCCTGAGTTCTTGCTTGGCCTTTTTGCTCAAGACTGATGCTCTACTATTTAAGCTACAGCTCCATCTAAAGCTTTTTACTGACTAGTTAATTGGAAATACAGACTTTCGTGCCTGGGCCAGCTTTGAACTGCAATTCTCAGATCTCAGGCTCCTGAGTAACTAGGATTATAGGTGTGAGCTGCTGGTGCCTTGCTCCAATTTCAGTCTTTAGTTACTCTCTTGTTGGCAGGATTAGCACTTTAAAAAAAAAAGAAGAAGATTAGCACCCCCACATATTAAAGTGATACACTCCATGGGATGTGGGGTTTTATTTCTATCACTTATTGTTATATCTTACCTTAATTATTTCCACAAGGAATGGAATTATTTCTACCTTCTTTATCCATTAAATTTTCAGTACTGGACAAAGAAAGAGCTTGAAAAAAATGTATTGGACAAAAGAATAGATGGAGGAATGACAGCCAGAATTCTTGGTGCACCTGTGTCATCCCTTCAGCCTATATTTGTGAGTTTGGCATTCTGGCTTCATGCCATTAGGTTCTGTTCATCATTTCAGATTGCGAAGGCATGTTCTTTGTTCTTGGGTTCTGATTCTCTAACATTTTCTAGCATATGCGCCATTACTACCAATCTAGTATTATCTGAAACCTTGATTAGCATACTTTCTACATCTTCATTAGGCAAGGACAGAGCTTACTAATACCCATTAGTCACCAACCTGCACTAATCAGCACCCATTGCATATGCTAATTTAATCAGGTTCAAATTTGCTGAACTTTTTTTTTTTCTCAAGGATAGCATGGGTTAAACTTGCCAAGAACCTTCTTAAAACAAATCAAGGTGACTACAATTCTCCAGGTTCATTATTCTCTCCCCTTCCTCTTTTTTTTTTTTTTTTTTTGTATATCATGCTTACAGATACGATCCCCTGGGAACCCCCATGTTTTTGTGATATTTTCACAGCACAGCTAGAGTTCTGTTTTATCTCTCACATTAAAGAAATTGCCTTGGAGCAAAAGGGGGAGCCACAACAGATCAAGCAAGAGTCCTGAATGGCCTGGAGCCAAGATCAAATTTGTACCTACAGACTTTCCACTGAAAGCTCACTTCCACTTCCACACCTTGCACACACAATCTGGACCAGAAGCTCACTTCCACACCTTGCACACACAGTCTGGACCAGAAGCTCACCTCCACTTCCACACCTTGCACACACAATGGACCTGAATCTCACCTTCATTTCTACACTTTGCACACACAGTCTAGATCTGAAGCTCACCTCCACTTCCATACCTTGCACACACAGTCTGGACCTGAAGCTCACCTCCACTTCCACACCTTGCACACACAGTCTGGACCTGACAACCGATCTTCCTTTTTCCTTCAAGAAGAAAGCAGCATTCCAGCCCCTTTCCCTCTCAGATCTCATTGTGTCTCTGCACTCTTCTCTCCTTTGGCATTTGGTTCTTCCTAACTCCAGTCACCATTTGCTGGTCTCCAAATAGATACATGAAAAGGGTTAGGTGATTTAACTTATTCAGTAAAAATCAATATAAACTAGGCTGGGTGCAGTGGTTCATGCCTGTGATTCTGGAAATGGAGACTGGGAGAATCATGGTTCAAGATTTGCCCTTGGCAGAAAGTGAGCAAAACCCATTCTCAACAAACAAGCTGGGTGGGTGGGAGTGTACGTGTGTGGTGTGTGTGTGTGTGTGTGTGTGTGTGTGTGTGTGTGTGTGATCCCTACTATGTGGTAGGCATAGTAAGAGTATTACAGTTCAAGGCTGGTGGAACAAAAATGCAAGACAACTGAAAAACAAATAAGCCAAAAAGATGTGGATATATGGCTCAAGTGGTAGAGCACTGAGGCCCTGAGTTTAATCTCCAGTAAAACCAAATACAGAAAAGGAAGGAAGGAAGGAAGGAAGGAAGGAAGGAAGGAAGGAAGGAAGGAAGGAAGGAAGGAAGGAAGGAAGGAAGGAAGGCCAATAGAGGCTCAATAGTGCAAGACTCTTTTACCAGGAGAACTAGACACTCCACCAAAACACTAATCAGCTGGCAAGTGTACAGCCCCTCTGCCCTAGCTGGCAGCTAGAGGTCCTAGAGTTGTCTGTGATGATTAGAACTTGGTCTGTGAATAAAGAAATCAATGGGACCAGCATTAGCCACAACCCAGCATGTCACATTCAGGTGGTGTCAAGGAAAGTAAGGCTGACAAGATGTGATGGGTTTTCTACTGAGACCACCTTCACTACCAATGCCAGGGAAGCGCCCTGGAGCAGGATCAGCCCTCAAAGAGCACCACAAATTGGACTTAAGAGAATGGCCTCTGATACTTTAGCATCCCATTTCTGAGACACCAGACTTTGTGATAAATCCAACATCTATGCTGACAAATCAGCGTGGCCACATACACAATGGCTAGGAGACCTCAGACATTGAACAATTGGAGCAGAAGGTACCGGACATTCCAGCAGCCAGGGAAAGTACATGTGAGACTGGAATGAGCAAGGTCCCATCTGACAATAGGGACTCTTCAGCCAATAAACTCAGAAACTAAAACTTCAAGAGAACTTCAATTCACAAGTTTGTGTCTCAGCAGGACCTGAGTGTGAGCTGGTTATGGCATACGCTGCTGGATACCTGCCCAGGTCTTCTTCCCTCTACTTCTTTATAAAAGAACCCGATTTTCTTTTAAGCAAGATCCATTGTTATTCAGCTAAAATAAAATACTTCCTAGTTACCCTTACAAAAACAGAAAGAAAAAAAGCCTGGCTAGGCAATGGGGAAAAGACCTCTCCCATAGAAGGGCTGTACCCCTTGCCAAGGCCTTGAGCAGTCCCATCCACATACCCCTTGCCAGCACATCACAACAGCCTGGAGCAGTTGTGAACACGGGCCTTTGGGTATCATGAAATGGACTGATTGGCCCCCAGAGCTGTGTGCCAATATGGACATCCAATCAGAGGGGCTAAAGATGCGTGGAGAGCTGGAGTATATTGTGTGGAGCGCTGGGGCTGCTATGGCCCAGGGGCTATCCAGTGAATTTGAGAGTCATGCAGTTTTTCTTCTATTGACACCTCATTAAGCCATGCAGAACACATCCCAGTCACTCTCTCCCTTGGGACCATCGCTGTCCAGCTGGAGTTTTGTTCATCTTTTCCTTCAATAAATCTTTACAGTTTACTTCTCATTCTAGGTCTGTGAACTGTAGAGACCACAGAGACGAAAGGCCCTGATCCAGGTGTTGCAGGTTTTCAGCATCACTTCCAATATCTTAGAATACAACTAGTTGTGGCCAATGAGTTAAAAGAATTTGTTCACTAATGAGCTAATTAGCTCACTAATGAGCTAAAGGAAATATAGGAAATTCTTTCATAGGGGAGGGTGATCACTTCTCTCTCCTTGCTCCATTCTGCTGCTAGGAATAGCAGGGTAACAGCTAGACCCAAACAGTCATTTCAGACTGTGAGGTAACTGAATGTGGAAGTTGCACACAGAATACAATAACCAAGGGCAGCTTCCTACTACTGCGGCTGCCATATCAGCTCTGGGCACCATTACCCCTCAGGTTTCCATTATGTGAGAGGGATATAAATTATGTTGTTTAAAATAAAAATACTATTTGGGGCACAATGGGTTCTACTTGCAATACTGTCTAAGGATAGTCTGGGCAAAAGTTTCACAAGATCCCATCTTAAAGGAAAGAGCTTGATCATCATGGTGTGTCTATCATCCCAGCTATGGCTGGAAGTATAAATAGGATGATCATAAGGACAAGCTAGTCTGGTCAGAGAGTAAAGCCCTATTTCAAAAATAACCAAAGGAAAAAGGGTTGGGGGGAGGGGCTCACATTGTATAGCTCCAGCCTAGCAAGTTTGAAGTTCTGAGTTCAATCTTCACTAAAAATGAATAAACACACACACACACACACACACACACACACACACACACACACGTACATAATTTTTCAGGGCACTGTTACTTGCACCTGACATATGTCTAGATCATACTAATCCTTCTAAATGTTCACAAAAGATGCAGGCTCAGCCCCAGGTCCAGCTTCCCAGGTTTCTTGTAGGGGGAGTCAGGACAATTTGCTCAGACATCATTCTTTCAAAGAATTCCAAATACAGGGCTGGGAATATGGCCTAGTGGTAGAGTGCTTGCCTCATATACATGAAGAATCCTGAGTTTGATTCCTCAGTACCACATATATAGAAAAAGGCAGAAGTGGTGCTGTGGCTCAAGTGGTAGAGTGCTAGCCTTGAGCAAAAAGAAGCCAGGGACAGTGCTCAGGCCCTGAGTCCCAAGCCTCTGAAGTGCCAGACTTTGAAGTCAGGCCCCACTTTACCACGTGAACCCCACCTTACTACATGAACCCCACTTTACCATGTGAACCTGAGATAAGCAGGCCCTGTGAGCAGACCCAGGACAAGCCCATTAGGGCCCAGTCGGTCTAGAACTCTAACCGCTGGGAATGCTTAACTCTGACCACCCCTAGAATGCCTCGAACCATGAGCCAATCAGATTTGTACCTGTGTCCTAATCTTGCTTGCTTGAACACCTGATTGTTGTAACTTTGTTTTTTGCCTTTATAAGCCCTGTGTAATCGCAGCTCGGGGCTCTCTCCTAACCTCGGCTGTGTCAGTGGGTAGGACGTGGCCCGAGTTGCAGCTCACTTAAATAAAGCCTTGCCTTGCTTTTGCATTTCGGAACATCTGAGTCTCGGTGGCCTTCTTGGTGGTCGTTTCGCGACTTGGCACAACACCCCAGCACTGGTAACAACAAAAAGAATTGCAAATACAAATCTTTATCCTTTCCTCCATATGAAATTCTACATCAAGTTTCTATAAAATTTCTGGAATAAAATGTATTGGAGATGCAAGGGAGAAACTGGGAGAGAGTGAAGGAAGAGATGATACTGTCCAAAAGAAATGTACCCATTACCTGACTTATGAAACAGTAGTCCCTCTGTATATCACCTTAATAATAATAGTTTAAAATAAAAACAAATGTAAATAAATAAAAATAAAATGTATTGGCATGTCTGATACAATCAAAATATAATTAGACCCCTGTTAGGGCAATTTTTTGTGTTTTTATATTTTTGTGCTGGCCCTGGGGCTTGAACTCCGAGCCTGGGCACTGTTCCTGAGCTCCTCCTCATCATCATCATCCTCTTCCTCCTCTTCCTCCTCCTCCTTCTTTGCCAGTCCTGGGGCTTGAACTCACAGTGCCACTTCTGGCTTTTTCTATATATGGGGTGCTGAGGAATCGAACCCAGGGCTTCATGTATAGGAGATAATCACTCTACCACTGAGCCATATTCCCAGCTCCCCTGAGCTTCTTTTTCTACAGGCTAGAACTCTACCACTTGACCCAGAGCACCCTTTTTGGCTCTTTCTGAGTAGTTTATTGGAGTCTCATGGGCTTTCCAAGCCAGCTTTGAACCACAATCCTCAGATCTCAGCTGGGTCACAGGAGTAAGCTTGGTAATTTTTGGTGTTTTTTTAGTATCCCAAAAACTTCAAATAAATAGAAGTGAGCCAGAGCAGAGGCAGCTCTGCTTGTTGGCATGAGCCTCCTTTCAGTAGTGTACAGAGCCTGTTTTCAGACTCTGTGTGTGTGTTTGTGTGTGTGTGTGTGTGCGTGCGTGAGCACACATGCGCGCATGCACCAGTCCTGGGGCTTGAACTCGGGGTCTGGCATTGTTGATGAGTTTTTTTTGTATGTGTGGTTTTTTTGCAAAGAGCTGGTGCTCTCCTACTAGAGACACAGCTCCACTTGTGATGTTTTTGGAAGTTCATTGGAAATAAGAGTTTCACAGACTTTCCTGCCCAGGGTTGGCTTCAAACTGTAATTCTCAGATCTCAGTCTCTTGCATGGCTAGTATGATAGGTGTGAGGGCATGAGCTATGAGCACTGACTGTTCTCAGACTTTTATAGCCTCTAGAAAAGGTCCCATAATAACAGACATCACCTGGTTGCTGGTGAAGCTGAATTCTCACGGGTATGAGGCTCAGCTCTGTCATCTGAGCAAAAGAATAGCAGGAGGCCCTTTGCCTCTAATGGAGTTGGAGGAGAAGGGGGAGGTGCCATGTGACAAGGAATTTGGGCAGGTCTCAGCCCTCATTCTAACCATTAACTCCAGATACTTACTGTTGTCTGCACCCACCCTGGGGAAGAGACCTCTCACGTACCAGATTAGAGGCCCTCCTACCCCTCACCCAAGCCATCAGCCAGCCCAGTGGCAGAGCTGGGGCCCAAGAGGCCACCCCTACCCCCTCCCGAGGCAATAGTGTAATACAAACATTTGTCATCCCCAAGAACACCCATGGAAAGAGAAGATTCCTTTCTCTACACTAGAGAAGCAACAGGCAAATCCCCAAATACCTTAGTAGCTCTCACTGACACTTAGTACTATCACTGTGAATTTACCTGGAGCTTTCTAAAATGCCTTTATACTTCCAATTCCACTCTGCTTTGGGTACCATGTTCCATAGTTTCACTATCCATGCTGTAGAGGGGCCGGTCATCCTGCTGGCTTATCCTGACTTCACACCGAATATTCAGATTTGGACAATGTAAACCTTTTATCAGATAAATTGTCAGATTCCCATATCCACAGTCACTGAGTAGCTGTTAAACTTAAAGAGTCAGTGCCCATCTGACATTCACAAAAGAAGCCATGTCAGGCATTGGAGACCACCTGGAACTCATTCCTCTACATCTTCTTGAGAAGTCTAGAGACCATTGTTTGGGCCTCTTCTCTCAACTAGATTTCCATCCTTGGATTAGGAATCAGTCTCTAAGGAAGTTGAGAAAAAGCCATTTGGTAACACCTTCAACAAAACAAAATCAGTTGCTGTGTCCTTCTTTATGTGATTCCAACACTTCTTGGAACCTGCCCTGTCTCTATAGCAAAATTTAAACTATCTGCAAGTTAAGAAGCAAGGAATCTTTAGTCACAAGAATAAAGCAAACTGAACAGCCACACCTGCGCCTCTCTATTAGGCACAGAGGTTTAAGTCTCTCTTGTGTGAATTTATCCTTTCTTACTTTTCCCAGGCTGTTATTTTTCTATGAATGTAAGCAACATGTTTTTTCAGACAATGGCTGAAAAAAAACCAGATATTTATGAATCCCCAAATGGGGTAATATTACATTAAAAAAAACTATTTAATGAGGTTCCTGATGTTAAGAGCACTTAAATGTTCCATATTTGTGCTTCATCTCTTCCCAATTAAAAACATGGGAAGTTATGAAGTAATTATAATAATTCTCTCAGGCTTCCTGGTTCTCACCTAACTACAGATGGGTCTTTCCCTATCTCTTAGCAACTCTGATCTGGAGTGCATCGTGATTAGAAGCTCAGGCTTCCATGGACAATTGTGATTGGTTTGCAGGGAGGCAATACTGTTGAACTGGAAAAACTGATCTAAAACATCAAGCTACCATTGGTCTGCCACAAAATCAATTCCTTCAGTCTCACTAGAGTGATAGTCATCCAAACCACCAGCACTGTCATTTACTTTCAGATACCGGGTCCTCACTGTGAGCTCCAGGCTGCATTCCACAAGCCATATAATGGCTTTCTTCCCGGTCAGTTTCTTCTTTTCTGATAGTATCACCTTCCGGTTACATTTATCCTTCCTGAAAATTTAATCAACATGGGGTCATGGGTTTAGAGAAACTGCATAATCCAAATCTCAAGGAAACCTTCACCCCCCTCAGCCAATAGAAGTGATTAGAGTTCAGAATGACTCTGCACTGTATGCTAAGGGGAACAGATTTGTAAAAGTATCCTCTTCTAATCTGGGCCTTCAAACAGAAATATCTAAAACTTTCAAGACTTAACAGTGACATGATTGCTTAATCAGCTCAGCGATTTAAGCATCTTCGGGCTCCTTTGCGCACTGGCCCTCTGGAAAGTTATCTCCAAACTTTATCACATCCACTACACAGGAAAGCCTTCACTGGTAATAATGAGGGTTTGTGGCTGAGCTCCTCCCCTGAGGAGCATCTTGACCATCTCCCCGTACACATTTTCACTCTATACCAAGCATCTACAGCATCAGGTGTCACCCTGCTGCCATTTCTGCAGAGTTTTAAAGTCAGCTTGTGCCTGATGCACAAAAGCACCCAAGTGGCATTTTTATTTTAAATATTAATATTGCTTGTTTTGAAGAAAGGAGAAGAAAAAGAAAAGAAAAAGGGAATGGAAAAGCAAGGAAGAGAAGGGAAGAAAATGGGAAAAGAAAAGAAAAATGGGAAAGGAAAGTAAAACTGGAAAAGAAAGGAAAAATGGAGAAGGAAAGGAAAATGGGAAAGGGGAAAGAGAGAAAAGAAGAAAGAGGTGAAAGGAGGAAAGGGAAAGGAATAAAAAAGAGGAAAGGTGGGTTATAGAAGGGAAGGGAAGGAAAGATAGAAGAAAGGAAGGAAAGGGGAAGGAAAAATGGGAAAGGGAAAAGGGAGAGGGAGAAAGGGTAAAGAAGGAAGGGGAAAGAGATAAATGAGGAAGGGGAAAGGGGTAAAAATGAGGAAAGGGGAGGGGAAAGAGGAAGGGAAGGGAGGAAAGGAAAGGAAAGGAAAGGAGCCCACTGATAGATTAAGTTGGTCTGACAGAGTGGCAGAGGACAAAAGCAGGGACTATCTGAAGTCGGTGCCCGCAGCTCATCTCTGCAGCCCCTAGACAAGCATCCATCAAATAGAAGCCAGCTGGTTTTCAGACTCTTTTTGTCTTTTCATGAGAATAATCACCTGCTCTGGCCCATGAGATGAGTGATTAGGGAGGTGGCAAGTGCCAAGCTGCTCCAAACCCTGCAAATGAGTTTCCAGTTGATGCCCATGCCCGTGGCTCTCCAGATGCTTTCACAAACATGAAAGACACTCCTTGAATGAGGAGCTTTTAACCTTGCATCTGCTCAGTTATAATTTTTCTGATTAGTACATACCACTGCCTCAACTTCCAGGTGCTTGCTCACTCTAGGCAATAAGGGCTCTTGTTCACAAATTCCTGAGCTGTGCATGCATCCCCAGCGCATTATCATGTGCTATCATGGCCAACAGTTATGAGGAACCATTCTTTGTGCTAGAACTAGAGCATGAACTCAGGACCAAGTCACTGTCCCATAGCTTTTGGGCTCAAGACTGATGCTCTACTACTTGAGCCACCTCCATTTCCAGGTTTGGGGTGGTTAACTAGAGATAAGAATCTTCCAGACTTTCCTGCCCTGACTGGTTCAACTCCTCAGATCTCAGGCTCTTGAATAGCCAGGATTACCCAGCTATGAATAAATATTTTTGGTTGTTCTTTCTTTACTGTATTTTAAAACATTACCGAATATTTAATACCCAACATCTATTGGGACAGACAAAAGTGTATGTGGGGAGGCGGGGTGGTGCAGGCATACGTGCAGGTATACCTGTTCAGAGGGCAAACTTGGAATCAGATAGTTTCAAGACACAGAACAAACACATCCAGTGAAAGGTACTTTTTTAAAGGCAATAGTGATGGCTCAAACACCAGGTACAAACTCTGTTACTCACAAGTGTTTCATATTAGCAGGTCAAGCCGTATGGGCCACTCCTGCCTCAAGGATTACATCTCAATTGTACTTATAATTTACTTATTCTGTATGTCTCCCTGCCACTCCTGCCTTGTGAACGCTAATAGAATCAAGAATTTTATAAAAATCCTCCATGGGTGGGTGCTTTGGAACTGGAACAATCCTTTCATTACAGTGGGTTCTGAATAATTGTCTCATTTTCTTGGTGAAAGAAAGCTGTGATTACAAAGCTAACAGTCAAGTGTAATATGGTAAATCAGTCTAATGATGTGTGAAGAAAACTATATTAAGAAAAAAGAGGCTGGTTTTCCTGAATTGGAAAGGGGTGGAAAATAAATCTGGTTGTTTCAGGGAGAATGAAAAATTTATACCACAGAATTCTGGGGTTGGTCTCTCTCTCTATTCTCTCTCTCTCTTTCTCTCTCTCTTTCTCTTTCTCTCTCTCTTTCTCTCTCTCTCTCTTTTTTTCCCCAAAGCCTTAAAACGACATAAGAAAACTGAAGTATCTTGGACAAAAGTCAGTCTCATGACTCCCACTGGGAGTGAGACCTCAGCCTGGTTTTATGTTTATACATTATATCCAGAAGTTAAAATTTAATGCTCCAAAGAGCAATCCTGTTTGAAAAACTGTGGGTTGGGAGGGACAGGGAGAGCATTCTTTCTTCCATGTTAATATGAAATCTCAGTGCTTACTACAGTGGTCCTGACAACTGGTTTTAAATAAAATTTGCATTATTTGTTATTATCGCATATTGATATCCAAAGCATAGTACCACCTAAAACTATTACACATTCTGTGTGTGTGTGTGTGTGTGTGTACTAGGCTCTGAACTAAGGACCTCAGGGTCTCTCTCAGCTTGCTTCCTCAGCTAGCACTCTATCACTTGATCCACACCCCGAATCTAGCTTTTTGCTGTTTAATTGGAGATAAGAGCTTCATGGACTTTGTTGCCTGAGCTACCTTGAGCCACAATCCTCAGATCTTAACCTCCTCAATAATGAGGATTACAGCTACCAGTGTCTAGCTTTTCACCTGTTTTCATGTTTATAAAACTGGCTTGTTCTATCAGAAAGAATGACATTGCCCCATTCATGAGGAAATGGAAGGACTTGGAAAAAATTATACTAAGTGAGGTGAGCCAGACCCAAAGAGACATGGACTCTATGGTCTCCCTCATAAGGAATAATTAGCACAGGTTTAGGCTAGTCACAGCAGAGGATCACAGAGCCCAATAGCTATGCCCTTATGAACACATAAGATGATGCTAAGTGAAATGAACTCCATGTTATGGAAAGGAGTGTTATATCACTGTTGTAATTACTTTCAACATGCCATGTGGAAACCGTAGCCTCTATTGTTGATGATCCTCTTGTATCCCCTTCCTCTGGTTGTCCCTGAGCTATCACTGTATCTCATCTGAGTACCCTGGATACTGCATATACTGGTATTAGAACTAGGGAAATGAAAGGGAATATCAAAATCAAGAGACAATGGATCAAAAGACAAACAACTCCAAAAGCAATATTTGCAAATACATTTGGTGTAAACCAACTGAACACTCATGGGGGGAGAGGGAAAGGGGGGGGGATGAGGGTGGAGGTAGCAAATAGTACAAGAAATGTACCCACGGCCTTACATAAAAACTGTAACCCCTCTGTACATCACTTTGACAATAAATAAGTAATTATTTAAAAAGAAAAGAAAAGGAAAACAAGGTTAACTATAACCCTTCTGTACATCACCTTTCTAATAAAAAAAAAAAAAAAAGAAACTGGCTTGTGACCAAAAAGTAGATGGAATCCTATGTCATGCTAGAGAATTCTCATGGAAGGGAGGAAGGCTTCCAAGAAAACATCACTGTCCCCATTTGCACCTGTAATCTCCCATGTTCACAAATGATCATCCACCAGAGCCAGAAAATGGATGAGCAGAGGAGGACAGAGGATGTACAGACACGGCCACCTGCTCCTCAGCATGAAGTACAGTTAAAAAGCTATTGGCTTGCTTATCTTCTGGACTCCTTTCTCTTTATTATTTGCTTGTTTGTTTGTTTTGGGCTGGTATTAAGGCATACATTTAGGCCTGGGTGCTGTCCCTTACCTTTTTCACTCAAGGCTGATATTCTAACTCTTGAACCATAGCTCCACTTCTGGCTTTTTGGTGGTTAATTGGAGATATGAATTTCAGGGACTTTCCTGACTGGCCTGCCTTTGAACATGATTCTCATATTTCACCCTCCTGAGGTGACAGGATTACAGATATGAGCTACAGTCATCAGCCCAGTTCTTTCTCTTTAGTCCATTGAGGGGCCAGTGGGCTGGGCTGGTGGTGATACCAACACTGACCTGTGCGTCTCAACCTCAACCTTCCAGGGAAGCCATATTTAACTGCTCGCTGCTCAACTGGTTTCACATGATGTGCGTCCCAGACTGTCATGAGCTCACCTGTCATGCTTTGCATGAGTTGGGAGCTGTCCTGTGACCGCCATCTGCCTCTGACCCCTTGCCTGGCCATGCTTTGTTATGACCTCTGCACCCAAATGCCAGAAGCAAGTTGCCTAGCATATAAAAGAACAATCAGAAAATTGATCCTCCCAGAGGACAATATGGTTATTTCTGCACTGCCTGGCTGTGGCCACAGATTTTGGCTCCTTCTTTGATTCTTAAAAATTAGCCACCTGGCCCACTTTCAGTCTGACATATTCGGCATTTTCAGTCTCACTCGTCAGCAATTTTCCTTCTTTCCAAAGTTCCCTCCATTCTAAAGTTCCCTCTATTCAAAAGTAGGAGTGTACAGTCTTGATAATGAGAAACCATTATCATTCTACAAAGACATTATCCTTGGAAAAAGACACCCATTTATTAAGGTATCTTAAGACAAACACAGTGACAGACAGAAATAAGCTCACGCTGTATGTCCTATTGTCCCCTTCCAAAATATAACAATATTATGTGCCACTGAAAATTAAACTAAAAAGCCACCTGGTCTCCAGTGGCTCCCACCTGTAATCCAAGTTACCCAAGAGGCTGAGCTCTGGGGTCAAGGCAAGCCAAAGCCAACAGATCTGAGACTTTCCTATCGCTGGTTAACCAGCAAAATCCAAATACAGAAATGCTGGTGTGGTTCAAATGGTAGAGTGCTAGCCTTGAACAAAAAAGCCAAACAAGAGCATAAGGCCCTGAGTTCAAACTAACACACACGTGTGTGTGTGCATGTGCACGTACAAATTAAAAAGCCACACACTTTAAAACAAGACTGTATGTAACTGATATATCAACTGCGCTCTGTGTTCAAGAGTGCAATTGACAGTGACAACACTAATGCCAAGCCTAAGCAGAGAGATTTTGAATCAATGCCTGTTAAAATGAATATTGAGTCTCACTCCTTTCCTTCTATAAAAACCCACACAGGGGGAGGTAGAAGGATGGTTCTCTTTAGAGGAAGGTCAGTGTGTGTGTGTGTGTGTGTGTGTGTGTGTGTGTGTGTGTGTGTGTGTGTGTACTGATACTGGCCCCCATACTCAGGGCCTGGATGCTGTCCCTTAGCTTTTTTCACTCAAGGCTAGTGTTCTACTATTTGAGCCACAGCTCTACTTCCAGCTTTTTACTGATGAATTGGAGATGACTTGTCAGCCAAAGCTCTCTTTTATCTGAAATCCTCAGATCTCAGCCTCCTGAGTAGCTAAGATTACAGGTGTGGGCCACAAGCCCGAGCTGGAGGTCACTCTTTGAGCAAATAAGTGGTAAATTTCTGTGCTTTAATGTAAACATAAGCAAATTCTGTTTTAAAGCATTCCCACCTGAGAACAATTGTCAGGTTCATTTCCTTACATTACAGCATGTTTTGTTTTGTTTTTTGTTTTTTTTTTTTTGGCCAGTCCTAGGCTTGGACTCAGGGCCTAAGCACTGTCTGGCTTTTTTTGCTCAAGGCTAGCACTCTGCCACTTGAGCCACAGCGCCACTTCTGGCCATTTTCTATATATGTGGTGCTGGGGAATGGAACCCAGGACTTCATGTATAGGAGTCAAGCACTCTTGTCACTAGGCCATATTCCCAGCCCACATTACAGCATTTTCTACAATACTAAAATACAAAATTCTCTCTTGACAAGGACAGAAGCATGTTTGTGCAAGGAGAAAAATTTCTACACATTTGTAGTTAGCAATTTCTACTCTGTGCACAAATATTCTACTGTAGATTTTAAAGAATAAAAAATACATATGCCTTTAAGAAAGAGATTGGTGTAAAGGTTTAAGTACATATTGTCATGTACTATAAATGAAAGTTAAAGCATCCCATTTTAAAATGAAAAATAATACAAATGCCAGACCCTTTCTTTTCCCACTCAAAAACACTAGAAGAGTAGAATTCATGATTTTCATAGCATTAATAGCTACTGGTGGGATAAGGGTGGATTTAAGTCTTCTTTTCACTTACATCTTTTATTTTTTAATGAACACAGATCTCCATAATAAGAAAATATCTGTTGAAAGTATATGCATGTATTCATGCAATTTTTTGTATGTAACTTGTTGGCAAGTTCAACTTTTCCATTTTTACCTGTTTCTAAGTATAATTAAAGCATAACCTCAGTGGAGATGAGCACTTAATGTGAAGGAGAATGAATAAATGAGATTTGTGCAGATCCTTTTTCTCCTGCCAGCCAAACCATGTAACCCAAGGGAATTTCTTTCGCTCTAAACCAAACGAAATTGAGAGCATGTGGAATATGCGACAGAGGCCCTGAGCATGCCTGATCCCCCTCAAACCTCAAAAGTAGCAAAATTGTAGACCATTGTTTTCTTGAATGGTGATGTTAGAGCAGCAGCTTCCTGAGCCATGGGACTGGATGTACAGGCTTTTAGACAGTTATTATTCTATTTTCTTGGGGTAAGAATATACAACCTGTGGTCTACCATCTTTACACATTTTTATGTTGATTACACATCAGTACTGTAGAGCTTATGCGCCATGAATAACCCAAACTTTCCACCCATGGATCACACATGTGTGGATTATTCCATTTGTCTCATCCCTCCACCAATCTACTCATTCATTCCATGAATATGACTATTTTAGGTATGATTTGTCATCACTGGGACCCTCTATCTTTCTGTGATAGGCTTGCTTCTCTTAGCCTGTTTCCTCAAGAGGCATCTATGTTGTCACACAAATTGCTCTGTACACTTCTATTTAAATCAGAATGATATTCACCAGTGGGTATGAAGCAGGCCTTCTTTGTCCATTCATTAGTTGATAAACATTTAAGTTGTTTCTACATCTTGCCATTGTGAACGGTGTTGCAATGACTGTGAGAGTGCAGATGTCGATTCTTTTGGAAAGATATCCTGGAATGATATGCTGGGTCATATTACAGTCCTAGATGAATATTTTTTAGGAATGTGCACAGTGTTTTTGTATTTGCATTTCCACAAAGAGTTTTCAAGCTTTTCGATGTCTCCATATGCTCACGGACACTTGCTGTCTTTTGGTTTGGGTAATAGTCATCTGAACAAATATTACTAGGGGTATTTTTTAATTTGTTCTATTTCTTTACGATTGCATCATAGAAATTCATTATATATTTTGGAGATTAACTATTATATTAGTTTCTTCCTCATATCTATGACCTGACAGAAACAACTTAGGGAAGAAAACGTTTATTTGGGTGTACAGTTTCAGGAGGTTGTTTGGGCAGAACATCATGGCAACTGGAGCATGTGGCCGATTCTTGACCCCGTGGCAAGCCAGAACAAAGAGAGCCAGGAAGAAGCAAGGGCAAGATACCTCTAAGGTCCCTCTACAGGTGACATACTTCTTCACTGAGGACCCATCCCCTAAAGTCCCCAGGCTTCCAAAACAACACCACAAGCTAGAGACTGGGCCCCCAAACTAGGAGACTTTGGGGGAGAAGACTGCATAACCAAGTTATAGCAACTCCTTATGAAATAGTTTGCAAGTATCTTCTGCCATTCTATAGATTGTTGTCTTTCCACTCTGCTGATAGTTTCTTTTGTTATGATGAAGCTTTTAGGTTGATATAGTCCAATTCATTTATTTTTGTTTCTTTATTTTTGTTTTGCTCTGGGCTTTCATTGTAAGAGCCATGTGATCACTTGTTGGGGCATCGACTTGGCAGGTCCTGAGAGACCGCCCCTTTCTCCTGCCCTGGGGCTGCGTGGCTGTTAGCCACTCCTACCCCCTTCCGGGTCGGAACCGGAAGAGTCCCAAACCAGCCCCGCCTCTTGTCTCAGAGCACACACGTGTGTGTCAAAATGGCGCTGGCCGGAGTCCAGGGGGCGGTCCTGTGGGCTGTGATCTCTGCCTCTGGGGGAAGTTCTGTGACATCACTGTGATGGACAGCCCAGATCAGCCTATCCCTAGTGACTCCAGATCCCGCCCCTTCCTGCCGCCATTACTGTCATATAAACCCCTCCCCTGAGTAAACTGGTGGATTTCCCAGAAGCTTTTCCTGAGACAGTCCCCGTGTCCTGCCTCCTTATTCTTAGAGAGTGAGGTGGGGGGGGGGGGGGGGGAAGGGAGTGTCTCGCAGCCACACTCGCCAAGGTTTGCACGTAGCCCTCACTCCAGCTTTGCCATCACGCTCGAGGGTGAAAGGGGACTACACAAGGAGGTAACAAGGCCAGACCATCACTCCCAAGACCAATTTTAGGATGCTTCTATCTTCTGTTTTTATTCAGTGACTTTTTCAGTTTTAAACCTTACATTTTTCTTTAATCCATTCTGAGTTGATTTTGTACAGAGTCTAGGATAAGGATCTAATTCATTTTTTCACATGAAGATGTATAGATTTCCCAAAACTTTTGTCAAAGAGACAAACCATTTTTTCTGTGCATCCCTGCATCCTTGTTGAAAAGCAATTGATGCAGATTTACTTCTGAGCTCTGTTCTTTTCACCGGTCTATCTGACAGCCTCCATGCCAATTTCATTCTGATTACTGAAATATATTTTGAAATATGTTTCCAACTTTGTTCTTTCTCAGAATCAGTTTGAAAGTTGTTGATCTTTTATGATTTTATATGAATTACAGAAGAGTTTAAAAAAACTATTTCTATATGAATGCTACTGACATTTTGAGGTCACTGTGGGCAGTTTGAATGTTTCATTAATATTGTCTTTCAATCCATGAACATGATATGGCTTACTGTTGGGGGGGGGAGGGTGAGATCCCTGATCTTAGAAACAATTCTAGTTTCTCACTGTTGAGTATGATCTTAGCTGTGGGATTTTAATACACAGCCTTTGTTTTGTTAGGATACATTTCCCTGATAACTCAGTGTTATTTAGCCTCTTTTCTCTTTCCCAACACTCCATGATTCCTTCCCCCTTAAGATCAATGAAAAACAAACAGATGGACCCTAGCTTTACTTTCCCAGAAAGCCTATGCTGTTTTTATTTGCATGAATGTTCCACTAATCAAATCAGAGTGCAGGCTTTCAAAGCCTTTCATTTCCAAATTCTAAGTGAAGCAATGCATCAATTAATGAAAGGACAGTGATTTTTCAAATTGCACAGTACAGTACCTTTTAGTTTATAAAATGCATTTCATCTTCAAACCAACTCAAATTAAATAGCTATTTCAAGTGTCCATCTCTAGTTTTCTCCTAGTCAAAATCCACTCTGCTTCTTTTGGTAATAGATCTTCAGTGCCCCTCTGATGAGGTAACCCTGCGGACCCCTACATGCTTCATATGAATCCAGCTTTGTCCACATCTCAGTTTGAACTGTGCCTCAGGTGCAGGCAGAATGTTCCATTCGCCCATCCACAGTGATTACTCAGACATAAACAGGTGCCTTACATCTGTTCTGAAAACTAAATTACAGGGTTTTCATTAAGTTTATCAAACAAGAGGCAGGTCACAGAAAGAACAAAAAGCTAGGCATAGTGATGCATATCTATGATCGCAGTTACTCAGAAGGCAAGGATTATAGCTCAGACCAGCTGAGCATAAACATGAAACCCTTACCTAAAATAATAGCCCTAAACCAGAAAGGGCTGGAGACATGGCTGAAGAAGTAGAGTACCTGCCTAACAAGTGTAAAGCCTGAGTTTCAAACTCCACTATAGAAAGGGAAAAAGAAAGATGAAAAGGAAGAAGGAAGGAGAAGGATGAAGAAGAGAAATGAAAAAGATGTCACTTGTACCATACTTCCATCCCACTTTTTAATTGGAAATGGAGCCTTGTAAACTTTTCTGCCTGAGCTGGCTTTGAACCGGAACCCTCCAGAGCTCATCCTCCTGATTATCTGTGGCTACAGGAGTGAGTTATCAGTGCTGGCCCATGAGGTCTTTTGATACTCAAACTAGAGAAGTCTCAGGCTAACCAGGATGAATCAATCACCCTGCTAGTCATCACACTGCCATCTGAGGTGTGAGGGATTTGAACTCTCCATTCTTAACAAGAAAGAGCAAGTCTCACCTGTTCTGCTCCAAGAGAGCAAGTGTTCAAGTACCAGGCAGAAATTCTAGAGACAGTGGGACCTAGCAGCTATCAGTTCTCTTGTTCTATTTAATCCTCAAATGATTAGCAAAAAACAAAATCTAAGATTATTTTAACAGCCCCATTTTTCAATAATCAAGTGCTGAATTAAAATGAAATGCAAACACTAAGGTTTAACACACTGCTAAAAATGAACATGTCTAAAATATTAATGGCAGCTCTAAATGATTTATCATGCCCTCTTGGGCATATTTTATGATTTATTGATGTCTCTTTAGCAGCTCCATGGGTGACAGTCTCTTCACCGTGTGTGTGCTTTGTGTTTCTCAGCTACATGGGCAATAAACTGCATGCTCAAATCTCAGATGTGCGTGCACATCACATTGTAGGTGAAGTAGAAAAGGTAAAGATGTGAATTTTCCCCATAAATTGGAAAATTATAAGACCAAAAGGCTTTGAGAGTGATTCTTTCTTATTTGCTTGATTTCATGCTGGGCCACACAGGAACTATCTTCAATAATCTCATTAATTTATGTCAGTCTTTGTTGGCAAGCAGTTCTACTTTAGATCTAACCTCTACCCTTTCTGTGGCAAGCAAAGACCATTTTCTGGAAAACAGCTCGTGATTTCCTTGGTACTTCACTTTCCTTTCTTGACCCTAATAATGCATCATTCACAGATTTCTGTTCATGTCATACATCTTGCTAGTCCTCCACCTTATAATTTTCTAATATTTTCTCTAAGTTTTCTAAGACTTGGGTTCTAATATCCAAAACCCTCTCTAAGTGAACTTGGATATGTGTTTAACTTCTCCTAACATGATTTTCCACTGTGCAGTCACGTCTGAGTGTCCAGGGGCCAGAATCTCTCTCTCTACCAGTGAATAAATGGTTCTTTCTTTTTGTCTTCTTCTCACCATCAACCACAGAGATCCAAGCAGAGCCCTCGGGTCTATGCCTCCGTGTCAGCTCCCTCTTCAAACCTTACCATGCATGGCCTCCTCCACCTGCCTTTTCTTCAGAACCACAAACTCTTCAATTTGGGGGTTATGGATAGAAGGAGTCAGGAAGGGCTTTTTGAGAATCCATCAAATCTATTATGTTATCAACTACCTGTGTTCCTGTTTGAAATGATAATCAAGACCAGACTTCTGTGTAGTACTAAAACTATGGAGAGAGGGAGAAAAACTAGAAAAAGTAAAGATGAATAAAGGCCCAGGTGGAGGGAATATTAACAGAAGGAGGGAATTCTTACAAAGAGTGAATGAGGATGAATATGAAAATGGAACAATGGAACCTGAAATCATTTTAAGAGGAGGGGAAGTGAGATCAAGGAGAGTGATAGAAGTGAGGTAGATTGGGATGTATTGTACATTTGTGGCAATGTCGCAATGAACCCCTTCTTGTACAACTAATACACTAATGTAAAAGAAAGAAACAAACCTAAGCAAAAGAAAACTTCAGTCATTTTACTCCGTCTCTTTTTCTCTGCATTCAATGTTTGACTTGTGTTTTGAGCTATACATTAATACTTCTGACTTCTTGTGGTCAGTACCTTTTCCATGGGTATGCCTGGTGACATCTTGTCTTCGTTTCAGTGACCCACGTGTTTCCTGACTATGTGACTAGGAGGCATCTAATAATAGGAGGCATCTAATTGATCCCAAGGTGCAACTGCCCAAATTTAAACTCTGGCAAACAGAACCCCAAGAGATACAGATGAATGGTGGCAATATTGCCTATGCTTCTGCTTCTTCTCAGAGATGATTTTGCTTATGCTGACACGATGATGGATTCCTGCACACACCTGTCCATGGAGTGCCTGCATGAATTCAGCACCTTTCTGGACATAGATGTGCTGAGAGGGCCAGCAGGGCCTGTCCTGGCCCAAGGGGGATTCAACAACTTGAATTAGGTGGAGAAGGAGCTCCTGCTTGAGCGTTGAAAGCTTTGGGTTGAGATTTCTGGGAGCAGACACTGAGTGGGATTGAGGGGCGTGCAAAAGATTCACAGAGGACATTTGTGAAAACAGAAGAAGAAAGTTAGGGAGGAACATAGGGCACTATTCTACCATGTTGTTGATTTGGCAAAGTCTTTGCCAACCATATGAAAAACTAAACACACATCATCCATTGGGGGATCGGCATGAGTGGATGGCTCTGAATGCCTGAGGGCACTAAGAAGAGTCTGATGTCAGTTGGAATGCTTGATGGGCCCAAAAGAGTTAACAGCTGAATTGTCTGCTAACTCAACTAATATGCTAATAAATAAATATAATATGCTAATAAATAGATAAAATGTGCTAATAAATAAAAAGAGGAGAAACACACACATATTACTATATCAGAAATGAAAAACAATTCTTTAAAACATTCCTTCCGGGCTGGGGATATGGCCTAGTGGCAAGAGTGCTTGCCTCCTATACATGAGGCCCTGGGTTCAATTCCCCAGCACCACGTATACAGAAAATGGCCAGAAGCAGCGCTGTGGCTCAAGTGGCAGAGTGCTAGCCTTGAGCAAAAAGAAGCCAGGGACAGTGCTCAGGCCCTGAGTCCAAGCCCCAGGACTGGCCAAAAAAAAAAAAAAAAGTGTGGCATGTTACACAGATTAATAGCCCAAATCTTCACCTCTCCCTCTACTCATCCTTTGGAGATTGTGTCAATCATAAAAGAAGAATAAACTTTAAAAAAAAAAAACATTCCTTCCTGGAACAGGGCAATGATATGGAAACTCTGGGGACCTATGGCATTTGCTCTTTGTTCTACTGCTTAACAGCAGACTCCAAATGGCACAGCTGCCACACAGGAATGAATCTGGTGAGAGGACGAAGAGAGTCAGCCGTGAGAAGAGGTAAAAGGACTTCAAGCCCAAGTACCATTCCTTCAAGTTATGCCTCTTGGAAAAAGTTGTTTATTCTAACAATTTTACTACACGTAAACTATGACAAAATAGGACGCATTGGGTTGTGAAGGTTGAACTCATGTTTCTCACAGTGTAGCTCTTGGTGGTCGGTGCTACCCTCACCTGGACATTTGTTGGAAATGTAGAGTCTCCATGTGGCTCCAGACTTTTAGAACCAGACTGATATGCCAACAAGTACAGCAGTTTATGTGTACATTGAAGGCTGAAAAACACTGTGTTAATGATATAATATAAAATCAAACACTTAGTACACAGTATTTGGTGAGTAGGAAACCACATGATCAATGTCATTTGTTACTCATTTAGTTAGGATAGTAATTTCCATTCTGAATCATCTTGGGCAGGTACTTGATTTAAGAACAGTAAAAATGGTAATTACCATAATAATATCCAAGTAGCCAAGGACAAGATGATATTTTAAAAGGCTTTAAAATTCTAGGAGACTCCAATAATGTGCTCATATGATAATAATGGTATTTCATACTCAATTTCTATGTCAGGTGCTATCCACAGTACTTTATGTGTATCATCTTATTTAATCATCCAGCAGTGCTATGAAATAAATACAATTTTTGGCTTAGTTTATAGTTGAATTAACTAAAACATGGAGTGAATAAATGTTTTGTTCAAAGTGGAGGAAAGAGGATTTCAACTTGGCAATCTACTTGGCAAATGTACATCTGTACAGCTACATAAGTAAGGTAATGAGTACATTTCTTTTTAAATATTTTTACCCCTCCCTCATTTTCTCCCTTACCCTTCCGACTCCTCTCCCCTCAAAATAGTAAATTTCCTACATAGTGTCTAATGAGTACCATTGATGCATTGGTTCATCCTTTGTCCTGCTGTGTCTGTGATTCCCTTTCCCTTTCACAGATCATATATGCTTATATACAAGACAAAGGGTACAGAAAACTAAAACAGAAAGAAAAAATAGAAATAATTGCATACAGGACATAAAAAGTACCTCTTGTTTCCAGTTCTTGAAGTTCGTTTTGATATGCTTTGTTATATATGGTCCTATGTACATAGCGACTGGGCTATTGTGATTTCCTGCTAAAAATATCATAAACATATTCTAGTTATTACAAATAAGGGAAACTATGCAACCTGTATTTCTTTGGGCCTGGCTCACTTCACTTAGTATAATTTTTTCCAGGTCTTTCCATTTTTTTTGTTTGTTTTGTTTTGCAACTTGCTTTATTTTTTCCTCATTTATTGTCAAAGTGATGTACAGAGAGGTTACAGTTTCATACGTTAGGCATTGGATACATATCTTATACTGTTTGTTACCTCCTCCCTCATTCCCCCCTTCTGCCTTCCCCCTTTCCCTCTCCCCCCATGAGTTGTTCATTTGGTTTACACCAAACAGTCTTGCAAGTATTGCTTTTGTAGCCATTTGTCTTTTTATCCTGTGTCTCTCGATTTTGGTATTCCCTTTCACTTTCCTAGTTCTAATACCATTATATACAATTTCCAATGTACTCAGATAAGATACAGTGATAGTGCAGGTACAACCACAGGAAGGGGATACAACAATAGAAGCTACGGTTTCACATGGCATGTTGAAAGTAATTGCAACAGTGATATAACACTCGTTTCCATAACATGGAGTTCATTTCACTTAGCATTATCTTATGCATTCATAGGAGCATAGCTATTAGGTGCTTGTGAGCCTCTGTTGTGACTAGCCTAAACCTGTGCTAATTATTCCCTATGAGGGAGACCATAGAGTCCAAGTTTCTTTGGGTCTGGCTCACTTCACTTAGTATAACTTTTTCCAAGTCCTTCCATTTCCTTATGAATGGGGCAATGTCATTCTTTCTGATGGAGACATAGAATTCCATTGTGTACACGTACCACATCTTCTTGATCCATTCCTCTACTGAGGGGCATTGGGGTTGGTTCCATATCGTAACTATGGTAAATAATGCTGCAATGAACATGGTTGTGATGGTAGCTTTAGTATGGCCTTGTTTGTAGTCATTTGGGTAAATGCCTAGGAAAGGGATTGCTAGGCCAAAGGGGAGCTCTATGTCTAGTCCTTTCATCTCAGTATCTTTTTAAAACCTTAGTTCAAGAAACATTCAAGATTATCAAAGATATCTGAACTAAATAGACCCAAGCATTACCAATAGTAATGATTAGAAAACACTATCTCTAGCTTGATTCTGCTCAGTGTGTAACACATTATAGAGCCATTCCTTTAAGGCTATGAAAATAACAGGTTAGCAAACAATGGAGAAAAATTATTCTTTCTGTGAGTAGATTATTCTGAGTTGAAAATGATGTCACCATATACTAGACTATAACATACCTTGTAAGAATTTGAGATTTGAAAGGAGTGAAAGCAATAGCCAACCTTGAGGAGGAATTTAAGTTCAAAGCAAGTTGACAATCTTGTATAAACAAAGCTTTAATTAACATTTACTTTAAGTGAGATATTATGGATTTTTACTTTACTATATTTTAACATCCCAGAATTATTCAGAGATGTACCAGGTACAAGGGACTAACCACCACGGTGAATAATTCATGCAGAACATGGAGCCATGAAGAGAAAGAGAAAAGCAGTTGATTGGTTTTTTTCCCAAGAAATTGTTAATGTTACATTACATTTTATTGAACTGGTTTCAAAAAAAATAACAGAGCCTGAACATTCTTATTGCAGTTATTACCTTTCCTTTCCAAGTGCTATATCTTATTCTCTCTTGAGTTGAAACATTCTGATTACTTTTGCTTACTTCAGAGATTTGATTTTCTTAGGGGAAAAAAAAAAGCTTGACTAGAACCTCTCATATTCGAATTTCTTCAAATTATAACGACTTGCTATCAAATTTAAATAATCTCCCTTATCTTATCTGAATCAATTTGTTCATTCCCAACCTGCACTTTCTATTTCATATCCCTCATATCCTTCTTCCCTAACCACAAGGACAAATGTGTCTTTCATTAGTCACAGCCATAACCACAGCCCCACATCACCCAAGGAACCAGAACAGCAGACACAATGATGCGAAAATATAACTATGGCAGAATTGAGTATGACTGAAAGAGTCCTTGGGTCCAAATCACCTTGGATTAAGCCAGAGAACTGAGACCTTAAAAACAGCTGTCGTGGAGCAGACAGGCCAGTTAGCCAGAGGCACAGATGTGCAGCCTCAATTGGACTATTTACCTCTTTTTATTCCCAGAGACACTTCATAGCCAATTCTACTCCTCTTCCCCTCAGACTTCTCACTGAAACTGTCATTCAACACAGTACGTGGATTCACCATGCAGCAAGTGCTTCTGTTTGAGGTTCTTACCTTACGGTTTTAATTAGGTATTTTGTTTGGAAGAGAGAAAGGTTGATATTTTTGGTGTGGTTTAAGGAAAAAAATCTAAATGTATTGTTATTTGTGCTCATCTTTAAGCTGTTCATCTTTACTTCCCTAACTGTGATCAAAAAGTCCCACTCTGAGATACTCAGTGGCTCATGCCTGTAATCCCAGCTATTCGGGAGGATGAAATCTTAAGATTGCTGTTTGAAGCCAGCCTGGGCAGGAAAGTCCATAAGACTTTAATCTCCAATTAGTCAGCAAAAAGCTAGATGTGGAGGTGTGGCTCAAGTGGTAGAGTGCTAGCCTTGAGCAAATGAGCACAAAGCCTGAGTTCAAGCCCCAGTACTGAGGTGGGGAGGGGGCAAGGAGAACACAACCAAGCTCAATTCTGCATAGATGAAATACACAAACTGATTGGAATGAATGTGCGAGCTGCAAAAGCTGCCTTGGTTTAGCTGGGGTGACTTGGGGCCAGACTTTGGACATAGAAAATTCCTGTCAGATCCAAGCTTCTCCAGTCTGCATTCCTTCTCTTCCCCATTCCTCATTGCCAATTGCTTAAATAATATATTCCATTACAGGTATCCAGGGTTACAATAAAACAGGTTGATATTATTGGTTAAAAATACAGTATGTGTAACTAGAGTTTCTCATTTCCCAGGCTGCATCTTGGGTCATCGCCGTCCTTGCCCCCAGGAGGATCCCTGGTGAGGACTTAGACCCCAGGTCATCAGTCTGTGGGTGTCTTTCTCACCCACTATGCTGCTTCCTTGAAACCAGAAGCACTCTCACGAGGCTGGAAATTTAAACAAGCACTCATGAAGCTGCTGGATTCTGAATGAGCAGTCACAGGAAGGCAGCTGAAGCCAGGCAGCATCCTCCTCACCGCCACTGCTGCTGCCTCTCATGCTGCAACACACTCCAAAGTGATTGCCTACTGCCCACTGATCCTTGCTCAGGCCACAGTGTTTCTTCTAAGTTCCACAGAAGTGAATTCCAAACCCTGGGTGCTTGGCTGACCCAACACGATCCACCCAGCCTTTCTAGACTTCCAAATACACCTTTCTCTTCTCTCTTCAGCCTTGTCCACTAGCCAGGAACCCAAAAGACTCAATTCCCCCTGGCCTCTTGCTTGACCCCTCCAAGAAACAGAGAGGCTTTCAATTTTCAGGCCTAAGCCCAAGTTCACATCTCACTACCGAATGAATGAATTTTTCTACACAGGATGAAGCCTACCACCAACTATCACCATAGATCTCTAACTCCAAGGTAAGATGAAGAGATCCACGTTCATGTGTCCTTTTTTTTTTTTTTTGGTACTGGAACTTGAACTCAGGGCCTGAACACTGTCCCTCAAGGCTGGTGCTCTACCACGTGAGCCTCATGTGTACCTCTACCTTTTTTTGGTTTTTATTTTTAATGGTTAATTGGAGGTCAGAGTTGCACAGTATTTACTGTTCAAGCTGGCTTTGAACCACAATCTTTAGATCTCAGCTAGGATTAAAAGTGTAAGCCACTGGTATCTGGCACATCACATTTTCTTGAAACTACATAATGGTTAATTGTGAAAAATACTTAAAGATCCACTGAGCCCTATCTCATGTGTGTTACAATGGATTCAATCATGAATTGATATATATTGATGATGAAAGTGCCTACTTCAGATGATTGGGAAGTGGGAAGAGAAAGTCAGGAAACAGCTGGGTTTTGTAAGACAATACATAGAACTCTTTGACATTTTCTCTCAATAGTATAAAGTTTATTTATTTTCAAACCATTGCTGAATAGTAGTCTACATTTTGAAATCTAGATTTTTCCAGTCTTTGGCTTTTTAAGATCTGGTCATTTGTGGATATGAGAATATAAAAACAAACAATCTAAGAGTAATACTCTTTGGAGATTAAGTAAAAGCACTGTGGAGAGGAGAAAAGCAATAGCCACGGGAATGAGTGGCTGCAGACTTCTAGGTGAGCATGATGAGCAATGTTTTCTATCAGAATCTTCTGTCCAGTCAGAATTACATCTTGCAATGCCATAGGGATATCCCCAGTCATACCAGCCATGTTAGCCAGGTTAGTGTGATCAGCAGAAGTTACTCTAGCCAGTGGAAGCTGAAAGGACTAAATCTAAGATGGAGCTGGCCTGTTCTGGGGACAGGAACAGTTGTGCTTTCAGGAGTGGCCCTGAGTAGCAATGGTGGGAGCATCTGTCTCTCCAATAAAACCATCAAACCAGGAGGCTGCTGCCAGCCTTCCAGCCTTCCACCTCTGCTGCGGTCAGGAGGCTGAGGGCAGCTGCCATGGCCCATGCTACTCCAGAGCTCTCATCCACAGCCTCCCCTATGCCTGCACCAGCTAAAGGGAAGCCTCTTTCCTAGGTAACTCAATTCTGGAACCAGATTTTCAATCTGGCACAGATGTAGTTGATGGGTAGACTCAGAAATCACACCATTTTCAACTCAAGAACTGTAAAATGGCCTGAAACACTAGTCTCCTTTGTTGAGAGCAAAGAAATCATATGGTGGCACACTGTTAAATGATGGCAGGGAGTGTCAAAAATTGGGGACAGGCTTACTGACAAATGGCTGTTATGAAAGGAATTATTTTTTAGGATATAATAAAATAAGTTAGTTTCTTCACCAAACAAGAGAATGATTCAAGAGAGAGGAAGATGGACATTAAGAAGCAGATTTACCATGGGAGGGATGCAAAGAAAATTCCTGATATAGTGATGGAGGGAAGGCAGAAAGCAGTCCAGAGTAGAGCACTGGATAGAAATGTTCCTAGCCCCTCCACTTGCCAGCTCTATCTCAGCTCTAGTCCTCTCACCTTAAGCTGGATAGAGTAACTTCTGCTGTATTAAACTAACCAGATGAGCTGGACACTGGTATCTCATACCCGTAATCTACTTAGGAGGCTGAGACTCAAAGAGCAAGGTTTGAAGTCACCTGGGCAGGAAAGACTATGAGACTCTAATCTCCAACTAAACAGCAAAAAGCTGGAACTGGAGCTATAGTTCAATTGGTAGTCTACCCTTGAGCAAAAAAAAGCTCAGAGATGGCATCCAGACCCAAGTGTATACCCCAGGATTGGGGGAAAACAGATTATATGACTGGTTCGTGTGGTGTAGTGATTACTTCATTCCATTGCAAGACATGAGTTTGACTGAGTAGAATTCAAATGGAAAGCACTTTCTTCAAAAAGTAGAGCTTACTCAGAAGGAGTTGAAGAAAGTGAAAGATCTGATAGATGACATGATATACTCCACCTTCTGGAACTGTCCTACAGCTGCCAGTGGATTATACCAGGCACCCCGGACAAGTTGAGGGGTGGAACAACAGGGGAGAGTGCTAATTATGAGAAAATGAAATGTAGATTTGCTGTGCACCTTGTCTCAGTTGTGACTGGCACTCACTTGAAGGCAGTAGCATAAACACTGACCATGGATAACAGATGCAGCACATCACAGCAGGGAGAAGATGGCATGAGGGTAGAATACTAAGGGAAGGAGCCAGGGAATTCTGTGGGCTAGAACCTCAGGAAGCCAAAGAAAAAAACCAACATTCTAAAGGCAAGAAAGGCATTCAGTCTAGAATTTGAAAGCAAATACCAGTAAAAAGAGGTTTTTGAGGACTCTTTAAATTGAAAACCCTTGCCTCACAGGAACAGCATTTGGGAGTGGAGAGGAATAATGACAGATTTGTTGCTTCCAGTAACAGGTCTGACAGACTTATTTCACCTCTAGTGTCTCATTTCACTTGGACACTCACTTTTATATATTTACATACATTTCAGGTATCATAGGCATACATTAATTAAAATGAAATGCAATGTAAAACCAAACCCTTCTTGCTGTACATTTGTAGCCTCTCTTTAAGACTCATACATCTCCTGTCTCCAATTCCCCCATTCTATGATACACCTGCTCATCCTATAAACCATTCCTTCAACCTGTCAAGATGAAAAACTACATTGGCCACTGGCTCCTTTCCAAAAATCCACCCTAGAGAAACAACGGAAGCTTGAAGGAAACAGAGTAGAGGAACTAACAACAACAACAAAATGAAATGAAATAAAAAATGGCAAAAAGCCCCTTGGGAGTCTGGCAAGAGGGAAGAAAAGAATTTCTAACTCCTGGGGATGGGGCAGCCAGTAGTGGCTGGGAGAAGGAGATGGAAGCGGAACAATTATTCTACTCCACCACCTGGGCAGTCACATCCTCCCCCGTCTGCTCAGACACTGGCAGCAACAGCCCAGGCCACAGTGTGAGGAGGGCACAACCAGGGCAGGGCGAAGGCTCTGCAGGAATGAGAAGGAACTGTGTAGTACAGGACCAAGTACCCTTGTGCATCTCTCCAGGTAAGAGGGACTTGCTCCATGGAGACAATTGTGGAGATGGCCAGTGTGAAACATGAATTAGAGACACACTTGTGGTTGGTGGAAAATTGCAATGATGATCATCCGCTCTAAAGCCTCTGAGGATTTTGCCTTCTCTTATATACAGCCATGTCTAGAAAGTCACATTCCAACGAAAAGGGGTGTTCTTGCTGCCACATAGCTAGAAAGCCATGAAAGGCCTAGAATTCCTTTATAAGATAACCATCTTATAGCCAATAATAAACTTCCATCATATAAATCACCTGGATTAGTGTCATGAGAAAAAATGGACCAAGAAATTATAGCAATGATGATGAATGTATTAGGAAGTTAAGTCTGATGTTAGTAATATGAGACAAAAAAAAAGAAAACATAAAAAGGAGCAGGTTAAATGTTAGATGTGTAATAAATAATAGTCAAAGTAAATAGACAAAGATTAGATACTTAACAAAATGGAAAAAGTGAAGAACAAGGCTTTAGGTTGGAAGATCGTATTGAGAAGTTTCCCTGGGGGTTAGAAGAAAAAATAACAAGACAGGAAATACGAAAGGAAGCTAGGAACTATGAGGGTAGTCACTGTATTGGAAAGCCATAGACAGGCTTTGTAGTGACATGACTAGGGTATACTACATTTTTCCAAACTTTTCCGGATGTTTTCGGTGGGGTGGGGGGTTGTCAGAGAGAGCCCTTTGGAAGGTTTGCATGCTACTGTGTCTCATCAGCTAGCTCACATTCTGGGTATAAGCAACAGTTCTTAGAGCCTCCAATTCTTCCACCTGCCTCATCAGGCTTCCCTGCTCCTGGCCCAGGCTTGGGTTTGGAAACTGCAAGGAAAGCCTCTGATTTCTACAAGAACCACAGACAGTCAAGGTTGGAAATAGTAATAACTGGTATGAATTTCAATGTGTCCTCACAGGTTCTTGTTCATAACTTATGGAATTTGGCAGAAATGGTATGGCACGGTGCACAGCTATGTAACTTTTCCCACTTCTGCCTCCCATGAAGCATGCTGATAGAATGAAGTTGGCTCTGGTGAAAGCAATCACACCATGAAAACTGACAATGGTAAAATTAAGGATTACTGCCTTTTTCTGTTGGTTGCATAGATCAAAAGTCACTATGGCCTGTAGGCCAAATCTGGTCCATTACCATTTTTTGTTTGTTTGTTTTGGTTTGGTGATAGTATTAGAGCTTGAACTCAGGACCTCACACTCTCCCTTAGCTTTTTTGCTCAAGGCTGGTGCTCTACAACTTGAGCTACCCCTCCTCTTTTGGCCTTTTGGTGATTAAAGAGTCTTTCAGTGCTTGGCAGCAGTATTGGCAGTTGAATAGCAGCAATAGCTAGCACATAGATAAAAAAAAAACTGAAAATATGGCCTATCTGCCCTGTACAGAAGGTTTGTGAACCTTCCTCTAGGCCTAAGAAAATGATAGATAAAATATTAATTAAATGAGTTTGACTATGAAATGTCTCTCACAGGCTTATGTACTAGAAGCTTGGCTGCCATCTAATAGGTTTTTGAGAGATGGGTGATGAATCCTAAAGACTCGGACCTAAATCAGCCAATTAAATGCTTTGATGAATTCATAATATGATGGCATTATTGAGAAGTGACAAAAAAGAAAAAATAGGTGAAGCCAAGTTGGATGAAGTACATCACTGGAGAAATGCTGATGTCCATGTCTTGCTCTGGCCTCATCCTGGACTGGCCCTAAATGCAATCCCATGTTTCCTCATGAGAGGGACAAGGAGGCAGACTTGACATGGAAGCAGAAAAGTCAGTGTGATCATTACGGGAGATGGAATGACTTGGCCTTGGCCACACAGGTGGCTGGAGAAGCACGTCCTGCAAGGAACCGCCAGACCGAGTGAAACTAAGGCTTGATTTTGCTCTAGCATTGCTGACTTTAGGCCTTTGGCCTGCAGAACTATGAGAGAATTGGTTTCTGTGGGCTTAAAGGAGCAAGTTTATAGCAGTTTGTCATAGCAACCAGAAAATTGCAACGGGAAGAAGTATTTAATGAATCTTTAAGAAAAAAAAATGGCAGTACTGGGGTTTAAACTCAAGTTAGAACTAGGCTAGCACTCTACTACTTGTGTCATGACCCCATCCCTTTTCTAATCTTCTTAAATAGAAAGTAACAAGGTCAGACACTGGTGGCTCACACCTATAATCCTAGCTACTTAGGAGGCTGAGATCTGAGGACTACTATTTGAAGCCAACCCATGCAGAAAAGTCTGTGAGACTTTTTTTGGTGGGGTGGGGGAGTCATGGGGCTTGAACTGGGCACTGGGCACTGTCCCTGAGTTCTTCAGTACTGTCTCTGAGTTCTTCAGCTCAAGGCTAGCACTCTACTACTTGAGCCACAGCTCCACTTCCGGTTTTCTGGTGGTTAATTGGAAATAAGAGCCTCAGGGACTTTCCTGCACCCCTACTCTGGCTGGCTTTGAACCATGATCCTCAGATCACCAGCCTCCTGAGTAGCTAGGATTACAGGTGTGAGCCCTTGCCACCTGGCTGTGAGACCCTTTATCTACAATTTACCAGCAAAATAAGCCAGAAGTAAAGTTGTAGCTCAAGTGGTAGAGTGCTAGGCTTGAGTGAAACAGTTATGAGACAGTACCCTGGCCCAGAGTTCAAGCCCCAGTTCTGGCAAAAAAAGAAAGACTTTTACATACTCCCCACCAAAGTAGATATGCAGATATCAAGTAAACAAATGAAAAAAAAAACAGTTCCACATCAAACTAAATACAAATTAAAACAATAATGAGATACTAGTCAGCACCTACTAAAATAACTAAAATTCCCAAAACTGACAATCCCAAACGCCAGCAAGGTTGTGGAGCAACAGCAACTCCCACTCATAGCTGCTGGAAATACAAAAGGACTCACCTCCTTTGAAAGACAAATGACAATTTGTTCTAAAGCTAAACATACTCCTTACATTGTGGTGTGGCAATCATGCTTGGAACTGAGCTGTTAAGCCATCAAAAGACATAGAGGAGCCTTAAACATGCTGTTACTAATTGAAAAAAACAACTTTGAACAGGCTGTATATTGCATAATTCTAACTGTGGAACACAGAACTGTCTTGAAAACAAAACAAAACTCCTCAGATAGTAAAAGGATCATTGGCATCCACAAGGAAAGGGAAAGGCAGGATGAACTGGCCAGCCACAGAGGCAGTTGAACAATTCTGCAGAATACTAGAATGGTGAATAGCTGCCCCTGCATTTGTCAAAGCCTTTTATAACATACAACAAGAACAAGTCATAATGAGCACCTAGGTGTGGGTAATCATGATGGATTCATGGAAATTCATCAGTTGAAGCAAATGCACTACTCTGATGCTAGATATTGATTATGGGAGAAAATAGCAAAGTAGAGAACTGGAAGGACTAAATTTGTTTCCTATTGGGATGAATTGTGAATCTGAAACTCTCCTAAAAAATAAAATTTATTTATGTATTTTTAATTTATTTTTATTCTTATTGTAAAGGTGATGTACAGAGGGATTATAGTTGCCTAAGTCAGGTAAAGAGTACATTTCTTTTTGGACAATGTCACCCCTTCCCTCACTCTCTCCTAGTATTTCCCTCCCGTTCCCACCCACAAGTTGTTTAGTTCATTTTCAAGATAGTGTCCAGTGAGCACCACTGCTGCATTTGTTCACTCTTTGTCACACCATTTCTGTCAATAAAGTTTATTTAAAAGGGAAACAAATGACACATTACAGGAGTGGTGCTGTGGCTAAAGTGGTAGAGCATGAGCCTTAAGCACAAGGAGTCTCAGAGACAGTGCCCAGTCCCTGAGTTCAAGCCCTACTACCCACAAAAATAAAATTACATCTCAAAAATGACACATTACTTTCACCCATAATATGAGCACATATTAGAAAGGTGGCCATTGCCAGGTGTTAGAGAGAGGCAGGTATCATTCACAGCTGAAGCGTATGCAGACTAGTTCACTTTCTATAATACATCCTGGCACTCCACAGCTTCGTATGGTCAGACAGTGCATATGGGACCCATTGTTGAGAACTATCCTAAAGACAGTGCCAGATATCTAGAAGGAGTATACAAGAAGTCATGCTACTCAATGTGTTTTTTGGGGATACGGAGCTGGGAGTTATCCAGATGGGTGCTCATGACTTGGGATAGCAGAAGGGAAGGTGAATGAGTTAAGTATTATAGTTGCAGTAGTTAAAGCTCACCAACCTGATAAACACATGGCAACATGGTATTTAAGACAGTGGTGGGTAGGGGTGGGGGATAAAGGAGATAATACAGACCATTAAAATTAAAAATTAAATACATACTAAGAAACATAGACAAGTAAAATAATTCACTTCAAATAGCATTGGAATAGTTTCCCTCTTGTAGAAAAATAAGAGTGAGAAATGTTCAGAAATGTTAAAACTAAGCAGCAATTTGGTGTGAACTAATAATGTTCATGTGTCATAAACTGAGGAGTGTGGATAATTCAGGCTTTTTCACTTGAGGTCTGTCAGACAGATAGGGATAGGTGATTGATGACAGGAGAAAGACAGACGGGGGGGGGGAAGGGAGGGAGGGAGGAAGAGAGGAAGGGAGGGAGGGAGCCATTCTTTCTCTTACTGTGAAATTGAAACACTACCCCTAGCTCTAGGAAGTTATATTTTCAATCCAGTTGACCGTATTCTTACACACAAATTTGATGTTCTTTCTACAAAAACAAAATAAGTCTCCTAATTTCAATATTTAAATACGTGCATCCAGTCCCTACCCTCAGTTCAGTGCATCGGTCCTGATGCTTGCCCTATTCATTACGCCTCTCTATGAGCTACAACAATAGAGAGGATAGGAAGGGTCTCCTTACACAATGGGAAAGAGAAGCATGTGCACACGATGGGCATAGAGGGCACATGTGAAGAACTGTACATAGGACATTTGGAACCACAGCATGATTGCAATTTAGAGTGCAAATGGGAGCTCTGAGAGACAGATTTGCCCAGGGAGATAAGGTCAGATCGCTCACAGACCTATTATAGGTGAGGCTGAGGAGTCTGAATTTGGATCTGAGGCAAATGTGCCATCATCAAAAAACAAGAAGAAAGAAGGAAATGACTTGATTGGGTTTGTGTTTAGAAAGTTCAGGGACAGCAACGTGGAGAGAAGGTGCAGAGGAGAGCAAGAGCAAATTATAAGAATATTATAGTCATTCATGTTGAAGGGTTTATGAATTTAGCAAGGGGCCAAGTAACCTGGCTCTTTTAGCAGATTAGACAACTGATTGAAAAGGCAGATCACCAAATAAAATACTTCCAGAGGTCCCTTCAGCCCTATGATCTTCATATTCTTCTTACTCCAGATTCCATTAAAAAAAAAAAAACAGTGATGAGGCACAAGCAGAGAAATTTGTGACTGTGATCAATATGCAGCCAGGAGTCATTGCATGATGCTGTTTCTAGACTATACATGATGCTGATTTTTAGATCATTCCCTGTGATCAAGCATCCCTTACAATTAATGATAAACTTGATGGTTCAGGTGAGATCTACTCTTTTAAAGTTTTACCATTTGAAGTTCCAGGACAAAACTCTGTTGAATTTAATGCTGAATATTTTAAATAAGGGCAGAAATATTTTAACTTCAGAAGAATGACTTCTGTGCCTCCAATTCTAAATAAGATTAAATTTGATACAAAAATCTAGGGCATCACCATGACAATTACAAGGCTCAGTCTAAGTTCCATTTGGGCTTTATTTAACTCCAATCAGACAAAAAGCAGAGGGCTGTGAGAGGAAAAGGGGGTACTCACCTTTGCCTTTTATGATTAGAATATCCAGACTCAACAGTAATGAAACATGACATCATGCTATTGGTCCTCAACCAGAGCTTCATATTAGAATCACTTTGAGGAATTTGAGTAAAAAAGTTACCAGTGACTAGGTCCTGTCCCTGGAGTTCTTTACTTAATTGGTATAGAATGAGAAAGCCTTAAATGCTTCCCAGGTGATGTTAATGTGCAACCAGGGTTAAGAGCCATATGCTGGGCAATTATCTCCACAGTTCTTCAGATACTGCCCAGGGATGGCTCCTATATGCTGAGATTCTTTCATGGGTATGGAAAAATATAGATTTATCACATTACAAACAAGTCAGTTACTGAGAAAAAAGCTTATTTGCAAACCATACACCTGATGCAAGGGTGGGGAGCATCTGGCCTGTAGTCATATGAAACCTGAGAACACATTTGGTCCGGCCCTACCATAACAACTGTAGGTGACACTTAAACCAAACAAATCTGGGAGCTTTTTTTTTTTCAAAGCAGAATTCAACAACTCTGGTGTAGTGAATGATTTTGCAAATATCCTAATGGCCCTTGGCAGAAAAATCGTTTTCCCAATTCTAGGTGAGTACACAGGGAACTCTAAAAACATAATGGCAAAACACAAATGCCTAATTTAAAAGTATGCAAAGGGCCTGCATAGACATATTTCTAGAGAAAATTTACAAATGATCAGCAAGTATATGAAAATATTCAACATCACTGATCATAAGGGAATTGAAAATCAAAACCAAAAGGATATACTACTGGTGGGAAGATAAATTGGTACAATTACCATGGGAAAATATGGCATTTACTATAAAAATTAAAAATAGAGTTACCATATGATCTAACACTCTGGGCAGAATTATTCACAATAGCCAAGTATGAAAACAACCTAAGTGTCCGTCAATGGATGATTAGAAAATGTGGCACACATACAATGGAATATTAGTCATACAAAAAAAATAAGAAAACCTTACTATTTGTGGCAATATTAATAAACATGAAAGATTATATATCCACTGAAAGAAGCTTGATTTTTTAAAATCTTACCTAATTATACCTTCAAAACTCTTATTTCCAAATAAGTTTGTATTTTGTGTGTTTAGAGGTTAAAATATGAATCTATTTTGGTAGGAGGAAACAATTCAACCCATAACAAATACCTGATTCTGTTATTTAGGGTTTTTAAAATATACAAAATCAATTAAATTTTAATTAATTAACCCTGTCATGCCAAGATCACTTTTAAGAAATCCATCCTCCATTTCCAATGCTTTTCTCAAGAGGTCACAAAATAAAGTGCTCTGTATTAATCAAAGCAATTCTTAACCAAGAGCATATGCCCTGAGGACTATTTTTCTATGAAGTCTCTTCATTTCAATTAAATCAAAATAGAAAAATGGAAGGAAACCTCTTTCTGGTTCCTTTATTTTAAGCACACTTTAATAAGCTTATCTTGAGTCATGTTGCTAGAAAGGAAAGTATAATCAGGGACTAGAAAAAGTTCCCACATTTACTACTGTGAAACTTTACACTCTAAAAAGAATATGAGGTGCTAATTTCTGAAAACCTTCCTTTCCTGTGCATAATATTTGTGACAACTTGAATCAGAAAGGCCTTGATAAAATATTCTTCCTGAAGGTTTTCTATTGGTATTCTATGCTATTGTGTGAGATTCTCTCGCTTAATCTATCAAATCAAGAGTACCTAACGTCAGAAAAGCAGGAGAAAGAAATGCCAACATTTCTTTGAAATGCCAACATTTCTTTCTCTTTTCAAATAAACTTATACATATAAATAAATGAGTAGATAAATGCTAAAAGTTTTTATGTTAATTCACATCTGTACTACTTCTGGGCCACAATAATATGGATAAAGCACAACCAAACCAAACAGGAAGATATGAGTGTCAGAGGCCTCACTTTGATTTCCTTGACTCTAAAAACAATAGCATCTCTATCCATGTGGCCCACCCCGCATGAGTGTACATGGTATGTCTCGACTGACAGAAATCCAAATCAAACTGCTAATAAGAAAAAGAAGCTTAAAATGAACTAAATGTGTAACTCATTAAACATGGCTGAACAATTGGACTCAAGAATATCCTCAACTGTCGACATATTGTCTAATGTCGACATTACATTTAAAGCCCTAGGTGAATTTTCTTGGGCGTAGGCCATATGGCTACTGTATATGTTCTTGGTACATTGTGTATCATATATATGTCTACCTGACCTAGGGAAGGGAAAGAAAAACAGGGTGTAAGATATCACAAGAAATGTACACACTGCCCTACTATGTAACTGTAACCTTTTTGCACAACACCTTGTCAAAAATTTTTTGTTTATTTAATAAATAAATTACAAAAAAAAGAAAGAATATCTTCAGGTTTCACCTCCTTCAAAGCCTCTGTCCGGCTTTCTTTGGTGTCAGCTTGGTTCTCTGCTTGGAGACACCTGGCAGACACACACCATCTGCTTCAACTCCAACAGAAGCAAAGTACATTTATGTACTTCCCAGCAGAAACCCTGAAGCTACAGTATGCACCCATTCTTGATTGGTAGACAGAGAGATAAAAGACCTTATGACACAGGACCGAGGTCAGGACCGCTCCAAAAGCAAGGGGGTTGAATCAGCATTACCTGAACTCCAAAGGTTAAGGAAAAGAATGAGCACAGCAAAATAAATAGAAAGCCCACAGATTGGAAGAAGACACTCAGTAGCTATAGAACAGACAAGGGCTTCATATTAAAAATATACCAAGAGCTCAAAAAATTAACTCCCCCCCAATAATAAATCCTCAAAGAAACAACCACTCCGTTAATAAGTGGGCTAAAGAATTTTAAAAATACTTCTCTGGAGAGGAAATAAGAGTAGCCACATGAAGAAATAAATGTTCAACATCTCTGGCTATAAAAGAAATGTGAATCAAAACCACATTGAGATTCCATCGCACCTCAGTCAGAATGACCATTATCAAGAAAACTAATTATAGCAGATGGTGGCAGGGATGTGGCCAAAAGAGAACTCTACTATTGGTGGAAGTGTAAACTTTTTCAACCACTCTGGAAAGCAGTAAGGAGGTTCCTCAAAAGATTAAACATAGGGCTGGGAATGTGGCTTAGTGCTTGCTTAGCATGCATAAAGCCCTGGGTTCAATTCCTCAGCACCACATACACAGAAAAATCCAGAAGTGTCACTGTGGCTCAAGAGGTAGAGTGCTAGCCTTGAGCAAAAAGAAGCCAGGGACAGTGCTCAGGCCCTGAGTCCCAAGCACCAGAACTGTAAAAAAAAAAAAAAAAAAAAAAAAAACTAAACATAGTACTCCCCTATGATCCAGCAATCCCACTCCTGGGTATTTATCCAAACAAACACAAACAAGGCCACACTAAAGCTACCAGCACAACTATGTTCACTGCAGCATTATCTGCCATAGCTAAGATATGGAACCAATCCAGATGCCCCTCAGTAAATGAATGAATCAAGAAGATGTGGTATATATACACAATGAAGTTCTATGCCTCCATCAGAAAAAAAAAAGACATTGTCCCCTTCATAAGGAAATGGGAAGACTTGAAAACAAATCATATGAAGTAAGGCAGACCCAAAGAGACATAAGCTCCATAGTTTCTAATAACTAGTGTATATCTAGGATAGTCCTAACAGAAGATCACAATAGCTCAAAGCTATGTATGTATGACCATATAAGATGATACTAGTCAAAACAAACTCCAAGATATGGAAACAAGAGGGTTTTTGTTGTTGTTGTTGCTTTTAATGTACTGTGTGAAGTTATTTCTTTTTTATTTCATTTTTCCCCCTTTGGTTTACCCCTTGTTATCACTGTATTTGATTTTGTACTCTGTGTTTTGTATATATGTTTTTCTGATTTGGGGAAGGGAAGAGGAATAACACAATGGTGAGACAAAGGACAAATGGTGAACCAATGCAACAGCAACACTAACAAGACACTATGTTGGAAATGAACTTTACAACTTGGCGGGGGGGGGGGGGCGCGTATTATGAGGAGGGGAAGCAGGAGAAAAATGAGAGAGGGAATAACAATGTTTGACAAGAAATTTACTCATTACTTATGTAACTGCAACCCCTCTATACAACACCTTTACAATAAAATTAAATTAAAAGAAAAAAGACAAGAGAAAAAGAAAGAATGAGCTCAGCAACTAAGTACAAATAACTAATATCCACTTTAAATGAGGATAAAGTACCCAGAAGAGAATACAGAAGAGTGTTTTTGGAGAAACAAATTGGATCTTAATTCTCCTGTTCACAAAGCTGTGATAAAACACATCATTTTTGCTCTTTCTGTAGTCCATCAAAAGCAGTATATCTATGATAACTACTCTATACTGCAATGTGGGTGAACCACATTATACCAAATGGATTCTATTTATATAAATATCAGAAAAAGGAAATGTATGGCAAGAGAAAGCAGGGGGGGATTGTTAGGGATAAAGATGAAAGGGAAAAAGATATTAAGAACCACTTAGTTGAAACAAAATATATTGGAGGGAGGGATGATGAGGCAAATTTTTGGAACTTAAAAAACAGGTATTTTGGAACTTAACATTGGGGAAGGGCTACATAATACTGTGAATGAACTGAATTATACATTTAAATCATACATCTAAATATTATGTTAGGTGGATTTTACTTCAATAAAAAGAAGTCTTTGGTCACTATGCAAAACCTTTACCCTAGTCTCTCTTGACCACCTGCTTAAGTACTGATGGAGATTCAATAACCTCCATATTTTTGTCACCTCTCCATGAAACAATCAATATATACATGTAAAGGAAGAAGATTCTTTGCTAAATCTAATCATCTAGAAATTTATGGATGAGGTTGTTTAATTTTCTGTCAGTCATGGGGCTTGAACTCGGGGCCTGGGTGCTATCCTGAGCTCTAATCCCCAGTGTTCTACCACTTTGAACCACAGCACAACTGTGCTTTTCTGGTGGTTAATTGGAGATAAGAGTCTCATGTACTTTCCTGCCCAGGCAGGCTTTCAAACTGCAAGCCTCAGATCTCAGCCTCCTGAGTAGCTTGGACTACAGTCATGAGCCACCAGTGCCCAGCTAGGACAAGGTAGTTTTATAAAACTTGGCCTGTGGTCATTCATCTCCCCATCCCCCTTGCCTTCTCTGCCTCCAGCAAACAGAGAGCTGGGTTGCTTTGACTACGGGCATGTTCTATTCCTCAATTTTTACCTTTGTATAAGATGCACCTTTGTATAGATGCACAAGCTAAGCTCCAATTTTACAGTTGGCAGATCCCAGCAGAGTCCCAACTTTCAGACTGCTCAGCAACATGCCCAGAATGATTCACAGAGCCCAGGCCATCGGAAGCTCATGAATGGGGCTTACCAAGGGCTTTATTTCTTCCAAATGTGACAAAAATTTTAGACTGAAGTTTCTGAAATGCATGCAGGTACCTAAACATTGAGTGGAAAGCACAAGGAACCACACCATCTTTAGGAAGTATGTGTGGATTTTATTTAAATCCTGTCTGTAAAACATGGAACATTTAAACAACGTTAAAAGTAATTGTTTGGGAAATATTTTGGAGAGGAAAGTAGATTAGCTAAGGAAGAAATGAAACTCAGGGAATAAATTCAGAAATGTCAGAACTATAATGTGTTTCTTTTTATTTATTTATTTATTTACTTCAAAAAGCTCTTTATAGCCAAACAAAGAAAATAGGGTAGATGTGAAATCTTGATTAAATGCTAATATACAAGAAAATAAGGTGATTTCAAGGATTAATTTTAGAGCACAAACTTCCAGAATTTGTTTGAAGATTAACATGTTAAGTGAGCTTTCTAGTACCATGAGCCTGGATGAACTGATTTCCCTGTGCTTAAGAACTAGGGCTACCTGATCTCAGTGACTGTGGCTCTTTCAAGTTCCTAGGCTTCATTCGGCAGAAAACCGCACTTAACATGAATCTTTGTATAAATTAAGATTTAAAGTCTATATAATGGTCATCTTGAAATTAGTCTGCTTCACAGCATGTCTATAAAAACAGTCTTATAAATTCCTAGGAAATAGAATTTTGGCCTTTTACAAAGAAAGCACCTTGCTTAATATTGTGGAAATGCAATCAAGTTATAGTATTGACGCTCTATTTTTTATAGTCAGACATTTCACATATGAATCTCTTTTTCACATGACTGTACACCGAAAGTAAAATATCAGAAGTATAAAAAAATATAGAATACCCCCCAGGTTGATGTTAGCGGTTTGTTAGGACAGTCCTGTTCGATCCAAGTCCATCTGGCCTCAGGCTGCTATTCACATCCATCCTTCCATCTGCCAGAAGGGCCTTTTTAGGTATAGAGGCCATCTTAGGAGGTAATGGGGCTTCTAGCTGTAGTCCAAGGAATGAAAGCAAACGCCTCCAGATGAGGCCACTTCCCATAAACATAATTCCTGTAATCAGCCAGAATACTCGATGGTCCTCTTCAAGGGAAGATTCCAAATTCATTCCAAAAGCAACTCCCATTAGTCCAGAGAGAGAGAGAGGGTTCCCATGGTCAGCTGTAGATTTAACCTCATCATCACATTCCAGTGGCTATCTAGATTGATGAAGATAATACTCTGCGAGTCATCAATCAGGACCCTAAGTTCACGAGCTTCATTGGAAAGATCTTCAGCCAATCAGTAGTAGTTTTCGAGAAGCAATTCCATCTCTTCTGCATGATTAATCCCAGTACTGCTCTTTTCAAAGACGTGTGGGACACTCCACTTGGTTAGACAAAGCTCTTCTAGTAATTCCTCATCATACAAGATCTCCAAAATTGACTATTGGAAAATTTTAATATCTGTTTCTAAGTCTGACAAACTTTTGCCAGTCTGTAGTAGGATGTGCAACTTGCTTCTGTCTACAGAAGAATGCTTGGGATCCACTAAAGAATCCAATGTCTCAAGGATGAGTGGCTGCAAAATGCTGTTTCCCTTGAAGAGTATTGATCCAATACTGCAGGAGTGCTTCTATAGCTCTGAACTCAAAAGGTAAAGGGTATGTGACAAGCTGACCCTCTCCAGCCAGCTGGGAGTTCCCGGAACAGCCATTGCTCCAAGTTTAAATTACGATAATCTAGTATCAGAAGATACTCTGGAGTTACCACAGCTTTCAAATACTCCATTCTCAGGATGATCCTGTTGTTCCTGGTGGTGATGCTCATCACGTGCTGAAACCTCAAATCTCTAGCTTGAAGACCTAACTCCTGGTATAATTCCGTTTTCTTCTTTTCAAAAGAAGTAACATTTCCTTCTTTATCATATTTTGTCACAGTAAATACCGGGGCTACACTTGCTAAAGTGGCTTGAGAGACATCAGATGTTCTGAACCGATGCACTTCACCTGTGCAGCCGGGACAGCGGGGGCCCGCGCGGCGGCCAGGCCCGGCTCCTTTCGAGCAGGTGGGTGGGGCCGCCGCAGAGGGCAGCTGGGCGAGCCCCAGGGGTCAAACCCAAGGCCAGGGCACACAAGGTCCTCCGGGGCAACCCCGCCCCACGGGGCAGGAGCCCGGTCAGGCAGAGCCCAGTAAGGCTCCGCAGACATTCCATGGCGCTGGAGCGACAAGGAGGGGGAAGCCAGACCCCAGACACTCATGCCGGACGGTAGCTCCTAGACTGGAACGTTGGAACCGGCGCGAAGGTAGAACCGCGGCTGCTGCATACTGGGCACGCGCAGGTCTTTTATAGTAGAACATAACTACTTGTATTTAGAAAGCCTCTTCCCCTAGATGATAAGAAATTCTCATCTAAGCTGGACATGTTGACCCTTGGCTCAAGGTTATACCTAAGTTCCAGATCAGTGCTAAACCATGTCTCTGGAATGAAGGCTCGTGACTCTTGTTGCAGTCCATGCAGTCAAGTCTAAGATACCCCCCAGCCCGTCGTTCAGTTCCATCTCCTACAGTGTCATCATCATTTTGCTCAATTAGAATATGGGGCCTGGAGGGAACCTACAAAGCTATCCACACCCTGGAAATCTAGACTTTGTATAAACATTCTATTTTTCTGACTTTGCAACCTTACTGGGACTCTGCTCAGGAAGCCATGTGTGTTCTCTTTCTAGAATGCACCAAACTCCCTTCTCACATCAATTCCCCTTTATTATCCCTTTCTATTCATATCCTGTTCCCAGGCTTACACACCCATGCCCAGCTAAAGGGAATTTCCTGATAGAGACCCCAGAATTATCTAGAGGCTTGAATGGGAAAAGGGAAAGGAGGAGTGAAGGAATATTTTATGTATTTTTTAAATATACTGTCCTATTCTCCAAACCTCCCACAAAAGTGATGGAAAAATCCTCAGGTAAGAACGCACATGAGATTCTGTTCAAAGAGAAATGTACTTATTACCTGACTTATGTAACTGTAACCCTTTTGTGCATCCCCTTTATAATAAAAAATAATGCACTTGATAAAGATACTTGTACATCCATGTTCATTGCTGAACTAATCACAATGCCACATTAAGAGACCAGCCTAGATTCCCTACAATAGGTGAGAAGATCCAAAAAAAATGTGTTACTTAACAAAATGGAATTTTACACAGCCATTAAAAATAATATTATGTCATTTGCAGGGAAATGGATGGACCTACAACAAATCATGTTAAGTAAGGTAAGTCAAGCTTAGAGACAAACAGTGCACAGTTTCTCTCATACGTAGAAGCTAGATCTAATATTGGAACACGATAAATTATACAGGACTCTAGGCATGCACACATAGTGAGACCAAGAAAGGATATTCTTAGGAGAGGAACACAAAGGTTCAGTACCTATATGCATTTGATCATACAAAAAATATGTATTGATATGAACTCCAGGAAATGAAAACAAGAGATTTTCTCTTCAGTGCTATTTGCTTCCTTTTCTTTTTGTCCTGTTTGTTTATCTGTATTTTTGAGGTTAATGGGGGCACAGAAATGGAGGGACAAAGGGTGAACAAATGCAGCAGTGGTACTCACTAGACACTATGTTGAAAATGAAGTATACCATCTGTGGGTGAAGACAGAAGGGAAAAACTGGGAGAGACTGAGGGAAGGGGTAATGTTATCCAAAAAGAAACTTACTCATTACCTGACTTATATAACTAACTCTCTGTACATCACCTTTATAACAATTAAAAAATTAGAGAAAAGAATGCACTTGGTTTCAAGACATTATACCAATTTTTTTTTAGCTCCAGCATTGGCATCCTTGTGAGCCCCCAGTCTAGCTAGCTTTCCTGTCTTGTAGGCCCTACCTAATCGAGTAGATCATTACCACCTGTGATACATGCATGCCCATGTTCTTAATCTTTAACATGGTTGTGATGAGTTGTTCCCACCACCAAAATACTTGAAATAATGGCTTCTGACTTTCAAATATCTGTAAAACAACACTGATACAACTCTCCATCTAAAGAAAAGAACCTGGTTTAATGAGCATGTTTGCTGACACAAACATAATGTCACTCACTTTTCTAGATGGTAACTTTGATAACTTTTGTGACTGTGAGCAATGGTTAATTGTATGTATATTTTTATATTGTGGAGGCAGTGTTTGTTCCCTACTGGATGGTCAGTTCTTTGGGGCTTGGGCCCCCTTATTCCGTCATCTACATATCCTATTATTTCAGTCTGTATGGCCAACACAATGTTCTGCTTAAGTAAGGTATACCAAGACATACTTGCAAAAAAGGATAAAAACAAATTACATACTAGTAAGGGTAAAAGTATAACAGATACTTAGAAACTACTTTCCCTTTCAAAACAAACACCAACAAAACCAAACAGCAATCAAGAAAAACAAAAATAAAAACACTGACACCTCACCTGGGTCACAGAGAGATGAGAGGCCTTCCTACCTCCAATTTTCATCCGTCTCCTTTCATCTAAATGTTTCTCTCTGTCTCTATCTCTGTCTTTTAGTACCTTGGTCTATCTCTCTCTGTGTCTTTCTGTCTCTGTCTCTCTCTGTCTCTCTGTCTCTGTCTCTCTCTGTCTCTCTGTCTCTCTGTCTCTGTCTCTGTCTCTGTCTCTGTCTCTCTCTCTCTCTCTCTCTCTCTCTGTCTCTATTTGTTTCATCATTTTAGGTTCCTGGAAATACAGGACCAATCAATAACAGCTTTATGACAGATAGAAACTCCCTCTAAGGAATCCTGGCCAGAAGCCCTCCACCAAACAAAGAGAAAGACCTGTAACAGGAGGCCACATCCGGAAACAAGAGTAGTCATCTCATGGAAACCAGATTGCTCCCCACAAGTGATGCCAGTGATAACACTCATCTGGAGCCTCTCACAGAACCAGAACTGAGAAAATCAACCAGGCTGCACTATGCCTGGCACTGTTTATTCATATGTCTTCCCCAATTCTTCCTCTATTTCATTCTAAAGCTCATATCTATACTCTAAAATGGGCTGAAATGCTTGCTTTGTCTATTCCATAGCATTCTTATCCAGCACAATAAATCTCCTTTTTCTGCCCTTCACATTATGTATCCCATTAATCTGGGATATTGGGGCTATTGGGCCAGACCTGACATGTTAAAACCCCTAGAGCTGAGCCTGTGGACTAAGTATCCAGGTACAAAAGCACCTTGGAACTTTTCTAGCCTTTTCTGAAACTTTCAAGTGGGACATACCAAAATCAACTCAAATAAATAAGAAAATTTCAACTAAAAAATTCTAAAGCTATTTTAGAAAATAGTGTTAACAGCTGGACTCATGCCTGTTATCTTTTCTATTCAAGAGGCTGAGATCTGGGATTACAGTTTGAAGCCAGCCTGGGCAGACAAATCTGAGAGACACATATCTCCAAATAACCAGCATAAAAAAGCCAGTCAAGACAAAACTCAGGGATAGAGTTCAAGACCCTGTACTTGCATATGCTCATACAATAAAGATGGCATTAATATGATATTCAAGAATTCTACCTAAAATTTCAATACATACAACCTGCCTAGCATGGAGCCAAATCACACTGGACAAGGGTCTGGATGTGGAACTTTTTCCCTACTATGGATAATGTGGATATTTACAACATCACATGCAGGCCTAGACCTATTTGAATCCCACTTTGAAAAGGCTCCTACATGGAATGATTTTCACGTCTGGCCTGCATTTGCTTGACAAGGCTAGATCAGATGACTCTGTAGGCCTTACATAGAGAGTTAAATGTTCCCCACTGCAGGATGGGATCTACATAGGCCTGTTTTGTGGCCCACAATAGGGTCATTTGCTTTCCCTTAGTTCATCTGTAAAGTCATGAAGGTTGACCAGAACATGTCTAAGTCCACTTCTACTTCCAAAATTCTTTTAATTCTCATCATTTATGTCAGGAAATAAACAAAGTTGTTTCAATCTAGTAACTCAACCCTGTGGCATTTCTTCTTCCCTTTCTTTGCTGTTTTCAAGGGATAGAATATAAATGTTTCTCTATGATTCCAGTAAGGAAGAACTAGATTTTTGGCTGCTGACAATTCCAGGGCTTATTTTCAAGTAGCCATTGAAGTCTATTTTTAAAGAGCAGGAGCAAAGATGTCAGAAGAGAGGGAACATCAATGGTAAGTACTAAGAGAGGGATTTCCTCCAAGTCTTCCCCTCCAAAAAAATCAAGGATCATGGAATATGGCCAAGGAGCATGTGAGGTAGTGTTGATGAAGGAGTTTGTACAGCTATCCTGGGAAAGTTGCCCACAAGCTAGAAGAAGTTCAGAGATGCATCAAGTTGTTACTCACCAACCGTTCAGCCTTCAGCTAGATGTGAGCCTCTAAAACTTGAGCCAGAGCATCCTAGCTGGTCGCCTGTTGGTTATCCTAAGAGGGTTCCATGTGTCTGCCACCAGCCCCTCACAACTGAGAGCTCAGTGCACTGACACATGTCAGTACAGCCCACAAGGACCACCCCATACTGAGCATCAGGAAACCCGTAAACACAAGAAAGGCATTGAGACTGCCAGTGAATTCCCAAACTGAGCAGTCCAGGTTTCTATACCTAAAAAACACACAATTTGAATCCCTCTTTAAAATGTGAACCCAATATTACTCTTTCAAAGTCATTCAAGAACAGGAATGTTGATTTGGCAGGATATTAACTAACGCAATTTATTTATTTATTTATTTATTTATTTATTTATTGTTGGTCATGGGGCTTGGACTTGGGGCCTGGGTGCTCTTTTGCTCAAGGCTAGCACTCTACCAATTTGAGCCACTTTGTTTTCATTTTTATTTGTTCACAGCTCATCATTTCCCCCTGATCACAACTATGAAATGTAGTATTTTTCCCTCCCATAAGTAGGTGAAAGTCTTTTAAATGCTTAGTAATTAGACTTCAGTACCCAGAGTTTTTATTGGATATTTATTATTCACATGGCAGTTGGGAAGGCATGGTAGCAAAGTGTCTTTCATCTGTGGTGACTTAAGAACAAGCCCGCTTCTGGCTCCAATTAGGTGGTACGTGAGAGATGGTGGTGATTTCACATTTACCGAGTCTGTCAAGTGGGCATTAAGCATAAAACGAGGCTTAGTGTTCCCTTGCTACAACAAAACACATGCTTTAAACAGGAATCTGATTGCCCTTGGATTACTGTGCCTTTATTTAGTGTACTATGAGGTCTTCGGGCAAATATTTCTGAAAATTGTTTTTCAGGAATGATGGTAATAACTGGCATTTGTTGAGTATGTTCTGGTAGAAAAAGCATTTTCTCACTTACTGTGAGAGGCTAACTTTTCTGTCCTGGCCTGTTGGAAAGTAAGGATCTCACCTGCAAGCTCTGAGATGGCCTCTGGGACACAGCTTTTGATCTCCTCTGTCTCTAGAATAGATACTGGCAGTTTTAATAATATCCTAAGTGACAGGTTTCCACAAGCAAGAACAAACTGACTGCTTCCTGATTTTTTTCTACCCCCAAAATAATACTAGTCTCTTTGAAGCAAATAGCTCCCTGCCAGGGCAAGCCAGCAAGGGGATTGGAGAATGGAGAGATATGTTGGAAAGAAGGATAATTCCATTCTACCATCTTTGGTCCTTCTCCTCTTCTGCTTCTGGGGTAAGTTGCCTTAAAAAATCATTGGAGGGCTGGGGATATGGCCTAGTGGCAGGAGCACTTGCCTCGTATACATGAAGCCCTCGGTTCGATTCCCCAGCACCATATATACAGAAAATGGCCAGAAGTGGCGCTGCGGCTCAAGTGGCAGAGTGCTAGCCTTGAGCAAAAAGAAGCCAGGGACAGTGCTCAGGCATCTGAGTCCAAGGCCCAGGACTGGCAAAAAAAAAAAAAAAAAGAAATCATTGGAGAGCAACAAGTGCATGTGTGCTTCTTTGCCATCAATAAATCAATCTCTGAACCTCAGAGTTGTAAAACATCAATAACCCTGAAGATCATTAAGATCAGCCAGTTAGGACTATACTAGCTAACTTTAAAAGAAACACTTTTTAATACCAAAATTGAGAGACAAAGGGTAAAATAAGAGAAACAACAACAAAAGCAATACTTGCAAAACTGTTTGGTGTAAGTGAACTGAACACCTTGGGGGGGAAAGGGGGAGGAGGGAGGGGGCTATGAGGGAAAAGGTATCAAACAGTACAAGAAATGTATCCAATGCCTAACGTATGAAACTGTAACCTCTCTGTACATAAGTTTTATAATAAAAACTTAAAAAAATAAAAAATAAAATAAAATAAAAAGAAACACTTTTTTTGTCAGTCTTGGTCCTTGAACTCCAGGCCTGGGTGCTGTCCCTCAGCTCTTCAGCTCAAGGCCAGCGCTCTACCATTTGAGCCACAGCACCATTTCCACTTTTCTGGAGGTTAATTGGAGATAAAAGTCTCAGGGACTTTCCTGCCTGGGATGGCTTTGAACCACAATTCTCAGATCTTCAGCCTTAGCTAGGATTGCAGGCATGAGCTACCAGTGCCCCTAGAAACAAATTTAATAATAAACAGCCTCAGTGTGCTAGTCAGATTTCTGTCATACCCAGGAAAATCAACTTAAAGTGACGTTGTTTATTATTTCTGAGATTTTGTTCCATTGTCTCTTGGCCTCATTGCTTTAAGCTTATGACTAAGCAGAAAGTAGTGACAAGAAGCTCATCTTAGAGCAAAGCTGCTACCAAGAGGAAGACTCTGTGCCCCAATATCCGTTCAAAGATGCTCCCTCAGTGACCTAACTTACCTCCACTAAGCTCCATCCCCTTTACACACGAGTTTCTAAGATCAAACCATAATACAATGTCACAGGACCTGGTTCTAGCCAGCTCCCACCCCATCTCCTGAATATGTCCATAAACAATACTCAAGGTCAGGTGTGGTGGCTCACACCAGTAATCTAAGCTACTCAGGAAGCTGAGATCTAAGGGTCACAGTACAAAGCCAGCCCAGGCAGGAAAGCCTATGAGACTCTTATCTCCAACCAACTACCAAAAAAGCCATAAGTGGAGCTGTAGCTCAAATGGTAGAGCACTAGCCTTGAGTAAAAAAGCTCAGGGACAGCACCCACGCCCTGAGTTCAAGCCCCAGGACCCACACACATGCACATATATATATTCTAGCATCTTTTACCTAAAATACAAAAACCAAAACAAATGAGTATTTAGTTTCTTTTCACCCCCACTAATGCTCAGTGCCTTTCAGTCCTTTTTTCATTGAAAACCCTCCTTATTATGTCCCACGCTGATTGGTGCTACTCTCTTCCCTCCCATGGAAGGAAGCAAGATTAGTCCCCGTCTGATCTCCATATCGTCTCATTCTAATCTCCTCATGATGGCTGGTGAAAAGCACAATGCACTATTTCTCACCCCTTTTTAGTGCAGGACTAGAGATTTTGACAAATGTCTTAACTGTGTGGACTGGGAATGCTAAGCTTCCCAGCCTCCTCCTGTGGTTTCTTCTAGGCCCTTTCAAAGCTCTTTTTCCTGTTTCTTGCACTTCTCTCTGTCCACACCTCCCTTTCAGTTCTTCCCTTTCAGCTCCTTCCCCCATGCTGCTCTTTCCTCTGTGTGCCAAGACTTCTCCTCTAGCTTCATACCTGGACGCCATTTTTCTAAAAGAACATTGTCCACTAAACTGCTTTAATAATCACATACTCTCCCTTCACCTCATCCTCCTCCCTTACCTGGTTTTCATCTGGTGCTCTCCCCATACTCTCACTCACCCAAGCTAGAAAGCTAGGGGTTACTCTCCACACTTCAGCAGCCTTACACCATATTTCTCAACTCAGTTATTTTCTCTACTCCTGTTATGACTTTCATTCATCACTCTATCATCTCCTCTCTCAACTGCTGCATCTCCTAAGTGGTCTCCACACTTGCATATTTCCCTGCCTAAGTGGTTTGTTCGAGATGAGGATCTAAGCAACAGGAGAGGATTTAAGGTCCTTAATGTGGGACAAAGATTCTGAGTGCTTTAACCTCAGTTTCCTTCATCTGACTGCTCATTTCTATGTACTGTATCTTTTATATTCCAAATGAGTGGAGCTGCTGGCTGCTCTGAGGACTTACTATTGCAGATGATGCCTGCAAGTAGAACCCTGGGTTTGGAATGCTCTGCCTATTTACTCCTCCGTTCCCATATCCTTCATTTTGTCAGATAACAGTCCCACTGTATAGTGGGTGAACTGCTGCTAAGGATCCAGCCCTGACAGCATGATAATGAGCTGCCATTCCTAGAGACCCTCATAATACTCCCTGCAGAGTTTCACCCTACAACTTGGCTCTATTTGGTACACTTTAAAAATGTTTATTGTCAAGGTGATGTACAGAGGAGTTATAGTTACATACATAAGGTAGTGAGTATATTTCTTGTCAAACTTGTTACCTCCTCACTCATTTTTCTTCCACCATGTCACCCAGATTAATTCACCACAAAACTCAAAAAGCTTCAAGGCCTCCATCTAATCGATCCTCTCTGAGGCCCTTACCTAAATATCTGTTCTTACTCACATAAGCCCAAACTGTGGAGATTTCATGTGGAATGCTGATTTGAAAGTTAGTGTCATTTGCTTCTTTATGTATTTTAAATTTTTCATCCTTTAGATACTTAAAGATGACTTTAAGAATAGGAAAAATCGACACATGGTGTGTTTTCTTAGTGTAGTCTTCCCAAATGTGTAAAAGCCCCAAATTTCCATCAGGGTCTTCTTAGATCTGTGTATCTTCTAGTCAATAAATTCTGTAAGGGCAGAAGCTTATGTCTTTATTTTTAATATTTGTGTAAACCACATTTATTAGGTACTTAATAATTGATTGTTGAGGAGACAAGTAGATGGGTAGATGACTCAGAAATCTAACCTAAGCTTGGAAAGGAAGAAAAAGACCAGAGATAATGCTGGCTATAGGGGTTGAGGAAGCAGATTGAGGAATGACTTAAGGACAGCCAGGAGCAAGACCTTATCCAGGACACAAGGTGGTGTATCAGGCAACACACCAAGAGCAAGAGTCAGAAGCCAGGCAGACAAACGTGGGCCTGGACTGTGCAAATACTGGTAGACAGAGCAGAGAAGGCCCAAGTCCAAGCCAATGGTCAGGAAACCCAAGCAAAACACCAGTGGCATGAAGGATCCAGTTCTGGATCCTTCACAAAACACAATCAGCAAGAAGACAAAGACACAAAACAGCAAGCAGAACAAGTGCTTCTCGCATGACTCCTCTGCAGTACTTTGTCTTTAGGACCATCCATCCCAGAAGAGCAGTGGGTGGGGACAAGGATACAGAACATCCAGCCAAGAGATGGGACAGGAAGGGGACAAAAGATTCTGACTGCCAATGTTTATTCCCACATGGGTTGGTGTCCAAAGGACATCTGTTTCCAAACCTGAGCCTCTTCTGAAAATTAAATGATGGAAATACTGCTGAGTTCACAAAGCCCTCTTTTTAAAAAAGGAATTTAAAAAATGTGTATCTGTCCTGTTTTGAGGTATTCTCTAAAGATTTTCTTTCAGTGGCATGACAATAAATGGTTGTGTTGTCATATAAAATCAGGAGAGCAGTTATGTAAAGGAGGTAAAAATTGCTTCATTAAAATGCATAGAAGGAGAAGCAATGGATTATAGTATAGATCATGCTAGAGATGAGCAGATTACTGAGCGCCAGGCACACAAGGGAGACAGATTAATGAAAAATAAATAAAGGGGCTTCAGAAAAATAGCAGGAAGCTGAACACAAGGCTGCAGCATATCACAGACTGTAAGTCCAAGTGTGGGAAAAATCATTTCATTTGCAACATTGTTTTGAAAGTTAATGCTAGCTTCTGCTTTCCCTATTTTACATTTTCTTTATCTTCGAGATAATTAAAGATGATTATTAAGAACAGGAACATTGACATGATAGCACATCTGATGCAAGTTACTCATCTTAGAAAAAACCAAGGGCATTATGGTGCATTTTTCTCAAAGGTATATATAATCATTAAAAATTATAAGTAAAAGAACTGACCCTCCTTGTTGTGGCTTTACTGTATGTTCTTCTTGAAAAGCTTCATAGGTGTTACTTTGAAGAAGAAGATAATTAAAGTACTGGGATGAGAACAGAATGTAGGGTCAGATGACCCAAGGTTCAAAAGCCAACTGTACTTCACATTTATAGTACCTGACTAAGACAGGCATAGCCAAGGGTATTTGAGCTCCAGCATTTGTTAGGAAATAAAACCATACCTACCTTTACTAACTCAGAGTTTTCAGTGCATCTCAAGTGACTAAGAAAACAATTGTTTTTACAAAGTTGCACAGAAATAGTGACAGAGGAGGTGAAGTTGATTGGAATACATTGAAACATATATAGAAAGGTAACAGTAAAAATCCAGCACTACCCTCAAACCTCAGTCCCTTATAACTCATAGAGGCTAAAATGTAAAAAGCTATACAAACATTTATTGTCAAACAAGCTTCATCAAATTTCAGGTTTGAGTTTCACATAATCTCTGTGACTAATGAATTATCACCTGAAAGTCACCTATGTCAATATTGTCAATATGTCAATATTGACAGTGAGAGACAGGTAGTTACTATTTTTAAGAATGATATTAGTTTCTGATTATTTGCTTAATCATTTTCAAATTCAGCTTAACGTTTATATAGTGTATGAGGTTAAGCAAAACATCTCTTCTGGGCTGGGAATATGGCCTAGTGGCAAGAGCACTAGCCTCGTATACATGAAGCCCTGGGTTCAATTCCCCAGCACCACATATATAGAAAACGGCCAGAAGTGGCGCTGTAGCTCAAGTGGCAGAGTGCTAGCCTTGAGCAAAGGGAAGCCAGGGACAGTGCTCAGGCCCTGAGTTCAAGGCCCAGGACTGGCCACAAAAACAAAAACAAAAACAAAACATCTCTTCTGAACTTAGTAATCTACTTTAAAATATTATAATTATGTATACTTTTGAACATTTACATGCATAGAGGCTGAAAAGTTGTATGGCAAATAAAAATAGCTAAAGTGCATGTTAGAATGCTGAAAAATGTGGGAAAATGCTAGCAAGTATAATATAGAAATAAAACTCAGTGATAACAAACCAAAGTAAATCTGTTTCAATTCTCAGACGTGGACCAGCCCCTTCATGACTCATGGGTCTTTTGCCCTGAGGCAAAATTGTTAAATGCTAATGGGAAAATCTATTTGGCTACATTTGGTCTTGGAGTTACATGGTATGTACCACATCCTTCCTCACTCTCCATTCTGAGTTCACCTCTTTCTCTAAGCTCCCATCTCTTCTGAGACTGATGGTTTACTTGATTCTCTGAGCCAAACTTGTTCCTGAGGGGCCAGAACTGCTGCTCAGAATACTCTTTTTCAGACCAAAATTGCTGCATGAGTCTGTTTATGATCATAATCAGGAAAGGAAATACCAAGAAGTGCCAAAATAAGTGGTTTGGGCCTCACATATAGAAGTGTCTTGGGTCCCCCTGCTGTATCCAAGTTCCCTCCCCACATCAAGAGTAAAGCACATAGATATTAACCGAGGAAAAGATGGCGCCGACACAGTAGGGAGGCACCCCGGCTCGCTCCAACTGAATAGGGAGCTGGGAACTCCAACACCCAACACCCAACACCCCATCAAGAACCCAGCAAAACCAGCAGCCAGAAGCAGTGGAGATACGCAGGAAAACACAAAGGAGTAAAAAAGAAGAGCCGAAAACCTACACGGAGCCGGAGAATCTCCGGGGCACCCTCCCCCCACCAGCTGACCCTGGCCTGAACAGGGCCAGGCTGGGAAAGGGGAACCCGGCAATTTCACAGAATCCAGACAGCGGGACCCCACGGTCACTAGGGAGGGTGCGGACCAAGACATACGGCGGCTGCGACGAGAAGTTCGGGTCCACACCTGGTTTGGACAGACGGCGGCTGGGAAACCCAGCGCAGCAGAAGGGGGGAGCCGGGGACGCCACCACGACACTTTGCCACCCCCTGAAGGACCAATGGCTGCACGGGACACATACACAATCCAGGATCAGTGAGCACCCCATTATCCCCTCACCCAACTGGAGACCAGCTATCAGAGACCCAAACCCTACAAAGAAGCTAGATCTCCCTCCCTCCCCCTCCCCACCCTGAGGGAACAAAGAACCCCCAAATCAGGCGGGAAGCTCCCATCAGGCGCTGGGAAGTCAGTTTAGCAGGGGAAGGGCGGAGCAGCCCCAAGGCCACACAGGATCCTGAACTGGCTGAATTGGACCTGCCCCATTCCCAACAGGAGCCCGGGGATGGCCAGCAGTGCAAGCCCCACCTGAGGAACCTGGACCTTGCGGACTCTTACAACTAAAATCACAGGCGCTGGTGGGCAATACCAGCACAGCAGGGACACCTGGGCCTGATCACGCCCCCCCCCCGTCGCAGCTGAGGTGAGGTCTGAGGGCGCTAACCTGCACCCGGATAGTCAATCCCACAGGGCCCCCCGCACAAACCGCCCCCTACAACGGACTCGCGGGAGGGCGCAAACACAACCCAACAACCCGGGGCTCACTCTGGGAGGCGTACCGCACTAAAGTGGACGGGGCCACAGTGCCAGCGCCTGTTGTAGCAGGTGCAAAGCGAACAGGTGAGCGGGGCCCCGGGCGACAGAGCCAGCTCTGGTAGGCATACCCCACACAGGTGGGCGGGGCCACAGCGGCAGCACCTGCTCTGGTAGACGGGCCTACACAGGAGGGAGGGCAGAGCTACAAACCAAACCTGAGAAGCTATCCACAGATCTCCAGATGTGCAAATCACAAAGAAACATAACACAGTTCATCAAAGAGCAAGCCAACTCGCCAGCTCCAAAAAGCAGCACGACTGAAGAGGAGATGGAGAATAAAAAAGCAAATGAGGCCATGTTAACAGGAATGATGGAAAGCATCAGAAATGAAATCAGAAAACAATTCCAGGAGTTTAGAGAGGAAATCTTGAAGGACACCCAGGAAGCCAAGAAAAAAATGGAAGCAAAAATGGAAACAATGCAAGCCTCCTTTAAAGAAATGGAAGCAAAAATGGATACAATGCAAGCCTTCTTTAAAGAAAATCTTCACATCCTGAGAATTGAAATGCATGAAAAAAATAGATTTAAAATGCAACTCTTTAAAGGAAGAAATTTCCACGATCAGAGCTGATATGACAACCATAAATAGCTCTCTGACATCCATAAACTCCGCAATTGAAACCACGACACAAAGAGTTGACCATATGGAATCCAGAATCTCTCACCTGGACGATGAAGCAGCCGACAACAACCAGAAAATGACCACACTCCAAGAAACGGTGAAGCTTCAGGGCAGACTAATCCAGGAGCTAATGGACAAAGACAAGAGATATAATCTGCGCATAATTGGAATAGAAGAAGGAGCCGAATACCAGAGCAGAGGGCTTAAACATGTTCTCAATAAAGTTATTGCAGAAAACTTCCCCAATCTCACAAGGGACCCCATCCAGGTAACCGAAGCCTATAGGACACCTGGCAGGCCAGACCCCAGAAAAGCCACCCCAAGGCACATAATATTCAAGACTTCAGATCTCAAGATTAACGAGCAAATTCTGAATTCAGCCAAAGCGAAGAAAGAAATTTTCTACAATGGGAAGAGGATTCGAATAACAGCTGACCTATCCACACAAACTTTCCAAGCACGAAGTGAGTGGAAGAACACCATCCAAGTACTTCAGGCTAACAATATGCAAACTCGGATCAAATACCCAGTGAAACTGGAGTTCACATTCGAAGAGAAAACCAGATATTTCCACACCAAAGAGGAGCTAAAGGAATATGTGAATAAAAAATCCAGCCCTACAGTGAATTCTGAAAGGGGAGCCCCACCCAACAGAGATCATACAAGACACACAGACAGAAACAGAAAGAAACTACAATAGCCAAAGTCCAACAGAAAGAACAGCTCACTAAAGACAAGAAAAAAAAAAAAGAGGAAAAAACAGCCCAACAAGAAAATGGAAGGAGAAAAAACACCCTTATCCTTGATCTCTTTAAATATAAATGGTTTAAACTCTCCAATAAAGAGGAGCAGACTGGCAGGATGGATCCGCAAACAAAAAGTTGACATCTGCTGCCTACAAGAGACCCACCTTAAAGCAAGAGAAAAAACAGACTCCAAATGAAAGGATGGAGCAAGATCTACCAAGCAAACGTACCTACCAAAACGGCAGGTGTAGCCATTCTGATCTCAGACAAGCTGGACTTTTCAGTAAAATCAACTCAAAAAGACTAAGAAGGACACTACATATTAATACAAGGAAAAATCCAGAATCAAGACATCACGGTGATAAATGTATACTCACCGAACAAAAGAGGCCCTACATATGTCAAGCATATTCTCACAGAATTACAGAACAAGATAGACGCAAACACAATCATAGTGGGTGACCTTAATACCCCACTCTCTCCAAGAGACAGATCCAACACCTAGAGAATTAGCAAGGGAGCTGAGGACCTAAGTAACACCATATCCCAAATGTATCTGACAGACCTATACAGAATCTTCCACCCTACAGAGACCCAATACACCTTCTTTTCAGCAGCCCATGGATCATATTCCAAAATAGACCACGTCACAGCCCACACAAAGAACCTCAGCAAATACAAAAGTATTGACGTCATCCCATGTATTATATCTGATCACAGTGGATTAAAGGTAACCTTCAACAACAAAGGATACCACAGAGGCTGTACACACTCTTAGAGGCTAAACCCCACTCTGCTATCCAACACTTGGGCCACAGACCAAATTAAAGATGAAATCAACGAATTCATAAGCCACAATGACAATGAAAACACATCACAAAGAAACCTATGGGACACAGCTAAGGCAGTACTGAGGGGCAAGATCATTGCCCTCAGCACTCACATTAAAAGAATGGAAGCAGAGCAGGTGAATACCCTCACGATGAAACTAAAACAACTGGAGAAACAAGAAATGACAGAATCTAAAACGACTAGGAGGGGAGAGATCACAAAGATTAAAGAAGAGATAAATCTGATTGAAAATAGAAAGACCATTCAACAAATAAATAAGACTAAAAGCTGGTTCTTTGAGAAAATAAATAAAATTGACAGACCCCTTGCAAGACTTACAAAAAAAAGAAGAGAAGAGACTCATGTACGTAAAATCAAGGACTACACCGGAAAATTTACAACAAGTACACACGATATTCAAACAATCATAAGGAGCTATTTCCAAAACCTCTACTCAGCAAAAAACAATAATTTTACAGAAATGGATCAATTCTTAGAGAAGTACAAACTGCCCAAACTGAACCAAGAAGAAATAAATCAACTAAATAAACCAATAACTTACGGTGAGATACAGGAGGTAATCAAGAACCTCCCAACAAAGAAAATCCCAGGCCCAGATGGATTCACCAACGAATTCTACAAAACCTTTAGTGAGGAGCTAATACCAATACTCCTCAAACTCTTCCGCAAAATAGAAACAGAGGGAGAAATCCCAAACTCATTCTATAAAGCTAATATCATTCTCATTCCCAAACCACGCAAAGACCCAACAAAAAAAGAGAACTACAGACCAATATCACTAATGAACACAGACGCAAAGCTCCTCAATAAAATATTAGCTAACAGGATCCAGAAACTGATCAAGAAAATCATACATCAAGACCAAGTAGGCTTCATCCCACAGTCACAAGGATGGTTCAACATCCATAAATCAATCAATGTAACTCACCACATAAACAGAACCAAAATCAAGGATCACATTGTTATCTCAGTCGATGCCCAAAAAGCCTTTGACAAAATACAACATCCATACCTATTAAAAGCTTTGGAGAGAATAGGAATAGATGGAACATTCCTCAAAACAATAAAAGCCATATACAATAGACCAACTGCTAATATCATATTAAATGGAGAGAAACTTAAATCATTCCCCCTAAACTCAGGAATAAGACAAGGATGCCCACTCTCCCCACTTCTGTTCAACATAGTGCTGGAATCCCTAGCCATAGCAATAAGGCAAGAGGAGGACATCAAAGGGATCCACATCGGCAAGGAAGAAATCAAGTTATCCCTATTCACAGACGACATGATCTTATATCTGAAGGACCCAAAAAAGTCAGTACCCAAACTCCTACACCTAATAAACCATTTTGGCAAAGTAGCAGGATACAAAATCAATCCACAAAAGTCAACAGCTTTTCTGTACACCAGCAATATACAAACAGAAAAGGAAATTATGGAAACAATTCCATTTACAGTAGCCAAAAAAAGAATAAAGTACCTAGGGATCAACTTAAGCAAGGACGTGACGGACCTATTTAATGAAAACTATAAAAATCTAATAAGGGAAATCAAAGAAGATACAAGGAGATGGAAAGACCTCCCATGCTCATGGGTAGGCAGAATCAATATAGTGAAAATGGCCATATTGCCCAAATTGTTACACAAATTCAATGCAATCCCTATCAAAATCCCAGCCACATTCTTCACTGAAATAGAGAAAACAATCCATAAATTCATATGGAACAGCAAAAAACCTAGAATAGCCAAAGTAATTCTAGGCAAAAAAAAGCAGTGCAGGAGGTATCACAATGTCAGACTTCAAGCTCTACTACAAGGCCATCATAACAAAAACAGCATGGTATTGGTATAAAAACAGATCGGAAGACCAATGGATTAGAATTGAAGATCCAGAAATACAACTGCACTCTTACAGCCAGCTGATATTCGACAAAGGAGCTAAAGACATACAATGGAATAAACATAGCCTCTTCAACTACTGGTGTTGGGAGAACTGGGCAGCCATATGCAGAAAACTCAAAGTAGACCCAAGCCTATCACCATGCACCAAGATCAACTCAAAATGGATCAAGGACCTCAACATCAGACCTGAATCCTTGAAACTACTGAAGGACAGAGTAGGAAAGACGCTAGAACTTATAGGCACAGGAAGGAACTTCCTGAATAGAATCCCAGGGGCACAACAAATAGGGGAAAGACTCGACAAATGGGACTACTACAAATTAAAAAGTTCCTGCACAGCTAAGGACATAGCCACCAAAATAGAAAGACAGCCAATGATATGGGAAAGGATATTTACCAGCACAGCAACAGACAAAGGCCTGATATCTGTCATCTACAGAGAACTCAAAAAACTAAGCCCCTCCAAGCCCAATAAACCTATTAGGAAATGGGAAAAGGAGCTAAAGAGAGACTTCACAAGAGAAGATATAAAAATGGCAAAGAAACACATGAGGAAATGCTCAACATCCCTGATAGTAAAGGAAATGCAAATAAAAACAACCCTGAGATACCGCCTCACCCCAGTTAGAATGGCCTATACTCTGAACTCAGGCAACAACAAATGCTGGAGCGGGTGCGGGGAAAGAGGAACCCTTCTCCATTGTTGGTGGGAGTGCAAATTAGTACAACCACTTTGGAGAACAGTATGGAGGTTTCTCAAAAAGCTCAATATAGACCTACCCTATGACCCAGCCATACCACTCCTAGGCATCTATCCTAAACAGCAAACCCCAAGATATCAAAAAGACATTTGTACTTCCATGTTTATCGCAGCACAATTCACAATAGCCAAAATATGGAAACAACCCAGATGCCCCTCCACAGACAAATGGATCCAAAAACTACGGTACTTATACACAATGGAATACTAGGTAGCAATTAGGAATGGTGAAATATTGTTATTCGCAGGGAAATGGTCAGAACTCGAACAAATAATGTTGAGTGAGAGAAGCCTAGAACACAGAAAACAAAGGGGCATGACTTTATCAGTCATATAGTTCTTAGTTCTAGAATGGATGTATTCTTCCCATTGGGTACAGGGTGCCATATAGAAGTCTCTGATTTGGTGGATAAAATGATACCTTTTCATTGTGGAATATTATCTCCAAGGCATCACTTCAGGAAGGCTTTCAATTTCCAAGACCATAGACACAAATTCCTCTAAGTACTGTACGATCTCACATATCTACTGGGTTCTTTCCTTCATTTCTTTGATTGTGAAGGTATTCCCAAGGTAGATGCTATGTTATGTGGAACATGCTTGTGGAACAAACCTTCTAAAATGTTTCTGCAAAACTATAGTGCTCAGAAATGTCATGAAGGTGTTTCTAACCCATATTTCAGAGCCCCAGATTCAATCACTCATAGCTGTGAGCTCAACATAACACATCCACTTTTGATGAACTCTGAAATTCCACTATATTCTGAGTCTGCTTCCTGGCTGTATCTAATCTCCCACTGCAGGGAATTAGGGCCGCTTCCTAAGACTCCTAAGTCTTCTGGCTCTAATATTTAGCCTTTACCTACTTCTTAACCACTTCACTTTTTTCCCAGGTGTTTTCCACCCCCAAAAGTATTAGTACTACCTACTAATAATCAGCCAACCCTGACGTTCTTACAGACATCCCTTCATATATTCCCAATCTTGCATCATCATGTTAGTAAAGGCATTCCTCTCCTCCTGGAATTAACCTCATACCATCATGGGTAAAATCCATAGCAATTGACCCACAATAAAATCCAGGGAATTTCCCATGCTCCCCATTTGTTGCAGGGTGATATTCTTCTTGCCAGCCAGACAACAAGTGAGCCAGTCTCTGCATCCTGCCTTATGACTGGGTTTGTTTGTTTGTTTTTGGACTATTGTTGATGACACCTGAGTGAATGCCAATCCTCCAAGAAGCAGACACCAAGATGGAATGGGAAGTGAGAGATATATTGAAGACTGTACCTATGATGGTTAACATAGCAAAGAGCAGGTGCGTGCAGAGGAACCTTCAGTTAAGGCATGTGTGACATCGGTAAAGGAAGGCGGGGTAGAATGAGCCTCCAACTGAAATTGGCCAGACCCATGTGGAGCCCCTGTATTGAGGCTTCCTGTGAGGCTCTGGTCACTGGCTGCCAGCAGCTCTGGAAGCTCACGCCCTCCTCATGAGCCCTGTGTCGAGATCATAGCAGCCTTGGCTGCAGGCTGCATGTCAGCCACACTCCCACAGCACGTGCTCTCAAAGGGCCAGCTGAGCAGAGCTCTTCCACAGCACAACACACAATCCACAAAACATATTCATGCAAGAAACTCAATTCACATCTCATGGAATTCACATTGATTGCCATTGGAAGTAATGACCATCTTGGTCATTGCACAACAGGGAATGTGCAAATAATTTATGAATACAAATTATTTTTTCCAGAATAATATATGTTACACCAGACTATAGCTATTGTTAATAGTCATTAAGAAAGGTGATTATGATAGCCTGCTGCCTCTTTTCTGATGAAGAAGTACACACTAATCATCAATAAATCTGCAGAAAACACTTCAAGCCAAATGCAAGAGAATTGTAAACGTGCACATTTTTCTAATGTTTTTCAGATATTATTCACTGTTGCTATGCTAAATTTACATAATACTTATTCCAAGGTAAGTATTATAAAAGGGGCATAAAACTGCAATTCATTAAAAATACATTAAACACACAAAGCTTTAGACTGCTATTTAGCCTCCTCCCAAATATTATTCTTTCCTATCTAAAAACTTCCCTTTTCTACACTTGGATCTTGAAGCAGTTCTGATAGGATTCTGGGAAAGAATAATTGTAGGTGCGATTTGAAGACAGTAGCTACATAGTAGCATTATGAAGTGGAAAAAGTTATCTATGTTGCCTGATTGATATGGGCACACAGGCAAGCTTCAAAGAGTTGTTCTTTTTAAGTGAAAATATCTAGACTAGGAGAATTTCATTGTGATTAATACAGCAGATTTGCCTCATTTGAGCTACTTTTACTTTATCCGCATTGTTGTCTCCTTTTTAAGTCCTTGAGAATTTGATGTCCATACCTTTCATTCAGCATGCATGTACTTTTTAAAATTATAATGTATGCTAGCAATGGTTATACAACCTTTATATAGATAACAGAAACTCAAATATATAAAACTAAACCTGAACTTGAGAAACTCACAGTTTAAATGGTAAGACAAATATGTAAACAAAGGCTGGAAAGGGCTCAAGTGGTAGGTGGCTAGCAAGCAAGAAGCTTTAGGCTCAATCCCTAGTATAACAACAATATGAGTTTAAATCCATAATTCAAACTTGTTTTTGAGATACAAGCAAAGGCCTTTTAAAATATAGAATGGAAACAGTTCTATTCAGTCTCTCTGCTGAATAACACATGGTCATATATTTGGAAAGAGATCCTACACTTCTTTTCCAGCACGATTGGTAAACATAGGATCTAGCACCAACCAAACATCTCTAGTAGGCGTATTTGTCTCTTCTTCAGTCATTCCATCAATACCATCATGTTTCATCTTTTGTAATCTTATCTATTAGTTGTAACAGCTATAATGATCTAAACAGAGAACCAAGACATGCTCATTTATTTGTTGAATTAAAAAGGTAAACAAAAGAACATTCAATATGAGAGACATATATAGTCGATAGGTGCAAAGTTTCCTGAGAATGAAAACATAAAGACTCTGGGAGAGTCATCCTTTTCTTTTTACCAAAAAGTTTGATGACCTACTCAATACCCTATGGGTATCTGGTACTGGGCTAGGCACTGAGAGCACAACCTGGATGAACTAACTGACTGCAACCCCTGTCCTCCTGGGACTTCTCTTCTGGTAAGATAGATAGACAGCAAGCTAGTTAATAAATGAAAAATGGACTGCCTTAGAGAACAGTAGATATACAGGGATGAAGAGGAGCCAAAAAAGGAGGCTGAGGTGGCTGGGTATGGGAGAGTTGGACTTTTCACTAGGTTGGTCCGAGAAGGCAATGGCCAAAGATTTAGCCAAAGGAACAAGCTATGAAAATATCTCAGGAAGAATGTTCTGGATAGTGAGAGAAAAGTACTGAACAACCCCGAAAAGGGAGGATGCCTAGGGTTCTGAAGAAGCAGGAGGAAAGTCCATGTGATAAAGGAGGGCAGTGGAGATGAAGCCCCATGAGTAACTGGAATCTAGGCTAGACCAGAGCCCTTGTAAGGTTTTTGCTTTTATACTTAGTGAGGTAGGGGCTGGTAGAAAGGTGTAGGGGCGACGTGATATGATTCTCTTTCAAAAGGTTAACCATAGATTATGTGAAAGAAAAATCTACAAGATGAACCAAAGCAAGATTTGAGAAGGGAGGGAGAGTAAAGCATGTACTTTGAAGATAAAGTAGATCAAGTTAGTAGGATATAGGAAGGACATGGGGAAGAGAGTCAAATATGACATATGCAATTTTGCCCCAGCCAATGAGAATATTATAGTTGCCATTTCTGACATGTAGAATTCCACAGGAGAGCAGTTTAGGGAAGATGACTTCGAAGTTGTGCTTTGGACATATTATTTGATCCAAGGAGACACAAATCTTGTTCCAAGTGCTTTGGGAAGATGATGAGGGCTAAAGATAGATATTTGGAGTTACCAGTCAGTTCATGGCTTGGAATGACAGAATTGGGGGTGGGAATAGAGAGAAAAGAAGTCTAAGCTCTGAGTGCTGGAAGCCACCTACAGTTTCCATCATAAAGAAGAGAGTGGTGGTTTAGAAAGTGATAGATGGGGGAAAAAAATACTATCATGATTTTACCCAAGGACATGAGAGCATCAGTTTCTCCACTGCTCTCCTAAAGTTGCCCACTGTATTTGTAGTCCAGTCATTATAACACAAATGACTTACAGTTCACTTTTTGAATGGAAGATCTGGTGAAAGATACCATGCCTTGTTTTTTACAAAATGTGCATAGTAGTAAAATCTGTCTCATCACCTTATGTCCCCAAGTTAGTTCATGAAACATTGAGAGAACATGAAAGTATACACATTTGGGGACACATTTTCTTTCTATGTGGGTACAAGTCCTGCAACTTGAACTCGGAGCCTAGTTGCTGTCCTTAAACATTTTTGCTTAAGACTAAAGCCCTTCCACTTGAGTCGCAACTTTTCTAGTTTCTTTGGTGGGTAAATAAAGACAAGAGTCTCAGCATTTAAGTTTGGATTAGTAATCCCAAAATGTCTTCAGTGCTTGCTTTTTTATATTTAATTAATCACTGGTGATGAGCCACTTGTGGTTGATTCACTCTTAGCCCATTCTGTTGTTCTGCTGAGTTCATTTTAATAAAACACCAGTGTGGATGAAAAAAAAGAGAGAGAAGAGAGTGGCCCAGCAAAGGAAACTTAGGAAGGAAGACTAGCCAGAGAAATAGGAAGGAAGGGAGTGTCCTAAAAGACACATGAGTTAATTAGTCTAAGGAGGAGGCATTGTCAGTTGTGTCAAATACTTCCATTAAATCAAGCATAATATAGAAAAAATAGAAAGCACCAGTAGAGTTAGCATTTTAGAGGTCACTGGAACCTGGACAGCAATTCCAATGGAGTGAGCATTAGCTGAAATTAGGGATAGGTACTGAAGGTCCCCTGATATGCTTGTACTTTTCTTCCAATATCTCCCCTTTAATCTTCTTATTTTATCTTATCTGTGCCAGTCCTGGGGCTTGAATTCAGGGCTTGAGCGTTATTCTTAAGCTTTTTCAACCCAAGGCTAGCAATCTACCACTTGAGCCACAACTCTAGTTCTGGCTTTTTTACTGATTAGTTGGAGATCAGAGTGTCATGGACTTTCCTGATCAACCAGGGTTTGGATCTCAATCCTAAAATCTCAGCCTCCTGCGTAGCCAGGATTAGAGGTGTTAGCCACTAGCACCTGGCTTGATTTTATTTTCAACCCAGGCTCATACATTAAATTAGTACAGGACACAAAACTATGAGAGAGAAGATGCTGAAATGAAGTTTTCCCCTACTAAAGACAAAAGCCCAGCTGTTCATTTAAAAAGATTCTCTGTGAGACAGTAAAATCAATGTTGATGGAATTAATTCCCCAATCTCTATATTTTCTAAAACAAAGATTAGATGAAAAATTTTGTGAAACTTTATTTTATATTTACATGTGTATTGAAAATACCAGTTACTTATAATCATGAGTGTTCAGGCAAAGCTGAGTCCTATGATAATCTCAGGGAGTGCCTATTCTGGCACTTTTAGGCAGAATTACTTCTGAACCTGCACAAATAATTAAGAGTTAATGCTGGTCATTATTCTTGCAGTATTTAACTCAGTATCTGCAGTGTCAACGTGATATATTGAGTATTGTTCTTGATTTGGATCTTCCTCCATTACCTGGCCCATTGTACCACAAGAAAACACTAATCAAGTCTCATGGAGAAATCTTGTTATGAGACATTTTTCTGGCTTTGGGCTCTCTTTGTGAACCTCGCAGTAAGTCATTAAATATTCATTTAATTTTATTACTGTGAGGTGTGTCCAAATAGAATACTACCTCTAATTTATTTTTTTAGTTTTAACTCATCCCTCATTCTATCATATGACTCAAAATGCACTGCACAGGTCTGTCCTTATTCTTTGAGTGCACTTGGTAGATGGAGAGGAGTCAGCATCTTCTGTGACAGCATTTGGCCATCTGTTTTTGGAGTGGCACTATTGCCATTCTTGTCAGTTGTGTCCATTACTCAGTTTCTCCAGTCCCATGGTCATTTTAACCTCTTTGGTCTAATCCAGTGGGCTACAAAATTCTAGGAAAAGTATAAGCTGATTTCACAATGATTTCTACATTTGATAGTTCTACAAGTTCCACTTCTGCTAAAAAAAAAAAAAAGTCTAAGATGTTGCTCTTTTTTTTTCCTTATTATTCTCCTAAAAGCAGCACTACCTTAGAAGAATATTGCCTTTCACAATGTCCTTCCTGGCAAGTCTATTATTTTCCATTTATAGACAGAATTTTCATGTTCATTTCCTCTTCAATGATCTACTTTCCAGGACTTACTTTCCTTCTCTCTATAATTAGTGCCACAAACACTGGTAAAGGACCAACATTACCAGAGAGAAGAAAGTTATAAGGGTAAATTGCATGTTCAAAATATTCCATTACATGAGGTTATATAATCAAATGAGAAGTTGTATCCCACATAAGAAAACAAGAATTTGTTATATTAGCTTATTTTTCTTATGGGAATTCATTTATTTAACAATTATTTAGAGAACAGCTAGTAAATGCAAAATCTATGGATCCTGTAGAATGTCTCTACATTGCCTCCACAAATCCTACTCTATGGAATTTGCAATCTAGAGAAGAGGAAGCAGTATACATCTCACTATAGTGCAAAGACCCCAAGCAACAACTCAAAGGAATATATAAGAAGGTCATAATTAATGTCTCTTGAAGAATTCCTATGGCTTTTGATGCTTAATTTGATCAAGTTGATTGTATTAAGAAACATCTAGATTATCAAAGCATACTTCTGATAAGGTATCAATGATGCCCTTTCAAGAGATAATTAGATCTTGGTGTTTCTGACCCAATAAATACTTTAACTCCTTGCTAGTCTCATAATATGATGGCATTTTTGGAAGGTGCATGGGAAGTGGAGCCTGTATGTAGAAAGTAGGTCACTGGAGGCATGTCTATAGAGTAGTATCTTGTCCTGACTGCTTCCTGAATTCCATCTTTCTCTCTGCTTCTGACTGCAATGATATGAACCGCTCTACTCTTCCATCTTTCCTGCCTCGATGGATTGAGTCATTGGAAGCCATGAGCCACAATAAGTATTCCCACCTTTAAGTTGCTTTTCTCAGGTATTTGATGACAGTGATACAAAAGTCTGACTAATAACAGGCTTGGAATGGTGGCTGGTGTGTGTGGGTCGGGAGGTGTTAAAGACTACAGTGAAGAGAATTGAATTGCAAGAGGAAGGTCTTTGTGAAAGAGAGGCAGCATGGGTCTGGGGGAGAGGATGAGTCAGCACAGTGAATCAAAGGACAGATGGTTTAGAAAGGTGCACAAAGAGTAATGAGAGGAGATAAAATGAAGACAGTCTTCACAATACTGAAAAAACTAGGAAGAATAAGGCTGTATGAATCCCCCAGGGGAATGTTTAAGCAGAGAAAAGGCAAGGTAAGATTGCTGTGTAGGATGGGTTGGAACGAGGCAAAACTGGAAAACCAAAGCCAAATACAGGGTTTTGTTTTGCTTTTTTAATCATAGGCTGGGCCTTGCTGAAGTTGCAGGGTAGCAGAGCAGTGGAATTAGAGGAGGAGAAAGACTACAGACATGTTTTGAAGACAGAATTGATAGGGCTGGAAAGAGATGGGCTTTGGAAAAAGGAGCAGTCAGAGCTGACCCGGAGAGTCTGAGAGTGGCTGGTTCAGATGAGAAATGAGGATTACAGGATGAAGTATTTGGACTAAAAACGTGGATGGGAGAGCCTGTGAAAAATACCTAGCAACTATTGGAAAAATAATTTACTCTTTTTTAGAGAAAATTCAAAGCCAAGGTGACAAACAAATGTTTAAATCATCCAGAAAGATGTGACATCCAAAGTCACAATGAGATTTTTAATTGAGAAAGAGCCACAATTACTATTTATACATCACAAAGTCAAATGGTGTTTTGCTAATTATCCACTTAGTTTGATGAATGTAGACAGCCAATATCAGATCATTACAGTCTAGATATTTCACAGATGGGATTGCCCAGTTTTGCAATCTGCATCAATCAAATTCACCAAATCACTGGCAAATCTGCCCTTAGCTTTATGTTCTGTCAATACAGCCAGTGGGCATGAGTATATTGAAATTGAAAAACCAACTCAAATCCCTGAAGTACTATTGCCAAATTTCCATGCCTTCAGGAATCTCAACTATCCTCTTGCCCCATAATATTTTACTCCTATGTACCATTGTATACTTTCCAGAGTAATTGCACCCTTTAGACACAGTCTAACATAACAGCCATGTTGACTTCCATTTTAAAGATGAAAATGCAAAAAAAATGAGGTTCAGAGAGGTTGCAAATTGTCTTAATGTCATAGGTCTATTGAGGTGAAGGCAGAGCTAGCAGCTAATAATTCAGACTCAGTAAATGATAGAAAGATGTGTGTGTCTATATGGTGTGTGTGTGTGTTTGTGTGTGTGTGTGTATTGCTAAACTACACTGCTAACACTTGACCTTTATATTTCTTTAAAGGAAGAAAAAGAATGAAGAATGTTTTCCTCACCACTAGTTAACACAGCTAAGTAGAGTTGGAGGCTATACTTGCTCGTGGCCCATTTATTTTTCCTATGGCCACTCCTTTTGTCTACTCAGTGTGTTTTCACTGGTGATCATAGGGTGAGTGGGCATGAATCACACACACACACACACACACACACACACACACACACACACACCTTCACTATGATAAACCTTGTAGGTCAACTTAGAAAACTACATTTCCAAGAATCCTATTGTAAAAACCATACACCCTGTTTTTAAGTGCACTTTTTATAGTTCTTTGTCTCTAGATAACTGATGTCACATCTCTATGCATCACTGAGCACAGGATAAATCTGAAATTTGATGTAACTTTCGAATCCTTTGAAATAGAACTTCTAAGCCAAGCATCATATTGAATTCCAAAATGAAGACTACTATGTTGTACTTTTTTAAATCAGTCCAAATGAGCATGAGGATTTATTTTCCAGGAAGGATGATGAAAAGAGCAGGTGACTGGTACCATTTCTATCTGACTGTGCTCACTGCATTTACAGTATTTCTCCAATTTCTGCTTCGTGGTCAGATATGAGATTCATGTTTCAGATCAGATTTTTTTAAAACAGCTCAAGAAAAACCATCCTAAAATACCTTTGTTTCAGTTTATCTTTCCACCATGAATAAGAATGAATCCATCAAACACTTCTTGATTCTTACAGGGAGTCTTGGGGAGGCAGGTACCTAACCTTAGATGCTTCCGAGAGGCATATAGGGAGAAAATTGCCTTTCTCCCTTTTACCACTAATACCTACTCAGGGTCATTGGAAATGAAGAATTTTTCAAGGTTATCCCCCCCCCCCAAAAAAAAAACCTTGAATCATCATAGTATTGGAATTCAGACCGTGTTTATCATATCTGATGAGTGGGTGACCACAGCAAAAGTAACATCATAAAGAGAAATAGAGAGCTGGGGCCACAAGGCCCTGGATTTGATTTTCAGAGAAGAAAAGAGAAAGGAAAATAGAGAAGGGAGAAGAAAGAAGAAAGGAGGGGAAGAGAAGGAAAGGGAAGGTAATTTGAAAGATGATATGTGGCAACCTAAAAATTCTGTCTGAGGATGGGAGGAGCTGTAATAAAGTTGAAGAGGAGGGAAGGGAAACAGTGGAGCTTCTGAGGAAACACTTCAGCTATAGCATAAAGTTGACAGTTGTTAAAATCTACCTGGCTTTATACTCTCCTGCAAAAGCTTTGGAGTTGGTGGCAAGAATTGGTGAGACATCACTTAATGTTCTCATTTATACAGAAGTATAAAAACATCAGGGCTGGGAAGGTGGCTCAGAGGTAGAGTGCTTGCCTAGCATGCATGAGCCCTGGGTTCAATTCCTCAGTACCACATACACAGAAAAAGCCAGAAGTGGTGCTGTGGCTCAAGTGTTAGAGTGCTAGCCTTGAGCAAAAAGAAACCAGGGACAGTGCTCAGGCCCTGGGTTCAAGCCCCAGGACTAGCAAAAACAAAAACACACAAACAAAAATCTGTACTTGGAACTGGCCTAGATGACCAATGCCTGCCCCAAGTATGGCAGGGTGGGTGGCATCTGTCCTTCATCTTAATCTTAATGACCAGAATCTCAATGCACTACTGTTGGGGAAGTTTATGGGCTACTCTCTGATTACTGTTTAAAAAATAAAATGAGTTAATGAATGTGTCAAAGAATACATAGCTGCATTGTGCAGGCTATACCCTCAGAATCTTTCAAGAGGGGAGAAAAAGTGTTTCTCACAGGCAGAAGTAGGTCATACAACAAAGAAAATAATGTGGGTCATTTTCAATCCTGTCCAATCAGATTTCCCAGTGGGACAAACAGAACTCACTAGAAAGGAGCTAAGGAGATTGCCAAATGTCTGAGGGCTGCTGGAGTAAGCAATCAGCTTCATTAGAGATAGTTTTACTCCTGTGAGGCCCACTCACAGACCACAAACCCATTATAATACGGTTTCAGTCAAGTAAGACTTTTCCTGTTCCCCTTCTAACTTTACTTCTCCTACTCTATTTGAACTCTGGGAAAGAAATCAGAAGCCAACTCCAGCAAAGGAGATGACTCTGACTTTATTCCTCCCCCTTTTGTCTCTCCCTGTTCTGTGGTGAGGCTTCACTGAAGGAGAGGAGATTTGATTTTAAATCACCTTTGGAGTATTGACATTTTATAGGCTTGACATGCTAAATTTAAGTGATGATGTGTAGCAACCTAAAAATTCTAAGGATAGGAGGATATGCAATAAAGTTGCTTTATGATCACACCCCACTGGTCCTCCTTCCCCAGTGTTAATTGCACCCACTTGTCCTCTCAATTTCCCATTTGCATGCAGGGATTTATATGGATCTGAGGAGCATCCATATAGGAGACAGCCAAGAAATGCACTGGGATTCAGCTTTGTGGGATGTACACTTAGTCAGATCACTTGGGAGGAGATTGTCATCAACTGTCACTTAAGGTCATACGACCCTCTGAAAATTACAGAAAATGAGCTGACAGTCTCCTCCTAAATATTCCTGCAAATCCCCGAAGGCCCACCAGCCCATTCCACAGCTGCTACAATTTGTTCTGTAGTCTAGATACTTACATCTGGAACCAAGATTCCCTCCCTCGATTTCCCTGAAGCACGACTCGCAAGATCTCACAGCAAGTAGTTTGCTACAAGCCAAGGCAAACAGCTTAAAATGCACATCAACACTCTTTTGTCTTTGAACTTCCATGGACTGGAGATGTGTCACCACAGATGTTACCCACAGACCGACACCCTTCCGTTTATGTGGCTGGATCCTTCCGTCTTTCAACTTCTACTTCCCTGCTCTGCTCTTCTTCCCCAGAAAATCCTTGCTTACTTTTTTATGCTGATTGCTTTTGCTGCAGCTTTGTTTCAATATTCCTTCCAAACCCTGCCGTGGAGGCCTCATCTTTTCTAAATAAAAGGCTATTTACTACAGAGAGAAATTATGCTACTTCTTTCCAGGTTAGAGCTGCCAGAGTTACTCGTGGTTTTAAATAGTAATTGCTTTATCTCTACCAGAAGACCCAGCACAGGACTTGATTTGGAGGAGAGTAGTTATTGTGGTTACAGGGTAGTGGCAGGTTGCAGAATTCTTGGCACCCCAGGAAACTGACAGGATGCATCTGTCCTAAGAGAAAAGAGCCTGTGCAATGATTAAAATTATGTTGAAATTCTTAGTTGCTTTTGGTTCTCATAAACTCATTATGGGTTGTATTGAATTTTCCTACATCCTTCCCTCCTGCCTGCACCCCTGCCTGCACATACTCATACACACGCTTGGGCATGTAGGCACACAGGCATGTGCGTGCACTTGCATGCACATGTGCGCACACACACACACACACACACACACACACACACCTGAAACACACAAAGGATTATATTCTCCATGCAGTGGCCATGAGATGTTCTCTGATGTGAGGGCACAGTGAAGTCCTGACTCATCAGAAGGGCAGCGGAATTTCTGCATTACCAGCATCTAAGCATATGTAACAAAGGCACAACACATCTGTTGGAATGATTGATCCTGGCTCAGCCACCTGCAAGTCAAAGAACTCTTACCAGCAACTACTGAGGGCTGAAGCAACCTTTCCAGAGCTACTCCAACTGAGTGTAAAATAAAAAATAAAGATCCACTGTCCTCACAACAGCAGCAAAGAGGATCTTAAGCCTTGAAGTGCAGTGTTTTTTGCTTTATTTTACAAATGACACCAAGCATGGGATTGTCCCTCTTATTAGCAAGAGTAGCATCAGGAGCAACATGGTGACCTGGAACCAGCAACTCTGGAAGTTAAGGGACAAACAGCTGCAAATCTGCATTCTGCAACAGTGATGAGAAGTAATTGTGAACATATGTGAGCACCCCTTGGAGGCGACTGGGCTTCCTTGCATCAACAGAAACCAGTTAAATGAGGGTTTGCTCGAAGCCGTTGATATTTGAGGTTTAATATGATGTGACTGTGTCTGCAGTCAGCAGCTGCTAAGTCCTGAGACACTTGGATTACATGACTATAAACAGCTTTTGTGTCTAAGTCCATCAAATTTATAGAGATACAAGGCTGCACTGCTAGAATTGTTCCATGTGGCTATAGCCTGTTCTATTAATGCTTTCCAGAATACTAGTAAAGAATTTTCCACAAAAAATATGGCAAGAAGAATGAATAAGAGTATGCACCCAGCCACCAGTGGCTGATGCCTATTAGCAACTCAGGAGGCTGAGATTCAAGAATCTCAGTTCAAAGCTAGCAGGGGCAGACAAATCTGTGATACTCTTACCTCTAATTAACCAGCAAAAAGGCAAAAGTGAAAGTGCAAGTCTACACTGGGAAAAGCTAGGCAAGAATATGAGGCCCTGAGTTCAAACCTGCCATACACACATACACACACAAGTATACACACACACACACACACACACACACAGAGCGTAAACATTCCCTGTAATTATTAAGTGCTTTACATACTGTACCTCATAAAAATCACCATTGCTCTAGAAGATAGGTGTTCTATATCTCATAAAATATAAAAAGAAGCTCAGAGATCTTAAGTAATTAAAAGTCAGATAACTAATACCCACTGAAACTACTTGAAAAAATGGAAATAAGTATTAAACTGAGGCAACTAAAAGATTCTGGAACATAGCTCTGATACCATTTTTTTAAAGCCAGATTCCCTAAAGCAGAATCTGAGATGCAGATTTGTAGAGGAAATTATTTTGGTGAGGAAATCCTCCTGGGGGCCACCACAGGGATGCCTGATGCAGGACTGGGAATCGGGCGGCCAATCAAGCAAGGGTAGAATTTCTGATAAGACCTAAGGAATTACTTTGCCTGATTCCAGGAGGAGCACTGAGGTGTAAGCTATATCTCAGAGATCTCCAACAAGAAGCTCTCCTGTTCCTGTTCATCAGGCCTGTTCCTTGAGGAACAAGGCCATGGGCACTTTGAAAGCAAACTACACCAAACCCACTGGCACACACAGAAAGAGTTAAAAGGGACCTAAGCAGTCTGAGCAGAGTACTGACATTATCTACTACACCCATTCAACAGCAGAACGGACTCACAACCAGCTGCAATCCTTGAGAGCCAGGCCCAGTTAAGGCAGAATTATAGAGAGCTTCCATAACTGGGGCTGTGGGCTGACTATGTAAACCCAGAAAAAGTGGAACAATAGCTTTTTGTTCATTGGAACTGGGCCATGATTTGGGAGACCCACATTCTTAGGCTTCTATAGGAAGAATTAATGTTGTCAAGGAGGCAGCTGGATGTAGCCAAAGCAGCTCAGCCCTTTCAATAAGGCATGCTTCCCTTCGTTTCTTCTGCTGCCTGGCTCTGTGGCCCTGGAAAGTCATTTAGTCTTGTGAGCCTCAGATCCCTTGGCAGGAAAAGGAAGAAAATTATCCACTTCAGGTTGGCTGGAATAACCAAACAAGATGATGTCTGTGAATGTGCTTGCAAATGATCAGCACAATACAGCTATGTCACTTGAAGCATTCAGTTGTAGTTAAATTGCACAGGAAGGATCATGTTTCCATTCACAGGAGCTGAGTTTGGGCGGACATGAATGCAGTTAGGTATACATTTCAGGGAAATGGATCTTTTTTAACTCACAAGAAGCCTGGCTCTGCCTGTTCCCTGACATTGCTTACCAAGCTATTATGCCACTGGAGATTAGATGGATTTGGATAGAGAGCTGCCTTGAACTTCAGGAAATCCCAGCTCTCAATGACACAAAGCAGCTACTCCTTCCAAATGACTGGCCTCCTCCAGAGTCTACAGCTCACACTTCATACATCTTGTAGCCCTGCTTCTCCCTGCCCTCCCTGCTCATCCTGTTTGGCACCCATGAGATTGTGTTGTGATACATGAAGGTCAGTTGGTGTAACAGAGTAAATATTTCCCCCATGGGGCCCAGCTGTAATCTAATAGGATAAATTTCAAATGTCAGTAGAAAGCTGGTTACAGAGCAGGGAGTGCAGATGCTTAAGGAAATATTCTAGAAAACACACCAGAGATATATTTTGAGTTGAATAAAGCTCACATTGTTCATGAGAAGAACATTTCTCTTCTGAGTGATTTCCAAGTGTAGAACTCAGGAGGCCTTGATTATCACACAGCATTTGTTTTTCAATTCTCTTGGGCAAGTAAATAAGAAGGAATAGACTTTAGAAGATAACATCTTAAATATTTACCAGCTTTGCCACAGTGAACATTGTCTGAACCTCAGTTTTCCCATCTGTGAAATGAATATGAGTACCTCCCTTATTGCAAAAACAAAGTATCTGTAAATGACTTGGCACAGTTCCAGGTGCATGACGCACATTCAATGACTGTTAGCAATAAGATCAACAATGATGTATAAAGGTATTAGACTGGTGCCTTTGACATAATTATTGCTATGCTCCTCAAAGGCATGTAATATATTGGTCAAACTAATCAATACATAAATGGTTCCACCAATAACCTTTTTAGAGAATACTTCTGAATTCCTTTTCTAAAGAACCTCTTACATCTAAACAGCTTACAAATGGCTCCCTACCTCAGTTTAGGCTTAATGCACCCTGCAGCACTAAGAATGAGGATTTGAATGCAGCATAGCTAATAGATGGTGAAGGCAGGATTTGAACAGAGGGCTATTTGACATGAAAGTCTGTTGCCTCTACCTACCTGCTTTAAAAGCTGGTGGGAAGTTCATCTACCTGAGGCTAAGAGCAACTTACTCATCTGCACTTACAGGCTACCAACAGGTCTAGGTCTGGGTGGGTAGTTTACTAAAAAGCATGCTTTGAGATGCATAGTTAAGTGTAAGTCCAGCAGTGGTGGATTCATTTGCATTTTGTTCCTTTGTTACTATAGAAAATTTCTCTAAGCAACAGAAAAAATCTGTAATCCACCCTTGCACAGGCACATACCTGCCCTGGCTAATTATTTAAGACATTGTTCAAAGCTGGGCTCCTAATGAACAGTATGCACTGCTTATGCCAAAACATAAGCCCAAATCTCAGTCTGTAACCCATTTGCTCCCTGGGCCCGAGCCAGTGTCAAATATGGTGGCCATGCTGCCTTCTCCAGCGTGAGGAGGGAGGAGGGGTCCGTGGTGGCTAATGAATCAATAATGCACAGCCAGTTCTCTGGACTCTGTTGATATGCATGGCCAGTTTCCTCCATGATTAATTACATTTTTTTGCAGGAGTATTAATTCACTTTTCAGGAGAGCTTTTTTGATTTTCTGCTATTAAAAAGCCAATCTCAACAATCCCCCAGGCTCAGAAAGAATTGAGTCCAGAGTGATCAAAATTGTGAAACTCAATAGCTTTAAAAAATTCAGTTACAACTACAAAGATGTGAATGTACAGAGGTGTAAAAATGTACAAGTGGTTATAGATATATGTACTATATATATATTTGAGCATGAATATGGTACAATGACAATTTTTCTTATAAGATGACTATACTCCCTGTTTTCATGGTTGCCACCTATTTAAAAAGCCTCCAAACTAAGTGTACAGGCAAATCAGATACTGCACGTTTCACATAATAACATAGTCGGAAAAGAGAAGCAGATAATTGGAGACATACTCACAATTAGACATAATGCTCTTCAAACAAAGAAAGACCCCCCCCAGTTAATTAATGTTTGTCAAGCACTTTAAAATCATATAATTCAACATCTTAGACATTCCCACCTACAGACAGGAAGACAAAGAGTTGGTGGGGGCAAGGGGTAGCTTGGGCTGGCTCAGGGTCTTGTCTTGCTCAGTTATTCAACACATTTGCCAAGGAAGGAGGAAAAAAAAAAAAACACCATCTACACACAAAGTATCTGAAACTAAATTTCCTTAAAAGCTATTGCTCTGTCTCTCCATCTCATTTTTCTTTATGAGTGAAAGGGAAATAATTCTTCTGAAACCATTTCACAGGAGCAGTAACATCAATTCTTAATTATTAATATCATGATTTGTTATTTATTGAGCATCAATGGTATATTAGATGTTAGACAAAACACCGATAGATCCAAGTCTTAAATCAAGGTGATTCTCTTAGAAATGGAGATTGTTAGCTTTTTTTCTTGTTGTGAGTGCCTTCCATTCATTTTTTGGATGGGTTCTTAGACAATAGCTTAGATCATAAGATGCTCCCTGCCTTGGGGTAAGTGTCTTGCTAACACTTAGCCTTTATCACCCATTGCCCCAGGAAGAACAAACCTTTACCTGAGAGTCAGAGTCTAAACTAAGAATGCCACATCTAAAGATCTCCAAATTCAGCTGACTATACCCTCATCATAGTAAAACACTTGAACAGGCACCCAACTTTACACAGATAATTGTTAAGTTTTATACATATTCTTTTTTTTCTCAAATTTTTATTATCAAACTGACGTACAGAGAGGTTACAGTATCATACGTTGGGCATTGGATACATTTCTTGTACTGTTTGTTGCCTTGTCCCTCATCATGATCATTATGAAACATACAAATTAGAAAAAATCTTAAAGATAGCATGAAGATAAAATGTTTAGAATAATTTTATTTCATTGCATTTTATTAATAGAAATTAAGAATGTCTGCTCTCACATTTTTTAATAAAACAAAATTCAAAAAAGAAAGAAAATAAATAAATCAATGGCCAGTAGATACACTTGTAATCCTAGCTACTCAAAAGGGTAAGATATGAAGATTATGATTCAAAGACAGCCCAGGCAGGAAAGTCAGTGAGACTCTCTCTCCAGTTAACCACCAAAAGCTGAAGTGGAGCTGTAGCTCAAGTGGCAGAGTGCTAGCCTTGATGAAAAAGTTCAGGGATAGTGTCCAGGTAGTGAGTTCAAGCTCCAGAACTGACACAAAAACAATAAAAATTCAATGGCATAGTCTTTGGATTTTAAACCTTGTTTTAGCAATTTTGTGATACAGTGATTTGCAAGATTGCACAAGTTAAATGGCTATGTTGTTGCTGAGAAAGATAATTCTTAAAAAATATTACATATATTTTATTCATTTATTTATTAATATATAAAAATTTATATTATATATAACTTTACATAAGTATACATTTATATTATGTACATATAGATAGATACCCTGGTATCAGTGGCTCATGCCTGTAATCCTATCAACTCAGGAGACTGAGGTCTGAGGATTTCAGTTTGAAGTAAAGTCTGTGAGACTCTTATCTCCAATAAACTACTCAGAAAAAGCCCAAAGTGGCACTGTGGTTCAAGTGGTAGAGCTCTAGCTTGAGCACAAGGAGGCTCACAGGCCCTAAGTTCGAGCCCCAGCACTGGAAAAAAAATTACACACACACACACACACACACACCTATATACAAATATTAGAAATATATATATACACACACCCACACACACAGGCTTCTGAAATCATGAAAAAATATTTTAAATTCCATCCACTAATTGTATAGAAGGTTTTGTTGAAATTTCCTGGTAAATTTCTCATTCTTCCTTCTCTTTCATTTGTCCTTGCCAACAAATTAGAATTTAAATGTGTTCTTATTTATTTAACAAATAATGTCTTTCAAATATACTGAAACTATTACTAAATCTGTTTTGAAATTTTTTTGCTACATTTTCTAAATTTGTAGTATTACTATTGTTATTATTAAAGGTTACTTAGACCACAGCTTTGGCAACAAAAATAACATTAATGATGAAAACATTTTTAGCCATTATTTCCAAAATGCTTTCTCTATAGCACAAGTTTTTAGTTTTGCTTCCAAAAAAGAGCTAATTTCTCACCTTAGAGAAGAAATGTTATTTTTGTTCTAGTTTTATCTATTAAATACCTTTACTTAGCAAGTTGCTAGTGGCTTATGCCTATAATTCTTGCTTCTTAGGAAGCTGAAATCTAAGGATTGTGGTTCAAAGCCAGTCTGGGCAGAAAAGTCTGTGAGACGCCAGCTCAAATTAATCAGCAAAATGTCAGGTTGAAGACATTGTTCAAGCAGTAGAGCACCACCTGTGAGGGAAAAATCCAGCAAGAGCTTGATGACCTGAGTTCAAGCCCCAGTACTGGCACACATACAAAGGGAAAAAAATCTCTTACTATAAAGTCCACTCTTTCCTTAATTGAATAGTCCTGGAGAAGTCACTTCACTTTTCTGGATCTCTACTTCCTCATCTGTAAGATGACATTAGTCATTCCTATCTTCTGAGTTTATGGGATGAGTCAGTGGCTTACCATATTGAAACAAGAATACCTCCTGGCCCTTATATACAAATTGAACCTGTTAGGTGTATCTATTTTATTTTTTCTTAATTTCTAAGAGATCTACTTCCTGGAGCATAACATAATTGCACACAACTTTCTGTAAAAAAAAAAGTTCTTTTTAATTAGAAATTATGACTTTATATTTTAATTACTTCATACAATATGACTCACAAACCTTTTTGTGACACAAAACATTGCTGTGAAATAAGGCTCTTCCTTATTCCATTCAAATGATTATAAAGATTTGGATATTTGAAAATCTGCGATTTAAGACAATATGTTCCATAAATCTCTTTAGCAAGGCATAATTGCTCATGGAAATGAAGGAATAAAGATGCCCTAATTTTAGGGCCTTTGGTGTTGGAGGGCTCCAGCCTTTGCTGTGCTTTTGTAGCTTGGCTGATTCACCTCATCCAGTACTAGTATGCTTTCTTTCTTTACCTTTAGATAAAATGTAAACAAATACAAAAGCTATTTCTTTTCTCCTCTTCTCTCTACCATGGAGTCCACTGGTCTAGCAGTTTCCTGATAAAGACTGTTGATTCCACTGTAGTTTAACTAAGTAGGGCTTGGGTGTGGCCTGCCATTCTGCCAGCTCCCAGCCTTTGTCAGTCAGAAAACTTGATGATTATCTAACCTCCAAGAGTGGACAGCTCCTTTGTTATACCCTGGAGAGGTGGCTATCTTTTTGAACATTTCTAATGAGAAAGGCCTTCTTACCTTTCAGTGTAGTCCATCCCATTTTTTGATTCCTGTAGTTGTCAGAAAATCTGTTCTTCTACTACTCTGTAATTTTACTCACTGCTGCAGTATTTTACTCTCTGGTGTCACACAAAAAACAATTTGCTACCATCCCATCTCTCATTCTCCCTGTCTCCTCTCTAAACCCTTAAATCAATCCCCATTTGATTTGGTTTCTAGAATGCTTTCCCACTCTAGATTCCTCTACTGGCTGCTCTACTACTTGGAAATGTTGTTTATATATCCTGTGTCATCAGGACAGGTCAGAGAACCATGGGTGTGAGACTACTGCTCTTTCTTAATGCCAAAGAGATTTATTATCATCAGCTGAGGCTCACCTGCTCTGCCCATTTGGGTGCCTCATGCAGAAACACCCTTTGTAATAGAGTTAAAGGACTTTCAGACTCTTTAAGACAGTCCCTCTATGCCAACACATATGTACTGGATCACAGCACAAAGGCCTAACAACATGTTATCTTCTTTGTGTCTTTTTCTTAGTCCCAACACATGCCATAAAAAATGTGGCATCAGGTTCTAGGAATGTGGCTTAGTGGTAGAGTGCTTGCCTAGCATGCATGAACCCCTGGCTTCCATTCCTCAGAACCACATAAATAGAAAAGGCTGGAGCCAGGCCCTGAGTTGATGCCCCGATGGCAAAAAAAAAAACAAAAACAAAAACACTGAACCTACCAGGGTCAGATCACCTGATTATGTGAAGGTCCCACTGTGATGTATGACTTTGGTGCCAGAAATGGGCTTGAACTCAGAGCCTCATGCTCTTTAGCTTTTTCCACTCAATGCTGGGGCTCTAGCACTTGAGCCACATATCCACTTCCTACTGTATCACTTTGGAAGGACACCTTTTGTAATCCTCTTAACCCTCACCATAAAATGAGAATATCACTGCCTACCGTCTGGACTGCAGAAAATTTTAGTGAGAATTAAATGAGCTATCATTATGAACATCTTTTAAAATGGTATATATTGTTATCATTACCATTATTATTATTGTCATGAACCTGCAGGCATTTAATCAATATTAGTGGGGAAGTGAAACAAATAGACATCTAACTGGGAGTAGACTGAATAATGACACAAAAGAAGGGTGTGAGGAAAGAAAAGACAGAACATCCATTCTAAGCTAGTCTGTCACTGCTGGCAACGCGGGACAAATCACAATGCTTTGAGTGTTGAAAGAATGTATGGCTTGCTTTCTAGCAAAGAATCACCTCACTCTTGATTTCTATAGCTCCATGAGTTAATGAGCCATCTGATCACACCTGTGCAGGATTTACCCAGGAAGAAATACAATGGGGAAGGAGCAAGGCTCACATTCAACACACACTCCTAGTCTTCTAGGGATAACAAAATATTCAACTGCAGAGCAACAAATCCCATTTTACTGTTTAAGTAAGAAGTGATCATTAACACCAAGCTAAAAGTATGCTCCTTTCATTATGTAAAAATACACTAATGGCATATGTATGGAGTAAAATGGCATTTTCAACAAGTTTTTTTTTAATTCTCCCATGAAATAAATGTCACAGGATATGGGCTCCTATGGAGTTAGTCATTCTTTCATTCATTCAAATGAACATCTCTTAAGTGAATATTATGGGCTAGGCTTTATCCCTGGTAGATTATTACTAAGAGATTAATAACCTTGTAGTCTAGTCATGGAATACAGTGACTAGAAGGGGAAGCAGGGATTGAACTGCACTATGATGTGATAGTATACAGGAAAATGAACCATCAAAGAGACTACTCCAGCAAGTTTAGGTAGATAGAGATTTAACACTTGGAATTAGGTGCTAACAAAGTCATTGAAAGGTCATGAGGAGAAGTCCCTATTAAATCTGAAGAACAATTCTATAGACTTGTACCTCAAAGAACAGTTACATCCCTGATATATTAGGAAGCCTGAGAATCAACAGACTTGCCAGTGCAGCCATTGGTTCCAAAGAAACATCTTATCTGCAACCCTCCGTGGATCACAATCGTTAGCTCAAGTTCCTTCCTGACTGAGAAAGGGAAGACAACTAGCCACTCTTCTCGCCACTTAGGCCTGAACTGAAGTCTCCTATGAACATATCAGATTGGCAAAGTCCCAAGTCACATCTGGCTCTTAGCTGCAAGGGAGTCTATTCAATCCTCTGCACTACAGAACACAGGAGAAGGGGGCAGAGCTTCAGGTAAGCCAGTCAAACTCACCCAGCTCAGCAGAAAATGAAAAGATGAAGAACTATGTGGGCAAATCAGGGGGGAACTATTAAAGGCAAGAGGAATAATATGTACAATAACTAGCCAACATTGGAACTATGTCCCTAATGAGCTTGAACAGAAGCAAGAACAGCATATTAAATATTCAATTTTTGGATCATCACTGTTACTGAAATTATAATACTAAAGTCAAATCTGTATATAAGTGTGGAATAAAAATGAACTCAGAATCAGAGAGCAATGCAGCAATAGTCCACCAGGCACTGCCACTAACAATGGCCCTTAGGAGGTCTCTTAACACCTTTGGCTTTATTTTCCCAATCAGTAAGATCCTTTCCATGATTGTCTACTAAAAGAAATTAATATAAAACAGAAACATCAAACAACTTGTCATCTTGCTGTAACTGTATACATAGTAAACATCCTATGGAGGGAAGTCAGATCTTCATGGTGTTTGTAGAGACTCATACCTTGTGACCAGGAAATTCCTTTCCAATAAGAAAGCACTGCAGTTGTGTTAGAATAATGTTAGTGCATCTACTCAAGAAATACCTACTTGTATGAAATAAATATGTAATTATTATGCAAGGCAGTTTTCTTCAGAAATGTGAGACTCTCCCAGCTTTCTTCTCACGGCAGGTTGTAGAAACGTGTTTTCGTGCAGCACATGTGAACAGTCCAGGTAAATAAATGAGAGTGCCAGAACCTCATCTTGTATGCTATATCTTGTGCTCAGCCACAGTATGTATTTGGCAAGTGAACAATCTTCATTCTACTGCATTCATGAATATGTATTCATCTGGTCACAATAGACACATTGCATTTACTTTAGGAAGTCACATGTTATTTTCTTGCTAATAATTTCCCCCTGTCCTTCTTTGAGGCTCAGCAATTATGAAAAACTAAGCTACTAGGGAGTTACTGAGTTTCGGAACACAAACAGTAAAGATCATGAGATGTGTAAATCACCAGTAGGAACACAGCAACATAAGCTGAGTTGATTTCATACCTCTCCCTTTCTCTTTCCCTCTCTACCCAACTCCTTTCCCAGACCAAAGAGAAGCTAGCTCAACCACCTCATCAACTCATAACTCAATTTAATGTAACATTAAATTTCTTTTACTTCAGAAAGCTTATGCCACTTCTTCCTGACTTGTCCCTGTCTGATGAGGATAACGCACCCCTCTTTTCTTCCTAACACCTACATCTACTAATGTCATCATTCAGTCATCTTGCTTTTCCCCCGAAAGTTGTTGCCTCTCTTGGCCTTACACACAACCTTTTAAAACATCCTGCTATTTCAGAGAAATTTTCTGAGTTCCTCACAGTTTGACTTTCAAGGGAAAAAAATGAAATGTTTAAAATGCTATAATGCTTTATCTCTGCAAGATAATGAGCACCCATGGACAGCTCTATGCAAATTAAGAGCTTTTTCTTCTGTGTTAATATTTTTCATGTTTGGTATCCATTGCAAGTTTATACAGACCAGGAAAAGATGGTCTTAATCTTGTGAAGCGGTCAAAATGCGAGTATCATAAAAGCCTAGCACCTTTTCCACTGGCATAAAAACTGTCTTTAAAGGGTGATTGTGAGGACTGATAATGGTGATGCAAGAACAATGAGTAGGAGCTGCAAGTTAGAGCTCCTGACACATGGCTCTGGTTTGATGGGGTCTTCTCAGACCCATTCCTCTAGGATCTCTGGCCCTGGCATGAGTGCCTTTCCACAGAGGATCCCTTCCCTGCCTTCAGGAGTTGTACAGGTATGACTTGGCTCAAAAAACAAAAAGATTCACTGGGTCTCAAAGGACAAGGATTGGGCTGGGGATATAGCCTAGTGCCAAGAGTGCCTGCCTCGGATACACGAGGCCCTAGGTTCGATTCCCCAGCACCACATATACAGAAAACGGCCAGAAGCGGCGCTGTGGCTCAAGTGGCAGAGTGCTAGCCTTGAGCCGGAAGAAGCCAGGGACAGTGCTCAGGCCCTGAGTCCAAGGCCCAGGACTGGCAAAAAAAAAAAAAAAAAAAAAAAAAAAAAGGACAAGGATTCACAAACATGAGGTTCTTTAAAAGAACTGGTCTTGGCCAGGTATCGGTAGCTCACGCCTATAATCCTAGCTACTCCGGAGGCTGAAATCTGAGGATCATCATTCAAAGACAGCTCAGGCAGAAAAGTCCATGAGACACTTATCTCCAATTAACCACCAGAAAACCAGAAGTGGTGCTGTGACTCAAAGTGGTAGAGTGCTAGCCTTGAGTGAAAAAGCTTAGGGACAGTGCCCAGACCCTGAGTTCAATCCACATGACAAAAAAAAAAGTAAGAAAAAAAAAAAAGAACTAGTCTGACGTAATGCAGGGAATGGATAAATCTGCCAGTTCCTTCAGAGGTTGTTAGGAAGAGCATTACCCATGTATTCTCAATAATTATCTGTGAAAGATTCACAAAATGTGAGGAAGACCCTAGAAGGTTCTTGCAAAATGGCCAAGCATAGTCTCAGTTCACAGTCTTGAGGTAATTGTGCTGAATTTTGCTTCAGTTTTTGTGAGCAGACTCAGGGCTCATGAAAACGGGAGAGTGTAAGTATTAGTTACAAATAATATATTTGTGGGGCTACCAATTTTCTAACTTTCCTTGAGCTGTTTTCAGGGGGACCCTGCTTTATTAATTATGCTGTTTGTCAGTTACTTGCATTTTATGGAGGCTTTTATGTGCTTTAAAACCACATTTGTGTTAAATGCCAATGTAAATGAAGCACAGAAATGACTAGAAACATTGTAGTGTAAACTGTAGCTCATGGAGTTGATGAGTTCTCTCCCCCCTGCCCCATTTCAGGCTATCTCACGAACCTTTGTGAAGATGATCTTCTCTTCAGGCCTCAAGGATGGATTGTGTACAACGCAGACTTGTTGCCCAAGAGCAGTAGCTGAGCACCAACATCTGGACTCGCCACAGGAAATCATTGTCTGTGTTATAAGTTGGGGTACCCACCTGAGTGAAAGGTGTGGAAGAACTGCATGTCTATTATGAAGTAAGAAGGGAAACTGAGGACTGGCCAAAAAAAAAAAAAAGAAGGGAAACTGATAAGAAATGAAAATGAAACAGCAGAGAGCTTTGTCTTGCCACAAAAGCTGGCCTCTTTGTAAATTTTATACTAAGAAAATGACAGGACAAGGAATATAGAACAGAAGAATTTTGTTTGTTTTGAAAATGACTCAAATACATTCCTAACACAGCTAAAATCTTATACTGAGCCCAAAAAGGCTGACCGTGCCAAGTGAAGGTAGTTTTTTCATATCCATGTTTGAAATCCTCCTCCTAGTCCAGCAGAGTGGAGAAGAGGCTATCAAGGCCTGTGCTAGAGATGGGGCAGATCCATCATACACACAAATATGTGGGAATAAGGAGCTATCATAACTCAAAATTATCTCTTGTGTTTGTGCCCAAGCTGGTACTGAGACTTGAACCCAGGAAGTGGGTATTGTTTCTTAGCTTTATATCTCAAGACTAGTGTTGTACAACTTGAGGCACAACTCCACTTCTGGCTTTTTTGTGGCTAACTAGAGATAAGATTCTCCTGGACTTTCCTGTCCAAGCTGGCTTCAAAGTGTGATCCTCAAATCTCAGCCTCCAGAATTATCTTTTATTCAGCTTTCCAGTCTCTAATAAACTGATATCTGTAGGTTCTCTGTGATTACACCCTTCATGCCAGGGCACCTGAACAGACATGGCTCTTAAGAACTTGATGACTCTACTTTCCTCCTCAGCTTTCCCACTGCAACGTAAGCATGTATGCTGAGAAGGCACAGTGGAAGGAGTCATGCAGATGGTCATACCTTACACTGTATGAAAAATCACATTAAGACCGTTTATTAGTTCTTTCAGCCATCTTACCACTGGTAACTTCTTATTGGTTACCACCCTAGCAACCTAACCTCCCATGACTTTTCTGATCCTTCCCTCATCTCTCTTTTCACAATTGTTAAAGGTTGAATTCTTTTCTCTGAAAGTAGGTGGAAGTCCTGACTTTCCACCTCTATGTGTGTAACTATGATTTTGTATAGAAGTAGGGTCTTTGCAGATATAAAGAAGTTCAGATAAAGTCATTCAGGTGGACACTAGTCTAACTGACTGTAAGAAAAAGACACAAATGCATGGGAAGGTATCCTGGGAGGACAGGTTAAGAAAATATTTTCTTTTCTTTCTCTACTGCCTCTGGGGCATTTAGATTAGGAGGAAAAGACAAGTCCCCAAATGAGAGTTGAAGGTCTTTACAAATTGGTTGTTGTGCTTGATCCGATTAACACGCATTGGTAGCTTCCCATTGTCAATGGGGTTGAAGATGGTCACATTTGTCAGAGCCTTAAAGCTGGATTGAAATTTTAAAAGCTTAACTTCTCCTCTACCTCATCTTGGACCTTCCTACCTCTCCTGCTTGCTAAACCAGCTTCTTCCCACTTCTCTTTTTCAGCACATGCTCCTCACACCATTGGCTCCGTGCTCCGCTGCCTGGAAGAGCATTGAGTCTCTTGACTCCTGTCCCTGCTGGCTCTGAATTCACACTAAGCTTCTGATCTCACCTTCACAGTGGGACAGCTTCTGAGATGCCTTTCCTGACTTCTCAGGGCAGAATCATAATTCTCTACTATAGAACTTTATGGCCCACTGCTTTTCTTTCAGAATGTTTAATTACAATAGAAGCTCTTTTAATTGAGCTTCTGAGGGACTCAACTGATGTTTTCATATCCCTTTGTAAGCTGGGCTGACGGACTGCCCAGAGCTCCATAAATGCTTGTAGCTTTGGCCACCTCATCTCCTCTTCCCTTCTCCCACAAGCTGGTTCCATGCTTACTAAAAATGGGTTGTGTTTGCTACTAAACCTGATTGTGGCAGTTGTTCTTGATTACTATAATTACAAGTTTAATTAAATGGCATGTAAACTGTTCAAATATGAGCATAAAAAGAGAGTTGCCACTCCTATGAAAGCTAAGTTTAAATGTTTTGGAATGATCTGAAAAGGCTGGGAAAAGGGGGGAGTTCAGTAACTGTCCTTAAATTCATTGTAGGCAAGAAAAGTGTTAAAAAGTAGGGGAAAAAAAAATCATCCCTCTAAAGTACCTTAAACTGTCTCAGAGAGACAAAGGACTCATGTTTTCTCTCATATGTGGAATTAGATCTAAACTATACATATGTAAACATCTACAGGTCATTTATATATACACAAATGTACTAACTAAAGTGCAGTATATGCAGGGGAGGATTCCAATGGGGTAACTCCTTTGAACAACCAACATGAATACCAGGTAGTTGAAACAAGTGTTATATAATGCACACATACTATTAAAATACATATGAGGGCTGGGGATATGGCCTAGTGGCAAGAGTGCTTGCCTTGTATACATGAGGCCCTGGGTTCAATTCCCCAGCACCACATATACAGAAAACGGCCAGAAGTGGCGCTGTGGCTCAAGTGGCAGAGTGCTAGCCTTGAGCAAAGTAAAGAAGCCAGGGACAGTGCTCAGGCCCTGAGTCCAAGCCCCAGGGCTGGCAAAAATAAATAAATAAATAAATAAAATAAAATTGAAAAAACAATTAAAATACATATGATAACCAATAAATATGTGTAATAAAAATAAGATAACTGAAAATTGTGCATAATATTTATATATCATTTTGGGTGAGCTTTGTACAAGGAAAATGACATAAAGCTTCATATTGAACCAGTGCTCAAAGAAAGCATCTTTGCTCCATCAAATTTAGCAACAGAATATTCTATATAAAATAAAAAGGTTTATAGATATATATATGATTTCTACTTTACATTTAAGTATCTACTGGCCTTATTAGCACTGGATATGAGAACTTATACATTAAATATTCTTTTGCCTTGCTTTGTTTTCACTCATTTGAGACAGAGTCATACTATGTAACTGGGTGGGGGGGGGGGGGCCTCAAACTTTCCATCCTTCCTGGCTCAGCCTCCCCTGGTTCTAAGATTTCAGGCAGGAGTCACCATGCTCAACAATAAATACTTACAGACATGATCATTTGATTAACATTAATCTGCTTTGTTCATTAAATTCTACTTTAGAGCCACATGTGTTTATTTCAACACTGGAGTTACAGTACTTGGTACTGACACAGTGTAGTCTGTCAGCATTATTACAGATGAATGGACGGATGGATGGATGGATAGATGATAGACAGACAGCTATAGATAGATAACCGATGATTTTGTGTTGTATAGACATAACAGATGATAGATAATTGAGGATATTTCTCTGAAAGAGAAAATTTACAACAACAAAAAATTTTCCCTTAGAATTCTCTTGAACAGTTAAATGTTAAATTTCCACTTTATGGAAGGCTGTTCAAGTCTGTTGGGGTGTGTTTGCAGACAGCAATATCTTCCTCCCTGATGGGTAGCTGGCTGTTTGAGAAGGGATCCCTGGATGGATGGTATAGATCAACACAAGGGAATAGAAAGGTACTTTTTACTCTCCTCTATTCTCTTCAAGCTGTGAGAAATCTATGCCCTTCCATGATCCAGCCTTAGTGAACATAACAGATGGGCTTAATCCACAAAAATGAAAAACTTTTCCCATTTTCAGTCCATTTCCTGCCTCGTGAGATAAAACAAAACTTTCCCTGAGGAAATGGTGTAGATGTGCTCAAATATTCTTAAAAGATCCTACATGACACAAAATATTGCTGTGAAGTAAACCATACTTCTTTTCATTCTCATTTTAAAAGAAACAAGAATGAGGTAGTAGAAAAATACAGATAGGAGTTAAGAAATGCTTCAATTGTGGCTTCCTTCTCTAAGCTTCAATTTCTTTGTCTGTAAAATGGGGTTGACAAAAGAAACACATCCTGCCTATCTTATTATAGAACTGTGAAAGATCAAATGAATTAATATTTATGAAACTGGAAGTACTACAAAGGGTGAAGACTGTTGTTCTTACTAGAGTCTCCTATGTCATATTCCTTCAACAGCTTTACTTCCTGCCCTGCATCTTTGTGCCTGGTAGATTGTTAATTCATTTCTTTTAGTACAGACAAAAACAATCTTCTGCTACTACAAGGGAAAGAACGTTGGAGGCTACAGATTTGCCAATAGACAATAGTCTTGCTCCAAATTCCTTCTGGGGAAATCTACAGGACATTTAAACCCTGACTGGTCCCCCAAGTCTTCTTGAGATAGATGAAGAGCGAAGTGGGAATCAAGACCTCTGTGAAAACTATAATTTCCTTGCTGTTATGGCTTTAAACTTTAACAGCGTTGGTATCCATCTGTAAAATGTCATTTCTGCTGGTTCCTTTCTAGTAGCTTAAACAATAGAAAAACCACACATTCGCCTCTGTGAAAATCTACAGTCTCTTTATAATGTATGGGCACTCAAGCTATACTAATTTATTCTACAATTACTTTTAGTTTTTAGAGTTTTTATTTGGCTCTTATACTACATAATTAATAGTGTTTACACAGAAAGGTTGTTTAACTAATGTAAATGGCAGAAGTGGATTACTGAGCAAGCCTTAAAACAAACAATTTTCTCCTTTGATTTTTTTCTCCCTGTTCTCCTCTAAATGTCTGGCACAGGAGAAGAGTTTTTAAAATGTCAAAGTGGATACAGAAATCAGATTCCTGAGGTGCATTGTCTCCCGGTGGAACAGGCAGGCTGCTAAGTCTGTTTCTTACAGTGGTTGGCCTGGGGTGGGGAGCCTACAGTACCCCATCCCCAGCTCAGAAGCATGTCTTTTCTTTGGGAAATTGCCACTGTTTTTTCCTCCTGACCTGAAGTGCAACACAGTACCTGGCCCTTACAGATGGTTTCTGCAATTTGTAATGCTGAGGACAAGACACTTAGGAGATAAACAAACACACTCAATTCTAAAGAACAGAAAAACATCAGGGAAGAAAATCTACCAGGATGCCTCTACCACCAACATTACATCACCCAATTGTGGCAATTACTGGCATTGCCCTTCTAGTCAAAGTCCAGATTGTGTTTTGAGTGCCAGCATAGAAACAGGTTACTGTAAAATAGAGGTGGTGTGGCGGTTACTACTTGCCAAACCACGTTATTTTCTCTAAGACAGTATAAAGAAAAAGCCTTGGCATAAAGGACCATTTCTTTCCCAGAAGCCAAGCTTTGAAAGCATGCTGAACCCCCACAACCCCAGTCCAGCACTTAGGAGGCCTGTAGAGGAAAAGCTAGCTCTAAGTCATCTCCAGAAGAACAGATAGTGTGTTTTCTAAAGTTCCCTTGAGCTCTCTTTACAATAGACTGCAAGGTAAACCAGCCTCAGAGTGAAACCACAGAGATGACTGAGATGTGAGTATGAAGGAATTAACCCACATGAATCCCCAACTACAGTTCAGAATACATGGATCTCTGCATTAGTCTTATTCAGATCCCCAGGAAATAGCCTAGAATTAGAGTTCAGACTTATAGGACAAAACAAGGAGCAAATGCTTATGGCAAGTACTGATAAAAAAGAACAAAACCATACAAGACCTACTGCCATCTTAAGACTTGCCTTCATGTTCCCTTTCACATCCCTTTACATATTCTAGAAGCTGTACACAGCCATTGAAACCCACTTGAACAACTATTAAAAAATATATATATATAATATATAATATATATATAATATAATATAATATAATATAATATAATATAATATAATATATAATATATATATATATTGGCCAGTCCTGGGCCTTGGACTCAGGGACCGAGCACTGTCCCTGGCTTCCTTCTGCTCAAGGCTAGCACTCTGCCACTTGAGCCACAGCGCCACTTCTGGCCGTTTTCTGTATATGTGGTGCTGGGGAATCAAACCCAGGCCCTCATGTATATGAGGCAAGCTCTCTTGCCACTAGGCCATATCCCCAGCCCCTATTTAAAATATTTTAATTATATAAAAAAGGTTTGTTCTAAAGATTCTAATAAATAATTTTGCTTTTGAAATTATTTAGCTAAAGTCACCAAAAATATATTGGAATTCAAAATGTGATTTTTCTTTTCAGACTGTTTCTCACTAGAACATAAAACCTCATTATCAAAATACAATGAACTTTACTATCCTAAAAATACATTACAATTTCTCAATACTCAAACTTTAGGAACTTTAACTTGGTGAAAGCACTTCATCTAAAAACTATCTTCAAATGTAATGAAGTTGTTACAGATGCCATGACTACCCATTTATGAAGCTGACACAATCTTCTATGCTGTGACCATTAAATAAAAGTTTATTATGCTACTTTTTTATTTTGATACAATTATCTTTCCTGGTTAGACTGCACACATTTTGCCAAGCAAAGGTCCTATGTCCAGCACTGGGCCTAGTCCTGGACCAGAGACCAAAGTCCTCTTCTGGGATAATGGCCCTGAGCCAGACTCTCTCAGACCAACCAGGTACAGCCCAGGGAGAGTTCACAGGGATTTCCAGTCACCCTCATTCCTACTCTCAACAGAAAACAATATGGTTGAGATTCCAAATCTTGTACCATCCCTTAACAAACCAATAAATCATTGGTAATTAATATTCTCAAAGTGAATGAACTTTGACTTCTTAGAGAAATTTACATATAACAAGTGCTAAAAAGCCTTTATTGTTGCCTTTGGGGACGATAGTCATCTTCTGTTTGTAAAATTTCATAAATTCAATTTACTTCATGAACATTTGTTTTCTATCAAGAAATGAGATTTGGAAGCTGATCTAAAATTACATAACTAGGAAGTTTTTGTCATGCCATAAAATGTAAGTTATACATTTTCTATCAATGTGTTTGTGATAACTAGATTTTATTAGCATCTGTTAAATGAAGTGACTGCTTCCCACCCCACCCCCCAAATTAGGTCTTGAGTGTATAAACTCAAAAATAACCACAGGTAGTTCATTCAGGCATCAAATTCCCTCTTTTAGCTACCAACAAATGCTGCAGTGACAAACTGCAAATATAAAAAATTTCTACTTCCAGAAATTCCAGTATCTCATAATCACCAGGGTTTGTTTAAGGGACTCAGTCTTGGCCTGTTTTCTAAATTTATGTCTTTTTAAAGTCACATATGAAGTGTACAAGGGTATGCATGGGAGGGAATTCCAACTCCACCATGTACTAGCTATGAGCATTTGGACAAATTAGTATGCCTCCATTTCATCATCTGTCAGATGGTACTAGTAATACTTAATAGTATTGTTCCCAGGATTAAACACATTAGTAATATAAAGCCTTGGGTGTGGCAGCCAGAATTATTAGCTCTGAGTATTACTATACTTACCTAACTCACCCTTTTCTATCTATAGTATCACCACACCTGGAATCTGGACTACTTAGTTGCTTCCTGACTTCCCTGGTTGGCCCATTCTTGCCCATTCTGAACTCTTGTCATCTTCTTCCCAAAGCGGAAGATGTTTGCAGAGTAGAAGTGATCCATCTAAGTCCTTCCCAGGGATACAAAGAGATAAAGGGAAAGCCCTCACATTGCCTTTAGCACAAACCTAGGCGTCCTAACTCCAGCTACCCTGTCCTGAGTTCTGGTTGTTGCTCAGGCTTCACCACAGTCCGTCTAGCCAAATGGTCAGTCCTCTGCGTGCATGCCCCCTGCTGTGCTCCCAAAGCCTGGGATGCTAAACCCGGCTCCTTCACGCCTCACCCAAGAGTGCTCTCATAACTTCATTGCACTCGTGTCTTTTCACTCTTGCTCCCCTTCAAAGTGTCCAGCTCAGTAAATGCACAAACTACTGTATTTAAAAGACAGCTGTAATAACAATCGCAGTAATTGTAAAAATAATTCCAGTGTGTTGCCTGCAAGGTTTTATGTTTCAGGAGACACAGGTGCAATTCTGCTCACCCTGTTTCCCACACCTAGTTTAACCCAGCCCCAAAGGAAGATGGTAAACTCAATGAACGCAGGAAGGAAGAGGTTAAAACAGCCCAGACCACTAGAAGGTTACCTCCCAAACACAGGGGGTGGGGGTGGGAAAGGGTGTGAGTGTGTGTGTGTGTGTGTGTGTGTGTGTGTGTGTGTGTCAGACAGCTCAGCACGCGCCTGCTCTCCCTTCTGTCCGTCCCCATGCAGTATTCTGCAGAGCAAGGGGGACTAGCGCAGCCGGCAGGGCGGCAGGCGCGGGCGGAAGTGCCGGCCGTGGGCGGAAGTACCAGGCGCGGGCGGAAGCGGGGGCTGCGGCAGCTGGCGTGAGGCTCAGGTAGGTTGTGGGTTTCCAAGGCTCTGGGGAGAGCGAGGGCTGCCAGCCCTTCGCGGCGCCGCACGCAGCCAGTTGTCGTGGAAGAGAATTTAATTCTACGGGGAGCTATAAATCCTTGACCACTGGGGCCGGGGGTTGAAGTGCGCCTGCGCATGCGCGCGCATGCGGGGAAGGGGAGGAGGAGGGGAAAGGAAGGGAACGGAGCGAAGGGAAAAATTGAGAGGCAAGACTGCGGAAGAGACTGAATATGTGAGAGGGAATAGCAGCTTTTTAAAAGAAAGCAGGAAAACATCTCGACGTCCTGCCTCTCCCAGTAATTCACAGATGCTCCGCGTCCCGGGTTTAATGCAATGCTTCGACGTGTCAGTATAATCTCACTTGGCAGCCTGCTGGGACGAAAGCCTTTTAAAAATAAATATTTTTGAGCAGCCATGTTGACCTCTAATTGGGGTGAAAAGGTTGCTGGGTGCAAGAGGGAATACGGTGAGTGCCGGGGCTGAAATCGGGCCTTGTCTATCAATCACACTGAACAGATATTAGTGCATACACTTTTTAAAGTTCTCACCAAATTTTCCCTACCATGAGTAGACATGGGATCATTTCTAAGGCTTTCTTTAACAAGAATTTTTTTTTGTCTGAATGATCTTTTGTTCCTGTTTCTTAATAGAACATGCTTATTTGGACTTTATATTTTAGTATACCTTAAAAAAAAATCCACGTTATGGTCAAGGATGCCCCCAAAGAATATAGAGGTAGTGTCTAGAATATGTTGTGTTAACGTTCCAACACTTCTAGCCCTTTTCCCCCTCCTGAGCTGGGCTCCTGTAACTATAGGATGCTTTAGTTAGTCACTTAAACTCCGTGTTCATTACACTGAGCAATTTGAGGTGGCTGTAGAAACCACTGTCTTCCCATTCCGTAATATTTTGTGATATGCACATGAAGTTCTCTACCAGTATTGAAAACTGTATACATTAAAGTATATTTTAGGTAAATAACAGAAATTGAAAACATGTGGGAAAAGAAATATACCATGGGGGAAGTTGATTCCTGTAACACTAGGACAAGCCAAAACTAATCATAGTTCTGTGTGAAATGTTGTAGCCTAATAACCTGGTCCTACTTTGCTGAGGAATTGCCTGGCACCAGAAGGCTTAGTTGTGAAAGTCAAGATTTGTAGAGTGCTTTAGACAGGCCCTAGGTTTTCTCTTTCCCTGCTCGCTGTGTATGGTCCATTGGTAGCCACCTGCCATGAAAAGATCCTTTTTTGGTTTTTTTTGTCTCCTTCACTAGAGGAATATTTGACTATGTGTTTTTATGTAGATGAATTGTTGTCAGATAAAGTAATAGAAATGATGGGTTTTTTCCCAACCTGAGAGTTATTGGACTGTTGTTTCAATTTTGTTTCAGTTACCTGGCTATATCCAGAGGCACTATGGAGAGATGCCTTCAAACTAGTTGTTGGTTTAAATTAGAGAGAGAGAGATAGATAACTTATATATACTCTAACAGTTTAATATATTCAGTTACTCTAATATTAGAGTTCTGGGTTTCAAACATAGCAAGACCTTGTACAAATAGGGTTCTTTGTTTACATTTTTTTATTTTAAAACTAATTTTTGCACAGCTTTATTCAAGAAATATACACCAGAGGAAGCCGAAAGCCAGCTGGAATAGTTCCTGAATGTGATTTTAATCTTGTTTGCAATTATTTTGATGGAGAGAAACCATCTGGATCAGGTATGTGTAGCTACTCAGGTAGCAAGGCTGAGGGAGCTTCTAGTATCCTTACCTTTCATGTCCTAAAGCAGATTCTAGGGACAAGCATCACTTGAGGAAGAATATGCAAAAGGAAAAGTTATAGCTAACATCAGCACAGATACATAATTCCACATCCCTAATCTCCCACAGGGATGTGGGACATGCCTATGATTGTACTACTTGGAAGGCTGAGCTCAGGAGGATCACAGTTCAAGGCTAGCCTGTAAAACTAAAAGTTAGGCACCGTGCTCCATGCTTATCAGCCCAGCTGCACCAGATCATAGGTAGGAGGATCTTAATCCAGGCCAGTCTTAGAAAGTGAAGCCCTGTATGAAGAATAACAGTGGCAAAATGGGCTACGGGCTTGATCTAAGTGGTAGTGTGCCTACCTTGCAACTTCAAGGCCTAAATTCAAATCCCAATATGGCCAGAAAAAAGAAAAAATGAAAAAGCAGCATCTGTGAATGGAGACTGAGTCTAGTGAAAATATCACCAGGAATGCCCCAAGATAAGAAAAGACTATAAAATAACAATAATTTCTTAGGTGTTAAAAGTAATGCTTTGATTACCAGGGAATATTTGAAAATCCATAGATAAGTCACTAAACTGCCTTCTGAGGATATCTGACATGATTGTTTATAGGGTCTTTGTTGTACTTAGTTGAATGTGCAATCTGAAAGGTCCTAACTGCCCTGACCCCACACCTACCTCTAAGCCTACCATGCTCATCTCCTTACCCAGACACTTGTTCGGCAAACATTCAGAGAGAGTCCAAGAAGGTGCCGTAAATCACTTAAAGCACCTGTATTTTGGTTTGGTCCTGTTTCTAGGATAGAGGATCTCTGTCCAGCTACTGTTTAAAGGAAGTTGCTCAAGTAATATTGAAGAAAAGCCTCTCTTGTGTTTTCTGCTTTTCTACAGTATTCCAAAGGAGTTCAGAGCTGACAGCATTTTATGTTGTAACAAGAAAGCCAGGGCATGTGCCATTTCTTCTTTGTCAGTGGTATTGCAGCAGAAACCAGAGTGTTACAATGATAAACAAATGAGCTTCCTCATATTGTCCCATAGCTTTTTCAAATTAATAATGAAATAAAGGGGATATGATTTTTAGTTTAGTTAGGAGGGAAGGATATGACATTGAATTATTTGACTTTTTAAAAAGAAATTCTTACTACATAAAGTCCTTCCAGTTACCCAAGTAAAAGGATACCATTATTTAATAGAAACTCAGTCAACTGTGGCAATTTGAGACATATGTCTGGAAAAAAAGCTAAATTCAGCATTTTCTTTGGGTTCAAAAAGTGAAATTAATGTGAATCTTCCTAGAGATAAGAACCTCATTTTGTATTAAAAGAATTTTTCCATCTGAAACTTACTCTTTCCTTTTTATCTCCAATTGTAACAATTATTAAGCAAAACATTGTCTTTATATTGGGTATACTCTAAGAATTAATATGAAAGATTTTGGAGTTTGTTTTTTTTTAAGAAAAGTTATTGAAGCTAAAGATGTTTCTAGTCCTGAAATTCTATGTTGTTCTTATTGTATACAATATATACACAAATATTGTATAGGAATACTTGAAAATATATAGAAATGAACACAAACTATAATATGAAGACTTGGTTAAACAGTACTTTCCTTAGCCAAAGTCAACATATTCCATCTTGGGTAGTTAAGAACAGAGCAGAACTCAGAACACTACAGAACTCAGAGTTGCTAGGGCCTGGCCTAGAGTAGATGGATGATTCCTAATGTTCAAACTGAGCACTGTGCTTCTGAAGGCATATCTCCTGTTGATATCATAAGTCCAGCGGAATGTCCAACTCAACTGTCTAAAGCCATTTGCTACCAAATAGCTAGGAATTAATGAAAGCCTTTCAGGTCTTTTGGTTATGAAGATAAATTCACTTCTTTAGCAAGATGAGTTGGAAATGGGCAGCCTTACTGACAAATTGAAACCATTGCCTGGGCACATGGATTTTAATTTGCAAGCTATTGCTTTTAGAAATGGACTTGGATGCTTTTTAAATAGCAAAGAAACTGGTGTTGCTAGCTAGGTGCAATAAGACTAAGGTGTTCTAATGAAATTGCCTTCTTTCTGGGTCAGTATTAACTGTCAGTGGTGCCTTCAAAAGGAAAGGGGTCACATTGGTTAAGAAGGATAATGTGAGAGCTAGGAGTGTGGTTCAAGTAGTCAGACAGCTGCCTTGAAAACATAGTCCCCCTGTACTTGGGGGAAGGAGGGGATGCTATGGAAAGGAGTCTGGAGGATTCCTTGTGCACTTGCTCCCATTCCTTGAACCAGATGATTTTGCCTTTATCTTAATGTTGTCTTTATGGAATGAGGGAATTTTCAAATTGGTTTTTAAACTCTATTAAGCCCTCATGTATAATATAACCTAACCACATTATTCAGGCTTTTTTGGCTTTCAGGAACAGCTTTACAGCCATTATATCATAATTGAACTGAACATGGTTGCACACTCTGAATTTGGAATGTGCTACTCTGGCACTCAGCCAGTTGCTGAGTCAGTATCTTTGGGGTTGAGGATGGAGGGAAGGAGTGAGTCTATGGAGACCCCATTGTGTTAAGTGGATTGGCTCAGAATTCCCTTTGGACTCCTGGGTACTAAAGGGAATGTGTTGTGCAAATATGTTGCTGTTCTTTATTAACATCACTTTGTTTTTTCAGCTGCATATTTTCCTGGAAACCTTCCCTGACATTGTCATGTGTGCCAACCCCATTACCAAGTAGACTCCTCTGAAGTAATGATCTGGAAAGAGAGACAGCTAAGGTCTAAAGACTCTAAAACAAACCCTTGCTTATACTGAAATTTCTCTCTACTATTTCACATTTGTCAACTTGCTACAGGCCAAGGAAAAGGCAGCTGTGCTCTGAATATGGAGGAGAATGCTAAGGCAAAGAGAACTTTATATTTGTATCATAATAAGAGAAAAGTTCATTTGTCTTCCTTTTGGGAAGAACTTTTTCATCTCGGATGTTTTTAGACACTAAAGTGATCTGTCACCCCCTCACCCCCACTTCCCACCTCAGTCCTTTCTGACACCAAGCCTTCCTAGTTGGGATTGAAGAGTGAGAGAAAGGACATTTACACTTCTACCTGGAGCTATACGTGAATTGGGGTTCTCTTTAAAGAACCAGGTACTGAAGGCTCCTAAAGGTAAAAATATACCTCATATTCTTGTTCAAGGCTTTATGGGGCCATTAGCAATTCCCCTGTGAGCACTCCTTCTCAGACCAAGTGGACATTTGTGCTCAAAGCCAGTAATATAGCTCCTCTAAGTCTGTGGAAAATGAGAACAAGATAAGTAGTAGAATTGTCATTTCAAGTTGACAAAACTAAGGCTCGGGCTGGGGATATAGCCTAGTGGCAAGAGTGCCTGCCTCGGATACACGAGGCCCTAGGTTCGATTCCCCAGCACCACATATACAGAAAACGGCCAGAAGCGGCGCTGTGGCTCAAGTGGCAGAGTGCTAGCCTTGAGCGGGAAGAAGCCAGGGACAGTGCTCAGGCCCTGAGTCCAAGGCCCAGGACTGGCCAAAAAAAAAAAAAAAAAACAAAAAAAAACTAAGGCTCAAAGTGATAAGGATACATCCAATCTCAGAGCTAGTTAATGGTAGTTGCTTTTCCTTTGGGATGTATATTTATAAAGTACTCATCTAAAATAAGCATTCAGGAAATTCAAACATGCACAATTACAACTGGAGTTCTTCCTGAAGAGTAGCTTTAAGTTCTAATGAAGAATTATGCTTAACTCCTTTAACTGATGGGAGCTGTATTCATTTAAATTATTTTGATTTCTCTGGACAGTTTATTCAGAATTTCTTGGAACAACTTTTGTCTTTAAAATTATGTGTAAGGGTTGGAGATGTGGCTTAATGGTAGAGTTCTTGCCTAGCATTCACAAGGCTCTGGATTCAGTCTTCAACAATATTCTCTCTTTCTCTCTCTCTCTCTCTCTCTCTCTCTCTCTCTCTCTCTCTCTCTCTCTTTCCCTCTCTCTCTCTCTCTCCTTCTCTCCTTTATCCTCTCTCTTCTCTCTCTTTCTCTCTCTCTCTCTCACTTTTTTGGTTTTTTGTTTTGTTTTGTTTTGTTTTTACTCAAGGCTAGCACTCTACCACTCTGAGCCACAGTGTCACTTCTGCGTTTTTTTTGGTTGGTGTGTGTGTGTGTGTGTGTGTCTTCAGATCTCCCCTGCTGAGTAGCTAGGCTTATAGGTGTGAGCCCCCAGTGCCCAGCATCCTTGGCTCCTCTTAATAGCTGGGTGTCCTTCAGTATGTTACTCAATCTGTTAGTGTCCAAATTTCCCTATCTGCAAAAATGATGATAATGGCACAGGACCACAGCGGCAGATGGTATGCATTCATTCAGGCACACTCTTAAGCCCTCTCCACTAGGGCTGCTATCACTGGGAAGGGCTGAGTCTGTTTTCTCATCTTCTCAGTGGGGCTTTGTGAGGAGCTAAGAGGCCCAGCAGAGGAAGTTCTCCCACACACACATACACATTCAAATAGACTGTCAATAAAGTCCAACTTTACCATTACTTAAGCAGCTTGTTTTGACATACATAGATTGAGGCTGTCATTGTTAAAGTAGTAATGACTCTGAGTTTACTTTGAAAAATAAAGGCAAACACTGGAAGAGAGAAGCTGGAAGGAAACTGGCCTTGGTTTAAAACCTATCAAGAGGAAACTTAAGAGTCCTCCCAGACAGCAGTTTCAGTGTGCAATTTTGTAATTTTGTGATACTTAAACAAACTAAGCCAATACCTTGTGCCACTATATTTGCTGTTTAGCCTTACCTAGACTTAGTAACTTCCTTAGTAGCAGATAAACATATTGATTGGTGATTCATGTCTTAGAAATGACTATTTTGAAATGTTCACAAGGTTGGAGGCATGGCTCAGTTGGTAGAGGCCAGCCAATGAGTAAAAATGTTAGGTACCAAGGCTGAGTCCCAGTCTTCAACAAAAAAAGAAGAAAAAAATGTTCACAACCTAATATTTCTGTTTGAAGTATTTTTTCAGTTTTGCACTTTCCCATTTCTAAGATTGTTACATTAAAGACTTAAGTCATCCATTTGGGGTCAGTAAAAGCCCATTTTCATCAATAAAATTAGTAGTAGTAGTAGCAGCAGCAGCAGTTGTGGTACTGTAGTAGTAGTCGTAACCAATATTTAAGCCTTGCGCCTCTATTCTACTTTATACAGGTTTTTTTTTTTACATTTATTACTCTTTTAAGTTACTTAGCCAGCTTGCCTTTACTCTTCTTTCTTTACCTACTTATTTTTTTTCTAGTTAAAATGTTAAATTAGACAAGAACCAGTCAAGGTCTTTCATTATAGGAGTAGGCACTGATTATAAGAATTAATTACTTTGGAATAACATGAGATTCATGTTTTCTGTTTTGAAGTCTCATTGTTCTTATTCTAGGCAAGCCTTGCCACTGTTTGGCAATGAACTATGCCTTCTTCTGTTAAATTGGTAAATAGGTATGACAGACTCCCTGGTTTTCCTACCTTCCCAGCAGTTCTTTCAGCTTCTTCTGCTGGTTCCTCTCTTCCCAACCTCAGAAAGCTGTTATTGCCTCAGACCTCTCCTGGGCTATTTTTTTTTCTGTACTATATATATGACTTCATCTAGCATGATAGCTGCAGATATCATCCTTGAAGGAATGGAATTTCTATCTTCAGCTCTGGCTCCTTTCCTCAGAACCATACCTGTATATGTGCCTGTCTTCTTGAGCTCCAACATGTCCCTCACTCAGCTCATGGCACACATAGATTTCAAACTGTTGCTTAGTTTTCCTCATTTTAGTAAATGGTGCTGCCACTCAACCGGAGGATTTCTGTCTTTAATTTCTTGTTCAGTTCATTGACAAGCCGTATTGGCTACATTTCTACTCTTGTCCCTGGATTTACCTCCTATTAGATCTCTCCTACTTCTATCCCTCACTAATCCATTCCTCACATTTTGGCTAACATGATCTTTTCAAGGTGTATGTGAGATCCTTCCCTCCTCTATACCTTACTGTACTAGAATAATATCTCAGTTCCTTAATATGGCGCACAAAGCCTATGTGATTTGATCCCTAGTTGATATCATTTGGCCTAATATTCTGCTTGTTTCCTCACTTAATCCATTCTGTGCTTCAGTTACTCTGTCCTTTGTTTTTTCCAGTAAGTCCTTTGTCTTTGCCTTAGGGATTTTGCCTACAACACTCATTCTTCAGATGTTTATATCTTCTGATCCTTTAATTCAAGCAGCTCTTGCTCACAGAGTACTTCCCTTAGTCACCATCACGTTTGTTCTCTTTCCTGTACATAATATCACTGCTTGATATGCTCCGATGTTAAAAATCTCCTCACTAGAATGTGGATCCAACAGGACAATCTGACTTTCTTTCTTCTTCACTGCGTTATCTCAGCACTGATAATGGTATCTGGTACATGAACAACAGTAGATAATTATTGAATGAATGAGTGAATGAATGAATGCCTCTACTTCTACATTTAGATTGTCAAACTGACCCAACTCCTACATCCATTGTCCTTTTTCATACAATCCTTTCTGTATGCTCCTGCTGGATGAATCTTCTGAAGCACTTGATTATTATCACATCATCTGTTTAAAACCCTCACCAACTGGCTATAACAGTGCTACCTAAACAACTTTATGTCTAACCTCAAATTTGGAATGATTCTCTTTTGTCTGTATATCCTAATCCTTAATAAATCAAGATTTTTCTCTCATGAAACCATATCCAATGTCATCTCACAGTACTCTTCTTTCTCTTTCTCTTAAAGCCTTGGAAGACACCTGTTTTTTTTCTCATTTATTAACAAAGTGATATACACAGAGGTTACAGTTTCATATGTTAGGCATTGGATACATTTCTTGTACTGTTTGTTACCTCCTCCCTCATTCCTCCCTCCCCCTTTCCATCTCCCCCATGAATTGTTCAGTTGGTTTACACCAAACATTTTGCAAGTATTGCTTTTGTAGTCGTTTGTCTTTTTATCCTGTGTCTCTCGATTTTGGTATTCCCTTTCACTTTCCTACTTCTAATACCAGTATATACAGTATCCAGGGTACTCAGATGAGATACAGTGATAGTGCAGGTACAACCACAGAAAGGGAATACAAGAGGATCATCAACAATAGAAGCTACGGTTTCACATGGCATATTGCAAGTAATTACAACAGTGATTTATCACTCATTTCCATAACATGGAGTTCATTTCACTTAGCATTATCTTATGCATTCATAAGGGCATAGCTATTAGGCTCATGTGATCCTCTGCTGTGACTAGCCTAAACCTGTGCTAATTATTCCCTATGAGGGAGACCGTAGAGTCCATGTTTCTTTGGGTCTGGCTCACTTCACTTAGTATAAGTTTTTCCAAGTCCTTCCATTTCCTTACAAATGGGGTAATGTCATTCTTTCTGATAGAGGCATAAAATACCATTGTGTATATGTACCACATTTTCCTGATCCATTCATCTACTGAGGGGCATCTGGGTTGGTTCCATATTTTTAGCTATGACAAATTGTGATGCGATGAACATTGTTGTGCTGGTGTTTTTAGTGTGTTCTTGTTTGTGGTCTTTTGGGTAAATGCCCAAAAGTGGGGCTACTGGGTCATAGGGGAGCCCTATGTTTAGCCTTCTGAGGAATCTCCATACTGCTTGCCAGAGTGGCTGAACCAGTTTACATTCCCACCAACAATGAAGTAGGGTTCCCTTTTGGCCACATACCCCCCAACATTTGTTATTGTTAGTTTTCTTGATATATGACATTCTTACTGGGGGGAAGTCGAATCTCAATGTTGTTTTGATTTGCATTTCTTTTATGGCCAGTGATGTAGAGCACTTTTTCATATGTCTCTTGGCCATTCGCATTTCCTCATCAGAGAAGTCTCTTTTTAAGTCTTTAGCCCACTTGATGAGGGGGCTGTTGGTTCTTTGCAGTTTTGTTTTGGAGGAATTTAATTTTTTTTAGTTCTCCATATATTTTGGGTATGAGGCCTTTCTCTGTTGTGTGGCCGGTAAAGATCTTTTCCCAATCTGTGGACTTTCTGTTTATCTTGCAAGCTACGTCCTTTGCCCTGCAGAAGCGCTGCAGTTTGATGCAGTCCCATTTGTCCATCCTTTCTTTGAGTTGTTGCATTTCTGGGTCTTTGTTAAGGAAGTTCCATCCTGTGCCAAGGAGCCTAAGTGTTTCTCCTACTCCTTCCTTTAGTGTTTTCAGGGTATCTGTTTTAATTTCAAGATCTTTGATCCATTTGTAACTGATTTTGGTGCGGCGTGATATATAAGGACCTAGTTTTAGTTTGTTGCAGGTGTTGAACCAGTTTTGCCAGCGCCATCTGGTAAAGAGGCTTTCTTCCATCCTATTTTTTTTAGCTCCTTTATCAAAGATTAAGTGGGCATAGTTCTGGGGGTTCATTTCTGGGTCTTCAATTCTGTTCCATTGGCCTTCAGGCCTGTTCCAGTGCCAATACCAAGCTGTTTTTATTACTATAGCGTTATAATACAGCTTGAAGTTGGGTATTGTAATTCCTCCAGCACCGTTCTTTCTGCTTAGGATTGTTTTTGCTATTCTGGGTCTTTCATTGTTCCATATAAATTTCTGGATTGATTCCTCTATTTCATTAAAAAATGGTGTTGGGATATTAATGGATATTGCATTGAATTTGTAGATAGCCTTTGGCAATATTGCTATTTTGATTATATTAATCCTCCCAATCCAGGAGCTTGGGAGGTTTTTCCATTTCCTTAGTTCTGCCTTAATTTCCTTTTTCATGTTTTTCAAATTCTTATCATAGAGGTCTTTCACTTCTTTGGTTGGAAATGACCTTTTATATGCCCCATTAGATGTCCTCTTTGCCTGTAAATGTCTTGTCTTCTGATCAGATTTTGTTTTTGGCTTTTCATGTGTAGAGATCATCTCTTCAGTTTCTCTCTTTGTACCACAAATAATTGAATATCTTTAGTTGACTAATAGTGTGAAGACTAATAGAAGTTTTTTTGTTTCAGCTAAGAATTTTTCACCTCATGAATCTGCTAAAATGCATCTAGATTCTTATGGGTTATATTTAGTTTTTTGTTTGTTTGTTTTCAAATTTTTATTATCAAACTGATGTACAAAGAGGTTACAGTTTCATACGTCAGGCATTGGATACATTTCTTGTACTAATTGTTACCTCGTCCCTCATTTCCTCCCCCTTTCCCTTTCCCCCCAAGAGGTGTTCAGTTCACTTACACCAAACAGTTTTGCAAGTATTGCTTTTGTAGTTGTTTGTCTTTTTTTTACCCTGTGTGTCTCGATTTTGGTATTCCCTTTCAATTTCCTAGTTCTAATACCAGTGTAGACGGTTTCCAATATACTCAGATAAGATTACAGAGATAGTGTAGATTCAACCACAGGAAAGTGATACAAGAACATCATCAACAGTAGAAGCTACAGATACACATGGGACATGGAAAGTAGTTACAACTGTGATATAACAATCGTTTCCATAACATGGAGTTCATTTCACTTAGCATCATCTTATGTGATCATAAGGGTATAGCTATTGGGCTCTTGTGATCCTCTGCTGTGACTTGCCTAAACCTGTGCTAATTATTCCCAGTAAGGGAGACCATAGAGTCCATGTTTCTTTGGGTCTGGCTCACTTCACTTAGTATAATTTTTTCCAAGTCCTTCCATTTCCTTACAAATGGAGTAATGTCATTCTTTCTGATAGAGGCATAAAATTCCATTGTGTATATGTACCACATTTTCCTGATCCATTCATTTACTGAGGGGCATCTGGGTTGGTTCCAGATTCTAGCTATGACAAATTGCACTACGATGAACATTGTTGTGCTGGTGGCTTTACTGTGATTTTGTTTGTGGTTTTTTGGATAGATACCCAAAAGTGGGGTTGCTGGTTCATAGGGGAGCCCTATATTTAGCCTTCTGAGGAATCTCCATACCGCTTGCCAGAGTGGCTGAACCAGTTTACATTCCCACCAACAATGAAGTAGGGTTCCCTTTTGGCCACATACCCCCCAACAATTGTTATTGTTAGTTTTCTTGATATATGACATTCTTACTGGGGGGAAGTGGAATCTCAGTGTTGTTTTGATTTGCATTTCTTTTATGGCCAGTGATGTAGAGCACTTTTTCATATGTCTCTTGGCCATTCTCATTTCCTCATCAGAGAAATCTCTTTGTAAGTCTTTAGCCCACTTGATGAGGGGGCTATTGGTTCTTTGCGGTTTTCTTTTGGAGGAAGGTAATTTTTTTAGTTCTGTATATATTTTAGATATGAGGCCTTTGTCCATTGAATGGCCAGTAAAGATCTTCTCCCAGTCTGTGGGCTTTCTGTTTATCTTGCAAGCTATGTCCTTTGCTGTATAGAAGCTCTGCAGTTTGATGCAGTCCCATTTGTCCAACTTTCTTTGATTTGTAGCCTTTCTGGGTCTTTGTTAAGGAAGTTCCGTCCTGTGCCAAGGAGCCCAAGTGTTTCTCCTACTCCTTCCTTTAGTGTTTTCAGGGTGTCTGTTTTGATTTCGAGGTCTTTAATCCATTTGGAATTGATTTTGGTGCAGGGTGATATATAAGGATCTAGTTTTAGTATGTTGCATGTGTTGAACAAGTTTTGGCAGCACCATTTGTTAAAGAGGCTATCTTTCTTCCAAACTATTGTTTTAGCTCCTTTATCAAAGATTAAGTAGGCGTAGTTCTGTGGGTTCATTTCTGGGTCTTCAATTCTGTTCCATTGGTCTTCAGGCCTATTTCCGTGCCAATATCAAGCTGTTTTTAATACTATAGCTTTATAACACAGCTTGAAGTTGGGCATTGTAATTCCTCCAGCACCGTTCTTTCTGCTTAGGATTGTTTTTGCTATTCTAGGTCTTTTATTATTCCATATGAATTTCTGGATTGCTTCCTCTATTTCATTAAAAAAATGGTGTTGGGATATTAATGGGTATTGCATTGAATTTGTAGATAGCCTTTGGCAATATTGCCATTTTGATTATATTAATCCTCCCAATCCAGGAGCATGGGAGGTTTTTCCATTTCCTTAGTTCTGACTTAATTTCATTTTTCAAGCTTTTAAAGTTCTTATCAAAGAGGTCTTTCACTTCTTTGGTTAAGGTTATTCCTAGGTATTTTATGTTTTGGGGGGCTATTGCAAAAGGAGTTGCTTTCCTGATTTCAGCCTCGGTCTTCGGGTCATTAGCCTATAGAAAGGCTTTTGATTTTTGAGGGGTTTATTTTATATCCTGTAACTTTGCATCCCTGGGATGAATCTAGTTTGATTGTGGTTTATGATTTTTTTTGATGACCTGTTGAAGTCGATTGGCCAGAATTTTATTGAGAATTTTTGCATCTATGTTCATCAGGGAAATCGGTCTATACTCCTCTTTCCGTGATGAGTCCCTGCCTGGTTTTGGGATGAGGGTTATACTGGCATCATAGAATGTGTCCGGTAGTGAACGTTCTCTTACAATTTCATTGAAGAGTTTGAGAAATATTGGTGTGAGTTCTGTTTTGAAAGCCTTGTAGACTTCTGCAGTGAATCTGTCTGGACCTTGGCTTTTCATGGATGGGAGATCATTTATTGCCATTTCATTTTCAATAATGGATATGGGTCTGTTTAGAAGGTTTAAATCTTCATGGTTGAGTTTGGGGATATGAATTTTTTCTAGGAAATCATCCATTTCTTCCAGGTTCTCAAATTTGTTGGCATAAAGGTTTGCAAAAGAGTCCCTTATTATTTTCTGAATTTCGGTTATTTCTGTGATGATGTTACCTGTTTTATCTCTTATCTTGTTTGAGTGTGCTGCCTTCGTTTTTTGGTCAGGTTTGCCAGGGGTCTGTCTATCTTATTGATTTTTTTCAAAGAACCAACTCTTAGTTTTGTTGATTCTTTCGATGTTTTTTTTCGTCTCTAATTGATTTAATTCTGATTTGATTTTAATTATTTGCTTCCGTCTATTGACTTGGGGTTTGGCTTGTTGTTCTCTTTCAAGGAAATTAAGGTCCTTCCTTAAATTATTGAGTTGCTGTTTCTCCAGTTTGTTGGTGTATGCACTCAGAGATATAAATTTTCCTTTGCTGTGTCCCAAAGGAGCTGATACTTTGTGTCCTCATCTTGGTTGAATTCCATAAACATTTGAATTTCCGTTTTAATTTCTTCAATGACCCCCTGATGGTTCAGCAGTGTGTTATTTAGTCTCCATGAATTGTGGGATTTTCTGTGGTGGCTGTTTGAGTTGAGCTCTAATTTTATTCCATTGTGGTCTGAGAGAATGCAGGGAATGGTTTTGATACTTCTGAATCTGTACAGATTTTCTTTGTGCCCTAAGATGTGATCTGTTTGTTTGTTGTTGTTTTTTTAATTTTTATTAAGATGTGATCTGTTTTGGAGACTGTTCCATGTGCTGCGGAGAAGAATGTGCATTCTGTTGTTGTTGGGTGGAATATTCTGTAGATGTCGGTTAAGTCTAGTTGGTCTATGCAATTATTTAGTTCTGTGATTTCTTTGTTCCGTTTTTGGCATGTTGATCTGTCCAGAGGTGATAGTGGAGTGTTAAAGTCCCCAACTACCAATGTGTTTGGGTCTATGAGTGTTTTTAGAGTCAGTAGTGTTTGTTTGATGAAGTTGGGTGCTCCTGCATTTGGTGTGTAGATATTTGGAATGGTTATATCTTCCTGTAGGAAAGATCCCTTTACTAGTATGTAGTAACCTTCTTTGTCTCTTCTTACCTTTTTAAATTTTAATTCAGTTTTGTCTGACACTAGGATTGCAACTCCAGCCTGCTTATGGGGGTCATTTGCTTGATAGATTTGATTCCAGCCTTTCACTTTTAGAAGATATTTACTTTTGCTGGATTGATGAGTCTCTTGGAGGCAGCAGAAAGATGGATCTTGATTTTTGATCCAACTTATGAGCCTATGTCGTTTGATTGGTGAATTAAGTCCATTAATGTTGAGAGTTAGGACTGAGAGTTGATCATTTGTTCCTTTCATTATCCCTATCTCGTTAAAGGCTGAGTCTTCCCATTTGTTGATCTGTTATTCTGGTTTAGTATTTAGGGTTCATTTCTCTGTCTGCATTGGGATCTTGATTATTTTCTCTGTATAGTACATCTTTGAGTATTTTTTGTAAAGCTGGTTTGGTGGAGATATATTGTTTCAGTTTTTCCTTACTGTGGAAGACTTTTATTTGACCTTCGGCTATGAATGAGAGTTTAGCTGGGTACACTATTCTTGGTTGATAGTTATTTTTATTTAGAGTTTGGTATACTTCATTCCAGGCTCTCCTTGCTTTCATGGTCTCTGCTGACAAGTCTGGGGTAATTCTTATTGCTTTTCCTTTATATGTGATTGTTCTCTTCTCACTAACAGCTTTAAGGATTCTTTCCTTGTACTCTACTGATCCTGTTTTGATCACAATGTGTCAGTGGGATGTCCAGATTCTGGTCTGGTCAGTTTGGGGTTCTAAATGCTTCTTGTATCTGTATAGGCCTATCCTTCTGGATATTTGGAAAGTTCTCAGCTAATATTATGTTAAATAGGTTGCCTATCCCATTAACTTCTTTCTCCAAGTTTTTGTTTGTTTGTTTTTGCTAGTCCTGGGCTGTGGGCTCTCTCTCTCGACTTCCGCTCGCTTGGGGAAGGGGCTTGTCCGCCCATTCCTGAGTGGTCCATTATCGCTCACGGGCCACGGGTAGCCTCGGTGGCATGTGGTCGCAGGGTGCCCCAAAGCCGCCAAGAACGACACAGACGCGTGGGTCCCTGGAGAAAAACTCTAGGGCTTCTGTTTATTCAAATGAGGAGCCTCCCAGATATACCCCAAAGGTGGGCACAACAGAGGGGCCCCTGATTGGTCCCAAGGGCTGTCCCTTAAGTGATGTCAGACATCCTTCTCTTCTGGTTAAAGACAGGAAGGGGAGGGACAGGCTGAGGTCAGCTGTGGCCCCTTAAAGGTGCAGCTGACCCCAACACTGGGCCTTGGACTCAGGGCCTGAGCACTGTCCCTGGCTTCTTTTTGCTCAAGGCTAGCACTCTGCCACTTGAGCCACAGCGCCCCTTCTGGCCGTTTTCTGTATATGTGGTGCTGGGGAATCGAACCTAGGGCTTCATGTATGGGAGGCAAGCTCTCTTGCCACTAGGCCATATCCCCAACCCTCTTTCTCCAAGTTTTCCTCAATACCTATTATCCTTAAATTGGGCTTCCTCATTGTGTCTTGAATCTCCTGTAGCGATCTGTTTTGTTGATTGGACTGGATTTGTATTGATTTTTTTATCTTTCTCCATAGATTCTAGGTAATCTTCAGCTCCTCAGATTCGATCCTCTCCTTCAGTTAGTCAGGACTGTAGGCTAGCTACTTGATTTTGAATCTCTTTTCCTTCTGACTGATCTTTCCTAATGATTTCCATGTCATCTCTCAGGTCTTGCATAGACTTCTTTACTTCATTAATTTGGTTTTGAGTGCTGTCTTTCAAATCTTTTACCTGGGTAGCTATCTTTTCATTTGACTCTTGAATTTCATTTATCTTTCTATTTGTTGAGGCCATGAAATCATCTATTACTTTATGGGAGAATTGCTGTATTGATTCATACTTTTCATTTAACATGTTTATCAGTAGACTTTGTAGAGCATTTTGAGGGTTCTCTGCTATGTCTCTGATTGACTGCTCTGTTTCCTGCTTGCTTTGAGTGGGAGAAAAGACTCCATTGTTTGCCATCTTTCTTCTGTTTCTTCTGCCCATTTGGATTGGGAATGCCAATCTACAAGGACCTGTGAGCACCATTTAAGACCCAAAGCAGAGAAGAAAGATGGCGCCGACAGAAGAGGGAGGCACCCCGACTCGCTCCAACTGAATAGCGAGCTGGGAAATCCAACCTCCAACACCCCATCAAGAACCCAGCAAAACCAGCAGCCAGAAGCAGTGGAGAAACGCAGGAAAACAAAAAGGAGCAAAAAAGAAGAGCCGAAAACGTACACGGAGCCAGAGAATCTCCGGGGCACCATCCCCCCACCAGCCGACCCTGGCCCAAACAAGGCCAGGCTGGGAAAGGGGAACCCGGTGATCGGGAGACAGGCTGCCGGGAGTGCAGAATCCAGATAGCGGTAGACCCCACTGTCAGGGTGGGTCCGCACGGGAGGGTGCGGACCAAGACACACAACAGCAGTGACGAGAAGTTCGGGTCCACACCGGGTTTGGACAGGGGACCCAGCGCGGCAGAAGGAGGGAACTGGGGAAGCCACCACGATACTTCGCCACCCCCTGAGGGACCAACGGCTGCGCAGGACAGAAACACACAATGCAGGATCAGTGAGTCCCCCATTACCCCCTCACCCAATGGGAGACCAGCTATCAGAGACCCAAACCCTACAAAGAAGCTAGATCTCCCTCCCTCCCCCTCCCCACCCCGTGGGAACAAAAAAAACCCCAAATCAGGCGGGAAGCTCCCTTCGGGCGCTGGGAAGTCAGTTTAGCAGGGGAAGGGCGGAGCAGTCCCAAGGCCCCACAGGTTCCTGAACTGGCAGAACCGGCCCCATCCCCTTTCCAACAGGGGCCGGGTGACGGCCAGCAGTGCAAGCCCCGTCCGAGGCGCCTGGACCTCGCGGACTCTTACAACTAAAATCACAGGCGCTGGTGGGCAATACCAGCACAGCAGGGACACCTGGGCCTGATCACGTCCCCTCCGCGCAGCAGAGGCAAGGTCTGAGGGTGCTAACCCACACACGGACAGTCGATCCCACTGGGCCCCACACATACCGTCCCCCCCCAACGGACTCACGGGAGGGCGCAAACACAACCCAACAACCCGGGGCTCGCTCTGGGAGGCATACCCCGCTAAAGTGCCTGTTGTAGTGGACGCACAGCGCACAGGAGGGCAGGGCCCCCCGGCGACAGCGCCTGCTCTGGTAGGCGTACCCTGCACTTGTGGGCGGGGCCATAGCGGCAGCACCTGCTGCCATAGACACGCCTACACAGGAGGGAGGGAAGAGCTACAAACCAAACCTGAGAAGCTATCCACAGATCTCCAGATGCGCAAATCACAAAGAAACATAACACAGTTCATCAAAGAGCAAGCCAACTCGCCAGCTCCAAAAAGCAGCACGACTGAAGAGGAGATGGAGAATAAAAAAGCAAATGAGGCCATGTTAACAGGAATTATGGAAAGCGTCAGAAATGAAATCAGAAAACAATTCCAGGAGTTTAGAGCAGAAATCTTGAAGGACACCCAGGAAGCCAAGAAAGAAATGGAAGCAAAAATGGAAACAACGCAAGCCTCCTTTAAAGAAATGGAAGCAAAAATGGATACAATGCAAGCCTTCTTTAAAGAAAATCTTCACATCCTGAGAATTGAAATGCATGAAAAAATAGATTTAAAATGCAACTCTTTGAAGGAAGAAATTTCCACGATCAGAGCTGATATGACAACCATAAATAGCTCTCTGACATCCATAAACTCCGCAATTAAAACCATAACACAAAGAGTGGACCATATGGAATCCAGAATCTCTCGCCTGGACAATGAGGCAGCCGACAACAACCAGAAAATGACCACACTCCAAGAAAAGGTGAAGCTTCAGGACAGACTAATCCAGGAAGTAATGGACAACGACAAGAGATATAATCTGCGCACAATTGGAATAGAAGAAGGAGCCGAATACCAGAGCAGAGGGCTTAAACATGTTCTCAATAAAGTTCTTGAAGAAAACTTCCCCATCTCACAGGGGACCCCATCCAGGTAACCGAAGCCTATAGGACACCTGGCAGGCCAGACCCCAGGAAAGCCACCCCAAGACACATAATATTCAAGACTACAGACCTCAAGATTAAAGAGCAAATTCTGAATTCAGCCAAAGCGAAGAAGGAAACTTTCTACAACGGGAAGAGGATTCGAATAACATCTGACTTATCCACACAAACTTACCAAGCTCGAAGTGAGTGGAAGAACACCATCCAAGTACTTCAGGCCAACAATTTGCAACCTCGGATCAAATATCCCACGAAATTGGAGTTCACATTCGAAGGGAAAACCAGATCTTTCCAAACCAAAGAAGAGCTAAAGGAGTATGTGAATAAAAAACCAGCCCTACAGCGAATTCTAAGAGGGGATCCCCACCCAACAGAGATCATAAAAGACACACAGACAGAATCAGAAAGAAACTTCAATACCCAAAGTCCAACAGAAAGAACAGCTCGCTAAAGACAAGAAAAAAAAAAAAAAGGAAAAAACAGTCCCGATAAAGAGGAGCAGACTGGCAGAATGGACTTGCAAACAAAAAGTTGACATCTGCTGTCTACAAGAGACCCACCTTACAGCAAGGGACAAAAACAGGCTTCAAATGAAAGGATGGAGCAAGATCTACCAAGCAATTGCACCCACCAAAACGGCAAGTGTAGCCATTCTGATCTCAGACAAGCTGGACTTCTCATTAAAGTCCACTCAAAAAGACAAAGAAGGACACTACATATTAATACAAGGAAAAATCCAGAATCAAGACATCACGGTGATAAATGTATACTCACCGAACAAAAGAGGCCCTACATGTATCAAGCAAATTCTCACAAAATTACAGAACAAGATAGACGCAAACACATCATAGTGGGTGACTTTAATACCTCTCTCTCCCCAAGAGACAGATCCAACACCCAGAGGATTAGTAAGGGAGCTGAGGACCTAAATAACACCATTTCCCAAGTGGATCTAACAGACCTATACAGACCCTTCCACCCGACAGAGACCCAACACACCTTCTTTTCAGCAGCCCATAAATCATATTCCAAAATAGACCATGTCATAGCCCACACAAAGAACCTCAGCAAATGCAAAAGTATTGACGTCATCCCATGTATTATATCTGATCACAGTGGATTAAAGGTAACTCTCAACAACAAAGGATATCACAGAGGCTATACACACTCTTGGAGGCTAAACCCCACGCTGCTATCCAACACTTGGGCCACAGACCAAATTAAAGATGAAATCAACGAATTCATAAGCCACAATGACAATGAAAACACATCACAAAGAAACCTATGGGACACAGCTAAGGCAGTACTGAGGGGCAAGATCATTGCCCTCAGCACTCACATTAAAAGAATGGAAGCAGAGCTGGTGAATAACCTCACGATGAAACTAAAACAACTGGAGAAACAAGAAATGACAGAATCTAAAACGACTAGGAGGGGAGAGATCACAAAGATTAAAGAAGAGATAAATCTGATTGAAAATAGAAAGACCATTCAACAAATAAATAAGACTAAAAGCTGGTTCTTTAAGAAAATAAACAAAATTGACAGACCCCTTGCAAGACTTACAAACAAAAGAAGAGAAGAGACTCATATACGTAAAATCAAGGACTCCACCGGAAAATTTACAACAAGTACACATGATATTCAAACAATCTTAACCTCTACTCAGCAAAAAACAGTAATTTTACCGAAATGGATCAATTCTTAGAGAAGTACAAACTGCCCAAACTGAACGAAGAAAAAATAAATCAACTAAATAAACCAATAACTTACAGTGAGATACAGGAGGTAATCAAGAACCTCGCTACTAAGAAAAGCCCAGGCCAAGATGGACTCACCATCGAATTCTACAAAACCTTTAGTGAGGAGCTAATACCAATACTCCTCAAACTCTTCCGCGAAATAGAAACAGAGGGAGAAATCCCAAACTCATTCTTGAAGCTAACATCATACTCATTCCCAAACAAGGCAAAGACCCAACAAAAAAAGAGAACTACAGACCAATATCACTAATGAACACAGACGCAAAGCTCCTCAATAAAATATTAGCTAACAGGATCCAAAAACTGATCAAGAAAATCATACATTATGACCAAGTAGGCTTCATCCCACAGTCACAAGGATGGTTCAACATCCGTAAATAAATCAACGTAATTCGCCACATAAACAGATCTAAAATTAAGAATCACATTGTTATCTCAGTCGATGCCCAAAAAGCCTTTGACAAAATACAACATCCATACCTATTAAAAGCTTTGGAGAGAATAGGAATAGATGGAACATTCCTCAAAACAATAAAAGCCATATACAACAGACCAACTGCTAATATCATATTAAATGGAGAGAAACTTAAATCATTCCCCCTAAAGTCAGGAACAAGACAAGGATGCCCACTCTCCCCACTTCTGTTCAACATAGTGCTGGAATCCCTAGCCATAGCAATAAGGCAAAAGGAGGACATCAAAGGGATCCACATCGGCAAGGAAGAAATCAAGTTATCCCTATTCGCAGACGACATGACCTTATATCTGAAGGACCCAAAGAACTCAGTACCCAAACTCCTACACCTAATAAACCATTTTGGCAAAGTAGCAGGATACAAAATCAATCCACAAAAGTCAGCAGCTTTTCTGTACACCAGCAATATACAAACAGAAAAGGAAATTATGGAAACAATTCCATTTACAGTAGCAAAAAAAGAATAAAGTACCTAGGGATCAACTTAACCAATGACCTATTTAATGAAAACTATAAAAATCTAATAAGGGAAATCAAAGAAGACACAAGGAGATGGAAAGACCTCCCATGCTCATGGGTAGGCAGAATCAATATAGTGAAAATGGCCATATTGCCCAAATTGTTACACAAATTCAATGCAATACCTATCAAAATCCCAGCCACATTCTTCACTGAAATAGAGAAACCAATCCATAAATTCATATGGAACAGCAAAAAAACTAGAATAGCCAAAGCAATTCTAGGCAAAAAAAGCAGTGCAGGAGGTATCATAATACCATACTTCAAGCTCTACTACAAGGCCATCATAACAAAAACAGCCTGGTATTGGTATAAAAACAGATCAGAAGACCAATGGGTTAGAACTGAAGACCCAGAAATAAAACCGCACTCTTTCAGCCAACTGATATTTGACAAAGGAGCTAAAGACATACAATGGAATAAACATAGCCTCTTCAACTACTGGTGCTGGGAGAACTGGGCAGCCATATGCAGAAAACTCAAAGTAGACCCAAGCCTATCACCATGCACTCAAAATGGATCAACTCAAAATGGATCAAGGACCTCAATATCAGACCTGAATCCTTGAAACTACTGAAGGACAGAGTAGGAAAGATGCTAGAACTTATAGGCACAGGAAGGAACTTCCTGAATAGAGTCCCAGGGGCACAACAAATAGGGGAGAGACTCAACAAATGGGACTACTACAAATTAAAAAGTTTCTGCACAGCTAAGGTCATAGCCACCAAAATAGAAAAACAGCCAATGATATGGGAAAGGATCTTTACCAGCACAGCAAGAGACAAAGGCCTGATATCGGTCATCTACAGAGAACTCAAAAAACTAAGCCCCTCCAAGCCCAATAAACCTATTAGGAAATGGGCAAAAGAGCTAAAGAGAGACTTCACAAGAGAAGATATAAAAATGGCAAAGAAACACATGAGGAAATGCTCAACATCCCTGCTAGTAAAGGAAATGCAAATAAAAACAACCCTGAGATACCACCTCACCCCAGTTAGAATGGCCTATACTCTGAACTCAGGCAACAACAAATGCTGGAGGGGGTGTGGGGAAAGAGGAACCCTTCTCCATTGTTGGTGGGAGTGCAAATTAGTACAACCACTTTGGAGAACAGTATGGAGGTTTCTCAAAAAGCTCAATATAGACCTACCCTATGACCCAGCCATACCACTCCTAGGCATCTATCCTAAACAGCAAACCCCAAGATATCAAAAAGACATTTGTACTTCCATGTTTATCGCGGCACAATTCACAATAGCCAAAATATGGAAACAACCCAGATACCCCTCCACAGATGAATGGATCCAAAAACTATGGTACTTATACACAATGGGATACTACATAGCGATTAGGAATGGTGAAATATTGTTATTCGCAGGGAAATGATCAGAACTTGAATAATGTTGAGTGAGACAAGCCTAGAACACAGAAAACAAAGGGGCATGATCTCCCTGATATATGACTGTTAACAAAGGGAGATGGAGAGACAGTAGAGATCAAATCTGTGAATACTATATATGTTCTTGATACATTGTATATTGTATATATGTCTACCTGACCTAGAGAAGGGATAGAAAAACAGGACATAAGATATCACAAGAAATGTACACACTGCCCTACTATGTAACTGTACCCTTTTTGCACAACACCTTGTAAAAAAAATTTGTGTTCAAGTAATAAACAAATAAAAAAAAAGACCCAAAGCAGCCCTTACCAAGCACTGTTGTGTAACTCTTATAAGTTCACAATTATATACAGATACCTTGTATACCTGTCTATAAAATTAGATTTGGTGTTCGTAAAGAATACAATTTCAATATAACAACAAATCCTGGGCCCTGTATTCAGTAGTTAGTTATTTACTGTTACAACCCTATGAGCAATTCTTGTTCTTATATTAAGTTCTTTTAGGACTGGCTTTCTCTATGAACCCCATCGATTCACTCGGATTAAGCAGGGATACCCTCTATCCAATAACCATGAGTCAGTGGAACCTGGAGGTCCTAGCAGTAAGTCAGGAGGGAAAGTTAGAGGTAGTAACGAGAGTAGAGTAAAATGTATTGCGGGGGGTGAGGATTTTGGTTTAGTTTCAGTAACGTGGAAATGTGGAGAAGAATAGAATCAGTAGAAAGAACAAGGTTAAAATGATAGACAATGGACAGTTAGCAGAAAAGAGTGGAGGTGTTATTCATAGGAAAGTAATTTTTAAAGAAAGAGAACGTAAAGAGAGAAATAAAGAAAATATACTGGAAGATAGATGTACAAAACAGAGAAAAATTATTTAAAAATAAAATAAAAAATAAAAAGGAAAAAAACCAGAAAAACGAACAACCAAAAAAAAAAAAACTTGATAAAACAAACAGGTAAAAATGGAAAACAAAAAAACCAACAACGTTTCAGAAGTGAAAAAAATTTTTTTAAGTTTAAAAATTGTTCGAAAAGAAAAAAAAAAAATGGAGTCCTCCTTGTTTGGGTGGTCTTTCCCCAGTCTCTGGTTTCCTTGTGATGGTCTAGAGTCTGTTTTCCTGATTGGCTGGTTTGACTTGCTTTCAGTTTGCAGGGGGTGGATCTGTTCTGACCCTTCTCCCCTGTTGGTGCAATCCTGGGTCTCTGTGGTTCACACAGCTTGCAGGCAGGCCTTGGGCATCCTCTGTAGATGGGGACGTGAGCAGTCTCGGGAACTGTGGCTCCTCTGTCTGCTGTGGGGCTGCGGCCTTTAACGCCTGGCTTTGAATAGGCTGTGTAATCAGCAAGGCGGTGCTCCTCTGGCCTGGTTTACCCAGCTGAGAGTTGCTTGCCTGGGGGAGGTTCCTCCCTCCTGGGCAGGTCGGCCGCCTGGCGGAGCTGGCTATGGAATTCAGCTCAGTTTTGGGCTGGGAATTGGGCTTCCTCTTGTAATGGAACCATTTATCTGTCTCAGGAACTGTTTGTTCCCCTGTCTGGTGTTCCCGTGCTGCCGGTAGCTGCTCGCCGCTATCGCTTTAAATTTAGAAATTCCGGCGGGCAAGGTCAGGCACCTCTGGCTAAGCCGTGGCCCAGGACGAGCCTCCCACCTGGGCAGGGGGCGTTCTCCTGGGTGGAGCTGGCTCTCACTGGTCGGTCCCTCTTGCCCTTTTCAAAGATGGCTCCTTTGTCCTCGCTTTCCCCAGGCCCGCTTTAGTTCCAGTCTGGTCTGATCCTATGCCAGTGTCAAAGATGGCGCTTTGTTCTGGCGGTGGGGGAAGGGTTACCTTCCAGAAGCTGCTCTGTGGGCATGAGTGAGAATATCTTTCGTGGGGTACTCACGCTTTCTCTACGATTTCAGGCCATCCGTCCTCAGCACCGTCTGGAGGATTTCTCCCTGGTCTACGCTGTGTGCTTTAGCTGTGCGGAGTGTGGGTCACTGTGCTGGGCGCTGTGCCGGCGCCGGCATTGGCGCTGTGGCGGGACGCCGCCCGGAGCTCAAATCTGTCTTTTCAGATGAGCAAAGTAGATTTTTCCTTCCTGGCCAGAATCCCTGTACTGTTAGAACTTACTCTGGCTGTCTTTCTAGGAGTAAAAGTTTCTATGGGGTAAGACTGCGATGTCTGAGGGAGCTCAGCTAGGGCTCTGCTGCTCCTCTGCCATCTTCCCGGAAGTCCCTTATATTTAGTTTATGAAGCTGATTATATGTGAGAGCCTTATTTGAAGAGAAAAATATGAGTGAAACACCAAGCCAGATAAGAAAATAATTTAATGGATTAAGTGGTGGCTCTGTGAATTCCATGTACTTTTAATAAAATTGTAATCTTATTAGATAAGCAAGGCCCACACCTAAACAATGAAAACACTTTTTCATAAAGCTCTTGCAAACTGAAAGTATGTGAGTGCAAATGAATATGCTACCCATTGAATCCAGAGAATGTAGTAGAGACATCTAGATACTTGGAAATCCCATCGTCATGATAATAATTTAAATGGAACAGAAAACGGTTTTTATCTAGGCACTCATGTGACCAGTAAGTCCTGGACCAATCAGTTGACCAGTCACTTCTGGATACTAATTGTCTACTGGCTTCTCCTGGCCCCTCTGTGGAGAACCTGTTGGCACAGAAATCCGGAAGTAGAAGCTGCAGGAAGGGAGTATGGCATAAGCTGCTCTTGCCTCCTTGGTAGGGCATAATACAAGCCAACTCTGTAATGTGGAAGGAAATCAGCAGTCTAAACTGCATGGTTGGAATGAAACTGAGCAGTATTCCACATACAACTGGCCCACAGGCAGACAATAATTGGGGATCTTCATGACAGTATCTTGTCTTGAGTTGATGCCACCTCCTTAAGTGTTTCCCTAGGCCAGCTACTCTGCTGCGGCTGAAGCACCAAATATGCACTTGAGATCCCATCACACTAAGGAGTTAGGGCCCAACTATCCATTTGACCTCCCACTTCCATCCCAACCTCCCATTCCCTGCTTTCTGTTCTATATCTTCATTCCTGGCCCTTCCTAGCCCCTTGAAATGGATGCTTCAAAGTATTCATTCAGCTTTCCAGGAGTGTTGTTGTTTTGTCACTAGGCACGAGTGCCTTTTCCTATCAAGAACCCTCTACCACCCTGGATCCCAAGATTCCAGGTTAGGCTCTTGTTGAGAAAGTTGTGAGGTTTAGACATGGGTGATTTACCAAAACAACAGGGGAACACTGGGCAGGCTTCATTTAGAAACTAGTGAGTGAAAGGACCAGTGACCCTAACAGGAACTTCACCTTGTTATCTAAACTTTCATTAACCAAAAATAATGGAATTTGTTCCTGGTGTGTGTGTGTGTATGTGTGTGTGTGTGTGTGTGTGTGTGTGTGTGTGTGTATGTGTGTGTGGTGTAGTGTGTGTGTTTCTGTTCATTTGGTTAAAAATAGGAACATTATACTTAGATGGTAATGAATGTGAAATGAAGCACTTAGTTTCTCACATGGCACAAATGACTGAGCTCTCTTTATGGAAAATGGGTTCAGAAAGAGCTGTGGTAATAGTGTTGGGTTAATGTCAGCTCAGCATTAAATTTACATTATAGTCTTGTGAAGAATCTCTAACATTATCTGTTAATAACCAAAGCAGTACCTGAGTTTATGTAGACTTTTTTTATTTTGCACATGAACTAACACTGCAGCCTATTGATAAAGGAACATGTGTGCTTGGAGCTTTGGTGTGTCAGAGGACTCTGTGAATCAAATTCTGGTCAGTGAAGGTCAGTTTTTCTGCTCAAGCGAGAACAATGTTGTTTCCCTCCTAATCAGATGCAGACAATGTTTGAAAAATCCAGGAGCCCCATAAATGATGGGCTGCCATGGCCTAGGCAGCTTCTCATGCAAGAAATGAATAATCCTTAATAAAAGTTCAAACGACTGGCCTCCTTCTGTTCTGTAATCAGTTGCTTTAGTGAAATGCCCTTCAGTGCTTCTCAGGAAAAATGCTATAATGTTATCTTCCCTAGCCTATCTAGTTTCAAGGAGGGCTGAATTGGCCCAATCAGACCACCCTCCCATCCCCAATGTACTTGAGTCTGCGGTAAAGACCACTGGAGTGAGTCTCAGTTTTGTTGAAAAGCAACATTCTCTTTCTCTTTCAGGGAGATCTGTGCCTCTGAGAGTGGCACCGGACTTGAAATAGCAGGAGTCACTACCCCTATTGTCGGGCTTTAGAATTTGCTTTAAGCACATTCCAAATCCAGTCTTTTGCTTTTTGCTCTTTTTAAATTGATGACAGAGGTGACCCAATTGTACTACTTTGATATTATGAACACAGCTCTTGGGCTCATATCACAGAGGCATGTAACAAAATATAAAAGAGAAAATTTTGTCCGTGTGTAGTCAGAACACATTCTCACATTCTCCATGACAAAATTCGATGACATAATCAAAAGTATTGTCTTCTCACAGCAGTGAGCTAATAAGCAGAGACCACCTTTCAGGATATTTTCTTACAGTGCTAAGATACTGCGCAAAAATAATAGAACTGATGAAAATGTCACATTGACAGAAAAGCCCACATTAAGATTTTACTTCAAGAAGGCATGACTTGGTGAATGAGACATTGACAGCAATGGTGTTAGACTTTATAGTTAATAAAATGTTCTAAGAAGAATATTACAGAGTTCCCATTGGAGTATATCATATTTTTCTTTTCTGGTAATAAGTAGGCTCCAGGAATTAAGGAATGTTAGTCTTAATTATTTCATTATTTGCCTATTAGGAATAAGGAACATGATCTTTATGTCAGACTCTAATTTTGGATGTAACACAGTACTTCCAAAAAATAAGTTATTTGAACAATATGGAAAAAAATACACGTTCCTTAGGGCATTTAGACAATATGCACGTTGTAAAATTGCATAGCCTTGATGCTTCTTCAGTAAACTAATGTGCCACCTTTAAGTAAGCAAGAATATGTGAAAAAGACATTGAGATCCACAGTGGGAAAAGAATTGAGTCATAAAAAGAATCATTGTAGCCTTATCACTAAAGGCTTTACTTAGCTATCTAGGTTGGTTGAACAAACATTCCAGCAAATCTGGGATGAATAGCAACTTTGTTTACTATGACAGGTTTTATTTGTCTTGGGTGCAACTAAGACTACATGCTGTGTTTTGTCATGTTGGAAATACTGAAGCAGATTTTCATTGTGAATGTGAAATTTTTTAAAGCCTCAACACCTCAGTCTCAGCTCAGCCTCAACACCTCAGTCTCATCTCAGCCAGGTACAAGCAGTATGTTTTCCCTTCTTTGCCTGCCAGACATTGACAAATCTTGTATTCTTCCTCCAAAAATGTGTTTGCCATCCTAGTTTTAGAATCCTTCTCATTTCCAAGGGCTATATTTATGCCTTTAAAAAAAATTCTTATTTTCTTTTCTCTCCATATATAGTACAAATTTTTTGCTCCCACATCCTGTGAGTGTGGGCCCTGGTCTCTAAGAGCTTTTCCAAATGCAATGATGCAGACTTTTTTTTTTCAAATTTTTATTATCAAACTGATGTACAGAAAGGTTACAGTTTCATACGTTAGGCATTGGATACATTTCTTGTACTGTTTGTTACCTTGTCCCTCATACCTCCCTCCCCCCTCCCCTTACCCTTTCCCCCCCTGAGGTGTTCAGTTCACTTACACCAAACAGTTTTGCAAGTATTGCTTTTGTAGTTGTTTTTTTTTACCCTGTGTCTCTCAATTTTGGTATTCCCTTTCAATTTCCTAGTTCCAATACCAGTATACACGGTTTCCAATATACTCAGATAAGATTACAGAGATAGTTTATGTACAACCACAGGAAGGGGATACAAGAACATCATCAATAATAGAAGCTACAGATACACATGGGACGTGGAAAGTAGTTACAACTGTGATATAACAATTGTCTCCATAACATGGAGTTCATTTCACTTAGCATCATCTTAGGTGTTCATAAGGGTATAGCTATTGGGCCTTTTGATGCTCTGCTATGACTTTCCTAAACCTGTACTAATTATTCCCAGTAAGGGAGACCATAGAGTCCATGTTTCTTTGGGTCTGGCTCACTTCACTTAGTACAATTTTTTCCAAGTCCTTCCATTTCCTTAAAAATGGGGCAATGTCATTCTTTCTGATAGAGGCATAAAATTCCATTGTGTATATGTACCACATTTTCCTGATCCATTCTTCTACTGAGGGGCATCTGGGTTGGTTCCAAATTCTCGCTATGACAAATTGTGCTGCGATGAACATTGTTGTGCTGGTAGCATTACTGTGATTTTGTTTGTGGTCTTTTGGATAAATACCCAAAAGTGGGGCTGCTGGTTCATAGGGGAGCCCTATATTTAGCTTTCTGAGGAATCTCCATACTGCTTGCCAGAGTGGCTGAACCAGTTTACATTCCCACCAACAATGAAGTAGGGTTCCCTTTTGGCCACATCCCCTCCAACAATTGTTATTGTTAGTTTTCCTGATATATGACATTTTTACTGGGGTGAGATAGAATCTCAATGTTGTTTTGATTTGCATTTCTTTTATGGCCAGTGATGTAGAGCATTTTTTCATATGTCTCCTGGCCATTCTCATTTCCTCATCAGAGAAGTCTCTTTGTAAGTGTTTAGCCCACTTGATGAGGGGGCTATTGGTTCTTTGTGGTTTTGTTTTGGAGGAATTTAATTTTTTTAGTTCTGCATATATTTTAGATATGAGGCCTTTGTCCGTTGAATGGCCAGTAAAGATCTTCTCCCAGTCTGTGGGCTTTCTGTTTATCTTGCGAGATATGTCCTTTGCCTTGCAGAAGCTCTGCAGTTTGATGCAGTCCCATTTGTCCAACCTTTCTTTGATTTGTAGCCTTTCTGGGTCTTTGTTAAGGAAGTTCCGTCCTGTGCCAAGGAGCCCAAGTGTTTCTCCTACTCCTTCCTTTAGTGTTTTCAGGGTGTCTGTTTTGATTTCGAGGTCTTTAATCCATTTGGAATTGATTTTGGTGCAGGGTGATATATAAGGATCTAGTTTTAGTATGTTGCATGTGTTGAACAAGTTTTGGCAGCACCATTTGTTAAAGAGGCTATCTTTCTTCCATACTATTGTTTTAGCTCCTTTATCAAAGATTAAGTGGGCATAGTTCTGGGGGTTCATTTCTGGGTCTTCAATTCTGTTCCACTGGTCTTCAGGCCTGGTCCGGTGCCAATACCAAGCTGTTTTTATTACTATAGCTTTATAATACAGCTTGAAGTTGGGTATTGTAATTCCTCCAGCACTGTTCTTTTTGCTTAGGATTGTTTTTGCTATTCTAGGTCTTTTATTGTTCCATATGAATTTCTGGATTGCTTCCTCTATTTCATTAAAAAATGGTGTTGGAATATTAATGGGTATTGCATTGAATTTGTAGATAGCCTTTGGCAGTATTGCCATTTTGATTATATTAATCCTCCCAATCCAGGAGCATGGGAGGTTTTTCCATTTCCTTAGTTCTGACTTAATTTCATTTTTCAAGCTTTTAAAGTTCTCATCAAAGAGATCTTTCACTTCTTTGGTTAAGGTTATTCCGAGGTATTTTATGTTTTTGGGGGCTATTGCAAAAGGAGTTGCTTTCCTGATTTCAGCCTCGGTCTTCGGGTCGTTAGCATAGAGAAAGGCCGTTGATTTTTGAAGGTTTATTTTATATCCTGCAACTTTGCCAAAGTTTTGGATCAGCTCTAGTAGCTTGGGGGTAGAGTCTATAGGATTCTTTAGGTATAGGATCATGTCATCTGCGAAGAGAGAAAGTTTAACTTCATCTTTTCCTGTTTGGATCCCCTTTATATTTTCTTCTTGCCTAATTGCTCTGGCTAGGAATTCTAGTACTATGTTGAAGACCAGGGGAGAGAGTGGACATCCCTGCCTTGTTCCTGATTTTAAAGGGAATGGCTTTAGTTTTTCCCCATTTAGAGTTATGCTTGCTGTTGGTTTGTCATAAACTGCCTTGATTATATTCAGGAATGTTCCCTGGAATCCCAGTTTTTCCATGGCTTTAAGCATAAATGGGTGCTGGATTTTATCGAACGCTTTTTCTGCATCCAGAGATAAAACCATGTGGTTCTTTACCTTGTTCCAGTTGATGTGGTGGATTACATTAATTGACTTGCATATATTAAACCAACTTTGCATCCCTGGAATGAATCCAGTTTGATCGTGGTGTATGATTTTTTTGATAACCTGTTGAAGTCGATTGGCCAGAATTTTGTTGAGAATTTTTGTGTCTATGTTCATCAGGGAAATCGGTCTATAGTCCTCTTTCCGTGATGAGTCCCTGCCTGGTTTTGGGATGAGGATTATACTGGCTTCATAGAATGAGTCTGGTAGTGAACATTCTCTTTCAGTTTCATTGAAGAGTTTGAGAAATATTGGTGTGAGTTCTGTCTTGAAGGCCTTGTAGAATTCTGCAGTGAATCCGTCTGGATCTGGGCTTTTCTTGGATGGGAGATCATTTATTGCCGTTTCCATTTCAATACTGGATATGGGTCTGTTTAGAAGGTTTAAATCTTCATGTTTAAGTTTGGGGATATGAATTTTTTCTAGGAAATCATCCATTTCTTCCAAGTTCTCGAATTTGTTGGCATAAAGGTTTGAAAAATAGTCCCTTATTGATGCAGACATTTTTATACCAGGTTAATTGTGGGTGCTTTGAGATACAAAGTAAGCAGATACTTGCTCTTAACATTCTGTTTTTCTTTTTTGTTAATGTTTTGTATAGACAAAACTGTTTAGAAACTGTCTCCAGCCCCATTCACCCTTTGGAGTTGATTCTGCTAGTATACAGACAAAATGTGGATGTCACAACTTAGTTGACAGTAGCACAGAATAGTGTAGAATTGTTCACATCCACTTTCTAGATTACAAATAATTGGTGGATTCGTGTGTGTGTGTGTGTGTGTGTGTGTGTGTGTGTGCACATGCAACCAGTACTGGGGCTTTAACTCAGGGCTTGGGTGTTGTCCCAAAGCTGGCACTGTACCACTTGAGTCACAGGCCCATTTCTGGCATTTACAGGCTAATTAGAGATAAGAGTCTCTGCCCTGGCAGGTTTCAAACCCCAATCCTCAGATCTCAGCCTGTTGAGTACCTAAGATAGCAGGTGGGAGCCACCAGTACCCAGAGCTTGTTGAATCTTATCACATTTCTCTTGTCTGTATTATCAGAATCCCTTAGTTAGCAAGGAGATTTGGGTAGAAGTAGAAGAGTAAGGGTTTAAGAAGAAAGAAAAGATCAGTGTTTTCATGGATCAGTATCTGATCTTTTTGTCCTGTGGCCTTTACTGTAATTTGATATGGGTTGATGATTTTCTCTATAAAGTCTTATGATTCTGTTTGAAATGAGTTTAAAGCTAATCTTACACTGAGGAGCCTAGTTGCCAGTGAAGATTAGCACTTAATTAATATAGTCATGCTCTGTGGAACAGAGCAGGGGATGATGTGTGGTAGTGGCAATGAAGAGCTCAGAACCACCTGCAGCCCCCGATGAAATAGCCCTCAAAAGTGACTGCCGTACATGCTGAGTAAATGAACAGGGTTAGAGATGAGACCACAGAGGGAAAGAAGGACCCATTTCAAGTTAACATTTTAACTCTCAAATAAATATTTAAGCACTTATTTTATACCGTATTAGTTGTGGGTACTTAGAGATGCAAGATAAACATATACCTGCCCTTACAGAATTGACATAAGTATTAGAGGGGACGTAAATAATTTTAAGTAGTAAATGACAAAAGGAAACTATAACAAGGCATGAGGAAGATGGAGACTTGTGGACTGGCAGGGATTGGTAATATGGTTACAGAGTTCAAGGAGGGCAAAGGAGGAGACCCCAGTCAGGTGCTTCTCATGCAAAGGGAAAGGCCAGTGGTGCAAGCCTTCTGATGGAGAACTGGCCTCCCAGCATTCAAGAACTAGAAAGTGAAATTTTTGTAGCTACAATAGCTAAGGGAGGAGAAAGTGACAGAGGAAGTTGAAAGGAAGTTAAGAAATGATGATTATCCCAGACATGTGTTCATCTTGGGAATATTAGTAACTGACAAAGCCAACAGTACACATATATTTTAACAGTGAAATTGTAATATTTGTAGTTTTAAAGACAAAGCTAGAGGCTCAGTAGAATGACTAGGAATAATAGGGAGTCATGTCAAGCAAAGTAGCAGGATGGGGGAACATCAAAGTGTAGTGTTTGACATGTTGCTACTAAGCTGTTCTTGTTGGAATTTGTGCACGAGAACATGTGTATGTTTTGGGGTTTTTTTTAATCATGATAATTTCCTTTTAAAATAACTTGAAGAGTGGTTTGGGTTTTTTTTCCTGACATATCAGTTCAACTTGAGTCTTCCCTCCAGTTCCTCTGACTGCATATTTGTGTCTCCTAAAAGGCATCCTACTATTCACAATAGCCAAGTTATGGAAAGCCCAGCTGCCCTATACTAGATGAGCACATCATGAAAACTATACACAATGGAATTTTACACAGCCATTAGAAAGAATAGTATTATGTCATTTGCAGGGAAATGGATGGACCTAGAACAAATCCTGTTAAGAGAGGAAAGACAAGCTCGGAGAGACAAATGGCACCTGTTTTCTCTCATATGCAGAAGCTAGATCTAAACTACACTGGAACATGATAAATTATATAGGATTCTAGGCATTCACACACAGTGAGACCAAAGGAGGATACTCCTAGGAGAGGAATACAAAGACACCAATGCCTGTGTGCTTCTGATCATATAAAATAATACGTGTAGAAGTCAACTCCAGGAAATGGAAACAGGAGAGTTTTTTGTTGTTGTTTTCTCTTTGTATTGTTTGTTCATTTATCTGTCTTTGAGAGGGGAAGGGGGTCACAGAAATGGAGGGACAAAGGGTGAACAAATGCAGCAGTCATACTCACTAGACATCTTGTTGAGAATGAGCTATACAACTTGCCGGTGGTGACGGAAGAGAAAAACTGAGGGAGGGCAAAGGAAGGGGTGACACTGACCCAAAAGAAATGTACTCATTACCTGACTTATGAAACTAATCCCTCTGTACATTACTTTTATAATAACATTTTTAGTATCCTAATCCATTGCCTGGGACTTGTGTTAGGGACTTAATTATTCCCTTTACTGTTCTGGGGCTGGGTATTGTTGGAAGCTTGCCAATAACAAGCTGTGACTAAATTCCATCTTGGGATACTACTACTTTTTAGTGATCATGGGAATGCCAGCAAAATCTGCATGTGAAATTTAATTTTGTTACTGAATCTGTGCAGTTTTTACTTACAGGAAGCAAGTGATCCATAAAAATGGATTTTTTTTTCCATTCTAAATTCTGCTTTGCTTGAAACAGTGAATCTTGAGGCATTATGGAAACTTGCCAAACATCTAGGCCTCTCTGACACTCTTAGTTGCCAAGATGCAATGCTGAAGCCTCAGCCTACCATAAAAGTTTTAACTTATTGTTGCTATTGTACATAACAAAGTCTATGGTGCATATGTTTACTGGTTTATTTTTCTTTTGGCAGAATTAAGATGTTCTGGTTTCAAGGAAATAGCATGCAACTCGCCAAATTCACAGGTCCTTTCTTGCGAAACCTCTCTGCCTCAAATACAACTCTGCCTGTGCTGACCTTATTTAAAAAGGTACAGAGCGAAAAATGAAAATCATTACTTTAAAAAATAAAGTATTGCTGAAAGCAGTGATGTATACCTGTACTACTTGATACCTGGGAGGCAGAAATCAGAATACTCATTATTCATTCAAGTGCAGCCAAGTTAAAAAGTTAGCATGATTCTACCTTACAAAAACAACCTTGGCCTACTGTTCTGCACTGTATTTCAGTTTGGGCAGCAGATGAGCTAGCCAAAATATTTAGTTAAAAATAATTAAAAGTCTGGGCACCAGTGACTCATGCCTGTAGTCCTAGCTACTTGGGAGGCTAAGGTCTGAGGATCATGACTCAAAGCCAGCGCACGCAGGAAAGTCTGTGAGACTCTTATCTCCAATTAACCACCAGAAAACTGGAAGTGTAGCTGTGGCTCAAAGTGGTAGAGTGCTAGCCTTAATCGCAAAAGCAAAGGACAGTGCATAGGCCCTGAGTTCAAGCCCCACAACCAACAAAGAATGAAAAATAAAAACAACCTAGGAGTGGTAGTGGACATCCATAACCCAGCTGTAAGGAGGTACAGGCAGATGGGTCATGAGCTAAGGACAACCTTGGAGGAGAAAAGCATGGGATCCTATCTGAAAATTAACTAATACAAAAAAAAGAGATGAATGCATGGCTTTAAGTGGCAGAGCACTTGACTAGCACTCTCAAGGCCCTGAGTCCAAACTTCAGTACCTCTGCAAAAAAAGATTAAAATTTGGGGGTTAAAAAAAAGTTGTACATTTATGAAAAAGGGATAAATCTGATCTATATTAGGCCCTTCAGTATCTGTCAGCATAATAGCAATAACTGCTCCCAAGAAACCTCATGGTTTCCTAATTACCAGAGAGCAAATTGATATACCCAGTGTTACCCCTACAATAAAAAAATATAGATTATAGCATGATGTTTTGAAATGAACCACTTATAAATAAATCAGTTCTTATCTGCAATAGTTATGTTACATAAAACCACTGTAAGGTCCACCCCCAGGAGGGCTTCATGCAGATACCCCCCACCTGTTTTAAGTCTCTACCCAGTACCTGCATTACCTAGGTAACCGGCATGCCTGGAAGCAGTTACCTCCCCCTTCTCTGAGGTCACATCCAATCCACCTTGCCACACCTCTTGCCCCTATCATAGATAACGCGGGGCCCAGCAGTGGTTCAGCCCTTCTCTCCGGCCATTCATCATCTTCGCCACAGGCCAGCAATTCAGGAATAAACTTTCTCTCCTGCCTGAATACCGCCTGGTGTTCTCCCTCATCTCCTACCTACTTTAATGAACTGTACAACCACCATGAACAGAGAATTAGCTGACACTAACACATTGCTCCTATAGAAAATACAAGGTTAGGTTCCTGTGAGCCCTGGTCACAATATTTCTGCTAACTAGACAAATGCATAACATCATTTTATGTGTTTCTCTTTAAAATGCTTTATTCAATGTATATTGTTAATTCATTAACATGTGCAACAGAATAATTCCTGCCCAAATGAAGGTTAACTAACATACATACTTTCTCTATAAGATATTTCACACCTTTCTTATGCTTAGGAACATGAGGAAACATTCTAGCACTTCTTGGGGACAGTTTGTTTTTTTTTTTTAAATCACTAACAGAAAACCCAAATGCAAAAACCATAGCATTACTCATAAGGCAGCACCCATATGGGTAGCCATGAGGATCTTCACCATGGTTACAGTAGGGGAGCTTAAGAAAAAGGCAAAGCATTGCCTTGTGAATCTCGGTTTAGAATTTGTGCTTCTGAAAACTGAAATTTTTATCATTCAGTACATTTTGGTGTCTGAGGATAAACACAGAAGCACTTTAGGTATTGATTTGGGGGTTACAGATAAGTAGGAAATCCCACAAAGGTACAGAATCTATAAATAATGAGGATCAACAGTAAGTAATTATTTTCTTGTCTCTAGCACTACTTTTAAGCCATACAGTGACCTCAAAAATATTTAAGAAGCCAGGTGCTAGTGGCTCATGATTCTAATCCCAGCTACTGAGGAAGCTAAGATCTGAGGTTTATAAACTTGTTTTGTTTTGTTTTGTTTTGTTTTTGCCAGTCCTGGGCCTTGGACTCAGGGCTTGAGCACTGTCCCTGGCTTATTTTTGCTCAAGGCTAGCACTCTGCCACTTGAGCCACAGCACCACTCCTGGCCATTTTCTATATATGTGGTGCTGGGGAATCAAACCCAGGGCTTCATGTATACGAGGCAAGCACTCTTGCCACTAGGCCATATTCCCAGCCCAAGGTTTGTACTTCAAAGGCAGCCCGGGCAGGAAAGTCCGTGCAACTTTTATTTCCAATTAAGCACCAAGAAGCTGAAAGTGGAACCTTGGCTCAAATGAAGGAAGAATGCTAGCCTTGAGCAAAAAAGCTGAGAGACAACACCCAGGCTCTGAGTTCAAGTCCCAGGACTGGTATACACACACACAGACACACACACACACACACACACACACACACACACACACACACACACACACACAAATGTTTAAGAGCTTTTCCTGACATTTATAATGGAAACATTAGTTTAAGTTATAATATGACTATATGTTTTACTAGCTAATATCACTTTGTCTGATTTATAATAAAAATGAATTTAATTTGTTAATTTAAACAAAAAGGTCTCCTTTCAATCGTTTTGTTTTTTTTTCAGAATTCTGACAGTTTTAGCTCTTTTTAAATGTAAGTTTTCTAATAAAATATTTTTAAATGACTTTTGTTTGAAATATTTAAAGTGCTTTTTATATCCATAAACACATATTTCAGGGGCTGGGGATATGGCCTAGCGGCAAGAGTGCTTGCCTCATATACATGAGGCCCTGGGTTCGATTCCCCAGCCCCAGCACCACATATACAGAAAATGGCCAGAAGTGGCGCTGTGGCTCAAGTGGCAGAGTGCTAGCCTTGAGCAAGAAGAAGCCAGGGACAGTGCTCAGGTCCTGAGTCCAAGCCCCAGGACTGGCCAAAAAGAAAACCACACATATTTCACTTTTATAATATATGAAACCAAAATCGGACAGGAAATGTATATGAGAATTAATCAGAAAATTAAAGTAATCTCTTAAGGCTAGTTGTGCTTACTTGGCCTACTGCTCTGCACTATCAGTTTGGGCAGTAGATAAGGTAGACAAAACACTTAGTTAAATAGAATAAAAAGACCAGGTGCCAGTGACTCACACCTGTAACCCTACCTCCTAAGAAGGCTGAGATGTGAAGATCGCAGTTCAAAGCCAACCCAGGCAGCAAAGTCAGCAAGACTCCCATCTCCAATTAGCCACCAGAAATCCAGAAGTGGTGCTGTGGCTCAAGTAGTAGAGTGCTAGCCTTCAGCTTAAGAGCTCAGGGACAGTGCCCAGGCCCAGCATTCAAACCCCATGACAGACCAAAAAAAAAAAAAAAAAAAAGATTTTAGGTAATAGACAGCCAATCCAACCAGTGATGGATGGAGTAAATAACAAGTGCCATGGAAAATCCTGAAAAGAGATGCTTGAGTGGTCTAGAACATACTTGTTTCTGTCTGGTTCCTTTCTAAAGAGTGACTCTTCTCATAGAAATATATACCCTTATTTTCATATTATTTGTAAAAATTTTCCTAGTTTTTAAAAAGCCAAATAGTGGATTCTAGATGCTTCTAAAGCTTTTAATACAAAAGCAAGTTTTTGTTACTGTGGTATTTCTGCAGTTTAGCATTTGCTTTTAAGATCCTATGTTGACCTTTTGAAGTTTCACAGAAAATTTCATCATGATTGTTTTACAGTATCACAAACTGTTATTAATCTGTTTGTTTTAATACTAATAGTAATCTGAAGAGCCTAATTCTCTGTCTAGCAAATTATGGCCAATAAGACCCAGAAATATCTCCTTCCAAACGCAGTCTGAATGTATGTGAAGGAAGGAACTCTATATAACAGCTCATCTCCTTTCTGATATGTTAAAAACTGATTTTAGATGAGCATCAGTAATGCTGAACTGTTTTGAGCTCATGCAAGAGAACATATAGCTAGTCCTTTTTCTTACGCTTGGTGAATGAGAATACTTTAAAATCTGCTCATTTATATTCCCAATCTATATTCTCCACAAGATGGTTTAAGAGCACAAACAATGGATCCTAAAACTCCTTGCTTTTCAAGTAGAGCATTACTCCAGTATACCTCTTGTGTACTTTTGGAAAAGAGAAAAACATTATGAATTGATACTATCATCATGTGGAGTGAATGCTGATTTTTTTTTCCTCTGTTTAAGAGACAACCTGTGTTTAACTCTACATGGATAGTTTATTCCTGTGAAATATTTGGGAAATTTTGGCTGTCAAGGTTCAGCACTTCCCAGTTATATTTTAAGCCATCCTGTTAATGTCATCTTTGCTGACTTTATGAGGCCAAAGTTGGACTTTGGAAGTGAACAGCCCTTAGATCAGTGAAAAATATTAAATACTTTAATCTGTTCTACATACAAAAGTATATGTGTTTGTGAATGGTGTGTGTGAGAAAAACAACCAAAAAGTACAGAAACTCCATCTATTATGATATGTTTTTTGTGGTTCTTTTTTATGCTAAATACCATTCTTTGGGTTTAACATCTTTATTTTTTTTTCCCCTTTAGGATCCATGCCCGCTTTGTGAAGAAGCCAAGGAAGTTCTTGAGCCTTATAAAAATAGGGTAATCTAATAGTCTAACTCTTAGGTCTGTGTGATGGGTACTATATATGGTCTAAAGTATGTGCTTGAATCCTTTCTTTAGGAAAAGAGATGAAATGATTTTTCATTTAGATTTTCTTTCTGTTCTTCAGAGAAAGACTTTAATGCTGATTTCCATGAAATTCATTATTCATAAGTGTTTCCTTCTGATCATTACTGATTTTCTTACTCTGACACTTCTGCGTCAAAGTGAACTAGCCAATGCAATATTCTTGCTTTCTTTAAATTTCTGTTCTCACCCCCCCACCCCATTTCTTTTTACAAATTCTGGGGCTTGAACTCTGGGCCTGGGTGCAGTCCCGAGGCTTCTTTTGCCCAAGGTTAGCACTCTACCACTTGAACCATAGCACCACTTCTGCACATTTTCTGTGATTAATTGGAGATAAGAGTCTCACAGCTTTCTTGCCCATTCTGGCTTCCTGTTTCCATCCCTTTTAATCTTATTTTATGACGTCTATGAAGTATTTTCATGCAAACCGCCACACCTGTGCCATTCTTATAACCAAAATGCCTTTGTCTTGATTGGCCACAGCTTCCCACCTGGCATGTTTTGTTTTGCCAGGAACTGAGTAGAGCCGTACTAGCAAATATAGCAGTAATAAGAGAAGAGTAGCAGGATTGAGAGGTAGGAAATACAGTATAATGAAACCAATCAGCTTTTGAAAATCAGGGCATTAGATCACTGTGGACCTAGGACAAAAGACAGCAAAACCTCTCTGCCTTAGACAGCCTGGAGGTCAATAGATCACTGCTGTTGATCATTCCATGATCTTGAGAATAAAAATCCTAAGCCGCTCCGTGTTTCAGTTTATTTTACAGGAGGTGGACATCACACTTCCAGAAAACTCAACTTGGTATGAAAGGTATAGATTGCACATTCCCGTCTTTCATTTCAATGGCCAGTTTCTGATGATGCATCGTGTAAACACTTCTAAACTTGAAAAACAGCTTCTGAAATTTGAGCAGCAAGGTGCTGGAGACTGACAATTCCCCTCCTGATTTTCCACCCTCTCTGTTATGATGATATCTTCTTCGCCAAGCCCTAAGACATTCTGCACTCAGTGTGGTACCATCTAAGTGTTGTCTTCCTCTTGTGATTGATGGAAGTACCCACCTGGGAACCATGTATTATGGACTTTTTAGAATAAAAGGAATGTATTGGCAGAGGGGGGTGATGGAAAGAAGGAGATGTCCATTTGCTGTGTTTATTCTCTTTCGTACTGACATGGAAGTGCTGCACATGCTCCAAATAGAGCTGTTTATAAGAAGGCTCTGTGTTCCTCCTGCTGCACTGGAGGCTTAGCATTTTAATGAGAGAATAAATGCTTTTCTACTCAGTAGATAAACTAAAATGTGAATTGTTAGTAACTATGCACATTCAAAAAAAGGGATGTTTTAACAAATACATTTGTATGAAACCTATTTCATTGGGATTTAATAATACCTATTTAAAATTGGAGTTTATTTTTGTTGGGTAGAAAAGAATTATTATCTTGATCAAGGAGGCTTCATTCCATAAAGACAAAAGCAAGACTTAAACCCTAAAGAATGTATTTAAGAATCTCAACATGCTTTACACATAGTGAATAGATTTGTAATATTGAGGAATGCCTATGATAGCTTTTCATTTATCATCAATTAAGTGAATTCAACTTACTATAAGACAGCAATTTTACCAAGTCTTAATACCTGATGGGAAATTAACTTATAATCATAACCAAACAGATATCTAAAGATGAAATGTTCTTCACCATTTTTTTTTTTTTTTTTGGCCAGTCCTGGGCCTTGGACTCAGGGCCTGAGCACTGTCCCTGGCTTCTTCCCGCTCAAGGCTAGCACTCTGCCTCTTGAGCCACAGCGCCGCTTCTGGCCGTTTTCTGTATATGTGGTGCTGGGGAATCGAACCTAGGGCCTCGGGTATACCAAGGCAGGCACTCTTGCCACTAGGCTATATCCCCAGCCCTTCACCATTTTTTAAGTAGTAAAAATGTGTATGCTTTGACATTCAACCAACTTAAGAATAGATTCGCTTAAAAACTTTTCCTCTTAAGATCACATCACTGTAATTCCATCAATAATGAAAATTTTATTAACTAATTAGATGCATTTGGATATTGTGAGCCACTAGAATTTAATTTGATCACTATCATTTAGTCTTTAAAATTGTAGCATACAAGAGCTAGTCAACCTTACACATTATCCTCCTTTTTTACACGAAGATGAGTCTAAACTGCAAAGTATCAAAGACTTATCCCGAGATCCCCTAGCCAGTCCGCTGACAGGCTAGCTCTTTTCCCCAGGACCCTGTTGCCCAGTGGACTAACTAGAAGGCCTTCATTATCTATCTCAAATGTAGCATCTCTCCCCATCCTGGACCCAACATAAATTTGCAAGCAACTAAAGCCTTCTAAACTGACAATACAAAACAAATTTGCAATTAAGTAGCCATGCATTTCTGAAATACATTTCTGAAATTCATCTTATTTGATATTATAAATATTCATTAAACCCTGGTGTAGGCAAGAGTCTAGAATTATCTCAATGACCTTCACTCTAATAAAACCCCTTCTCCCCTTTGAATGTAAATGGAAATATCTCTTATGTAATCACATTATGTAGCAAAAGGCAGATTATCCTAGATGGGCCTAATCTAATTAATTATGGGAACCATTTAGAAGCAGAGAGTTCTGTGTGAATCGTTTAGGGAAAGTGTGCTCCAACTGACCTGGAAGCAGGCAAGTATCCATTTTGTGAAGAGACTAATGGGGCCACATGGAAAGAAACCAAGTAGCCTCTACTTCCAACAGAAAAATAGGATCATCAGTCCCATGGCATCAAGAAAGTGAATTCTGCCAATAATCTTCTCAAGAGGATCCTGAGCCCCGGATGAGAACTGCTGCCCTAGCAGTGTTTTCATTTTCTCATAGTGAGGCTGTAATCAACAAATCCAGCTATGAATTCCTAGTTCTGATACACTCTAACAATATGATAAGAAATACGTAGTAATCTGGTATACAGCTCTAGAAAGATAATATAAGTCCTTACAGCACTGAGATGCAATGGTAGGTGGTAAGCATGCAAAAATAAGAAAGGAACCCCCCGGGTCCTTGAGTCACAGTCTCTTGGGGACTAGGTGATAGAGTACACCACCATAATGAGGAGAAGGCTGGAGCCAGGATGTGGACAAAAGCTGGAACAAAAAAGTAGGAAGAAGGTGTCACAGAAAATTAGACTTAAGCTAGGTCTCAATGACTGAGCAGAAGCAGTGGAGGGGTTGGGGAAGGAGTGCATGGCGTCATGGGAGAAGAACTTTCATACAATAGAGGGTTAAGAACAGTATGTCATAGTGGAAATGTCCAGCTGCATCGAGAGTAGAAGGGAAAGGAGTGAACAGGGAAGAGACTGGAAGATGGAAGGGGCTCCACAATGGAATACCTCAGCTGGTATATGTCGGGGTTTTTAGCACCCCCGCGCTCCCCTGACCTGCGGGAGAGAAGGGGGAAGGCACACCCCATCGGATGAGCCAAGAAAGGAAAGGGTCGACAGACCGCCCGCACCCAGCCCTCCCTCACCGGAGGACAATCAGACGGCCTGGGAGTCAAGTCAGCGTAAGACCTCGTTTATTGGGGAAGTACATGCCACTAATATAAGGCACAGGAGCCAATCAAGTCTAAGATCGGCAGGAAGAGGAGGCATGAGCTGTCCATCAAGGGTGGAAGAGCCAGGCATCACAGCCCACAGAACCGCCTCCGGGTTATAAGCAAAGACACTTGTAGCAGCTGCGCATTATTGTTAAGCGCCGCCATCTTAGCCACACGTGGCCCCAAGACTGAGAAATAGGCAGGGCCAGCTAGTTGGCTTCCAGGTGTGCCCCACAGATATATACCTTTTTCCTGGCAGTAATAACCTCCCTTGCTTTCTGCCTTCATCCGGAGTTAGCTTTTCAGACTCCTGATTCCTCAAGAGTATCTGACTTTCCTACCCCTGCCTGTTGTCCTTCCTGCCTTAAGATTGCTGAGTTCAGCATTCCCCTCTAGTGGTCCTGTTGTGCCAAGTTGCAAGACCACCCCCAAGAAGACCACCGAGATTCAGACACTCCGAAATGCAAAAGCAAGGCAAGGCTTTATTTAACGAGCTGCCAACTCGGGCCTCGTCCTACCCACCGACACAGCGGAGGTTAGGAGGAAGCCCCGAGCTGTGATTACACAGGGCTTATAAAGGCAAAGAACAAGGTTACAACAATCAGCTGTGCAAGCAAGATTAGAACACAGGTACAAATCTGATTGGCTCAGGGTTCGATTCTAAAATGGGGTTCACGTGGTGGGGCCTGACTTCAAAGTCTGGCACCTCAGTCCCACAGAAAACTAAGCCCTCAGTACCACTAAGGATAGCATAGGAAAGATCCCCTAGCCCATGTCTGGATGCCTGTGTTCCTTGCAGTCTTCTCCAGGGCAGGTGAAGGGCATGTGGCCCTTAGATCCTAGGGCTGTTGATACTCCTCTAGGACTGTCAGTTTTGAAGAGGTCCATGTATTTCTTTCCTTGCCTGCTGGGAAGAATAGCCAGATAAATTCCAGATTTGTTCCACAGCACTTCTTTCTTGACTGTAACTCTGTAGTTATGGTATACAGAGAGTATAGAGACTAAAGATAAAACAGTCCTTATATGAACAATAAAGTTTGGACATTCGAATAAAAAAAGGAAAAGCATGCCAGTGGCTCATGCCTGTAATCCTAGCTACTCAAGAGGCTAAGAGCTGAGGACTGTGGTTCAAACCCTGTCTAGGCAGGAAGGTGAAGGTGGATAAGATTATTCTATCCAATTAATGACCATCGGATAAAAACCAGAAGTGTAGCTGTGGTTCAAGTGGTAGAGTGCTGCCCTTGAGCAAAAAACGCTCAAGGGCAGAGTCCAGACCCTGAGTTCCAGCCCCAGGACCCACACCAAAAACAGCCAAACCCATTATGTACTTACAGGTTATTCAAACTAAATATTCAAGAAACAATGGTGGGGGCTGGGAATATGGCCTAGTGGTAGAGTGCTTGTTTCCCATACATGAAGCCCTGGGTTCGATTCCCCAGCACCACAAATATAGAAAAAGCTGGAAGTGGCGCTGTGGCTCAAGTGGTAGAGTGCTACCCTTGAACAAAAAAGAAGCCAGGGACAGCGCTCTGGCCCTGAGTCCAAGCCCCAGGACTGGCAAAAAAAAACAAAACAAAGAAAGAAACAATAGTGGTAGGAACTGTTGGGTCACATCGAGGAGTGTTGGATATTGAGAGGGTTTTTAATTTTTTTAAAGGAAGGTTTGCAGTTCATAGGATTGCAGTTTGAAGCCAATCCGCAGGAAAGTCTGTGAGACTCTTATCTCCACTAAACTACAAAAAAAAAAAAAAAAAAAAAAAAGAGCCAGAAGTGAAGCTGTGACTAAAGTGATAGAGTGCTAGCCCTAAGCAAAAGAAGCCCAAGGATAGCACCCAGGTCCTGAGTTCAAGCCTTACTTAAGTGGAAATCACTGGTTATCAACAGAGAGGGACATAAGTAGGATTCATCAGAAAACTGGAGGCATGGGTGCATGGCCTTCGGGTAGAAAAAAACGCAGCTCATTCTGTTCAGGGAAATCGTATGAGAGATTGGCTGGCTAGCAAGAATCCATCCCACCATGAAGGCTCTAACTTATCAGAGGTAGGGGTGTGTGTGTGTGTGTGTGTGTGTGTGTGTGTGTGTGTGTTTGTACTAGATGTAGGCTAAACATGATGAAATTTCCATGTAGGCAGTCCTCAGAAGAGGAGAAATAAGAACAACTGTGGGTTCCTGCGGGTCAGGAGGCAGCACTACTGAAGAGTGCATCTGCCTGAAGGAAATGTCAGGCAGTACATGGCTAGCAATGACCACAGCCTCCCAAGAGCCTCTGCAAAATGTATTCTGTTTTGAATGGTTACCAGAATATCCTACAGCTACAGCATTCAAATGAGAGCATTCCCACCCTGCCTTATTCCTTCTGCCTCTCCTATCCCTACTCACAAAGGATCAAAAGCTGCCGGGAGCAAAGAACAAAAGGCCTTCCTCCTCTTCTGCATTGGCTTTATACCTGTACCTGCTTTTCAGTGGAAGGACTTAACTTAAACCTTGTCCTATGGTTTGACTGTGTTACGAATCTGAGAATGCTGAAAAGTGTCCTCTCTCCTGGGATTTTGTATTTCCCCCATAAACAAGAATAAGAAAATTCTTCCACTGAAAACATTTGGTAGGGGTAGTGGAACACTTAAATAAAAGCACTTTTTGACAGTATTCCATATTCAAAGTTTTCATTGCTTACACTTAATTTTGTTAACCTACAAAACTTCAAAAATGTGCTTAACTCTTATTTGAGTGAGGAGTCATGTGACTGAGATCCTAGAGACATTTAGCAATCCCTTGGGTCCCAACTAACTGGCAAAGTGAAAGGCAGATGCCTAGAAACATACATTTAAAAGTTACTTTTATTATGCCATAATTGACAAGTATCAGAAAATGTTACTTTACTTATTATAGTCATTGTAGCAGCAAGTATTTTTCCTTTCTTAAATTATGTTTGATCACTTTGTTTTGTGTCAAGATTGTTTGATACTAGAAGTATATCTACCCACAAAAGAAAGAGTGATACAATCTTTTATTTTTCCTCCTCCTCAGGCTTGCCTCAAGAAGAACTGAATGAACATTGAATCTGGGACTTCCTTAGAGTAGTCACTCTATTTCTTTCTCCCAGATGTCTCATAACACTATAAGGGCATAATGGAACAACACTTTCATCTGATTTTTATTTTGTTTTATTTGTCAGGAAACAAGTTTGCTCAAACCAGGTTTTGCTGGTTTTGTTTTAATCAGTCTTATGGGCACTAACTGACTAACAATACAAGTCACACTATGGCCAGGGCTTCAGCAAGTATAACTAAAATGCTGGTAGAGCCTGAGACAGCACTGTTTTCATAGGGCTTCTTTCTCTCTTTCTTGTTTCTGCTCACCAGCTCCATTGCTTACACACAGTATCTGCTTCTCATGGCTTCAGCCTGCTCATTCCCATAATTTCTGTTGAAAAAATACAGTGCTCTGACCTGCTTCACATAGGTTTCTCTCTGTTCCTCTATTCTGAAATTGCAAACAGCCACTCGGGTTATAAGTTGGCTACCCAAGCCTACAGAAGAAACGCCTTTGGGACAGGTGCCAATCCCGGCCCTTTGGCTTTGTGGGAGCCCAGGTCATGTACTATGCAAATCAACCTGCCCATCAGAGACAGAACAGGGCAGTACTTTTGATACAGATCCAAAATTTTAAGATAGTGGCATTCTGACATTCAAGAGAAACCAAAAGGAATTGTGTGATAAATCCATTTATATCCTACTCCATGGGAGGAAAGAGGATGTGAACCAGGAAGTTAGGAGTATTTTAGACTGAGGTTGGCAGAAGTTCATGGCTAACCAGACTATGGGAAGGACTGTGGTAGAGGTTTAAAAAGAAATAAAAAGTATGATGTCTAGGATGACTCTCAGTCTTCCTTCTTCTGCTGTTAAGTAAAAGCTAGTACTTATTTACTGAGACAGATTATAAGAGGAAGAGAGAGTGAGTTTAGGGTTGTGTTTGATGGATGAAAAGATGAGATATGGTGTTTTTGCCATGCTGTGGAACACCCAGGTAAAGATTAAATCAGAAGTACAAAATAGAGGTTTAGGATGCAGATTTGAAAGCCCACAGCATATGGTTGGAACTACAAACTCTTCGCATACTGAGGAAAAAAAGAGAGCAAATACTAAACCCTGGAAACACTCATCTGTATCCAGGGGAATACAGAAAGTTGCCAGTGAAGGAAAATGAGAATGAAAGATAACAAATGGAAATGGAAGAAACTCACTTAGCTTCTATTATATGATGATTTGGGTAAGTTGCTATCACCAGGCTGTATTCTAAGCACTGTGACTTGTGCAACAATCATCCCCAGTGGTATTTTGGGCCTAACCCCTGGAACTTGGCAAATGTGGCAGATGTGAATAAGGATCTTGAGATAGAGAAATTATCCTCTACTATCCAGGTGGATCCTAAATGTAGTTATAAATGTCCTGTCAGAGGAAGACGAAGATCAAGAGCTGAAGAATTAATTACCTCTGGTTTGGGCAGTTGAAAGCAGCCATATAGCCTTCAGCTTGTCTTAGGACAGGTAAGTGCCTGAGATGCAGAGTTCAGGTGATCCTGACTTTGGGAAGTAAACCATGGCAGCCCTTTCTGGTTCATAAACAGATGCACAGGGCCATAACTTGTGCACCAGAGAACAAGGTGCTTTGCACTGTGGCCCTAAGTCCTATACTTGCCAACTGTGGTAGCAGAGCCAACATAGAAGACAGTCCATAGGCACAAGTGTTTTGCATTTTACTATTCCTCTTGGATTCAGGAAAAAAAATATTACCCTAGCTACTCAGGAGGTTAAGATCTGAGGATCATGATTCGAAGCCAGCCTGGCAGAAAAGTCCATGAGACTCGTATCTCCAATAAACTACAGTACTCAGAAAAAGCTAGAAGTGGCACTATGGCTCAAGTGGTAGAGTGGTAGCCTTGAGCAGAAAGAGGCTTGGGGACAGCTTCCAGACCCTCAGTTCAAGCCCCAGGGCCAGCAAATAAAATTAATTAATTAGTTAATTCATTTTCCAAATTCCTGTATTCCAGAATCTAGAAGGGCATACAATTTCAGGAAAGGGGGGGGAAGGCAGTATTATTTAAGATGGAAAACAACAGTATATAGAGAACATACCAGCCAGTACATTAGAAGCAATAAGAAGAAACCAACTATAGGCCCATATTAATAAGAGTCAAAGAGTCTTTTATATTGAAATATTTTATTTGAAACTTTCATATGAAATACTTACTACCCTTTGAAACAGGGTAGGCTACATACTAACTGAAACTCTTCTTATGAATTGGGGAGTGTGGAGAAGTCAAGATGATAGAAGCTAAAGTCAAGTTGCATCTGTGGCTGTGTTGTGCTACTTTCAATAGAGCAACATAACCTGCCTCCCGGAGGTTCTGCTGGCAGACATCCTATCCTGCAGGACTGCACTGTAGCAAAGACCTAAGTAACCTTCCCAAGTCCTCATGACAAGGCCAACCTGTGCCCTGCCCAGTGAGACAGGAGAGGATAACTTCACAAAACAGCTTCATCAAAGATAGATAAAAATGTACAATAATGTACAATTGTATCATGACACTAGGTTAACTGTGGAATTTCAGATAAGAAACCTCCATATTCAGAACAACTTATTCCTTGACCAAGCAAATTGACACCATGCAGAATGTTCTTTGTAACAAATTCAATTCTAATAAGAGAAAGTGGGCAATGATTTATAATCTGGGTACTGAAGTGGAAATTCAGGATGAAGGTCCTGAGATTGGGGAAGAGCTGCTGGAAGAGCTAAGTTTTCCTCTTTAACTTTAATCACCCTATATTTTCTTTAAAAAATAATTCTCAGGACCAATCTTCCTTTTAAGGCTGGAAGAGATAAAGACATTCAGAAACCTCAGATTGTGAAGTTTCTTCCTATTATGATTTCTGGCTTCTAGTATCCTTCTTTTGTTCTTTATAACATCTCTTAACTCGCAAACTAGAAATATCTTGAATTTGGCAAGGATCCTGCTTTCTGAAGCATTTTCAAATTTCAGCTTTTAGCAATGTCAGATTTTACTAAGCCAGTAATAAAGAAAGCAGGCAAAGGATGCCATGGATTTCTCGCATAAAAGGCTCAAGATAACCTCTCAGCTGGCAGGTTCAGGCTGACACATGGCTAGGAAGGTCACAGCCTTCCAGTTTGATATCTATTAAATCATCTCAATTTCCCAAAGTATGGATAAAATTCAATTTAAATCTTTAGGTGTTTTCTATTTGTATATGTGTAAATACATGTGAAACATGCTGTTGCATTTCTGATGTTTCACAATGTGTATGTAAAGTGAGATCAAAGATGCCTTAAAGAGAAATAAAGAGGGCAAGTGCTGGTGACTCAAGTCTGTAATCCTACCTACTCAGGAAGCTAAGATCTGAGGATCACAGTTCGAAGCCAGCCCAGGCAGGAAAGTACATGAGATTCTTATCTCCAATTAGCCACCCCAAAATAGAGCTATGGCTCAAAGTGGTAGAGCACTACGAGCCTTGAGCAAAAAAGCTCAGGAACAATGCCTAGACCCTGATGTAAGCCCAACAACTGATGAGAGAGAGAGAGAGAGAGAGAGAGAGAGAGAGAGAGAGAGAGAGGGAGGGAGGGAAGGAGGGAGGGGAGGAGGAGGAGGAGGAGGAGGAGGAGGAGGAGGAGGAGGAGGAGGAGGAGGAGGGAGGAGGAGGAAGGAAGGAAAAAGGGGCGCTGCTACCATTCTAACCAAATTGTCCACAGGAAGACTGAAGAGTAGAGCAGATGATTATGAGTACATAGAAGGAAAAAAAAAAATCAGTTCATCACTGGTACAGAGCCTATAATTATGTGCAATTCCCTACTTAGACTTTCTAGTTATGCTGAACACTGAAGAAGAAAAAAATTAATTGATTGGGAAGATAAAGGAGAATAGAGAAAATTTGAACCGTCAACGTAAGATGTTCATTTAAAAAGAGATGTTGCCTCACCATAAGAAGGCAGTTAAGGATGTTATAGTCTCATCTACATACTATTATCAAATCATCATTTTTAGACCATGGATTTGAGATTCTTATAAATTGCATTATTTTTTTGAAGTCAAGAATGGTTCCTCAGCCAGGTATGTACCAATGTCTCATGCCTATAATACTAACTACTCAGGAGCCAAGTCAGGAAGGAATGTCTATGAGACTCTTATTCTCAATTAACCACACATACACATACATACACACAGAGAGAGAGAGAGAGAGAGAGAGAAAGAAGTGGAGCTGTGACTTAAGGGATAGAGTGCCAACCTTGAATGAAAAAGCTAACAGGCAGTCCAGGCCTTTAGTTCAAGCCTCAGTACACACACACACACACACACACACACACACACACACACACACATACACAGAATGGTTCCTTTGTTCACAGAACATAGAAAAATGTGATCACTTTTCATCAATTTTTTAATGTTCCTATTGGTTTTTATATTTGCATATCTGGTAAAGAAAAATCTGAAAAAAATCTTCAAACCTTAGAAATAAATCTCCTATTTTCTCCCTGCCAAATCTGTAATAAGATCCTTTTCTATCACTTACTGCATCATCGGATAACTTGATATGCCTTGGTTGCTTGCTTAGAAACGTACTATGTATGATATTCAGCAGGAACAGGAATATGGTTAGAGATCCCGGATAAGGTACATTCTGCACACATTGTTACAGATTCTTTTTCAATCTGTTCTAGAGGTATCCTCCGAAGCCCAACTTTGACAGTAGAGATGTTCATTCAGTAGCCAACGTCCTTTCATGTCAGGTCTCCAACACAGGAGAGAGAAGAAACCCTAAGTTATCAATCGCAGCGGGGAACAGAGAGGGTGGATAGAGGGACCTCCTCCACTCTTCACCTTGAAGGTGGGTTTATCTCAGAACCAGTTGCTTGGAACAAACTAGGGAAAGGAGGCAAATTGGAAGATGAGTGTGTTGGTCAGCTTTCCACTACTGAGTTAAAAGATGTAAAAGCGGAAAGGCTGGTTTGGGTTCACAGCTTTGGAAGTTTCAACCCACGGTTGGCCGACCTTTTTGCTTTGGGACTATAGCTAAGCAGTACCTCATGATTAGAAGTGCTGGCCAGGAAGCAAAGAAACTAACAAGAAGGGAGCCAGACTTCCAGTATCCTTCCTAAAGACTGCTCCCAATCACCTAACTTCCTCCGATTTAGTCCTCGCCTCTTAAAAATTGTACCACCCCCCAAAGGTGCCATGGGCTGGGGATGAAGCCTTTAACATATAAACCATTGAAGAATATTCTAGACCCTATATCAACCAGTAACATATCAACATCATGAGTAAACCACATAACTGAGAGGCATTAGAAAATGAAGTGTAAGTTAGGAGAATCCCATTGCTTACGTGTGAAGCTCCTTTTGAACCTGTGAGGCAAGTAAGTCCCTTAGAGTTGGCTGCTAGGATGCTCTCCACCAATTGCTGTAATTATCTCTGCTAACAGCTGAGATTGAACACGGCTTGTTGTAATCATTGTTCCATGACAGGCACAGATAAGCAGTGAGTGATGTTCTCAATGGTGTCACTGCTTGGTCAGTTCCTATAAAGTACTTGTCAGAGGCACTTCCAAATTCTGCTAGGAAGAGGCAGAATCATTTCAATGCCTTCAAAGCTCACAGAGGAAGTCTTCACAGATCCTAGGGGAGTATACAGATGTGTGCTAGGAGAGACTGTTTCTCCTTTGACCTTGCCCAGGATCTGACTATACCTCTTAAGGGCAAATATCGATGTGGGCTTAAATCATTAAATGAAAAGGCAGACTTTGTCCCCTTCATCCCTGAGACTCCACCATTTCAATCTTCCCTATCAACACAGTTGGAAGTGAAATTTATAATGTGTGGTACATTATGACACTCTTATTAGGAGCAAAACAAAATGCTGTTTATGAACCTGATAGTAATGACAGAGCTAAAAAGAAATGTGGGTGTTGGAAGGAAGGTATTGCCCTGGCAGTAAATCTCAGTTGCTCACACTGAAGAACTGTTTTTAGGGATGCTATCTGAGCAAGAGGTAAATACTTAGTCATGCAGAATAGGCCATAAATGACTGCTTTTAAGGTGCTCATAAATGGTGGGAGAGTATTTTTCTCCTAGGTCTACCATTTGTTAAGGAATTTAAAAGAGTCTGTAATGAAAACCTAGTATGTCTCCAAGACATACCAGTCTATACCAGAGCTATAGTTTGGCTGCTGAATGTTAGCAAAACAATAATTTTTGCATTATGTTTCCAAATAATGTATCAAAAGAACCCAGTCCCTTATAAGATACTTCCCTGTATACATCCCAGTGCCAACATATTTATGTTTCTATTTCTAAGCTGTTTTCTCACATTTTTCTGTTTCAGTCTTCACTGTTTTCTCCTTAATTGGTGCTTCACCATTTCTTGTCTATGTATTTCTACAGCCTTGCTTCTAAATGGGCTGCCTGTATCATGACCCTCCCATCTTACCTTCTTTCTACCACATGTTCATCTCCAGTTACCCTTCAAAACCAGGGTCTGATTACCCCAAACATAAGTCTCATGGCTCTCCACTGCTGAGATGGAAAATCAAACTATGGAATTGAGTATGGTAGTGATAGGTCTATATCAGGTCCCTATCTACTGTACCCTGAATCTCATCTCTTCCAGATTGCTTGCCTTTGTCTGAAAGCAAAGCATTTTGTAACTTTGAGCATGCCTTCTCTCCCTCCACCCAGTGTACCTTACAAAAATCACCCTTTGACTCAGATCAAATGCCATTTCTTTTCTCTAAGTTAATATAGTTCTGTCTAGCTAGATATCTCTCTTATTCATGCCACATTATTCACCTATTTCAAGGATAAAATTCAATGGGATTTTTTATAGTTAACTTCCTTGTGTAACTGCCACCATAATTAAGTTTTGAACGTTTTCATCACCCTCAAAATTCAGTAGCCATTTCTCATTTCCTCATTTCTTTTCATTCCTCTCCAGTTTTGGGCAATCACTAATCTATTTTCTTTCTCTATAGATTTGCCTATACAGGACATTTTAAATAAATGAAATTATATACTATGTGGTCCTTTATGTCTGTCTTTCTTCACTTAGCATGTTTTCAACTGGTGTAGCATATATGAGTATTTCATTGCATTTTATTCTAGTGCTTTTCCTTTTCACTTTGGGCATCCAACTCAGGTTTCATGCATACTAGACAAGTACTCTACTAAGAAGCTACATGAACCATATAGTTTACTATGTGGCTTCACTGCATTTTGTTTATCCACTTATTGGTTATGGATGTTTGAGTTGTTTCCAGTTTTTAGCAATTACAAATAATGCCTTTTTAACACCCCCCTCTTTTTTTGCAGTACTGGGATTTGAACATAGAGCCTCATGCTCACAAGCATGTGCTTACTCACTTGGGCCATCATGTCTCTGGCCCTATTTTACCTGGTTATTTTGAGATAGAGACTTGCCTTTTGCCTGAGCACATTTTGCCCTATTTTGCCTGGACTACAGTCCTCCTACACTTTCCTCTGTCTCTGGAATTATAGGCACACACCACCATGCCCAGCTTCTTTCTTGTTAGATGAAGTCTATTAGCTTTTCTCCCAAGCTTGCCTCAAATCATAATCCTTGTGATGTCAGAAACCCAAGAAGCTAGGATTATAGTAAAAAAAAAAAAAACTACTGTGCTAAGCTATATTTTTATTATCATTTAGTATGTGTGACTTAGAATCCTAGGGTGTTTGGTTGGTTAGTTGACTGGTTGCTTGATTTTGCTTATATCTGTTTTTATCACCTGATTACAAACTCCATATAAGCAAAAAGCATTCTGAAATCTCCACATAGCAATTGTTCGATATGTTTTTGAGAGATGTATGGGTGGGTGAGCAGGTATTATAGCTTATTACTACATGGCTTATGAAGAAACACAGAAGGTACTCAATATTAAAGTTGACAGAGGCAATAACCCAAGACTGAACTAGCAAAGTTATCCTTTATGTTAGAAATTTCAAGGACTGCAGAGTTTATTTCTTAAATGAATTTTAATCTGTTCATAATTACCTGGTATCCAAATTGGTTAGTATATTATGGCTTGCCTTCTTTGATAATAATAATTGTGAAGTGAGATACATATGGGACAAATACCATTCTTTCCTGAACTGATTTTATGGGGTTTATGGCTGTTTTTACCTTGACAGATTATTACTGTAGTCTAGAGTAGTCATTCTTGATTCTGGCTTGAGCATAAGAATCCATTATGGTATTTTTACATTGTAAACATGATCTCTAGGTCTCATCACATAGATTGTGTTTCTGTAAGGTAGGGGCCTAAATATTAGCCTATTCCAAAAATTTCAGATATCTCTGGTGAGTGCTGAGATTTGACAATAACTATTTTCAAAAGCCAACCTAAAATTTAAAAAAAAATAGTCTTATATAACATGTATGAGTCCTTCACTAGTGGAGAGTGCTCATCCTGGGATCAGGTTCACTAATGCCACTTGCCACTTAGAAGCTCTTTTTATTTGGAAAGAGCTTTTCAGTCATCGTTTATTAGCTAGGCATGCATGCTGGGTGACTTTGTACAAATTACATGATCTCTGTGTCTTAGATTTCCTCACAGGTAAACTCTAGGTGGTAATAGTGACCTACCCTCAAGGAGTATTGTGGAGACTAGTAGGAGCCTATAAAGCACTCCGCAAGCATTAAAAAAATGTTGCTTGCATGCTTATTAGACATGAAATCCTAGCCACAGCCTTTTCAAATGAGACAAGTACCAAAATAAACACTGAAGTAGGCCTTCCTGCAACCTTTATCATCATTTGAAAATAATCCCTCCACAACATAAAATGTAGCAATTCATTCTCACCACCAAGACAACACAATCTGCAGTCATGGAAGACAGGAACAATGATGGCAGCAAATAAGTATATAATACATCCCTGAAGTGTTTTCTGACCTCTTATCTTTCATTTATAATGCAATTAGAGATTATACCTATAAATGCACTCATCTGAAAAATATTCTTAGAAAACATTTATGCGTGTTACACAAGTCTTTCAGCTGACATTATTTACCCATGGTTGATGTGAAGCCTAGAATGCTGTTGTGGTTTACTGATGAGTTTTGCACAGCAATATTTAGCCTCTTCTCGTTTCTCTTATGACTATAAGAATATGTGGCTAAAATCAGATCTTCACATCTGTTTCATACTGGAAAACAGGAAAACATGGAACAAAGCTAGGACATGTAAGGATGCTGACCCACAGCTGAGGGCTTTTTTTTTTTTTATTTACAAGATATCTTCAGTTACATGGAAAAGGGAGGCAGAAAACAAGCATGATTTTCATTTTTATCCATTCTGCTTTGAAAAGCTCAATAACGAAAGTATCTGATTCACTTTACATATTCGTTCATTTACAATTAAAAGTGTATCCCTGACTCTGAAGAAGTATTAGTGCTCCACTTTATGTCCTTCCCACCTTTATAAACAACGCCTTCCTTCAGCTCATGTGAGCATGAACTCTAAGCAAGCAGAACCCTGTGGACCTCGACCTTGACCATGATCTTCCCTATTTGTGTCCCTGAGAATTTAGGTTGTTTTGCCCTGTACCAGCTAACAACTTCTATTTAACAAATATCTTGGTGTTTTAGCCTCTGTGGACAATACTATGGACCTTGCTGTAGTGGCTGCCCAGAGTTCTTGAGATGCCTATGGTGTAGATGTAACTCAATGATGTTGGGATTTGAGTCAGGGAAAAATCATCAGCGTACCTACAAAGACTCACAAGGTATATATAGCTGACACACCAGTAGCTTAGATTAGCCCTCAGCAGCTAGCATGTTGAAATGCATCTTGATTCCTCATTTAACACTTTCCTACCTATGACAGCTAGTAGACCCTAATTAAAATTCAGCCTCTCTGGTGAAGAGTGAAGTTTCAGTGAGCCTTATTGTTGGGGAAATTATCTATTACACATATTGTTTTTAAAATAAGGTTAATGCCAGCATGTTTCTACCTTAGTGATGTATGAGAATCTTAGCACTTGTGCCGAACATTCAAGGGAGAAAGAGCTACATAGGCTTCCCTGCCAGTAGTTAGAAAAAAATATTTATTTATTTATTTTTTGCCAGTCCTGGGCCTTGGACTCAGGGCTTGAGCACTACCCCTGGCTTCTTTTTGCTCAAGGCTAGCACTCTACCACTTGAGCCACAGCGCCACTTCTGGCCGTTTCTATACATGTGGTGCTAGGGAATCGAACCCAGGGCTTCATGTATACGAAGCAAGCACTCTTGCCACTAGGCCATATTCCCAGCCCAAAAATTCTTTTCTTTGTTTTTTTTTGGTTGATCATGGGGCTTGAACTCTGGGCCTGGGCACTGTCCCTGAGCTCTTCAACTCAAAGTTAGTGCTCTACCTCTTTGAGCCACAGCGCCACTAGAAAAAAATAATTCTAATGCATACTTTCAAGAATATTCACTTGAGTATCCTTAGTCCTTTCTTCCATCAATGCAGAAAATCATCCCCTCAAGTGTACATTGTGTATTTTTCTCCTGTAGAGATGCAAATGATTCTAATAAGTGGTGTATCCTCTGAGTCTTTCAGAGTTCTGTTTTCCCGATATATCAAGGTATCCCTCTGCTTTGCAGATCTAGCTACTGAGGCATAAGTTTCATTTCATCTTCTTCCTTAGTGAAACTCAGGAAACCTATGCCCCTCCCCATTGATCTCCTTAAAGATTGGTTAGCAATCAGCAACTTTCTGGCCTAATGGTTGTTTTCTCTATTTTATAAGTGAGAGCTATAAGCTCTTACTTGAAACTGAATAATCCTTACACATTAAATTTGTTTTTTTCCACTTTCAGCTTCCTAAGCAAACAAAAAAAAATAGAGAGAGATACTCTGTGAGAACCACAGAAAAGTGTACCCCCCGCCCAGCTCCTAGAAATAATAGGGCTTGTAAAATTTCACTTTCTTAGCATTTACTCTAAGATTCTATAACTCCATTTTGGTGACTGCATGCTAGAGGGCTGCATCCCCACCCGTGAGACTAGTTCCTTGTAGTCTGACATTTAAAAATATATGTAGCCCTTGTTCCTCTCTGTATCTAGGTAGCAACCATAGTAACAATTATAAAAATGATCATAGTAATAGATTATAGAAATATTCATAGTAGTAGTTATAGAAATGCCAAGACAATCACTTCTCGGCCTTTTGGCTAAGATCATGTGTAGAAATGCCAAGGCAACTATCAGGTTTGTCCATTTATGATTGAGTACTGGATTGTTTTAGCCCGCTCATGCTTGCTTAGTTGATATTAGAGAAACATGGTAATAATTGTTAAAATAAAGTTGTATCAGGTCAGCCTGACCACAAAATTCTGCTTCTGTAAACAGCTTGCTTAACCCATTTGTGACTTGCTCTACCCCATGCATTAACCCCCTGTGTCTACCTTTAAAAACCCAAGCCTGCGGTGGCTCCTTGCTGTTCTTTACCATCCCAGTGGTGGAGAGCAGAGGCTGTGCACAGCTAAATAAAGACTCCTAGCCCAATTCACTGAGTGCTGGTGACCTTCCTGGTGTGGGTGCGAGTCCTGGGTGGCCAGGATACTGCAACTCCACAATTACTCATAAGTCTCCATGACTCTCTAAAGTACAGCCTGGGCAGAGCCAAATGAGCTGCTGGTAGGTTAAGACAAGGAGACTCCATGTGTTGAATTTAGGATTTCAAAATGCCTCTATTTTGGTGGTTTTCCAGTTGTCTTCATGCAGAATGATAACATTGGTCCATCAGTTGTGGTAAATGTTTGCTCTAGAAATATACTTTTCTCACTGGTCATGGACAGTAACTTTTCTTTTTAAAAAAATCCTTCTAAACTGGACCAATGAGAATCACCCTATTTAACAAATGCTAAATTGTCTTCATTTTACTATTTAAATAACCTAAGTTACCTAAGTAACAACCTATCTCCTCAGAGCCTCTATTTATTTCCTTGTAGGATGATTTAAATAAGCAATGTATTTCCATTTTCATTCTAAATATTTTTGGACTAACACTTGATTTAGTTTGGATGATATTAAGCAGCAAAAGTACTGATTAGTAGCCTGTATCTAGGGGGTTGGGGGAAGCCCTTGTAGAGGGGGACAGGGTGAGGAGAGTCTTTCTTTGTAGCCCAGGCTTGACTTTGTAGCCCTGGCCACCCTTGAACTCACCATCCTCCTGATTCTGCCTACTAAGTCCTGAGCTTATATGCAGCACCACACCATGCAAAAATAAGCTATTGATGGGCAAAGCTTCAAATGCTTCAGAATAGATTAGACTGTAATACTAAATGGGACTTCAGGCTGCATTGCTTAATAAGAGGCGAGCAGGAAATAGAAGCAGAGAAAGGAAATAGAAGTAGAGAGGACCTAGCTTAGAAGAAAGTTAAACAATGTATCAAAGATATCCATAGTAGGGCTTGCTCAGTCATAGAACACTTCCTAGTATGTTCTGAGTTTGATCCCAGCACTGCAAAGAAACAAAAACTCACAAAACTAATGTCATCAAAAGCAGATATTTGTTGCAATTGTGGGATAGATAAGTAAGACAAATGACCAGAACTGACTTTTGACATTAAAAAAAAAAACACATAAAGGAATTTAGTTTACTCCTATGAATTTATTTCTAAAAAGATATTGAGCTAAGGTGAGATGCAGATTGTTTTTTAGAAGTAAAACTTTTTTTTATTGTCAAGATGATGTACAGAGAGGTTAGTTACAGTTACATACTTACAGTAGTGAATACACATACATTTCTTGTCATACTTATTACCCCCTTCCTCATTTTTCTCCCTCTGTCCCTCCCTCAACTCCTCACCACCCCCCTGCCCTTGCTTTCTTCATTTTATTGAATGGGAATTCTGAATTTACACTACAGACTCTGATCCTATTCTCCCCATTTAACTCCGTGTAGAAGTCAGGAGTCCTGCTTTTTATTGGGCGGGGTGGGAGTGTTAAAAAAAATCTTTATTTTACAAGAGTAAAAACATAAATAACATTTACAAGCATCTCAAATATCAGCTGATAATGCTTGACATTTTTAATCACTTCAAATTAAGTTTTCCATAAGCTTGTAAAAGTTCAAGACTAGTCGTTTGCTTCAGTGAGTTACCAGTTTTTATTTCCACCACTCCAAACAGTATGTGGTTTGTCAGATTTGTCCATTTGGTAGCCATTTACTTCTTAAATGAGTAGTTCTTAAAACAAAGTCCCACCCAACTGTGGGGTATTAATTACTCCAAGAGATAACTCAAAACCAAAGTACTGCCTGCCTTTTACAAGTAACTACTGTACCTTTTATGGGCTTACATTTCTCTCTCCTCGGGTTTGCTGAACTTTCAGAAAGGCAAAGGAAATGGAAGAGGTGGGAGAATATTGCTAACCCTCTGAAATCACATTATTGAAAATTGTATGCTTAAGACCCCAAAATCTGAGTTTGTTTATTTCCTTCAAGGAGTCCTATTTTGAATCCCCCCTTTTTTATTATTGCCTACACAATCTCATGGTCTCAATCTCTATGTATCAATTTAGTTCATCTATTAAAATAGGAATAATAATAAGCATATTTTAGGGTGAGAAGAGAGCAGTGAGTGTCAGGGCAATATTTACCTCTGATTTCTTGATTTAAGAGAACACTGATAACAAAATTTAAGTTGGGCATTTGTTCAAAATCTAATATTTGTTCAGCATTAAATGAGAATTAAGGGAGCAAAAATTCCTGCCTTCACAGAATACACATTCTAATGGATATTCAAAATGCAAGTAAAAGCTCAACAAGCTTCTTTTTCTTCTTGCCCTAATGTTTAAGGAAACAACAAGAAAGAACAGAATGGGCACGAGAAAGTGTCTGGCAGAGATTGAAGGAGAGGTATTATTACAGTTTGGATCCTGAATGTCCCTCAGGGGCTATTTAGAAAATGCCTGTGGCCGTATTACAAGTTATAGGACCTTTAGGAGTTTGGCAAAGTGAAAGGCAGTTAGGTCATTAGAAGTATGTCCTTGAAGTGAACAATAGGACCCTGCCCCTTGCTCTTTTACTGCACTTACCAGCCATGATGAGGTGAATGTTCTTCCTTACCACACACTCCTCAACTGATGTTCCATCTTAACACAGGCCCAAAGCAATTAGACTAAGTGATCATGTATCACAACCTCTGACTCTGAACCAAACAAAAGCTTTGTTCTTTTAAGTTGATTTTTTGAGGTATTTTGTCACAAAGACGGAAAGCTGATTATCCCAAGTATTTCCAACTCTCATAAAATCCAGAAAGACTCCAGACCACACATTTGGCTTGCACAGTAGCTCCACAATGTCACCAAGAACTCTGTTACCTTTTGTCCCCTGCTCTCCCTGCTGTGGCATGAGCTTCTTTTTCCAGCAGATACAAAACAGCTTGGAATGACTCCTGGGAATTCTTTTTTTTTTTTTTTTTTTTTTTGCCAGTCCTGGGGCTTAAACTCAGGACCTGAGCACTGTCCCTGGCTTCTTATTGCTCAAGGCTAGCACTCTACCACTTGAGCTATAGTGCCACTTCTGGCTTTTCCTATATATGTGGTGCTGAGGAATCAAACCCAGGGCTTCATGTGTATGAGGCAAGCATTCTACCAGTAGGCCATATTCCCAGCCCCTGGGAATTCATTTTTACTTCCTTTGATTCAGTGAAAGAACACATCCTCTCCTAAAGTCCTAAGCTTCACTCTGGATGAGCCCATTCATTTGGAAGGAAGTTGGACAATATTGTCCATCTGTAATCCCCAAATAATAAGAGGACAAGTTTCTTCCAGCCTTCAGTAATATTGAACATCACAGTAAAATCAAAGCTACAACCTTGGCAGATAAAAATAGTAGACCAATATTCTTCAGTTTCTTCTTTACCTACTTCTTTCTCTTCTTACATCCTTCTACTTCCTAATGGCAAAAGTTGGGGCTTTTAAATCCGATTATCTATATTTGCATTTTGATTGCCTGACTGAGTAGACCTATTTATCATTAACAAGTTTGGGAAATTTCCTACAAAACAAGAATAGTAAGAGTAAAGATTTCCCCTTGGGTACTCATGAATAAAATGAAATTGTATTTTTAAAAACTTACAAAGTGAACATTTTAATATTTTTCATAATTAAACATAATCTCTGGGCTGGGGATATGGCCTAGTGGCAAGAGTGCCTGCCTCATGTACATGAGGCCCTGGGTTCGATTCCCCAGCACCACATATACAGAAAATGGCCAGGAGTGGCGCTGTGGCTCAAGTGGCAGAGTGCTAGCCTTGAGCAAAAAGAAGACAGGGACAGTGGTCAGGCCCTGAGTCCAAGCCCCAGGACTGGCAAAAAAAAAAAAAAAAAAAAACCCATAATCTCTTATTTAAAAAGTATTGTTAGAATGTTTAGAAAAATAACGTTTGAAAAGTACTTGTAAATATGTTTATAATACTTGCTTAGAAAAATAATGTTTGTAAATATTTGTTTAGAAAAATATGTTTACAAATACTTGTTTAGAAAAATGTTTGAAAAATACTTGTAAATATATTTGTAAATGCTTGTGACCTGAGCATATATGGTATATTAATATCATATATTGTTATGTATATATTAATATGTTCCATGTTAGGATAATGAACCAATGGGAGTATTCAGAGATGAGTCTCTCCTCAAATATCCACAGGCTAGAGTCTACATATTGGAGCTGAGCATTTAGGGATGTAAAAAGTTGCATTCTACTCTCCAGTCTTTTTTCTGTAGTTTCTCTACAGTAGCAATTCTCCAGTGTGTCTTGAATTTGTCTATATTTAGGTCACTGTGTAATTTCCACTACCCATAAACTCCATTTTCAAAATTCCTCCCATCTTTCAATGACCTTGAATTTCAATGGCTCTAGAAATTTTGGAAAACTCATTTTCTCTAAACCTTTGGTCCTTGCTACTTGAAGCCCTCCTGATAAACTACTTACTACTGCTCCAGAAAACTTCAAGCTTGCATGAGGCAGGCACTGTGTAGCCACCCATCTCTGCATACAGCCACCACCCAGACCTTGGTGCCTAGCCAACAGTAGTTCTGAATAGCTTGCTGATTGAATGGATGAGTGATTTCTCACCCTATCCCTATTGTGTTGTTGGATAAAACACCTTTCCTGGCAGTCTCAGTTGCCTCAGCTATGAACAGAATATAATGGCATGAGGGTACTCCCCAGGTGTGCTGTGAAGAATAAGCCAATGACTGAAAAGCAATTTGAAAATGTAAAAATGAAATGCTATACATAAATGTTACATAATCAAAATCATTCCCTCTGTATTATGTTTTATTTGGCTTTATTTCTTCAAATCCTTTGTGGATTTCACAATTTCACAGATGCAATAGCATCCACATTAGCACCTAGATTCTCTTGGGTAATAAACAATTTTGTGTATTATACCTTATGCCTACTTTTCTCTGGCATGCTTACATGTGAATCTGTCATAATTTTCAGTATTCATAGTAACTAATGATACAGTTCATTTCTAAGAGAGAAATCATTTTTTTCACTCTTTGGCCAGGCCAGTTATTATTCTAGTGCTACTGCCTTATGGGAACCAGCTCAGATTATGTCTAAAATCTAGATGATGAGCCTACTGTTCAGCTGCCCAAATCTTTTAAAAGCTTACAATAAGACCTAGAAAATGGTTTGGCATTTTGAAGCACCGCTTGTTTTCTATGACCTTGTCTGAAACTCCAAATATTTCCTTTGCTTTATTGTGATGTAGGTGTTAGGACGTGCTTGTTGCAACCTAGCTTCCTAGTTTTTAGGAAAGATATGGATTAGGTCTTTCCATATGAAAACAAGGCAAAGCTAGCCTAAGATGATATTTTCTTTCTTAATATGTCCAAGAAAGAGGTTTCCAATGGAAACAGTAGATTTTCCTAGATTACCTCCAGTTCCTGTATAGAGGCTTCTGACTTTTAATATGTAGCAGAATATTTTTCCTAGAACAGTTTTTCAAGTTGGAAACTCTGAGGAAGAGGAAATAGCAGTAACATCACAGGTTTATATCATGAAAATCAAGTGACTCATTAGATGTAAAAGAGTTAAAATGGAGCATGACACATGGTGGTAAGTACTCAAAAAATAGGGGCCAGAGGCTGGGGATATGGCCTTGTGGCAAGAGAGCTTGCCTCGTATACATGAGGCCCTGGGTTCGATTCCCCAGCACCACATATACAGAAAACGACCAGAAGTGGCGCTGTGGCTCAAGTGGCAGAGTGCTAGCCTTGAGCAAAAGGAAGCCAGGGACAGTGCTCAGGCCCTGAGTCCAAGGCCCAGGTCTGGCCAAAAAATAATAATAATAAACAGGGGCCAGGCATGATTACATCTGTTATCCCAGTTACTTGGCCAGGGGAAGTAAGAGCATTAGATACCAGTTAGGCAAAAGCACCAGGCTGTGCCTAAAAGAATAAAAGAACTGTAGTGTGGAGGTCAGATCTGTCTAGCGCAATCATTGGCCACATGGTGAGTTGTACTATGTTGTCTTGATGGGTGTGCCTGGATTCCTAGAGGAAGGGAAGTCCCATCCCCAGGTGATGGGTATTCCTGAATCTCTGGAGACAGGGGTAGGCACTTGGCCTATAGGTTACTGAACCTGTCAGTCAAGTGCCTGGGTCTGGGAGCTTCCTGTGACCCAGTCCCCTGACCTAACCCTATTTAGGGTCAGATCAGCTCAGGTGCCATTATGCCATGCCATATGTCTTCCTTCACATCCTGTGTCCTGTCCCCTGGCTTGTCTCTAGTCACCATGGTGTCCCACTGCAGCTGTCCATTGGAGCTGAATTGGTTTGTTGGTAATGTTTTTGTTCTATCTTCCCTCTCTGGTCCATTTCCTGATAGTGTTAAATGTATTTCTGGGTTGCAGGCCTTTGTAGCAACTGGCTGCCTGCAGACTGCTAATGCTCTAATAAAAACTCCAAGATTTGATCCTTCAATATGTGGCTTCTCAGATAATTTACCATAAAGTAGAATAAAATACTAAACAAACAAAAACTAAGGTATAGCTTAAGTGGTAGAATGCTTGCCTAGCAAGTACAAGGCCCTAAATTCAATTCACAGTACCATCAATAAATCCATCAATCTATCTATCAATTAATGTGGGCGAGGGGGTGTTACCCAGAGTGCCTTCTATAAGCCTGGCTTCTCACTTGAACTTCATAGCAAGCTAATGTGCCAAGCCCACTCCATTTGGTTCATAGAAGCTAATCCATTCGCCCGAAGCTTCACAGTAAGTAGAGAGAAAATTCAACTTTCTTCCTATAGAATTCCCAAAGCCCATACTAAGAACTTTTTCCTATTTTTATGCTATTTGTGATGATTATGTGTCAACTTGACTATGCCATAGCATGCTACATTATTTCTGGATGTGTCTGTGGGAATGTTTCCAGATGAGATTAGTATTTGAATAGGTAAACTCAGTAGATTGCCCTTACCAGTGGTAGTAAATTAAAAAAAAAAAAAAAGAGGAAGGACAAATTCTTTTGCTTTGTTCTTGTCTGCTTGAACAGGGACACTGGTTATTTGCTGTCCTTGGAATGCCTGGTTTTCAAGCCTTCAGAACAGGACTGAAGTTAAGCCACTGGTTTTCCTGTATCTCCCATGAACAGATAGTAGACTACGGGACCTCGGCTTCCACAATCGAGTGAGCCAATTCCTCAAAATCTCTCTCTCTCTCTCTCTCTCTCTCTCTCTCTCTCTCTCTCTCTCTCTGTGTGTGTGTGTGTGTGTGTGTGTGTGTGTGTGTGTCCTATTGTTTCAGTTTCTGTGTAGAATTCCATTCATGAGTGCATTTATTTTTTCAAGCTTGTGATCTTCCTTTCCCAAATGGCTGTCCAATCCCTCAGGACTACTCATTTTGTCACAAAGTTTTGAAACCAGGTGTATTTGTTTAAAAATCTCTCCTAGAGACTCCTGATTTATGTGTCTAGTTTTATACCAGGCCATCATTTCCCACGATTATTGTAATCTTTCATCAGGCATATCTTCAGTGGTGTGTATTTATTTACATATCTATTTGTACTGATATTTGAACTCAGGGCTCTGCATTTATTTATTAGGGAAGTGGTGCTCTACTGCTTGAGCCAAATATCCAGTTCCTTTTTTTGCTCTGGTTATTTTTTTTTTTTGATAGGGTCTCGCTTTTTGCTCAGACTGATCTGGGCCATGATCCTCTTAGGTTTCCTGCCATAGCTGATGTGACAGAGACACCCTTCCACACCCAGATTTTTCTGTTGAGATGGAGGTTTCATGAATATATTTACTCAGGCTTCCTGAAATCAAGAACTCCTGATTTCAGTCTCCCATGTAGTTAGGATGACAGCCAGACAGCTAGTGTTTGGCTAGAGGTGTCAATTTTTGAGAAGCTCTATGTAGCTTTTCTTCTAGGAATGATGTGATCCCAACTTTGGAAGAACTAAAACTGTCATTCTCTACTCCTTTGTTAGCAATAACTCTCAAATGGGAAAGATACTTTGGTATTATGTTATCTGAAGACACTATGCCATTAAAATCTACAACAAAAATATCTCATTTCCTAGTAATCATTTTGTTGGAAAGGTAGGAGGTGGGCCAAGAGGGGAGAGGTAAACAAAGAGATGAAGTGGGGGAGGGAATATAGTCACAAAATTTAACACATTTCCTACAAAATCATCAAAATTGAGAGGAAATGTAGGGTTGGAATGAATGGGGAAGAATAATAGAAAGGGTGACATTGATCAAGATGATTACATTCATAAACTGATTTGTTGACTGGTAACTCCTTGGTACAACTACTTAAATAATAATAAAAAGAACTTGACATGTAATGTACTCACATATAGTCACATAACAATTAAAAGTTAAAGAGGAGGGAAAAGGGTAATACTTTAACATTTTTGGTAGTAATTGTATTGTTGATTTGTTATCTTTTTGCTCCTTTTTCAGTATTGTCTGCTAATTTTCTGGTATACTTGCAGAACTCCTTATTGTATACGAACACCATATTTCAGCTTGCCAAGAACACCTACATGATATTTTGTAGTCAATGAAACAATATTTCAACATGTTATCTCTCCCATTTCTGGAATTGCTTAGACGTATCACCACAGTGTTATATGTGGGAAACTAAGGTATGAAGGGTGATTTTTCCAAAATTCTCAGAAGGAATCCATAGCAAAGCTAGTATTACATTTTGTGCCCTTGATGAGAACTTAGAAATTTCTTTACTTTTTTGCTGAGGTACGTCACAGTCATCTTTAAATTGTGCACAGTTTTTAAAGTAAACCTATGTTGAAAGCGCTGGTGGGAACCAAAAAGGGGGAAACACTATTCACTTGGAATTTTCCTCTAGATCTATTTCTATAATTTTTCCTATTTAGGTGGTGTATTCCCTTTAACAGCTTCCAAAACATACAGTAATCAAACTAGGACAATGAAGGGCACTTTTTCCTATTTCTGTATATAGGAGGTTAAGAATCCAATGAGATTGAAATAGATGGAACTTGCATGTAAAGACTTGTTCAAAGTACACTATTTTCCCATCTCATCCTTGATTCCCTTTCCTTTTTGGAAGTTAACATTATTCTAAATGCAATGTATCTGTAGTTCATTGTAACCACTACCATAGGATCCTCCTTAAGCTGCTAAACATAACAAGCCTACTTTGCCAGCTGTTTGATGGCCAAAGAAGTGAGGGTAAACAGAGGTTAAGTGACTGCCAGAAGCAGTTGCCACTATAGCCACTCAAATTAGAACTCATGACTCCTACCACTCAACAGTCGAATGAAATTCAGAGAGCTCTAAAATAGATCAGAGAAAGGTAACAGTGCCTGTAGGAAAATTTGCTTCCTCTCCACAAAGGTGCAAGTCCTGCATCCATGGTTCTCCCTGACTCTTCTCATTTTTAGGCTATTTCACAGACTTCTTCATCCTTTTGAGTGAAATTTCACAAAATAGCTTGTGGCTAAATAAGTGACTTCCACATGTAGACTTTCACAGTTTTCTGTTTATTTTATACAGATAATATTAGCATTAGTTCTTGGACTAGTAACAGATCTAATTTTCCTTTGGAGGTGATTAGGATGGCTCAAAGTCAAAGGAATGTTATGAGAACTGGAGACCAAATAGTTAACTTTACTGTGCCATCAAATGATAGGTGTGTTAAGTCTTGTGTCCAAGTGATAAAGTTCTATAGAAAAATAATTACAATAAAATAGCATGCTAATTAAATATAGCCCATATGTGCTGCGTTTTCCATGAATCCATTCTATAAGAAAAAAAAACTGTGCACTTATGAAACAAATGAAAAACTTAGAAATGAGGGCATGAAAGTCACCAGTTTAATTCTAACTTATTTTACGAAGGACATTTCCTTTATTTCCTGCATCTAATGTAAATACTACCATCCATACAGCCATCAGCCAGGGCTTAGTTCTTAGTACTAAGATGATTTTAAAGTTTTCTTTCACTTTTGCAGTGTTGGTGATCAAACCCAGGAGCTTGCCACTGATAAGCAAATTTTCTACCACTAAGCTACACCCTCAACCCTTCCACTATAACTTTTAAAAATAATCATTAGCATCTGTGTAAAACCTTCATAGGGCGTGAATAAACACTGTTGGCAACTTCACTAGTGATATACAGGAATGTGGGAGGATAAAAATGAAAGACAATATATTTCTTCCATAATTTCCTAGTAATTCTAGACAAAGATGATGTTTCCTGGTAAGTCTTCAGTGCAGAAGCTTGTAGAGGTCCATGAAAGAAAACAGAAGAATGTACGCTTTAGAACAGATGAAAGTGAAGTTTTCATACTTGCTATAGTTAGGATTTTGAATGTTTCCCAGAGATCTGTGGAAAGATAGTTTCCCCAGCCTGTGGTGCTGTTAGTGATGGAATCTATAGGAAGTAGGGTCTGGTAGAAGGTCATCGGGGGCATGCTTTGAAGGAGATACTAGGAAAGTCATCTTTTTCCCTCTCTTTAATTCTTGGCTACAACTGAAGTGAGCAGCTTTGTTCTACCCAGAGCTCCCACCAAGATGCACTGTGTTGCCATAGGTCCAAAGAGGTCAACACCTGAGACCTCTGAAACTGAGCCCAAACAGACTTTTTGACCTTTCAAGCTGATTTTCCTTCAGTATTCTGTCATTGCAGTAGAAAGCTGATTCACCTGCTGCGAGAACCAGGGTAACAAGTAGAGTTCTTCAAGACTTTCTCTTGTCTGGCACTCACAAACCTGTTCCTGTCCATTCCTTATCCTAACATGGAAAGATACTTCAATATACTATTCAGAAGCATGATGAGTCACCTCTGGAACAACCCAGCCCAGAGATCATGGATGACTCTGTCAGAATCTTCTCATGGGAGGTCAGCTGTGATGTGCGACTTATTTATTTATTTTATTTATTATTTGTTTATTTATTTATTATTTATTTATTTACTGTGTCATCATGAGGCTTGGGCTCAGGACATAGACGCTGTCTCTGAGCTTTTTGTGCTCGCAGCTAGTGTTCTACGACTTGAGCCACACTCCACTCCCAGCTTTTTGGTAGCTTATTGGAGATGAGTATCACAGACTTTCCTGCCCAGGCTGCTTTGGATCTGGGATCCTCAGACCTCAGCCTCCTGACTAGCTAGGATTATAGACTTGAGCCACCAGCACCCAGCAATGCAAAAGACCTTTTGGAGGCCAGATGGGTATTGAAATAATACTGGTGGCTCTCTCTCTCTCACACACACATACTTGCTACACCAACAGCCCTTTTAGGACTTCTGGGATCTGAGAGAGACAATGATAGGAAGGGGGCAGTGTGGGAAGTATGCAGGTGAATGTCAGGAAACCTGGCTCCTTTCCTCTTGTCCATTCCTGCTGTCTCACCAATAGGTGTTTGATCATTACTTCTGGTAGCTGCAGTTCCAGGCATAGAGAGATCCTATCTACACTCTAGCAGTCTAAGTTCACTTACATTCTAGGACTCAGATGAAAATTAAGAAAGAACACCCAATCCTTGGCTTTTCATTCTCCCCTCTCCCCACCGTGTGTGTGTGCACGCGCGCGCTTTGCAGCCAGTATAATTAAAACCTGACTAATAAGGCTATCCTTTCACAAGATCAGCACCAGTTGTAATGTGGGCGACTGGGTGGGCATCGTCTAGGAAGCCATTTACCAGAGCTGTTCGCTATGCATGAACCTTGAAACGCAGGATCTCTATGTCCTGCTCCTACCTAGATTTCTGAGCTATGTCCCCATCTCAGTCAGGAAAGAAGGTAGAAGTGTTCTACAGACGTGACTTGTTCCGCAACTTCCTGTCCAAGATGATGGACGGTGGTTCCGGCCTCTCCAGAATATTAGTGGACCAAGAAGACAGCAGCAGAAGCCACGCCGGTAGATGGCATCCAGCACGGCGCTCGCTAGGGAAGGGGAGCGAGAGCAAAGAAGGAATCCTCGCAGTTTCTGGCGGCGTGGAGCACCGCAGCCTCGCTAGTCTCTCGCCCCGGGCGGTGCTCAGGGAGCCCCGCGCTGGGAAGAGGAAGCCAAGCGTTTGCCAAGTCCCCAGCGAGGACGCTGAGCGATGTCCTAAGCCCGGGGAAGGGCGAGGGCGGGACAGGACCGGTGCGCGGTAGCCACACACGGGGGAAGGTTTGTTTGGGAGATAACCCTCGCCTGGAGCCCAGCACCTTTGCCAGGGAGCCAGGAGCTCTCCGTCTCTGGGCACAGTCCTCCAATAACAATCGGGTGGCTCGGCCGGGGACACGCCCTCTTAGGGTCCCCGGCTCCTACTGACGCCCGGGCGCCCGGGGGTCGGGGGGAGACGCCTGGGCTCTTTTGGAGGCTTCCACGACGGCACTGTCATTCTGGCCTCCGGCCTCTACTGGGCTCCGTGTTCCACGGAGAACCTCGGGGCGGGGATCCTGACTTCTCTCAGCTCCGGGCTTTCCATGGCCGCCGCCTTCCTTCCGCTGTGTCCAGAACGGGCGGCTGCGGGCCCGGCGGCGCCGGCCAGCTGCTGCCACACTTCCCCAACCACAACTTACGAGGCCTCGGCGCGCCCCCAGCCAGCCCTCGGCCGCAGACGATTGGACGGTGGCTGCAGGGCGGGTACAAGGGCTGGGCACCGCCCACGGCCGCCTGAGGCTTTCCGTGTTGTCTCAAGACAACACGGTTGGCTGTTGTCCCCGCCAATCACGGGCTGATGGACACCACGCCCCGCGGGGCCGGCCAGAGGCTGGCTCCGCCCCCGGAGAGGCCCCGCCCTTCCCCCGGCTCCTCCTCCCTCCCGAGCCCGGTCTTCTTCAGCCCGGAGTTCCGCCTCATTCGCTGAGCAGGTCCTTGAATTGTCAGCGCGCTCCGGCCACTGCCAAGTCGGGCGGCCGCTGGCTCGCGGTGCTTCCCCTGAGGTGCCCGCCTGAGCCAGTGCCCCCGGGTCCTCTAGGACGCGAGCAGCCACCGGTGGGGAACAACGTGGGACTGAGGACATCGGTTCGCGACGGGGACTCCGCCGGGAGGGTGAGTGGTCGTGCGCAGGGCGAGCGGCGCCGTACGGTGGGGACCGGGCGCGCCTGGCTCTCCTCTGGTCTGTCCTCCCGTCGGAGCGTAGCCGCCGCGGGCGGCGAGGCTGGATGGAATGCACTCCGGGCCATGGGCTCCACTCCCCAACTTCTTGTTTCCAAAGCACCCCATCTCGGCTCCGCGTCCGCAGACATCGCTGGGTGCTGCTGCCCGCCCTGGTGCGAGCTGGGAAGCGCCCCGGACGGCGGAGGTCGGGCGCTTGGGAGCTTGGCCGCGGTGCCCGCCTGGGTGCGGGGGCAGTTCCTCGACGGCGTGCCCGCGGCCTCCCTCAGCCCTAACCGGCACCGAGCCGCCGCGACAGCCCGCGACCGCGGGGATCCACAGGCCGAGCGCGCGCTCCCTCGCGAGGACTCTCCCGCGGCCGGAGAGCCGAGGGGCGGCCCGGCGACCGAGGCACGCGGAGTGGAACGGACAGCGACGTGAAAGTTTAGGAAGTCATGGCTGCCCGCCGTTCCGTGCTGGAATCCGCGCCCCTCTTGCAGTGCTCAAGCCGCACCAGCCGCCCTCGAGGCGTCTCCGCCAAACAGCTCCTCCGGGGAGGCTGGGTCTGCAAAGGTGCCCAGTCCTGCAGACTAAGACGAGGCTATGAGAGGGGCCGCCAGCCCGGCCGGGCAGTGTGTGCTGGAGTACCTGTGTGTTTAAGTGGTGAAGTTGTGGCAGGAGCTAACAGATTCAAGGCTAAGCCTGACACTTTGTGAGTTGGCATGGGTTGGATGCTCATTGATTCATATCCCCGCCCCCCTCTATTGGTGAAAAGGGATTTTTCCCTCCCTCTAAGCGTGCAGTTTAAGTATAATTCAGGGTGTTATGTTCTCGTCAATTCTCATTTGACACTGGGCGTTTATTGAGTAGTAGAGAGGAACTTGGGCCCAGAATTGGGGAATGTTTAGATCTTTGGAAATGTGTGTGTGTGCGCGCGCGCGTGTGTTTTTATGCATGTGTGAAATGGATAAGTGAGACAGAAATGCATCAAGGGGAAAGTAGCCTTGAACTTCCCCTTGGTCCCGGATGAACACCCTGCGCTGTGGCGGTGTATGTATGGCGAGGGTGTATATGGAAGCATGGCTACCTCCGTCTGGCCTGACTGGGTCAGCGTATGTCAGTGAACTTTATGAGCTTTCCGTTTAATACCTCTCGGTGCGGATTCCGCGTTCCTGTTTTACAGCCCAGCAGCCGCCAGCCAGCCCATCTGTTAAAACATAACATAGACACTTCAGCCAGAACACTGGGGTGGAGCATGGGTAGAGGACAGAAACAACATATTACAAACAAAGCCTGTCTCAAGTTCTATTTTTTTTTTTTTTTTTTTTTACTATTTGGCCCGATCTTGCATTTGGCAAGTAAAAAGAGAAAAGAATGTCTCTAGAAAGGATAAACTGTATTTTGTGAAATAATTGTAGCTATGATTGGAGAGGAGGGGGAGCTTCTAGGAGAAAAATATAATCCCTCTAGAAAAAGAAAAGTGGTGTTTGTCACATCACCCTGCAGCACTGGTTTACTGCCTTGCGGTAGCATGTATATTAGAAACGGTTCTTATTTTGCTTCTTAACAGTGTATTAAAACTGAATTGTTTTGCACCAAAAAAAAGTACCCCACTTTAATAGATGTAAACAGAGCTTTATTGCAGGGATGAGAGTTAAAGCTGTCTTAGTAACTCTAATGAAGCATGCATTTAGGAATTTATAACTTGAGCATAAATTCATATTTAGCCTAATCACTGGTAGAAATGGTTCATAATATAATGAAAAGAATAAAAATAAAGCTAGATGCTGGTCGCTCATGCCTGTAATCCTTGTGTCTCAGGAGTCTGAGATCTCAGGATTGCAGTTTGAAGCCAGCTGGGGCAGAAAAGTTCCAGTGAGACTCTTATCTCCAATAAATTACTCAAAAAAGCTGTAAGTGGTGCTTTGGCTCAAGTGAGAGAGCATTCGCCTTGAGCACAAAGAGGCCCAGGGACAGCACCTAGACCCTGAGTTCAAGCCCCAGAACTGGCAAAAAATATATATAATAATAAAATTGCTTCATCACAAAACATCTGATGACTAAAAAGGTATGGGAGGAGTATAACTATTTAATAAGTTCCTGCAGCCAAGTGACTGATACTTTAATAAACTATAAATTCATGTAATAGCATAGTTACTTTTAGTGACCATGAAGGCAGTAGTTTTGAGAGGCTTAGTTGATATTTTCACAATACCTTTATGTTCACAATTACACTTTAATAATAGTGTTTATTATATATGGAAAGACTAAGCTAGAGTGGTTTTAAGAATTTATCTCAAGATGTATTATCTATACTTTGATGATATAAAACATTTTGGGGCAAATAGGCAAATATTTAATATACACAAGACTAAATTTGTGATGGGCTATGTAGACACAGTAAGTCTCCTGCGTTATCAAGTAGGTTGGTTACTCCTTAGAAATTCAATTCTTGGGTTGGATTCCAGGCCTGGATGTTCAGTTCTTGGGCCTGGGTTGACACTTAAGAACCTGCATTTTGAACACGTATCCCAAATTAATCTTGAGATCAGGTATCTCATCATCATACTTCAAGAAACACTGGAACATTGTTTTGATAGAAAAGAACATAGTCTGTGAGTTAATTTAACAAATAATGGTTCAGAAATTTCCAGGTGGCATTTACTGGCCTTGTGAAATTTATAGGTAATGCATTAACTCTCTTTCTTTAACAATGGGCTTCTCTTTTCCTATGTTTGGAAGCTATAACTATTCCTATTTCAGTTTTGTCCTTATTCTAAGGGAGTCTTTAGAGAAGCAAAATAATTTAATACCATTCCACTATCTTGGCCCCTCTACTCCCCCCCCCCCCCATTTTTAATCCTGGGATGGGTTGGATGGGTTCCCAAGATGCTCTGAGATGACCTGGTCAGCCATAACACTCATTGATGGATATATCTTCCTGGAGAAAAGGCAAAACAAACAAACAAACCAAACTGCTGCAGTTTGGGGGCAAAAACCAAAATATACACTTCACCTGGGATGACACAGATTTACCAAAGTCATAGCAGAACTAGTCCTAGCAGAACTAGCTCTGCTATTGGCCAGCAGACTGTCTTAGGATGTCCACCCATGAACTCATAGGTACTCCTCTGAAAGTAACCTTAAAAAGCATTTTGAGATGTCCAAGTAACTGAGTGGATTTCCTCATTGTAAAAGAGAGATGGATTCAGAATTGAGTGCTACTTCTCTCATTGAAACCATTATGAAGTGTGATTTACTCATTATTGCCAATTAGTTTTTTATGTACTGACATCAAGACTCTAGTTTTCCTATTTTAGACTGGTATAATTTTCCATGTAAGATTCCTACAAAAGGCTTAAAAAAGAAGGTATCTATCAGCAGTTGTCCTTCTCTCTACATTCTAGTACCTAAACACCTAATGACTCCTCAGGGGTCAGAAGTGTCTAGAGATCTGCTTCCCTGATGGTAAAAGGACTTAGATAGGCTGAGGCACTGAACTTAGATTGTTCCAGACCATTGGATCATCACTGGGATTTTCACAGAGCAAATTTCTTGGCAACATGTTCATAGCATAGGTCACTTATTTCAGCAATCTTTTGAGGACAATGCTTTATTTTTCTGTGTTGTTTCAGATGAGTAAACAGAAACCACAAAGAGCAAATACTTACTTTTTGTCTTTTATATTAAAAAATGATACCATAACTGAGAGGTTGACCTTACATTTTGAATTGTTTTAATTTAGCATTGTGGTGATATGATAAAGTTATGCATAGTGATTCATATGATCTACAATTTTTTACCCTTTCAGCATTTTCTTATATAGGATGTGACCTTGTGTCAGTTTTCTTTATAAAGTTAACCACTATATATGATATTTGGTTCAATGACCCTGACCTTAAACAGCCAACCTTGACCTGGAGAGGCGAATAATTTACTAAAGGTCACAGTGCACAACTCTAGCAAAGCCTATATGAAGATTCCTTGGACTTACATTTTAACCCTGTACTATTTTGTTCATTGTCACATTGTGCTGCTAATAGTATTTTCACACTGGCAAAATAGTTAGATTTCATTTGCCCAGATTCTGTAGGATTTGATAGATGTAGAACATTTGAAAGACCTGAGGTATACCACAGCCCTGATCATACAATGGCACTGATTTGTGCATGGTTTAAAATAACTACAGTAGCCTGCTGCTTTTCTTGAAACTGGGTCATAGGTCATTGCAAGCTTCTATGCAACAATTAAAACTTTTCTTTTGGCCATAGCATATTTCTGATACCTTGACGTTCATTTGGCAAATTCTTTCCAATGTTTTGACCCTTCTTTCCTTTCTCTTGTTCCTGTAGAAGAGTCTATTTGTAAAAAAAAAAAAAATTATTTGTCAAGTCAATCTGATCTATTAACAAGACTTAAATTTTAGCTGTTTTAACTATTGCTCTTCTAAAATACCCCTTCAAGCTCCCACCTTCACCATAGTTGCTAGTGTCTAGAAATATCCTCTCATGGAAAGCAGTATTGAGCTAGAAAAGTTTCCCTCTGCCTTTAGCTTTGTGGATTTAATGATATATAACTGCAGTAAGAAAAAAGAAAAAGGTGAAGGATGATATTGAAGGCATATTGATAGGTATATCGTATGAGCTATCCCCGGGTTATAGTGTCAGTGGGAAATTTAAGATCCAGATGAATAAGTAACACATGCATTCATCTGTGGCCTAACAGACACTCCTAACAAAAGCTGAAAAACATAACTGAACACAGCAGATCCTGGGTTACACAAGAAAAACAAATGTTAGGCTCTGAGAAGAGAACTGGGCAAAAAGTGAGGGGTCAGAGGGTGTGGTGTGGGTAGGATGGGAAGCATGTGGGAAAGAAATACCTCCAGTAAAAATCCAGACAGGATGGTAAGAAATTTACAGAGGTGTGGATGATTTGAGGTTTCTTAGGGGTATCGATTCTGTTTTATATTGTCTTCACAACCCACTCACCCTGCTTGCTTTAAATAATTTATTGTAGCAGCAGGCCTTCCCCTGGTTGGTTTCCTTTTTTTCTTTCTCATAACTTTTTCCTTTTCCTCTCTGGGTCTAATCAGAGGCATATATAATAGTGTGGCTGCTCTTGAATACTTAGGAAAATCTGTGATCAATATCAGTACATCATAACCATGGCTGTTTCATTCTATTTTGCAGTATTTTCTTCCCTGTTGTATTAACTTGATATCTATGTTTTAAACAATATTTTATTAATCTTTGCACAATGAGACTTCTGGTCTTATTCTTCTTGGCTAGAGCTATCTTTTCAGTAATCCATCACCAGACCACCATTGATCTAATGATGTATTTATTGCTTACTATTGCAGCACTGGCAAGAAACCCAGTATGGTTCTAGAAATTTGATTAAAAAGAAATCAAGTTTTTGCAAGGCGTAACCATCCAATTATGTTAGGAGCTGCCAAGTGTATTTTATGCTAAAATATACACACATATTTCAAGTGAGCAAAATGTGCTCTTTTTGAAGGCTTTTACAACTTTCTTTTCTAGAAAATAAATAGAACAAGAAAATGCCTTGTAACTGGAAAAAATTATGAGTATACTTCCCCAATCTAGTCATAGATAAAATATAGTACTTTTCAAGATTATACTCGTGAGTGCTAAAGTGAATAGATTTTTCTTTTTAATTGACAATAACAAAAACAAAGGTGATGAGAGCTAGCCCCCAGTCCTTAAGCAATCTTCCAGGTAATCATTGTAAAGCAAAATTAGTTAACAAATATTGAGTACCTATCATTAATAGCACCTTTTCTCTACTTAGCTGACAAATAAAAGTTCAATTTAAGTAGTAGCACTAGCACCATGAGGATTTTTTTTCCAGGTCCCCCTTTGGCCTGATAGCCTCCCAGGAAGAACCTTTATCTCCTGTATTCTTCTCTCCAGACTAGGAACCCTGGAGGGTGGAGATCACATTGTTCATCTCACAGTTCCTCAAGAAAGATTACTCAAGAAATAGGTACTAGGTGCACTAGAGGCTACAGAGAATCACAGCTGAACATCTGTGGTGCCTCCAAAGTACAGACATTAAGATATCCACCAAAGGAGCTGGGGATATGGCCTAGTGGCAAGAGTGCTTGCCTCGTATACATGAGGCCCTGGGTTCAATTCCCCAGCACCACATATACAGAAAACTGCCCGAAGTGGCGCTGTGGCTCAAGTGGTAGAGTGCTAGCTAGCCTTGAGCAAAAAGAAGCTAGGGACAGTGCTCAAGCCCTGGGTCCAAGCCCCAGGACTGGCCAAAAAAAAAAAAAAAAAAAGGAAAAAAAAAGATATCCACCAAAGTTTAAATGGTAGCCTTATCTAAATTGTAGGGCTAGACTTTTGACTTTAGTATCAACCTCAGCACTTCTAGAACAATCATCTATTCTTGTCCCACCCTTATTTGAAGTCCCTTTGCTTCATTTCTGTCTTGCCTCCTTCTCCCACTCCCTTCCTATACTTCTTTCTCAAGGATGCCTTTAATTCCCTCCCTGTCTAGGCCATCTTCCCAGCTGCTCTTTTGTTTACATTCCTCTTGTTACATCCTGAAAGGAAACTGGTTCATGGGCCCCACTCTGAGACTTGGGATAGCCTCATTCTTGTATCTTCTGAGTTGCAAATGGATTGGTTCCTTTCTCCATGTCATACAGGTGACCAGGTGCTATGGTAGTGTGGGATTAGGGAGCAACTGAGGAGCAACATGGTGTTGGGCCTCAAGGCTGTTAATGTCTAAAGCCCAGTATGCTGGGGAACCGTTATTTTTTATGATTTTTAGACTGTTAAAGTCTTTTTATGTCATCTTTTATGTTACCTTTTAAAAATTATTTTATTTTTGAACTAGCATATATTTGAATATGAAACAATTTCATCATATAACATTTCCATACATGCACACAGTGTACTTTGATAAATTCACTCCTTTAAAATTGTTTTTCTTTTGTTCTGCTTTGTGTTTTTTTGGGTGATGGTACTAGGGCTTGAAATTAGGGCCTTTTGCTCTCTCACTTGGCTTTTTGAACTCAAGGCTGGCACTCTACCACTTGACTAATACCTCTGCTTCAGGCTTTTTCTGGTTAATTGGGGATAAGAGTCTCACAAACTTTTTTTGCCTGGGTTGTCTTCGAACAATGATGCTCAGATCTCACCTCCCCAAGTAGCTAGGATTACAGACATGGGCCATATCTATAAATCTCTTTTCCCAGAAGCTTTCTCAACCTACTCATATTTTTTTACATGGGCTGATAGCTAATATAAACATTCATTTCAGGGAGCTGCATGACTAAATTCATGTACCATGTATCTAAGTAGTTTATAGTTGAACTGAATGAAGCAAAACTATCTGCAGCAAAGGCCATTAGGATGTTAGGTCTTGTGGGACCTTCAAGGATGCAGGAAATTAAGGATCCCAGTTTTCTTTCCATATTTGTGAAAAATATATATTAGAAAATTGAGCGATTCAGTCTAAAATATATTAGATGATCAAGGCCACATTCATGGATTAAGCATGAGTTCAAACACTGATTTCAGTTGAATTTTATACAAAAGGATCATTTGTTTTCAGGGCATATCCCAACGTCTTTTTTTGGATGCAGGGGACATGGATAGACTCAAGAGGGGCAGGTAAGGGTGCAAAAGCAACTGTCTGTGGGACAAGTCCACCCATTCTCTTTCCTGCAACCAGTGGACATTTCTCCTGTGGTGTATTGCTTTGCACATTTTCAAATCTTCGTTTCAGCATCTTACCAAACATCTTGCTTCTGCACTTTGCACGCATGCCCTGCAGTAGAGGCTCTCAATCAGATCATTGTTATCCCTTCGCCTTTCAAGTGTCCCTAATTTCAGCTTTTCTCAGTTCAGTCCCTACCTTCTAATGTCTTCTTTATTCCATTACTCCTTCTTCTCAGGTAAGAATTCTTATAAATGCTCTATTGCAATCACTGTCACCATTGATCACTTCCCTGAAAAAGTAACTGCATTGTTGACCATTCTCAAAGGACGTTCTTTGAGCACTCCAACGAGGGTTGTTTTTTTTTTTTCCTGATGAGACATTACATGCTTTGACAGCCTTATGCAGTGAAAAAGTAATTAGCCTCACAAAACCTCAATTTTCACCAACCATAGCCATACTTGCTAGTGATGGACAACAAGACACCCTCCCACCCCACCTCCCCCCCCCCCACACCTAATCACTCTTATTGTCTCCTCACTTTCCTATGATTGAGGAACAAGATCACAAGGCTCCACTGGCAACAGGCATATTTATTGCAACCAGAGAGGCAAAGCTTCCCACAAAAAACAAGACAAGTACACACAGAATATGGAGAAGGGGAGTCCTCCTGATTTCTTTTAAAAATAAGACATAGACTGGTGAACCTTTTGTTTATTCTTTTTTTTTGGCCAGTCCTGGGCCTTGGACTCAGGGCCTGAGCACTGTCCCTGGCTTCTTCCCGCTCAAGGCTAGCACTCTGCCACTTGAGCCACAGCGCCGCTTCTGGCCGTTTTCTGTATATGTGGTGCTGGGGAATCGAACCTAGGGCTTCGTGTATCCGAGGCAGGCACTCTTGCCACTAGGCTATATCCCCAGCCCCCGTTTGTTTATTCTTGATTGTAGTCCTCACTTGCCGCAGCTTGTTGCTCTTTTGAGGCTGGGTTCTCTTCAGAATTATTGCCAGTGAGTTTCAGTTTTTTCTTCATTTGTTTTGCTTAATTTTATGTTTCAATTTGTTTCTCCTAAATCTACCTAATAAAGTTGTATTTTTCTAACCTTTTTACATATTTTTCTACAACTTACTTCTCCCTGGCAGCATCTCATTGTTAGGTACCATTCTCACATTGAATGAATCTCCACTTTTGCTGCAGATTACTAATGAAGATATTAAGTGAAATCCTGATAGTGACCCTTTCAGGAGCTAAGGTACCATTTACTATTCTGTTTTAATTAGGATCTCTTAGCAAATTTTCACTGGATAAAATGTTCATCCCATTTTTTTTAAGTAACGTGTCTCAAATACTGTATGAAATTGTGAAATCTGTATGCGTTACACTTTGCTCTCCATTATGTGCTAAATTTATAATTCTGTAATTTTCTTGTAGGAAAATGCATATTAGACTGGAATGGTTAATTTGGTTTCAAGCCATATTTTTTATTATTGTGAACCATTAGACATTTACATAATCTTTTATTGGACTTTATTTCCAATCTTCTCCATTAGTTCCCCAAGCAATAGTCTTATTCTACTTCTTCCATCTGTGATCTTTTTTCTTTGTAAAATGAGTACTTTCTAATTACTGATCTCTAATATTTCACTTTTTAAAATGTCTACATAAGAAAAAACTAGTCAATGTACTTTAACAGTGTTTTAGTTTGTTTGGATTTCCATAACAAAATAGATTAGCTAACATATTAACAAATGAAATGTATTGTTCACCATTTTGGAAGCTTGAAAGTCCAAGATCAAGATGCTAGCAAATTTGGTGTGTGGTGAGGGTCTTCTTCCTAATAGATAGGGCCTTTTCATTGTAGTGTCATAGGATAGAAGAGGCTAGCTGGCTAGCTAAGGTGTCTTTGTATAAAAGCAATAACCCCATTCACGAAGACAGATCCCTCATGTCACTTCTCAAAGTTTCCTTTTCTGGGTTTGTCCCACTGAGGATTATGTTTCCATGTATGCATTGGAAGTCAGACATTCAGACCATAGTAAATGGTCAATATTTTTTCCATCTTTCTTCTGACTAGAAACTCCAGTACCGTACATCTTCCAGGAAGCTTTCTCCTACTTAAACTCTTTTCCTATTTGAATACAAAACTACTCTTGCAGGCTGGGGATATGGCCTAGTGGTAAAGTGCTTACCTCATATATATGAAGCCCTGGGTTCAATTACTCAGCACTACATATATAGAAAAAGCCAGAAGTGGCACTGTGGCTCAAGTGGTAGAGTGCTAGCCTTGAGCAAAAAGAAGCCAGGGACAGTGCACAGGCCCTTAGTTCAAGCCCCAGGACTGACAAAAACAAAACAAAACACAAAAAACAACAAGAAAACTACTCTTGCTCCTTTAACATCTGTCCTGTGCTCAGGATTTATCATAGTACTGTATGATTTCTACTGAAACTCTTTTAATAAGGTAAAAGCTGAGTTGGCAATCTTAAGGGGGAAAAATACAGGAAAAGTATGCTTCATTGAGGTCTCAGGAGAACAGATGTCCTATACAGGTGGATGGTAAACATGTAAGATTTTAGATTGGTAGAGAATGTCAAAGTGACTCTTTTTGCAATTTTTAGGGTGTTTCCCCATGAGTTTTTAATGATGACTATCCCAGTCTTGCAAATTACAATGCTAGCTCAGTTTCTCTGGATTCTTAACTTTAACTGAGCTAGGTCTATCTCTATTCCTAGACTATCTCAGAGAAAAAGAAATGAGTGGTTTATCAGAATGGGAATGTTTACATGAAGATTATATGGTACATTTGCTAGGTGATATTCTACATTCAAAACAAAGAACCCAAATCAAATTGATGTACACAGTATGGAAATGTATTATTTCATATGACAAATAGGGAATATAGCAGGATTGATTGATCCAGTGGCACAGTGGACATCACCAAGGATACAGAATCTTTTTATCTCTGTTGTCCTCAAAAGTTTCACTTACTCTAAGGCTAGTTCTGTTCATAATTGCAGGATGACTACAGTAGTTCTGATGTGACTTGCAAACATGATAATATCTACAACACAGAAAATAAAACTGCTTCTCCTAGCTTAAGCTCTCCTTCGAAAGAATACAAAAATATTACTAAGAGGAGTCTTAGTACCCTATCTCTCAGTCATTGACTAACAAAGAATCCTTGATGGAAAGAGAAGGTGAACTTGTACAAAATTAGGATTTTGTTAGCAAAAAAAAAAAAAAGTGTGTGTGTGTGTTGAGGAAGGCAAAATGAAAGATAGATGTTGGCAAGTCTAAATGTCTACAACATGTTGTGACTTGGAAAATGATTACAACTCTCCCCCCGACCCCAAAGACTGCTGCATAGTTGGTAGCTACTGCTGAACAGCTACATATTTCTGGCTACAATTGGCAAGGCCTAGTCAGAGAGAGAGAAAAAGGCCACAATGCAGACTAATTAAGAACAGTGAAATGAGCCACAATCAATAATTATTCTGATTTGAACCATAATAAACCCTAATGAATTTGAATGTACTAATTTATGCCTGTTTGTACCCAATAAATGTATGATCTTTACAGAATAAAAAAGGTTAAAATAATTTTCTATTTCCCAATAATTCTACATCTTGAGTATATTATTTTGTGGTATAGATCTATGAAAAATTTCATTGATTTTATTTTGCTATCTTAGTGTTAATTTATTGATTTCCCTTTTATAAATTAGGACTTTAGCATCTCATAGGAGCTAGTAATTAATTTAGGTCACACAACTGATTATTGACTAAGATAAGATTTGGACTTGAGTTCATCTGTTCGTGTCCCTTCCTACTCTCCATGAGTAGGAAGACTGTCTGAGGACTATCATGACTTGTAAGGCCTTAGGTGATAGGCCCTGTACAGATCTATGACCTCTTTACCTACACTGTTGCCTAACTCAATTTTCAAACCATACGCCTTCCTTGTTGTTGCTCTAATAAGCCAGTCTCATTCCCACATGTGATCCTTTGCACTTTTGCTTCCCTCTGTTTAGATTACATGTCCTTGGTTCCTATGGCTACATCCTTTCCATCCAGACCTTTAACTGTCTCTTCACAAATATCTCCCATGAATACCACATCATATCTGTTTAGGAGCCTTCCCCCACCCACCTTGATTGTCTGTTTCTGTCCCACTTTTATTTTATGATACTTTCTACAATTTCATAGAATTGACTCATTTGCCTATGTTGTTTTTAATCATTCTCCTCCACTGGAATATAAATTCCACAAGAGCAGAAACACTAGCTACATTTTAAAATGAATGAACAGACAAATGAATAAGTTAGTGAATGAATATTTAAATTTTCATCACTAATAAGCTACAGTCAGTCTTTGTCTCCTACCACGAGAATAAGATGCCAATTGTCAATTGAGTGTGAACATATCCAGCTCAGATTTTTTTCCTATAAAATTTAGAAACTAACAAAGTCAATTTTTTATTGTATTTGAGGGTGAAAAATAATATGAATGTAAGAGCTCTTTGAAGAAAATCTTTAGTAAAAGTTTCCAGAGGGGAGTAATATTTTCTAGGATTCTAATTTTTTTATTATAGTTTTAAGGTCACTAACACATTTAATTTGCATAAACACTTAAAAATGAAATTATTTACAAGACAGAGGGGTAAACTAGGAGAATTATAATTGCATGATCATTTGTGTTGGCAATTTCACTTAAACGAAATAAAATTGTTTTCTCTACCTGTACTTAATTTTTCCCTTGAGCCCATGTATCTATTAAAATGATTTCTTCTCTGAACCACATTTTTAATTATTCTGAAGTAATTATGAAGGTGCAAATTGAAAAATAGCCTTCCTGCACATATTAATTTGGAAGGAATTGACAAAAACAAAGCAGAGTGCTTTTCTCCAAAGTTCTTTTCCTCTGATTTCAGCTTCTCTATTGAAGTAGGTGCTTTGTATTTTTTTTTCTTTTGCTGTTGTTCTATGGGTTGTTGGGCCATTTGCTAACTATGTTGTGAAGTATTAGTTGCTGAGACTTAAAGTCTGATACTACCACTCCATCAAATAAATTGTCATTTAACTTTGACAAGAACATCAAATTTCCTGTTCATTTTCTCAAGGCCAAGTGACCTCAAATGCTTTAGATGTCTTAGTACATAGTATTAGTTAGCCTACATCCACTTGACATTATTTCTCTCTTGATGTTCCCAGTCTCAGAAATTCCTGCTAGTGAAACTTACTATGAAATATACTTCTAAACTAATCTTGTATCTTATTTCCAAAAACAAATCTAAATCTTATGGTGAGTAAGATACATCTGTATTTCAGAGTAGTTTTTCATCTAGTTTGTGCAGATTCTTTTCATGTTATGCCTCAGAAACAAGTGAGAAAAATAAAACAAAGAAAAGGGAGACCAAAGGGAGGTTTTAAATGTTTACATTTATTTTTCTTCCTGGTATCCTGGCAGGGATCCATTTCTTCCTTCTTTATTCTCACTTTATAACATGGAGAGAGTTGTATATACAATAATGGTATGAGAGTTATCAGGATCCGTGAAAATGAGATCAGTAATTAAAGAGCTGGGTCAATGTATCATTATTATTTAAGTTCAATGTGTGCATGGTCTTTGGAAGTTCTGGAGAGCCTACTTTCCACAGGGTAGTTTTGTATGCAATAGATTGGTGCTTTAATGGATCAAGCGAAGCTTTCCCTCCCTCTCTCCCTCCCTAACTTCCTCCCTCCTTTCCTTCCTTTTTTCTTTCTCTCTTCTTTTGAGGCCGTGTGGCTGAGAAACAGCATGAGGTTATAGGAAATGTATAGCAAAAGCAGTATCAATAAGAAAGACTCTGTAATGGGTACCCAAACATTGCTAGAATAGTTCCCAAGAACTTTGGGGGGTAGGGGTGGCAGTGAAGTTTCTTTGGCAGAGGCCAAGTGGGACATGTGCTTTTCCATGTGATTTGAAAGGTCCTTTAATGATTCACAAAAGCAGCTGCAGTCAATCCTGGTGTAGCTGGAGGTTTAGAAATACACTTAAATAGGTGTATTGCATACTCGACATCTGGTTTGGCGATTTGGTTGAGTGGGGAATTTGCTTATTCACAAGTGACATAGAACAAGTATTTTTTAATCAGGGTGTAGCACCCTTTGTTCATTTCTTTAGGGCTTATGGATCACAGTTAACATAAAAAGTGAAAATTCTGAATAGTCATTTGCTGTGATAATGCAGGCATGCATATGTACATACATACATACATACATTATGTTTTGTTAGATATTTGTATCTTCTGATGCATTGTTTCTCAGTGATTGTTTTTAGGTTTTACCCACAGTTTTACTATATAAAACCTGTGGCTCTTATTGTTTGTACATTTCTATTCTATTTCTGGTATTGGTCTTTGTCCTCTCTCTCTCTCTCTCTCTCTCTCTCTCTCTCTCTCTCTCTCTCTCTTTCTCTTTTTGCCAGTCCTGGTACTTGTACTCAGACCCTGAGCATTGTCCCTGACTTCTTTTTGCTCAAGGCTAAAACTCTGCCACTTGAGCTACAGCCTCTTCTGGCCTTTTCTATATATGTGGTGCTTGGGAATCAAACCCAGGGCTTCGTGTATATGAGGCAAGCGCTCTTGCCACTATGCCATATTCCCAGCTATCTTCTCTTTTTAAAATATAATTTTAATGTTATTTTCACTATTCTAAGCATTTTCAACTTGAATAATACTGGCAGTATTTGTTACCAGTTCTGCAAATCATTTGTTACCAGTTCTGCAAATGAGATAGGTAACTAGGACATAACTTCCTTTTTCCAAGTTAGGTTTCAATTTATTAGATACTTACATATTTCAGTATTTTTCCAGTTGCTTTTAAAAAACTGTATGCTTTGTTTTTAATAGATCACAACTATTATGAATGGCAAAAGCAAAAAATGACCATAAAACAAGATTTGTGTAGATATCTTAAACTAAAAATATTTCACAGCTACATTTTGTGCTAAATATAAAAATAATTGTATTTCCCAGGTGTGAGCATCAAAAGTCCCAGTTGGAAAACCACATGGTATAGCAAGTAGGTCACTATTGATGGAAAACATGAGACAGGAAATGTTACAGCTAAGATTAGAGGTCTAAGTGTATTCTGTCTCGCCATGCTCAGTGCATTGGTTGTCCAAAGAAGTACAAGCACTCAACAGGGTATAACTAACTTTAGCTCAATTTGAAAGTATTAGCAAGGACAGACTTTAAATCTGTCATTTGCAATTATTTCTACATAACTCACTTCTCCAGTTGAGCAAAATAATTGAGCTGCTTGGATCTGCACATTGACGGGTCTCTGAATGCCAATTAAAATGGTAGCCTTTACATTTAAAAAATATTCATGGGAAGCAACAACTATGTACATTTAAATGTATGAATTTCTCTGGTATTTCAAATTGTTAATGAGGAATAGCCAATCAATTATAAAGAAAATATCTTACGGTCTTACTTGTCTTCCTATTTAAAGGTGGGGTAGTATTAGTTCAATGACAGAAAGTACACCTTGAGAGAGTCCAATGACCTTTCCTTTTTTGGTAAACCAAAAAGTTAATAATAATAATAATACTATGATGATAGAAATATTAATATGCTGTGGGGTAATAAATTCCAAATTGTATGTTATCTTTATAGAGATATAAACTATTTAGCTATAAGATACAAATTATCAGCAACTTATCAATAATCTAACACCTAGTATTGTAGAACCTGGGCTCAAATAAATAATAAAGAGAAAGTAAAAAACAGTTTCTCTGGACTTTGTAGTGCACTAGGTCTAGCCGCTGAGGTTGATAAAGCAGGAAAATGGCTTGAGTCTGCATTGGCCTGCTTGAGTAACATAGTAAGACCCTACTCGTTCCCCCCAAAGTTATTTCTCTTCACAGTGCACCATGACTTTTTTTGGGGGGGGATTTTAATTTTTGTGGGAATTTTTTTTACTTATACTTACTTTTCATTGGCATATTTATAATTTATATTTTTGTTAGCATATGTACCAACCCAAAATAACATTTCATTATGTCATATATATCATCTTACACCCTTTTGTCAATCAATCTCCTCTTACCATTCCCCTTTCTCGTCCAAACAGGCCTCCTTTGCTTTTATGCCAGTTTAGTAAAAATCTAGATCCTACATATCAGAGAAAATGTGAGGAAAAAAAATACCAGACAGACATTATTCTCATGTGAGAATTTTCACCACAGAACATACTTGACTATGGCAAGTATACTTGCATATTGTAATTTTTTAGCAAAAGCTAGAAAAACAAGCCATGTTCTCCTGCCTCTGCCCCAGTGAGATATAATACCACATATTTGGAACTCAGATCAAGACGAAGCCTTCCTATGAGCATAGCTATCCCCTCATGCTAGATTAAGCAGATCAACATATAGCCAAAGAGCCCAAGGTTATTTGGATGAGTAGGTAGATGCATACCATGATCGCAATTGGATCTGTTGGTAGAGATTCATTCACTTCCAGCAGCATCCTTCAGAGAATTACCCTAGCTTATGGATTCAGTGTACTTTGATTAGATAGCTTTATTGCTTGAGTCTCAGAAGCCTAAGTTTCTATCTTCAAAGACAGTTAATGCAAATTTAAACACTGTACTTTCAACTAGGATTATTTCATACATGCTTATAACTTTTAAGAGGGGAGGTAAGTGGTATGAGGACTCAATGGAAATTTAAATTTAAAAAGTAAACACAACAATTTTATTACTTTTATTATGGTAAAATATAAACATTACGTATAATTTCCTGTCAGCCATTTAAAAGTGTATAGTTTAGTAGATTAAATATATTTGTAACAGTAGGCAACCATCACTATCTACCTCCAAAATTCTTTTCATCTAGCAGAACTAAAACTACTCATTAAATAGTTATTGCCTATTTTAGACTCTTCTCTCACCTCTTGACAACAACTATACTCCTTTCTGTCTATGGTTTTAGCTACTGTCTCATAAAAGTGGAGTCATACAATATTTGCCTTTGTGTGACATTTCATTTAGCATAATGCTCATTGTACATGTAATACTATAGGTCAGAATTTCCTTCCTTATGGAGGCAGAATGATGTCCCTCGGAGGAAAAAGTTTTCTGACAGTGTTTTAGTGTTTTAGTCCTTCTCCAGTTCAAACACAGAATCTAGTTTCATGGCTTATCCAGGAATAGTATATTGGGAAAGAGGTTGGAAACTTTGTCTTCACAGACATCCCTTCCGAATGATAATTCTGGGAATCATTTCTGATTGATAGCAAGCAAGAGTGTTATTGATCTTTGACTGGAGAAAACATTGGGCTTGGTTGTATGCCTGATTCTTAGTCTTCCCAGAGAAAGCTGGTTGGAAGCTATCAAATTAGTTTATTATCCAGGATGTCAGAGAACATGAATTGACAGAAGGCTAGTGGAAATATTCAAAAAACTATCTGGGAGTACTCAAAATACATTTTTCATTGATAGGAAAAATTAGAGTTTTGGTTCCCTTTTCTAGTTTCAAGAATGTATGAATAGATAGTAAATATGTAAGTTGTTATGGTCCTCGTACTACCTATTTTTGGTTGCTACTATGACACTTATTTCTGAAGTCAATATTAATGTTAATGTTAATGACAATGTTAATCCCCTATAGAGCTTCAACCTGAATCAAAACCCTGAATCCTGGCCCTGCCTCTACCTCTAACTGGGATGAACGTGGACAGTCACCAAGCTCCTCCTGGGTCTTACATTTCCGTTTTTGCACAGACACAGAAAACTGGATCATTTCTATGGTCTTAATTAACTCTGATGCTAGCACTAAACAAGTCTACTCATCTCTGAGACCTTACTGGCTATTTTTTTCTTTTTGTAGTTAGACAGATATAAAGTTATTATCTTGTTAATGATTTTTCATTATATAACACAGTGCTATTAACTGGTTACTTATTTTAGCTTTTTTTTTTCAAGCAACCAACATGGCATGAAATTGCTCAAATGTGTCCAGTCACAAATTCTAAGCAAGAGTAACCAGGAAGTTTCATACTTTAATGCAAGAAAAAGCAAGAGTTATTTTTAAGGGGGTAGGGGGACTGAGTGGGCTGGCTGGGGTTGGTAGGGTTTGCAGGGTCTAGTTTCATGGGAAGATAAAGAAGGGAAATCTAATATGCAAAAATGTAACAGAAACCCAGCAAGGATTCACATCATTAATAACCTCTGTCTCTTCATGTAGGAAATATAACACCAGTGCTTACAAACCTAGTGCAAAGAAGTAGCACGAATAAAAATGTCACTTCATAAGAGCCATCTTATTATTTTCTAAAAGAACTAATGGGACGAACATTTTAACTTGAAATTTGATACACAACTTTATTTTTTTTCATTTTGTGTTTTTTTCAAATTTTTATTATCAAACTGATGTACAGAGAGGTTACAGTTTCATATGTTAGGCACTGGATACATTTCTTGTACTGTTGGTTACAATACACAACTTTATTTCATAGTCTTTATGATATGTAATTTTATGAAGTCTCTAAAATAAGAAAAAAATGTAGATTTTATTTTTCTTGTCATTCTCCGTTTTGTTAATAAAACTTTTTTGAAAGAAACATTGAATAGCATCTATATTCCTTCTAGGAATAAGAAGTTTGGAATCTCTGGATGTTTTCTAAGAACAAGAGATAAGCTGGTTTTCGTGGAGGAAATCTGACCTGAGGAATTCAGGAGCTATTCTTTGGTCTTGTCTTTATCTTAAAACCTAACTTTATTTTAAAATCTACCTAAGTTATTACTTCCAGAGACTTTATTTATGGGTAAGCATGTTCTGCTGTTGCAGAAATAATGTCTCCTAAGTGTTTATGACTGTCCTTTCTTGATACCAACTTTGGTCACTCAACCAGGTTGTCTGGTCTCTTGTCTGACATATGACTTTGTTACTACTACTGGCAGTAATAAACACAGAATTTCCTAGCACATGTAGAAATCCATGTTCAAATGCAAATAACCTAGGTGATAAAGACTCTAAATTTAGGACACTTTTACTTTCTAAATAATAGAATTCAGTTCGTTTTTTCTTCCCACACAAAGATCTGTCCAGATGAACAGCCATAAAAATGCATGACCTGATCACATACCTCCCACTTGCAGCTGTTAAAGCTTCCAAATACAATTTGTGCATGGTGAATAATTTTTCTTTGAAACAGCTTTTCTTCCAACACCAAGTATATTTACTTAGACTCCCAGAGTGGGTTCACTATAAGTAACTACAGGAAAAGATTCAACCCAGTAACCCTCTGTGAATCTTAACTCAGTGCATTTCTGAATGGAGGGCTTTGCTGGAAATGTAAGGAAGAAAGCATGTGTTTGGAGACTACTTCCAAGTTCTGAAAGGGGTAAAAATGTGAGCCAGTATTCTTCCTACATTAATTTTCATTATTGAGTTGGAAATGGCTACAGGGATTATTTTGAGATGAGTTTCCAGAATGGAGTTTTCAGAATTGACACTGGAGGAAGGGGCGGGAAGGATTGGGGAAAAATATTAGAATTTTAGTTCATATTTACATTCCAAAATAAGTTTTATTAATATATAGGAATTAACATTTTCACCGTCTCTATTCTTCAGGTCCAATGATGATACATTAAATGATATATACTACATAGCTATAAGGAAGAATGATTTCCCTGGATATGCAGAGTTTAATAGCTGTTCTCTCATTCATTTGTAAAATGTGCACTGTGTTTATACATGTCTAGTTAATTTATAGAATATTATCTTCAGTTACACTAATCAAGAAGTCAAGAGCCAGGCACTGATGGCTCCCACCTATAATCCTAGCTACTCAGGAGGCTGAGATCTGTGCAAAGCTAGTGTGGGCAGGGAAGTCCGTGAGACTCCTATCTCTAATTAACCAGAAAACTGGAAGTGGTGCTGTGGCTTAAGGTAGTAGAGTACTAGCCTTGAGCAAAAGATCTCAGGGACAGTGCCCAGGCCCTGAGTTCAAAAAGAAGTCAATTAGCTTAAAAAGAGTTCTTCCAAAAATAAGAAGAAATGAAAAATATGATTAAAGGCATTATTCTATGTGTAAGCAAGCACAAATTAATGAAAATGGAAGAGAGTTGGCAAGATAAGCCCCCTGTTAGTCGTTATGTTATTGTTAAAAACAATCTTAGACTAAGCACAGTTGGGTCACACCTGTAACCCTAGCTACTCAACAGGCTGAGATCTGAAGATCATAGTTCAAAGCTAGCTCAGGTAAGAAAGTCCATGAAATTCTTATCTCCAATTACAAAAAGCCAGAAGTGAAGCTGTGGCTCATGTGGTAGAGCATTATCCTTGAGTACAAAAGCTCAGGGACAGTGCCCAGCCCCTGAGTTGAAGCCCTAGGACTGGCACAAACAAAACAAAACAAACCCAATCAGATCTTATAAATTGGCCTTCCAATCTCAAAACTGAGACTACTAATTGAAGTACAGATTTATATCTACTATCATTAAGCATGCACATAGTAGAATGAAGTGAATACTTAGCGTTGAAAAATTTCCTAATGATAATATGAAAGAGTCATGATTAGAAAAACATGAACTCTCTTCAACACAATTTTGTATATCAATGCTTAATATGCCTTTTTTTTTTTTTGTGGTTGGTGCTTTGGTTTGAACAAAGAGCCTTACATAGGTGAAATGTGTTCTACCACAGAACTACATACATCTCTGACCATTACTAAGCAATCTTCATACAATGATCAGTATTTGAATTCTCTCTTGACTTTTTGTTTTGTTTTGTTTTTGCCAGTCCTGGGCCTCGGACTCAGGGCCTGAGCACTGTCCCTGGCTTCTTTTTGCTCAAGGCTAGCACTCTGCCACTTGAGTCACAGCGCCACTTCTGGCCATTTTCTGTATATGTGGTGCTGGGGAATCAAACCTAGGGCTTCAAGTATACGAGGCAAGTGCTCTTGCCACTAGGCCATATCCCCAGCTCTCTCTCTTGACTTTTTACTTTTATGTAAAAGTAAGGAGCCACATATCTTTTGGAAACACCTCCTATTTCTTGTCCTTCCTCCTTGTTCCTGACCTAAAACAAGATCAGATAATAAGCTGAAAAATATTATCTAAAATAAGTTTCTTTATCAGAAAACATTGCTGAAGGGAGTAGAGCAAAATTACTGAAATCTTGAAGAAACAAGTACTAGATAGTGGAGGGCATATAGGCAGATATTAGATCAAAACTATCACTTGTTAGTTTTTGTTTCAGTAGTGAAATATACTAAAAGCTTCTTTCTGATGAGCCAGCATGGGAGATTTGTTCTGTATTTATTTTTTTCACAAGAAAAAAATCAAGCTTATTATAATATCATAGAAAGTAAGTCAATTCAAAAGTGCTGATAATTATAAAAAAATTAAGTTTGTTTTGTATCCATAAATCAACAAACATGATCAAAATGCCTGTGTAACTAGTTGGAATTTTTTATGTTTATTAGGACGAAAGAACCATTGAGTTTTTCATCCTAGAATAATACTTTGCTCTTTCTCACATATAGAATAAATCTTTTGTTTTATTTTTTTTCTATTTATTGTCAAAGTGATGTATGGAGAGGTTACAGTTTCATATGTTAGAGCTTGGGTACATTTCTTGTACTGTTTGTTACCTCCTCACTCATTCCCCCCTCTCCCCCTTGTTCTGTATTTATGAGAATGTTTTCCAAAAAGAAAACCTGAGTAGTGTTTCATCTTAAGAAAACAGCTGTTTTCTAAGAAAAGATTCCAGGGTGAAGTTACAAGAGATAATTTTATTCACTGCATCATTAATGAGCAAGCCAGTGCAGCCATAATGTGAGACAAGAAGTGCAAGTGCACAAGACATTGCAGAGTGTTACTAATGAGGTTAATTTTACAAAAGTAACCCTTTCATATACTGTGTAGTAGGAACCAGAATACCATGTGTTGAGAACACAGTGAAAACCTTGCTGGTTCTCTTGTCAAAAATACTTAAGAGATTTCAAACTTACAAATAAGTTGTATTCATTTTTTTTTATAAAACTTGAGGTGTCCAATATTTTGTTAACCATTTCTGTGATAACAAGCAACTTCTGTAGTCTATTAATAGAAAAAAGCTAAACATAATGAAATTATCCTTTCAAGATTTACAAGTCATTCTAAGAATAAGAAATAACTGCAAAAGATTTTAGAAATGCTTCCAAAATAGCATTCATGTTTATATTATGTATGAACTTATTGCTTAAAACTATGACAATTGTATAAGTTTAGAACTGGACTTCCAAATTACCATCACAAATGTTTAAACTTGGATTTGCAAACACAATGGAGAACATTCTAGAACATTCCTCTTATTAAAAATGATTATTTCATAAGATAAAAAGGGTATACTAAAAGGTATACTAACAGGAAGTATTTGGGGTATTAATTCTTTTATAGTTATCTAATGTTTTTGTAATTTTTATATTTGTTATATAATTTACCTACTATAGTACAGTGTGTTTATCTAGTACATGGACATGATGTGCATACTGAAATAATTTTAATACCCTGTGTTTGATCCCCAGCACCAAAATACATATGTATGTAAATTAGACAGCTGATAAAATTTGATGAATACTGGACATACTCACAATTGTCGTAGATTTTGATAGGCCCATCTTTAGTGGCAGAGCAGTTGCTGAGCAAACACAAGGTCTTGAGTGCAATCCCTCATGCCATTAAAAAAAAGTTGTTTTTAGTGTTGAGATTTATGATTCAGCTAATCATTTTGTATACTATTGCTTTAGGTCAAATAGTCTTGAATTCATGGGGACAGGAACAATCACAGACCCCTTTGGGACAATAAAAGATATACACTCTCCTCTCAGAAAAAAAAATTATATGTACAATATCTCTAGGCTCAGAAAGTGACAAAAGCTGATCTGCCAACCAACACTTCCTGAGTGGGCAGGCTTTGTTCTTTACCGGGGTAACCAAGAATGCAAACGAGGAAATGGGATTCTCTGGACTCCTCTCCTCACACATTTGCAAGCCTCCTGGAAACTCAACAAATATTCATATTCAACAAATAATCATAAGATGATTTGTGCTTTTCACTTCACCAGTACTGGTCAACATCAACTGAATGAGGATTATTATGCTGAATTCCATGGGAAATAGATATGGATGAGGCACTTCTCGAGAGAATCAGGTCCCAATTACTTGCTTCAACATCCAGTGCCTTTTCTAATCCACATTTTATATTACTCAGCTTTATGGTACTCCTCACTAAGATTTTGCAGCTCTAATTCCCTCATATGTGCTAAATGATGTACATGTAACAGAAGGTAAGGCCGAGGGTCATACTCCTTAGTATTTCTGTGCAGCCGAAAGCTCTCTCTTTGGGCTACTGTAGATTTACATGTACTTTTTGCTCTTGCCTGTAGGATAAAGATCTGAATTCTTAGATAAATTAGCAAATGGAAGAAAACAGGGAGTAATAAAGGATATGTGCAATTTTATAAGCTTCATGATCTTCCCCAAAGGCCTGAATCTGTATAATGAGATAATAAAACAAATGTGTACAGAGGTTGAATTTATTCCTATTTTTTTTAAAAAAATGATTGGAATAAGGTAACTTTCTTTTGTTTCATTAGATGGTATTCCTGAAGGTGATAAGGAGTTTTCCCTACAAATGTTGGGCTCTGTGTAGGGCTAAAAATAAACAGCAGCATGGGGAAATGGGCAGGCTTTATTGATCAGTGTCAGGGCTCTTTCTACTTTAATGTTTGCAAAAGACCCAAGCACAGTTTTGCAACCTATTTATAGATAGCAGATCATTTTTTTGCTGTATATAGATGATTTTTAAAAGTGGATTGCCAGGTAATTTTTTTTTCCTTTGACCAGTCCTGGGCCTTGGACTCAGGGCATGAGAACTGTCCCTGGCTTCTTTTTGCTCAAGGCTAGCATTCTGCCACTTGAGCCACAGCGCCACTTCTGGCCATTTTCTGTATATGTGGTGCTGGGGAATTGAACCCAGGGCTTCATGTATAAGAGGCAAGCACTCTTGCCACTAGGCCATATCCTCAGCCTGCCAGGTAAATTTGAGATTATCTTAGGAAATAGGACTAGGAGGGATCTCTCATGGAATGAAGAAAAGGGGCTTAACCATGAGGGGTTTCTTTAGAAGAAAGAGTCCAAAGTTGAGTGCCTTTTCCACCCCATCCCACTGGATATATACCATCTCCAGCTGGCACTAGCCCTAACCAACTGACCCTAGCTTCCCTCAGCTACCTTGACCTAGGAAAGGAGCTAAGGCCAACCAGTTCACCTCCTTTCATCTTTCTAGTGCATTCCAAATCCCCATTGGTATTTACCATGCTTTTGTGCAAATATGTATTTATTATTACAATTTCACACTCATACAAAATATAATCAACCATCCTCTTTTGATATTTAATTCTCTATTTTTTGATAATTTTTATACTTCTGTTCTCTCCACTCTTCTACTAATAAAATTGTTTGTTCCTTCAATATTCCAAGCCCTTCTTTTTCTAATTTCTACCCAACCCCATGCAACAACCCTCCACCTCTGAGATTCTTTTTCTTTTATTGTTGTCAGTTCCATTTAGTAGTGTTTTGTGAATACTGAGCACCTGCTATAGGTTCTGGGGCTAAAGAGATAAATAAGACAGAATCACTGTCCCCTAGATGCTTGGTCTAGTGGGATGAACGGTCATTGCTCTGCTGTCTTCTCTACTACACTTATCGATTGCTCCCTCAAGGCAGAATTCTGCCAGAACACTCCATTGTAGCAACAGCAAAGCATTGGCCCTGTGGAAATGAATTCTATCTTAAATTCCTAGTAACATCTGATTTATGAAAGGAACTAAGGCCTTAAAAGGGGCTTACTCAAACCAAAAAGTGGTCACAGAAGAGGCTAAATTCTGTATGAGTTAAAAATGTTGAACGGGAAGGGAAAGAAAAACAGGGCATAAGATATCACAAGAAATGTACACACTGCCATACTATGTAACTGTACCCTTTTTGCACAACACCTTGTCAAAAAAATTTGTGTTAAATTAATAAATAAATTAAATTTTTAAAAAATGTTGAAGGGAGGATAATGGGCTGAGACTTTTTTAAACACCTACAGTGATGCTCTTTCATCTGATGGCAATATGGCCCAGACTTTGGCAAATAGCTTCTTGACAGTTGCCTTCTGTTGAGATCATCTTAGTGCTAGAACAGTGCTGGAGTGCTGACATGACTAAAAGTAGTACAAAAAACAAACCAATCTTGGTTAACTGTAGTGCCTGTTTACTTCCATTTGAGACTAGGGAAATTACTTTTCATCTCTGTGCACATATTTTCCCTTTAGATCTTTCATATGTATTTCTTTGTCCATCATAACACAGCAGGTATCAGGTTTTGGTTTTTTTGGTTGGTTTTTTTTTGCAGTAATAAAGCCAAGAATAGACAGGCAGGTACATCTTTCACAGTAACAAAATAATGCCAGTTGTATATAGGCCAGGCTTAAGTGGTAGGGAAGGAACTTGAAAACTAAGAAGCATTTAAATATAACCTCCTTCTGTATTGCTCAGTCTTCTGATAATCACCAGACAACTGGCATTGGGGCTGAGATAATACAAGGTCTTTTCCCTTAAAGGCCTTACTGTGTGACTAGAATTCTTAACTGGTTTCATCACTCGTAATAAGGTTAACATCTTCCTGGTAGCTGGGTAGTGTTGGTTTTCCAGATTCATTCTTTAAATCCTTTTATACCATGTCATTCTTCACTAGTCAATTCATCCTAAGTCTTTTTCCATTTCTCATTCTATGTCCTCTGGAATGTGTCACTATGTGTGGTGTCCATTCTGTGGTGTTCTAAATGGCATATATCCAAATGATTACAGCTGTCTTCCTTGAGCCTTATGTGAAGGAATTCATTCTTGCCTTTTCAAAGTGTATGGTACTGTGAGATCAATAGTTCTAACATGTCCACTTTATCCTTCACTCTCCTGTATGATATATATATATATATATATTTCTGCCCAGAAATCATATTTGCTGGGACAAAAGTCACTGTATTTTACTTGTGTGTTCTGAACAACCAGATCACTGACTGCTGATAAAAATAAAAGCAAGGCAACCAAGTAGAAGGTCACTGAAGTAATTCAGGTAAGATCTGATGATGGTTTGGATAAGCTGATAGGAATAGGGATGGAGAAAAGTGATTTCAAAGTGGCAGGACAAACAAGATTTGGCAATGAGTTGGATATGTAGAATGAGAAAGTCAAGACAACTCCCAAGTTTTGGACCTGAGCAACTGGTAATGTGGTTACTGGTGGCAATGTGGGAAAGAGGAAGATTTTGTAGGTGTACTTGCTGTGTTGAGTTGTAGCATTTTATAAACAACAGTGAAGTTCTCTTTAATATGGAATTTAGGTCAGAAGATTTAGACTAGGGTATCTGAATAATAAAAGTATAATCTCTCTGACCTATTTTAAGATGTCAAGGATAAGATTGAATTGTGAAATTTCTACCAAAAATTTCAAGCCAAGAGTTTCTGTAGTTCTACCAGATGATCTTTTAAAAAGTTAAAAACTTGAGAGTCACAAATTATCACCTCATTTGCTCCAAGAAGGTTAAAAAACTGCTTTTATTCTGTCCCGTAGGTGATATAAAACTGGGTATACTGTGCAGGATCCTTTGCCAGTTTTAATGAGCCTGTGGGATGAGTTGTTTCTGTAGCATCTATTTCTCCCTTGTCCCACCTGTTAGTCTATCCAGTGGATGATCTAGTACTGGTAGGATTATCTGGGGATGTAGGAATCATCCAGAGACCTGAGATTTTCTTGGTCTTGCTGCTGTCTAAACGGAGTGACCAAGTCACTTAGCTGCTCTGTGCCTGTTGAATTCTCCAATCTAATTTGTTATATTACTTTGGTCTTAAAATTTTGTTTCAAGAAACAGAGTAAGAAAACATATTTCTTGTTGAAACTACAGAGAAAGGAAGATTGGTGGAGTTATGCTAATGGTTAGGAATAGAAATAGCATAAAGTTGGTTAAATGATGTTAATTTAAGGATCTGTTTTAACCCTTGTGAATATGAAACTTATGATCATTGATATTAAAACCTTTGTAAGGGCCCTTTGTAAACTATAAAGTTTAGAATGATCCTAAGGTATTATTCTGCTCTGGGTCTGTGCTATAGCTTTGATGGGTAGGCTGATTTCTATTAGTATTAGATTAGTGTTCTGAAGAGAACAGTGCCTTGTTTGTTATACCTTCAACACTACAAGTCTTAGAATAAGAATTTAATATATATTTGTTGAGCAAACAAATTGTGCCAAAGAATTGACTTATAGAAAAGTTAACTGTCTGGGAAAATGCAGCTTGTTTTGAAATTAAGTCTACTTTACTCTGAAGTGGCCAGGGAGCTTGTTATCTGGGAGACATTTACTGCAAGGGGACTGGCTGGGCTGGTAACATTGAGAATAAAGCTAAGGTAAATGTATGCCCAGCAATAGACCTGTGGGGGTCAAATCTGAACATCAGGAGTGAATACTCTGGGAGAACAAAGATGATGTCTGAAGCTTAGTGGTGCATGATGCATATGCAGACTGGCCAGGGCTCTGCCCAGTAAACAGACTTCATGTACCCAAGGGGCAGACTTCCAAGGAAGTTGTGCTGGGCTATCTGGTTCTAATGGGTTCATTGATACTGATTGTGGCATAATTGCCAATTGTATGAGAAAGAAAGAAGTCTAGCATTTAGAAAAAGGAAGAAATAGATATGTACTTTGCAACATCTACATTAAATAAAAATTTCTTTTGCAGGTTAGCAATGTTTGTGTTTTCCCCAACTGAGGCCTACAGTTCACAGACCTGCCAGCATTACAGGATCAATATAAAAATTTCTCTTGTTTTGCTGACTTAAGTATACACTGAGGGACTATTTGGGAGGCAGACCTGAAAAGCAATTATGTGAAAACTACAATGTGTTGGTTCTCCTTCGGTGGGGTTGCTGAGAAGGAACTTTCTCAGAGCCTGTCTAGAATTTTGGCATGTATACTTTCCTCCTGATGGCTGCTGGATGCTATTATTCCCCATTTTTTAGTCACAGTTTTTCACTTCAGTTCATCATGTTAGAGCCTCTCTAAGTGATATCCATAGATGTTACATTTGGGAGCTTTTCCTTTTGTCTATGAATGAATTTTTATAGCTTCCCAATTTGTTGTAGCATGACCTAGGGATTAAGAGGGAGGAAGTAGTACAGGGAAAAAAGTAAGATATCTGTCATTTTTCTCAGGTTGACATCCATGAACATAAATGTGAGTTGTCCTCCTGACATGCAATTTTAATTTGTGTGTGTGTGTGTGTGTGTGTGTGTGTGTGTGTGTGTATGCTGATACGGGCCTTGAACTCAGGGCCTTGCACTGTCCCTTGGAGTTTTTGCTCAAGGCTGGCACCTTACCACTTGGGTTACACCTGCACATGGATTTTAAAGCATTCATGAAGATCTCTACTACTCATCTTGTTCTTGACTTTGAACTAACCTATCTCCCTGCCTGCTTTCCCCGATGTGAGAAAATACACTTGTGGTCTTCTCTACCTGATAGCTTCTGTGTGTGGCCTCAGCTGTGGAATGTTGAATGTTTGCACAGGATTTGCTGGGAGCCAAGTCAAGAAACAACCATGTTGGGGAGAGACCAAGTGCCCATTTAGTGTAGCTTCTCTGGTTTCAAGCTCTTGATCCAAGCTAGGGTGCATTCTCCAAGTTGGAGAAAGCCAAGAAGTGGTTTGAAAGGGGACTGGGAACTTGTGTGCTTTATTCTTAGCCACTGGAGCAGAATGCTTGTCTACTGTAAGTCAGCACTTTCCATTTTCTGATCAGCAGATGGACCTGGTTGGTTCCTGGCCTGGAGGCTCACTGGCTGCCACAGGAACTGCATGGAAGCTGCTGCTTTGTGCCTCCTCAGTCCCTCCTGGCCCTTGTGCAGGGAGTTTTCTAATTTATTTTGTGACCTACACAAAATTAAAGGCAAAAACCCACCAAGACCTAAGATTTCCCATGTTGTGAGAAATATTATTTCCTGTTAGCTACAGACATTGTTTTCATGATTCCAGTCAGGAGGGGTTTTAGGAATATGGTAAAATTCCTTTTTTGCTGCTTAAAAAGGAAGGAATGAGTTTCTTCAATTGTTGTTATACTGCAATTCTTAGCATGGCATTCTGTAGCCTTCAATGGTTTTCTGTAATAAAGTGCTTCAGTATTTTCATTCTAGTGATAAACAACCAGCAGATGCTTTATTATGATCATTTTCCAAAACAGCTGGCTGTGTTTCTTTGCAATATTGATATCATGGTACCAATAGTTAATTCCCCAAGAGTGGTAGCAGTCAAACCTAAGTCAGCTGGATATATCAAATGGACAAAGAATTATTGCTGACTTAGCCTAATTTCTTGAGAGAGAAAGAAAAGAGAGGTTTGAAAAAGGGGTAATAATCCTATAAAAAAAAATAACCAGTCAAGTTGGGTAAGCTGGAATTTACGAAGATAAGCTGAGTAGATTATTCTACTAAAAATAAAAACAGTATCTGAATTTGCAGGACAGACTGCTCTTAGGACCTTTCTACTTTTGGATACCAGTGCTGCTGGGACATATGAAGCTCATTGAATATGTAGAACTTCGTAATCTGTAATCATTCTCCCACTTGTAAAAAGAGGACTATTTCTCAAGAAGACTTCCCGACAAAGCTCTAGTCAAACGTTATTGCAAATATGTGGTAAAGATTTTAAAGAAAGAGATCAGAATTTGCTTGAAAGTACACATGTACACATTCAGGAATGTGTGGAGGAGGGAAGGTAAATCCTTGCTGTTTTCTCATTCTAGTTCATGAATCTTGGTTCACATGGTTGCAGTCTTTGAAGTCTTTAGTAGAAAGACATCTGTGTTAAAACTGAAAGGAATTGCAAAGATCAGTTTTGGGAATTTTTTCTAATAGGATGGGAAACAGAATTGAGAAAAGGTAAATATCTATGTATTTAGAATTGTATTCTCACAGACCAGGCTTATAGAAATCAAGATCTGTAGAATATTTCTCAGGATCATTTTAGCAGATTCCCAGACACTGATCAACTCACTGGGAAGGATACATGTCTTAATCCCCAAACTCAGGGAATAAGTTATCTGTCCTTTCTTTATATCTTTTTTCAAAAAGCATGTGAAATTGATAAACCCTTTGTAAAATTACTTAAAGATAATAGGAATATAACTTTAAAAATCTAAGGGTGAGAGGCTGGGAACATGGCCTAGTGGCAAGAGTGCTTGCCTCGTATACATGAAGCCCTGGGTTCAATTCCCCAGCACCATATATATAGAAAACGGCCAGAAGTGGCGCTGTGGCTCAAGTGGCAGAGTGCTAGCCTTGAGCAAAAAGAAGCCAGGTACAGTGCTCAGACCCTGAGTTCAAGGCCCAGGATTGGCCAAAAAAAAAAAAAAATCTAAGGGTAAGAGGCTAGGAATGTGGCTTAGTGGTAGTGGCTTGCCTAGCATGCACGAAGCCCTGGGTTCGACTCCTCAGCACCACATACACAGAAAAAGCCAGAAGTGGCACTGTGGCTCAAGTGGTAGAGTGCTATCCTTGAGCAAAAAGAAGCCAGGGACAGTGCTCAGGCCCTGAGTCCAAGCCCCAGGACTGGCCAAAAAAATCTAAAACTGAAGCATAGTGGTACATATCAGTAATCCCAGCACTCAGGAGGCCGAGGCCAAAAGACATTGAGTTAGATTTCAGCCACACTAATTACCAAGACTCACTTATCAAAAAACAAAACCCCAGCAGTGCTGTGGCTCAAGTGGTAGAGTGCTAGCCTTGAGCAAAAGAAGCTCAGGGACAGTGCTTTCCCAGGACTGGCAAAAACAAACAAAAAAGAAAACCGAAATGAAAACCAAAATATCAACTGACAACACCCAATGAACACCTAATCTTGTGTACTACTTCCATTTGTCAATATTGATGTTTTTTTTCCGGCTCTAGGTAGTGCTCATATATACTTGGAAGTCACCAATTTGATCTTGCTCCACACTATTTAACACTGAACCATCCAGTTTCCCAGCCACTAAATTCCTGTCTGGCTCAGTGGCTCCCAGCATGCCAGTGCCAAGGGTATCTGGAGCAGATATAGAGCACAATGAGGTCAGCTTCCTCTGGGTAGCAGTGCCCACCCCTGTGCGTAAACTCTTAGCACATTGTCTTCCTCTTTTTTTCAGATGAAAGATTTACCATGTTTCTCTTTTGTTTTCTCATTCTTCTTCCTTTTGTGTGTTTTCTGTTTCAGTAATGTAAACTTATCCTCTTCTCATGCATTCATAGCATGCATCTTTTTTTTTTACCTTTTTCTTTGTCTAAACTTGGTGTTGTATGCTATTGTTGCTACTCAAGGCTGAACAATAGCATACCCATTAACTACATATTAAATTTTTTTTTTTTGCCAGTCCTAGGGCTTAGGACTCAGGGCCTGAGCACTGTCCCTGGCTTCTCTTTGCTCAAGGCTAGCACTCTACCACTTGAGCCACAGCACCACTTCTGGCCATCTTCTATATATGTGGTGCTGGCGAATCGAACCCAGGGCTTCATGTATATGAGGCGAGCATTCTTGCCACTAGGCCATATTCTCAGCCCCTACATATTAAATAATTGTAAAGTATGACTGCCAATCACTTTGATGGGCCCTTTTACAGTATCATCCATTGATTTTCATGCTATATCAAGTTAGACATAGAAAGTGCTATAGATATTCTTTAATATGTAAAGTGATTATCATCCATCACTACCTGTTCAAATATCTTTATGTAAACTCAAACAAGCACTGGTCAACATGGTTTTCACTGGCACACTGTTTCCAGAGCCAAAAATTGTACAAGGTGATGTTAGATCTCTTCAACTTCATTGTTAGATATTTATAAATCTATCATAGATGCATGTGTTTCTGTCAGCAGGGAAATATACAGAGAGATGACTGTATTACTGATTGATAAGTACATAAACCTCATATTAGGTAATGCAGAGAGATTCATCCTAAAATCAAGAAAACAATAAGGATAATATTACTCTACTATCAAGTGTCTCCAACATGAAATGCTCAATGAAGTGAGAAGTTGTTAAGAAGTCAATACAAGGGGAATTTTTTTAGATGCCCTTTGTTGGGAGTATAGCTCTAAAACATTTGCTCATATTGTTTTGATTACCCTATGTTATTGCCAGATAACAAGAAAATGCTGTAGGATTGTTTTATTTAAAAAAACACTAACAGTACAGAGAGGTGTAAATTGAACAGTAAAATTTCATCTACTTTTATTTTTCACTCCCCAGATTTAACCAATGTTAATTATTTTTATGTGTCCTCCTATATGTTTGTACACATATGTAATAGGCACCTATTATCATATCCTTTGTACTGTTTTTAAAAAAATAATTTTTACTGGAGATCTGTTTCTGATTTTTAAATTTTATTGTAAAGGTGATATACAGAGAGGTTACAGCTACATTAGACAGATAATGAACATATTTGTTTCTGAACAGTGTCACTCCCTCCCTCATTTTCACCCAGTTTTTCCCCTCTCCTCCAGGTTGTATAGTTCATTTCCATCATAGTGTCTAGTGAGTATTACTGCTGAATTGATTGACCCTTTCTTTTTTTCTTATTTATTGTCAAAGTGATGTACAGAGAGGTTACAGTTTCATACATTAGGCCTTGGGTACATTTCTTGTACTGTTTGTTACCTCCTCCCTCATTCCCCTCTACCCACACCCTTTCTTTTAAGATTTATTTTCTTCTTATTGGCTCTGTTGTAAACCATTATATGAACAATTGGTGTGTGTGTGTGTGTGTGTGTGTGTGTGTGTGTGTGTGTGTGTGTGTTGATACTAGGACTTGGAACTCAGAGCCTGAGCACTGTCCCTTAGATGCGTCATTCAAGGCTAGTGTTCTCTCACTTGAGCCATAGCTCCACTTGTTACCTTTTGCTGATTAAGTAGAGATGAATCTCACATACTTTCCTGCCTGGGCTGGCTTCAAGCCATGATCCTCAGGTCTCAGCCTCCTGAGTAGCTAGGATTACAGCTGTGAGCCACTGGTACCTGGCTAACAATTGATTTTATTTAAGCAGTTCTCTCTTGATGAACATGTAGGTGACATCTAGCTTTTTGTTAGTAATGATAATAGTGAATTCCCTCAAGGGAATAAAATAAAACCTATCCCCCAAAGAGATAAAAGATCCTGCTATCATCATTCCAGTGATGATAGCAAGGGTTCTCATCTCCTCAAGTGTACTACTGTGTGCTTGCTCCCTCTCTTGCTTTTCTTTACTTGGTTTTTCATGACCCTCTAAGCAGTATCCAGGGTCCCTGCTGGAATGCCTCAGTAGACAAGGTGAGTGATTCAAATATATGAAGCAGTAGCAAGTACGTGTGACTCACCACTCACCAGCCAGTTAGCATGAAGATTCTTTTCCCACTGTCTGCTACAGTTTTTACTACCAAATTGGCCTAATGATTTCTTAATTACAAGGTCATATGCTTGGTTCTGTTCTGCAGGCATTTTGACCATGCTGCAATGTTCAGAACTATTTATTGTCTCATCCCTAGGACTTCCCTTTCCCTGGTAATTTTAGGGTCATTAAGATTCATGGAGAATGGAGAGGCCTGAGATCTGAAGACAATCTCTCTCTCTCTTTTTCTCTCTGTCTCTCTCTCTTTCTCTCTCTCTCTCACACACACACACACACACACACACACACCTACACAAATATCTGTGGCTTTCTGGCTGGCCCATGCCAACAGATAATGAATGACTAAGTAAATCTGAATTCAAAATAGTCCTTTACCCTGGAATGTCAGAAACCTCACATCTTTTTTTTAAGTTTTTATTATAAAACTGATGTACAGAGAGGTTACAGTTTCATACGTTAGGCATTGGATACATTTCTTGTACTGTTTGTTACCTTGTCCCTCATACCCCCCTCCCCCCTCCCCCTTTCCCCCCCTGTGGTGTTCAGTTCACTTACACCAAACAGTTTTGCAAGTATTGCTTTTGTTGTTGTTTCTCTTATTTTACCCTTTGTCTCTCAATTTTGGTATTCCCTTTGAATTTCCTAATTCTAATACCAGTACACACTGTTTCCCATACACTCAGATAAGATTACAGAGATAGTGTAGATACAATCACAAGAAGGTGATACATGAACATCATCAATAGTAGAAACTACAGATACACATGGGATCTTGAAAGTAGTTACAACTGTGATATAACAATCATTTCCATAAAATGGAGTTCATTTCACTTAGCATCATCTTATGTGATCATAAGGGTATAGCTATTGGGCTCTTGTGATCCTCTGCTGTGACTTGCCTAAACCTGTGCTAATTATTCCCAATAAAGGAGACCATAGAGTCCATGTTTCTTTGGGTCTGGCTCACTTCACTTAGTATAATTTTTTCCAAGTCCTTCCATTTCCTTACAAATGGGGCAATGCCATTCTTTCTGATAGGAAACCTCACATCTTATTCATCCTTTAAGGACTCAACTTAAATCCTACCTTCCAAGGTTGTTTTAGCTAACCCTCCTTCTTGATGCCTTCACAGTGTATGTATACCTCTGTTGTCATTCATTACAGTCTGCCTTCCGTTGAAGGTATCTGAGTAGCTCTAGTAATTGCCAAAGGGTTGAGTCACTATTTTTTTTCTAAATAGTGGATTTTCAATAAATGTTTGCAGATTTATTTATTAGGAAAAGGATAGGGGAAAAACAAAACTTAGTGTCAAGTCACAGACCTTCAAATTGGAGATGGTATAATATAGTCTTGGCACCCATTGGAAACTTAAAAACCTTTAAATGTGTAGAACTTTGGATGCTTTTCTGCCAAAAATTATTCTGTAGACATAATATATGAGAATATTGGGCAAGTCTTTTCTCTGTATTAGGTATAGTCAGAATAATAAATAAGAATGGTATAATAATAATAAATAATAATAATAATAAATAATAAATAAGAATGGTATAATAAATAAGAATGTCAATGTCACCATTGACAGCCATGTTCAATTCTTTAATTTTTTTTTCCATTTCTGGGGTTTTAACTCAAGACCTCGTACTCACTTAGCTTGCTTGCTCGCTCATGGCTAGTGCTCTACCACTTGAACCATGCATGCCTCCAGCTATGTTCAACTCTTAGATAGAAAATAACTAAAGTAGGCAAACCATTTTGCATTCCTATAATATTTGTGGAAATTTTAAGGTCAAGAATTAAGGTTACATCTACTTCATTTTAGACCATTTTAATAGGATTACATTTTTAAGGTAGATTGAAAGTCTTTTAAGGGTTTCAGTTGGGTTATTCTGCTTCAATTGCAGATGCTTTGTGAGGGAGAGAGAGAGTTGGAACAGGGATGTAAACCCCATCTCAGTATCTCAGTTAAGCCTTTTGTTTATATACAGAACCTTTTTCCCCTTGGCCGAAATTGATTGAAGTGAGTATTTGGGTGCTTGACCAGAATGCTCTGATATACAGAGGAGATTAAGCCAGCTTTTTAGATAAGCTCAGAAAATCCACTGGGCCATATAGTGATTTCCCAGGCCTTTCAGGTGATCGCCTGTGTTGTGGTATTGATAGCATCTGAGAATGATTTATATTTGGAACCCAATAAGCACTTCTTTACTTGGAGATGTTCCCATATTTTATCCAGAATTTCAATTACACAATAGCTTATTTCTTTATAGCTTCTCATCTGAGTGTTTTCAGAGGCTGAGCACTTAGAAACACTTTGCTTGTAAGCTTTTTTACTATGTAGGTTTTGTACAGTTGAAACAGTACATTATAGACTTGGTTTTGACACCTGGCCTTAGAACATTGGTTCTAATTCAACAAGAATGTATCTTTGTGATACTGCTATTGCTGCAGTCTTCATCTTTGTACTGAACAGAAAAACCTCCTCCAATGCTGTTTGGGTTGAAAGACTCATCTTCCTGTAGTCTGTTGTGGATCGTGGTGATCTGCTTATCAATCTGATGGCTTTCAAAATCAGGAAGAAAAAAGAATCTGTGACTTTTGGACCTCTTATGTCCCATGGGTAGGTAACCTTCAGAGTTCTATGGTAACCACATTAGCTCTCTGACCTGGAAATCCAGGCAGCTCCTTCTGGAGCTGGTATCATGCAGTACTTACGCAGGAATTAGTTTAAAGATCCTGACTAAGGGAAACTTTGTTCAGCCAAGAGTATAAAACCCAGTAGAGTTTCTGTATTTCACTCACAACTCCACATTAACAGAATAGAAAGGAAACAAGGAAAACGATTTTCTTCAGAAGGAGGTCCATTCAGACACCTGCCTTGCCTATCAGTCACAGCGCTCCAGAGCTCCCCTTCTAGGGCTTGCCTTTCCCAAGGTGTCATGGGAAGAGTCTGCAGCATCACTGGGAAGGTGTTTGTGCTGCTAGTGATTTTGACATTCTTCTTGTGAATGTCTCTTTGGACTAGAAGAATAGTTTGTCTCCAGCTACAGATCTAACTATAGGTGAACTTTTTAGAGCTGAGCTGTCAGAATGTGAGAGCAAAGCAAAGCTGGGGGGAAAACAATCACAGGTTTTGATTGTATTGAAACCCTGGAGGCACCTAGCAGTTTTGTAACTGTTCATTCGCATTAACTAAATCCACAGGATGCCTTTTCCTTTTATCATCCAATAAATTGTTTTCCCAGGCTGTGAGCATCTGTAGCCCAAGTGAATTGTTCAACTTTGTATATTTCACGTGGTCTGAAAAAGACCCAATTGGCAGGCCCCGCAGGTCAATTCAGAAAGGCAACCAGGGAATGGGAATATCTTTGAGCCCTTTCACTAGGCATATGGAGACTTCACAAAGCCAGACATTTATTTTTATCAGGCCAGGAAATACATTTGCCAAGGGAAAGTGTTCAGTAATAATGGATGCAAGGAGGAAAAACACAGTGTTGAAAAAAACTAGTGTGCTGCTTTTCATTTTTATTAAGGGCAAGTTGATATGACTGTAGAGGACATTGACGATTCAAGCACAATACAATAAGAAACTGCTCATAATAATCAGCACTATAATTGATACATCCATATTGTAAGCAATATGAATGTGAAAGGTTCCCTTCTGCACATGTGCTGTAACTGTGGTTTGCTAGATCTCCCAAGGGCTGACCATTTCTTGAGCCTTCCTCCTCAGCCAAAGGAGAGTGTGGTGATGAATCTGTACCTCAGCTCCAGAAGTTATTAGTACATATATATTTATACTGGGGATTGAACCCAGGTCATTGCACTTGCTAGGCAAGTGCTTTGCCACTGAGCTACATCCCAGCCTGGTACATTTTTGCTCTTAACTTTCCAGTGCATTGATGCTTGTACACTGGTGAGACCCACATCATTGCAAGGAGAGGAAGAGATCGACTAAGTTGTTAGTTTTCTTTTTCAAGAAACACTTTCCTTTCAGGTGAGTACTGTTAATTAAATTTCTCCTTCAAAAAACTTTGCTTTGAGCCAGGCACTGGTGTCACATCTGTAATCCTAGCTATTCAAAAGACTGAGACCTGAAGATCAAAGGTTACAGGTAGTTTATCAGGAAAGTCCATGAGACTCTTATCTCCAATTAACCACCAAAAAAGCTGCAAGTAGGGTGTTGGCTCAAGTGGTAGAGTGTCAGCCTTGAGTTAAAAAGCTGAGGGACAGCACCAAGGTCCTCAGTCCTGAGTTCAATCACCAGGACCAGCAAAAAAATAAAAATAAAAACTAACAAACAAACAACAAAAACACTAGGATATGAACCTTACAACTTGGAAGGGGAGGGGCATAGGGAAGGGTAAGTGGGAGAAAATGAGGAATAGGTTAACAGTATTTAAAAACAAATGTCCCTTACCTTACTTATATAACTAACCTGCCTGCCCACCACTTTTTCAATAAGGAGTGAAAAAAAAAAAAAAACCTGCTGGGTGCTGGGAGCTACTTAGGAGGCTGAGATCTGAAGATCAAGCCAGCCCAGGCAGGAAAGTCTGTGAGACTCTTATCTCCAATTAACCACCAGAAAACCAGAAGCAGCACTATGGCTCAGGTGGTAGAACACTAGCGTGGAGCTGAAGAGCTCAAGGACAGTGCCCCAGCCCAGAGTTCAATCCCCACCACATACAAATAATAAAATAAAACAAATCTTTTCTTTCATTCCCAGAGCATATTTTTGAAGAAATTGTTTTCCTTTTTCCACTTTTGTGTTTTTGTGATAAGTATACACAAATAGTATAACAATTAAAGTAACACAGAAATTATTATAATGAAAAGCCAGGGTTGGAAGTGGACCTGTGGCTCAAATGGTAGAGCTCCAGCCTTGAATAAAAATGCCAAGCAAGAGCACAAGTCCCTGAGTTCAAGCACCACTACCAATACAAAAAATAAAACAAAAGGAAGAGAGGGAAGGAAGGAAGGAAGGAAGGAAGGAAGGAAGGAAGGAAGGAAGGAAGGGAGGGAGGGAGGGAGGGAGGGAGGGAGGGAGGGAGGGAGGGAGGAAGGAAGGAAGGAAAAGGAAAGGGAAGAAGGAAGAAAGGAAAGAGAAAGAGAAGAGGAGAGAAGCCATGGTCGCCTTTCCTAGAATAATACTTCTCTTAAGCTGAAAGATCTGGTTAAGTAGATACTGGATTAATATAGTAGTAGTGATAGTAATGATAATGATAAAAATAACATTAAGCTCATACTGTTGCTGTTTTCTATTTGTTTACCAACATTACCCTTCTCCCTTCCTAAGTTGATAGTTATTATTTCTATCATTCTAATGACAATCTTTGTATCTTCAAATAATAGTTTAAGTCTACAGCTTCTTATTCTGTCAATTTATATAGTACATCTTGACTCTGTAGTCTTATTAGATGAAAATATTAATCAGTCATCCTTATGGAAATGAAATTTGAATTTTCTTTAAACTTTCCATATCTCCAGAATTGTTCTATTTCATTGGACCCAGAGTGTCATATTTAACTACTTGGGTTTCCTGTGATGTTTGAATTTGATTTTCAAATATGAGTAATGAGATTTGGTTATCCATCCATAGTTAAGAATAAGGCACTGTGTCTTCTTTTTCTTCATAGATGGTATGTGATCCCCTGCTTGCTCTGTATGTAGATCTGATTTCCTGTTATCACTGCCATGAATAGGAAGTCTGCATGGAACTTTGATGCCAGGGTGAAGGGCTTGTCTCCTGGTAGTTTCACTTTAGGATCAGCCAAGATTGTGCTGGAATTTAGTCAGAAGTTTATGTGGGTATGAAAGGGTTCCAGATATCAGGGATGAGGTACTCTGGCTCACCTACTTCTTCTAGATAGTTTTAACTTTTTTTATTTTAATCTAATTTTAGACTTAGAAGCAAGTTACAAAAAATAAGTTTCTGTATATTCCTCTTTCAGCTTCCTCTAAGGTTAATTTCTCACCTATACTGCAATTTCTAGACAGTTTCTTAATTCTTTTACAAAATGCTCTATTTTTCTTCACAAGTACAATTGAGGGATTCTAGTTCAAGCATGAATCTAAAGCTACTAAGACAGGGGACAGGAAAGGAGAGTGAGGGGTGTCCATAGACCCACCAAACCTTAGCGAGACTTACGTTTCCCTCTCTCTTTTTCTATCCTATTCATCATTCCAGTCTCCCTTACAGCTGTCCAGTGAATTTTGAGTCTTATGGATACATAGCAAAGCAGCTCACTCCCACCAGCCTAGGTATTTTTGTTTTTCAGGTTCTAGACTGTAACATTATCCTACTATGTTACCAGTCAGCTTTCTCAAGAGAGAACCAAAGCTAGAGAAACAGAAAGAGAGAGAAAGAGAACTACAGAGAGAGATACAAAGATATACTTTCTGGTTTACCAGTTGTGAGCATTTGGAGGTTCAAAATCCATGGGGCAGGCAGACTCATACTAAGAGTTGATATTGTAATCTTGATGCCCAAATCCATATAGCAGACCAACAAGGTTAAATTCAACTAGATTTTTGTTTTAAGTTTCATTATGTGTAGTGTGCTAAGAACACAACATGAGACCTACCTGCTCAGCAAATATTTAAGTACACCTACATTACTATTAACTATAGTTACAACATGGTACTACAGTTCTCTAGGATATTTTCAATATTCATTTTATTTCATTGAAACTTTTTGCCTGCTGATTAGTAACTCCCTATTTTCTTTGTTACAGGCAAAATTCTTTCTCTGAGATATCTCCATTTTTTTCCTTAATACCCTCATGTGATTGGATGGGGGCCCACCAATGCTTTAGAGGGTAATCTGGTTAAGTTACGGTCAAATTATTATAAATGTTAATCACAGATACCTTCACAGATATATCTAGAGTACATTTGATTTTGTACCAAGCAACTGGACACCACAGCCCAGACAAGTTGATACAAAATTAATCATTCATTGTCTCTAATCCATGTTCCCTTTCTGACCTCTAAAATATTTTGAGCCCTTTTTTTCTTTCCTTTCAGTTCCTCTCCCAGTTTCTTTAATTTTATGTCCTTCCCCTTTTAGATATTAGGGAGACAAATGCTCATACTCATTCCCATTGTCTTCTACTATAAATTAAAATTCATTTGTTAAAGAGAAACTAATTTTCATGCAAGTACACTTCTAAGCACAAACAAGACTCAGTAGTCCTTTATAGATACTTAAAAAAAACAAGATATCACATTTATTTGTTCAAATTTATTTGCTTTCATTTACTATAGACAGATTTACCAGTCTCAATTCTTAGGTATCTATAGCATTGTACTTATTCCAAATTTTTCACATCTTCATTTTTATCTGCTATAATCCATCTAAACAGAATTGTTTATCTTCCTACTTGTTTTCATATAAATCCATTCAAGCTGAAGTATTTTAAGTCTTTCTATTGTGATTTTAAAATAAATAATAATCTGTTAATGCATTTTATTGTTATTGTAAAGGTGATATACAGAGGGGTTATGGTTATATAAATCAGATAAAGAGAACATTTCTTTGAACAATGTCACCCCTTCCCTCTCTCAGTTTTTCCCTCCTGTCCTACCCACAAGTTGTATAGTTCATTTTCAACATAGTGTCTAGTGAGTACCACTGCTGCATTTGTTCACCCTTTGTCCCTCCATTTCTGTGTCCACTCATTGCCCTCTCAAAAGACAGATAAATAAACAAACAAGACAAAAGGAAAAGAAAACAAAAATAGCAAAAAAGATTTTTAAAACCTCTTTTTTTCATTTCCTGGAGTTCATTTCAATAAATATTATTTTATATGATCAGATGCACATAGGCATTGCACTTTTGTGTTCCTCTCCTAAGAATATCCTCCTTTGATCTCACTCTGTTTGAATGCCAAGTGACCTGTATAATTTATTGTGTCACAGTATATTTTTCTTTTTACCATCCAGTGTGTTTATCTGTAGATTTATAGGCACATTCTAGTTGCCAGAAATGAGGGAAACAATGCAACCTATGTTTCCTGGGGTCTGGCTTACTTCACTTAATACAATTTTTTCCAAGTCTTTCCATTTCCTTATGAATGATACACTATCATTCTTTCCAATGTATGAGTAGAATTCCATTGTGTATATACAACACATTTTCTTGATCCATTCATCCACTGAGGAGCATCTGGGATGATTCCATGGCCTGGCTATAGTAAGCAATGCTGCAGAGAATGGTTGTGCTGGTATCTATAGTGTGGCCTTGTTTGGTTTCTACTGGATAAATGCTCAGGAGTGGAATTGCTGGGTCATAGGCAAAGCCACATCCAGGCCAACATTTGTTATTGTTAGTTTTCTTGATATTGGTCATTCTATCTGTGTTGAGGTGAAATCTGAATTTTGTTTTGACTTCCATTTCTTCTATGGCCAGAGGTGTTGAGCAAAAATAAATAATAATATTTGAAGAATTTATTCCCTCATGTAATTTACAACCTAGAGCAATGCTTTGTCTAAATTAGGCACTCACACATTTTAAATATATGTAAGTTTTCTAAATTTCTTTAGCATTGTATAATAATGGCCTAACTCTGTATGGTACTTTAGAAATTTGAATGTTATAATTTCTGATATTTCATTTGCTGTTCACATTTGCTGCTATTTGTACGATAGATCAGTAACAGTCATATTTAATGTTACCGTATTGATAGAATACTTTGAGCTCTGAAATGTTTAATAACATGCCTGAGGTCATATGCATTAGTTTCAAGCCTGTTACAATCTCCCGGTCTTTTGGCTCCTAATTCTGTGCTATTCCTTTTGCATATGGTACAATACACTGTATATATATATATATATACACACACACACACACACACATATATATATATATATATCCTTAAGGAACATTTGACAATGAACATTTTTCTGTAAATGTTGTACTATTAGATTTGCTTGCAGTGAACTCATGTTCTGCTAATAATTTCAACTATCTCCTTTGCAAGAAACTAAGTTTCCTTGCACAATTGATCTACCTACCCCACTGTGTCCTTTGTGTGTTGTATTCTCAAAGACCAAATTGAGTCATGCATGAAAAATGCTCCCAAGGTCAGTTTTCCAACAAAAGTGTATTTAAGAATCAAAATCCACTGTGTATTTGCAAAACCAGATCCTATCAACCACCCCTAAAATTTTGTTCATACATGAGATCTGTTATGCCTTATTAACTAAAAACATCAAATTAAACCCATTACATAATTCACTAATAGTACATGGAACTCTAGCCCTTCCCCACCCATGCCTCCTAAGATGCATTTAAAGAAAAAATCAGATGTGGTTTAATTAAATATCTACATAAAAAGTAAGAGTGTCTGAGTCCAAAACATAGAAAAAGACATTATTTCGATATTAACACAGGCTATATCAATATTTACACCTACATCTATGTTCCTTAATTTATATTATATGCATCCTACAAAAGCAAAGAGTTTCCTAAAGCAAAGTCCCATGGTCTAGAGTCATCAACCATTGGTCAGAGCTAATTTTCACCACCCCAACGAATGGGAATTAGTTTTCTTATCAAACACTCCACCTCACCCCACCTTTTGTTTTCTGGTATTTCCTATTCATTTTGTTCAGGGCTGCCTCAGAGACCTCCCTGTTTTCTTCCCTTCCTACAGAAGCAACACTGTCAGCTTAAGTGTCTAGTCTTTGCTGCAGAGTATCTATTATTCAGATAGGTTTCTCACTAGGCCTCAAATTTTCCCACTTAGTTTTCCAGAGGTTTAAAGAATTAAACAGTTCTTCAGATATTTCCTGTTATCCCTCTCTTAGGTACAAGAGCATCCTCCACACCTGGAGTTCATAACCTTGGGTCTGGGCCTTGGCTTTTTAGAAGCTGCAAGTCCCAGAAGTGAAAATTGGAATTATGTAAACACCAGTGCATTTTCTTAGGAAGTGGCTCTGTAGTATTCCTCCCATCCTGAGAGAGATCCATGGCTAGGAATGTTGAAGACCCATGGGTGGCTCTCTGAAGCCCCGCCCTGCAGCCCAGGCCATTCAGCCCTTTCTGTTTCTACTTGAGGCCTAGGCCTGGCTCTGGCATGGCTCCTACAGGGCCTGGAGCTGCAGCCTGTTTCCCATTGACTTCCTTGCTGACCTCTTTACTAGATTTAAGAACTGTGCCTCTAACATTCTTTCGCCAGGTTCTAATCCTTGGGCTGGGCTTCACCTGCTTGGCTTCCCTTACTCCTGCACTGGTGTGGCATGGAAGGTGTCCTGTTCTGTTAACTTCTTAAGCATCTCTATACTGGGCTGTTTTACTGTAGTTTTCTTTTCTGAATATAGAGTATCACCACAAGTTTTCTTTAACCCTTTTCTCCGTCATCATTCCACTTGGCACATTCCAGAGCTAGTGTCCTTTGGGCAGCATGTTACCATTCTCAAGGAAAGTCATACTTCAAAAAATTACAGACAACCCTGTTTAAGTACAAAAAGAACAAGGAATCTGTGAAGAAAAGGATAAAGGAATAAGGAATATAGATTTCTGTGCTGTATGTACGTGTGTGTGAGAGAGAGAGAGAGAAAGGGAGAGAGAGAAAGCATGCGTGAATGCACACACTATGGCTTGAACTTAGGGTGTCATGGTTTGCTTGGCTTTTGTGCTCATGGGGTGTGCTTTACCCTCTGAGCCATGCCTTCACTTCTATCTCTTTGACAGTTAATTGGAGAAAAAGAGTCTGCTTGGGCTGGCTCCAAACCTTGATTCTCAAGGTCTCAGCGTCCTCAGTAGCTATGATCTATGTGAGATTTACCAGTGCCCATTGATGAGCTCCAGTGCTTTCTTTGGGTTTGGGAGTTTTGGCTTTGGGCCTCTTCTGAGATAATTCTTTGTATCCACTACTACTTCTCAGTAGCTTCCCACAAAGAGTCTGAGAACAAGGGGAGCCCATTTGGAAAATAAGTTGAGGTATCTCTGCTCCTGAGACCTGTGAGCCTCAGTGTACTGAGCCCAGCCACATAACTTACATGCTGGTAGTGAGAACAGTTTGGGAGAAGGAAGAAGATGGTGCCGCCACAGTAGGGAGGCATCCCAACTCGCTTCAACTGAATAGCGAGCTAGGAACTCCAGCACCCAACACCCCATCAAGAACCCAGCAAACCCAGCAGCTAGAAGCAACAGAGAAATGCAGGAAACGAAAAAATAAATTAAAAAAATAAGAGCCTATAACCTGCACGGAGCTGGAAAATCTCCAAGGTACCCTCCCCCCACCAGCCGACCCTGGACCGAACAGGGCCAGGCTGGGAAAGGGGACCCGGCACCAACAAACCGACTGCCGAAAAGTCACACCAGGAGCGCAGAGTCCAGACAGTAGGACTCCACAGACCCCAGGGGGTACGCAGACCGATTGAGACAGATGGCGGCGGATGGGAGGTGCGGGACCGCGCGGCCAGGATCGGACATGAGCGGCGGGGGAACTGGGCAGTGCAGAAGGGGAGAGCCGGGGCGGCCACCACCAAACGACCAATCGCCGCACCCAAGCACCACAGCGGGACACACACAACCCAGGACCAGTAAGTTCCCCATTACCCCCTCCTCCAATGGGAGACCAGCTATCAGAGACCTAAACCCTACAAAGAAGCTAGAGCTCCCTCCCTCCCCCTCCCCACCCCGAGGGAACAAAGAACCCCCAAATCAGGCGGCAAAAGGTCCCTTCAGACTCTGGGAGGACACTGGAGCTAGCAGGGGCGGAGCAGCACCAAGGCAGCAGAGGAGCCAGAACCTGGCCGCACCGGCCCCGCCCCCTCCCCAACAGGGGCCCGGATACTGGCAGGCATTGGAAGCCCCACCTGAGGCTCCTGGTCCTCATGGACTTTTTGAACAAAAGTTACAGGCTAGCTGGTGGGCAATACCCGCCCAGCAGGGACACCTGGGCCTGATCACACGTCCCCCTCGCAGTGGAGGTGCAGAATCTGGGGGGCACCAACCCACGCCCGGACACTTGATCCTACTCGGGACCACACATACCGCCCCCCACAGCAAACTCGTGGGAGGGCACAAGCACACCACAACACTCAGGGCCCTCTCTGGTAGGCATACCCCGCACAGGTGGGCAGGGCCCCCCAGCGGCAGCACCCACCCAGATTGGCGCATTTCGCACAAGTGGGTAGGCCGCCCCTCAAGAACACTGGCCCCGGAGCAATCCACACAGGTGGGCAAACCGCCTGACAGGTGAGCTCCTCTAACCAAGATCCTGAGTGGAAAAAAGAAACAAAGAACAGAAAAGCCTCCATGCCACGCTGAATCAGCGACCAGCAAATCCCCACCAGGGGCACGCTAGGGTCAGCACAACACAGCGGCAGGACACTATCCCGCAGAGAAAGACACAGAACCTACCCACCCCGAAGTGCAGGGAGGGTGACCACCCGGGCAACAACCGAGAAGGTCACTCTCACCCATTGGGCAGTAAGGTTCAACAACCAAACTCAAACCCAGAGCCAGGACACCAGGTCACAAGGCTCCCACTGACGGACCAGCGGGAACCAGCACAAAACCAAACCAGAGAAGCCACCCACAGATCTCCAGATGTGAAAATCACAAAGAAATATAACAAATTTCATTAAAGGGCAAGCCAACTCATCAACTCCAAAAAGCAGTACGACTGAAGAGGAGATGGAGAATAAAAAAACAACTGAGACTATGATAGCAGAAATAATGGAAAGCCTCAGAAACGAAATCAGAAAACAATTCCAGGAGTTTAGACTGGAAGTCTTGAAGGACATCAAGGAAGCCAAGAAAGAAATGGAAGCAAAAATGGATACAGTACAAACCTCTGTTAAAGAAGACCTTAACATCTTGAGAAGTGAAATGCATGAAAAAATAGATTTAAAATACAACTCTTTAAAGGGAGAAATTTCCACGATCAGAGCTGATCTGGCAACCATAAATAGCTCCCTAACATCCATAAACTCCACACTTGAATCCACAGCACAAAGAATTGACCATATTGAATCCAGAATCTCTCTCGGACAATGATGCAGCCAATAAGGACCAAAAAATTACCACAATCCAAGAAATGGTAAGGCTCCAGGGCAGACTAATCCAGGAGCTAGTGGACAAAGACAAGAGATATAATCTGTGCATAATTGGAATAGAAGAAGGAGCCGAATACCAGAGCAGAGGGCTTCAACATATTTTCAATAAAGTGATTGCAGAAAACTTCCCCAATCTCACAAGGGACCTCATCCAGGTAACCGAAGCATATAGAACACCTGGCAGACCAGACCCTAGAAAAGCCACACCCAGGCACATAATAATCAAGACCACGGATCTCAAGAATAAAGAGCAAATTCTGAATGCAGCCAAAGCAAAGAAAGAAATTTGTTACAATGGGAAGAGGATCCGAATAACAGCAGACCTCTCCACACAAACCTACCACGCATGAAGAGAATGGAAGAACACCATCCAAGTCCTACAGGCCAACAACTGCCAACCTAGAATAAAATATCCAGCGAAATTGGAGTTCATATTCGAGGAAAACCAGATCTTTCCATAGCAAAGAGGATCTAAAGGAGTATATAAATAAAAAACCAGCCCTACAGCGAATTCTAAGAGGGGAACCCCACCCAACAGAAATCGTACAGGACACACAGACAGAAACAGAAAGAAACTACAATAGCCAGAGCCCAACAGAAAGAGCAGCTCACTAAAGACAAGAAAAAAAAAAAGAGGAAAAACAGCCTAATAAGAAAATGGAAGGAGAAAAAAACACTCTTATCCTTGATCTCTTTGAATATAAACGGTATAAACTCTCTGATAAAGAGGAGCAGATGGGCAGAATGGATCCACAAACGAAAAGTTGCCATCTGTTGTCTACAAGAGACCCACCTTATAGCAAGGGATAAAAACAGGCTCCCAATGAAAGGATGGAGCAAGATCTTCCAAGCAAATGCACCTACCAAAACGGCAGGAGTAGCCATCCTGATCTCAGAAAAGCTGGACTTCTCATTAAAATCAACTCAAAAAGACAAAGAAGGTCACTACATTTTAATACAAGGAAAAATCCAGAACCAAGACATCACAGTGATAAATGTATACTCACCGAACAAAAGAGGCCCTACAAATGTCAAGCAAATTCTCACAGAACTACAGAACAAGATAGACCCGAACACAATCATAGTAGGTGACTTTAATACCCCACTCTCTCCAAGAGACAGATCCAACACCCAGAGAATTAGCAAGGGAGCTGAGGACCTAAGTAACACCATGTCCCAAATGAATCTGACAGATCTATACAGAATCTTCCACCCTACAGAGACCCAATACACCTTCTTCTCAGCAGCCCATGGATCATACTCCAAAATAGACCATGTCATAGCCCACACAAAGAACTTCAGCAAATACAAAAGTATTGACGTCATCCCATGTATTACATCTGACCACAGTGGATTAAAGGTAACCCTCAATAACAACGGTTACCACAGAGGCTATACACATTCTTGGAGGCTAAACCCCACACTGTTATCCAACACTTGGGCCACAGACCAAATTAAAGATGAAATCAATGAATTCATAAGCCACAATGACAATGAAAATACATCACAAAAAAAACCTATGGGACACAGCTAAGGCAGTACTGAGGGGCAAGACCATTGCCCTCAGCATTCACATTAAAGGAATGGAAGCAGAGCAGGTGAATACCCTCACGATGAAACTAAAGCAACTGGAGAAACAAGAAATGATCGAATCTAAAATGACTAGGAGGAGAGAGATCACAAAGATTAAAGAAGAGATAAATCTGATTGAAAATAGAAAGACCATTCAACAAATAAATAAGACTAAAACCTGGTTCTTTGAGAAAATAAATAATATTGACAGACCCCTTGCAAGACTTACAAAAAAAAAAGAAGAGACTCATATACGTAAAATCAGGGACTCCACCAGAAAAATTACAAGTACACACAATATTCAAACAATCATAAGGAACTATTTCCAGAACCTCTACTCACTAAAAAAACAATAATTTTACAGAAGTGGATCAATTCTTAGAGAAGTATAAACTACCTAAACTGTACCAAGAAGAAATAAATCAACTAAATAAACCAATAACTTACAGCGAGATACAGGGGGTAATCAAGAACCTCCCAACAAAGAAAAGCCCAGGCCCAGATGAATTCAGCAATGAATTCTATAAAACCTTTAGTGAGGAGCTAATATCAATACTCCTCAAACTCTTCCGCAAAATAGAAACAGAGGGAGAAATCCCAAACTCATTCTATGAAGCTAATGTCATACTCATTCCCAAACCAGGCAAAGACCCAAGAAAAAAGAGAACTACAGACCAATATCACTAATGAACACAGACGCAAAGCTCCTCAATAAAATATTAGCTAACAGGATCCAGAAACTGATCAAGAAAATCATACATCATGACCAAGTAGGCTTCATCCCACAGTCACAAGGATGGTTCAACATCCGTAAATCAATCAATGTAACTCACCACATAAACAGAACTAAAATCAAGAATCACATTGTTATCTCAGTTGATGCCCAAAAAGCCTTTGACAAAATACAACATCCATACTTATTAAAAGCTCTGGAGAGAACAGGAATAGATGGAACATTCCTCAAAACAATAAAAGCCATACACAACAGACCAACTACTAACATCATATTAAATGGGGAGAAACTAAAATCATTCCCCTCAGGAACAAGACAAGGATGCTCACTTTCCCCACTTCTTTTCAACATAGTGCTGTAATCCCTTGCTATAGCAATAAGGCAAGAGGAGGACATCAAAGGGATCCACATCGGCAAGGAAGAAATCAAGTTATCCCTATTCGCAGACGACATGACCTTATATCTGAAGGACCCAAAACACTCAGTACCCAAACTCCTACACCTAATAAACCATTTTGGCAAAGTAGCAGGATACAAAATCAGTCCACAAAAGTCAGCAGCTTTTCTGTACACCAACAATGTACAAACAGAAAAGGAAATTATGGAAACAATTTCATTTACAATAGCCAAAAAATAAATAAATAAAGTACCTAGGGATCAACTTAACCAAGGACATGACGGACCTATTTAATGAGAACTATAAAAATCTAAAAAGGGAAATCAAAGAAGACACAAGGAGATGGAAAGACCTCCCATGCTCATGGGTAGGCAGAATCAATATAGGGAAAATGGCCATATTGCCCAAATTGTTATACAAATTCAATGCAATCCCTATCAAAATCCCAGTTACATTCTTCACTGAAATAGAGAAAGCAATCCATAAATTCATATGAAACAGCAAAAGAGCTAGAATAGCCAAAGCAATTCTAGGCAAAAAAAGCAGTGCAGGAGGTATCACAATACCAGACTTCAAGCTCTGCTATAGATCCTTCATAACAAAAACAGCCTGGTATTGGTATAAAAACAGACCAGAAGACCAATGGATTAGAACTGAAGATCCAGAAATAAAACCACACTCTTTCAGCCAACTGATATTCGACAGAGGAGCTAAAGACATACAATGGAATAAACATAGCCTCTTCAACTACTGGTGCTGGGAGAATTGGGCAGCCATATGCAGAAAACTCCAAGTAGACCCAAGCCTATCACCATGCACTCAAAATGGATCAACTCAAAATGGATCAAGGACCTCAATATCAGATCTGAATCCTTGAAACTACTGAAGGACAGAGTAGGAAAGATGCTAGAACTTATAGGCACAGGAAGGAACTTCCTGAATAGAGTCCCAGGGGCACAACAAATAGGGGAGAGACTCAACAAATGGGACTACTACAAATTAAAAAGTTTCTGCACAGCTAAGAACATAGCCACCAAAATAGAAAGACAGCCAACCATATGGGAAAGGATCTTTCCCAGCACAGCAACAGACAAAGGCCTATTATCTGTCATCTACAGAGAACTCAAAAAACTAAGCCCATCCAAGCCCAGTAAACCAATTAGGAAATGGGCAAAGGAGCTAAAGAGAGACTTCACAAGAGAAGAGATAAAAATGGCAAAGAAACATATGAGGAAATGTTCAACATCACTGGTAGTAAAGGAAATGCAAATAAAAACAACCCTGAGATACCACCTCACTCCAGTTAGAATGGCCTATACCCTGAACTCAGGCAACAACAAATGCTGGAAGGGATGCAGGGAAAGAGGAACCCTTCTCCAGTGTTGGTGGAAGTGCAAATTAGTACAACCACTTTGGAGAATAGTATGGAAGTTCCTCAAAAAGCTCAACATAGACCTACCCTATGACCCAGCCATACCACTCCTAGGCATCTATCCTGAACAGCAGGTCCCAAGATATCAAAAAGACATTTGCACTTCCATGTTTATCGCTGTACAATTCACAATAGCCAAAATATGGAATCAACACAGATGCCCCTCCACAGATGAATGGATCCAAAAAATATGGTACCTATACACAATGGAATACTACATAGCGATTAGGAATGGTGAAATATTGTTATTCGCAGGGAAATGGTCAGAACTTGAACAAATAATGTTGAGCGAGATAAGCCTAGAACACAGAAAACAAAGGGGCATGATCTCCCTGATATATGACTGTTAAGATGGGGTGACCGGGAGACAGTAGAGACCAGGTCTGTGAAACCAAAAACTTCTTGTCAAATGGTATTTCCCACAGGATTGGATCAGCAACCCAAATTATGTAACTAAATCCAAACAATTACTCAACATATAAAGGTCAAAAATTGACCTCTTAGTGGAATTCAATAGCTCAAAAGCTATGTATGTATGTTCATATAAGTCTATTGTCAACATAAAGTGTAATGTCAACATTACATTTAATGCCCTAGGCGAATTTTCTTTGGCGTAGGCCACGTGGCTACTGTATATGTTCTTGGTACATTGTATATTGTATATATGTCTACCTGACCTAGGGAAGGGAAAGAAAACCAGGGTGTAAGATATCACAAGAAATGTACACACTGCCCTACTATGTAACTGTACCCTTTTTGCACAACACCTTGTCAAAAATTTTTGTTTAATTAATAAATAAATTACAATAAATAAATAAATAAATACCACCCACTATAAAAAAAAAAAACAACAAGAATAGTTTGGGAGCCCCAGGTAAACTGCTATTCTATTCCAAAGTTAGTTCCCCTTGAGGTCTGCATTCTGAGCTTTCTGACACTTCCTATAGCCTTTGCTGATATCCAAAGGATAGAATTCGAGCCCTGCCATATTTAGATCCTTTCCCTAAATCAGAGTTCTGAGATGTCTGATACACAATCCTGAACTGAGGAAGTAACTAGCCTGTGGCAGCAAAGCCTCGTATTGAGCAGAGAGCTAGCTACTTCCTGTCTTCGGTTGAGAACCTAGACTCCATAGCACTAGCAAATCCTCCTCCCTTCAACCCCATTCTTTTTTTGCACTCCTCTTCTCTTTCCTTTCCTCCCTTCCCTTCTCATCCTTCATGAAGCAGACTTTTCAGAAGAGATTATCTGTCCCTTCAGTTACTTAAAAATAAGCAACAGAAGCCAACTCCCTTTTCTGATCCATAGGGTTGCTCAGTGGTAAAAGTAACATTCAACTACAGGATTCCCCCATGTGCATTTGAATCTAGAGCTTCTCTTGCAGAGGGAAAACAGACCACAATGAAGAAGTGGACACATGAGTTCACATTGCCTCCATGTGCAACTGTTCCTGTTCCACCTCTTTTTTTTAATTGCATGTGTGTTGGGGTGGGATGAGGAGGCGGTAGTACTAGAAATTGAACTCAGGTCTCCTGCGTAGTTAGACAGGCACTCTACCACTTAAGCCACACCCTAAATTCTTTTTGCTCTTTTATTTTTTCAGGTAGAGTCTGATGCTTTTGCCCAGAGTCAGCCTCTGAGTACAGTCATCCTATTTCTACTTCCCACATAGCTAGATAGCTGGGTAGATATGCAGCACCATGCCCAGCTTATACCTACCTTTGAAGAGACTAAACACTCAAACAGAATTGAGATATGGTTACGTGCTTGTGTCAGGATTCATTCTCAGGTCTCCAGCTGGGCCGCTTACCTTTTTATCAAAGGAGTTACCCTAATCTGGGACTTGGAGGAGATAGCAAAGTTCAAGTTATCACCAAATTCTATAGTATGACAAAGACAACCTAGCACAAAATGTCTTTACCCTCACTCTACCTACCCTCATCTCAGTGTCTTCACATATGCTTTAACTGTTTCTTTTTTTTTTTACCATTTAAAAATATTTTATTGTAAAGGTGATGTACAGAGCGGTTATAGTTACATAAGTAAGGTTATGAGTACATTTCTTTTTGGAGTGTTAACCCCTCCCTTATTTTCTCCCACTTCCCCCACCTCCCACCAATTCCCCTCCTCCTGAAGTTGTAAAGGGCATTTCCAACATAGTGTCTAGTATTGCTGTTGCACTGGTTTACCCTTTGTCCCACCATTTCTGTGAGTCCCTTTGTTCTGCACATCCAATCAATTAATATAGAGGACAAAGGGTAGAGAAATCAAAAACAGTGACAACAGGACATAAACCAAAGGGGGGGGTAGGAATAACTGCAAACAGTACATTATAAAAACTTCATTTCCATTCCTTGGAGTTCATTTTGATAAGCTTCATTTTATATGGTCATATGCACCTGGTTATTGAACAATTGTGATCCTTTGCTAAGAATACCTTAGACATATTCTAGTTGTTATCATGCAGCCTATGTTTCCTTGGGTCTTGCTTTGCTTAATATAATTTTTTCCAAGTCTTTCTATTTCCTTACAAATGGGGCAATGTCACTAATATTAAGATTTTTTTAACTAAAGAATCTGATCTTCTCTAGCACTGGAAAACCCTATGGATATACAAAGATCAAACTTCAGTATCTACACAGAAAATATCTTTTATTCTGAATTATACAAATTAGAAACACCAAACAAGTACTATTTATAACATCTTGTGTCATACTGCTAAATATTATAATATCATTTTAAGTATATGAGTTCAGTCAGTTCAACAGTATATCATTTGTTTTATCTCTACTCATGTCAACAACCAAGTTGTGAGAATGATTACAATCATGTGACTATTTAACAGAACTGTGATGTCTTATAATATTTGAACACTGGAAAACATTCAATTAAAACATCAGTACAGCTTTGACTCATCAAAGGAAATTCAAGAAGTTATTGAGGGTATGAGCTGAAGCAAGTAAGCCCAGTTGGAAACTAAGTTTTTACCCCATGAAATCAACACACACATTTTTTTTGTTTTGTTTTGTTTTGTTTTGTTTTGTTTTGGCCAGTCCTGGGCCTTGGACTCAGGGCCTGAGCACTGTCCCTGGCTTCCTTTTGCTCAAGGCTATCACTCTGCCACTTGAGCCACAGCGCCACTTCTGGCTGTTTTCTGTATATGTGGTGCTGGGGAATCGAACCCAGGGCCTCATGTATACGAGGCAAGCTCTCTTGCCACTAGGCCATATCCCCAGCCCCAACACACACATTTTAATCAAACATCTATCCCATTGACATTTTCAAGTTTTTAAGAGGCTACCAGGCCAGACCCTTTGCTGCTTTTGCTTTGTTCTTTCTCTTTCCTTTCTCTCGCTTTGCCTTCAGCTGTTTTCTGGTTTGCCTTTGGTTCATCCACACTGGGTACTGTCCATGCTGGTCTAAAAGAGTCTTTTTGTTTCTCTTAATTTCAGTTTCTATCTCCATGTCATCATTGTCATCCTTCTCCACACAATCCATTTTCTCTTGAGACAATGTTTGGGTGCTACCACAGTTGTTATTCTTGAACATCTTTCATTAAAACATCACCACTGATTTTGAGAATATTTTTAATCCTGTTAAGCTCCTTTAAGGCATTCTTCTTCCTCTTCTCAGCACGCATTTTCCTTTTCCACTTACTCCGTAAACTTTTAGCCATGTTTCCCCGGAAACTACACCACACCCACCACAGGCAACATGCCAAACCCAAGTAACTGTTTCTGTGAAGGTGCATTTACCTTACGTTACAAATTGAAAAATGAAACTGAGAATATAGAATTAATGTGTCTCACATGCCACATCTAATCTTCGTAGAATCCAGATTTGACATTCAGGAGCCCTTGCCTGTCATAATGCCACTTTGGTGGTCAGGAAGATCCTGGTACTTAGAGTTGAAAAAGGCAGAGTCTGAAAATAAGTCCTAATCTCTGCAGGTAGGGCCCAGGACACCAGAAAAAGCACTGTGTTGCTAGTCCCTTATTCCTTTAGCATTGATAGGACAGCAGCTTACAGTCAGCCATTTAAAGGCCTAAATGGGTCTACACTGTCTTCCCTGTTGTTCCTTCCCCATCCCTACCCTCAAGACAGAGCTGCAGTTCATCCACTGCCTTAGGGGAGGGAAGATTGGAGTGGGAGGAGATGTGCAGCCATGCAGTGAGACTGGGCCAAGAAGAATCACAGGGCGTAGGGTAGGAGACAAAAAGAGAAGCAGTAGAGGCAGAATACAAAACGATTCCCGCACAGTAATGAGTGACTGAGACATGAATAAAAAAACATGATTAGGTTTTAAAGTTAGGTTGGGCAGATAGTTTTGTCATTAATGAAAGTAAGTAACAGAAGAGAAGGCTTGTGTTTGGAGAGGGAATATGCTGAGTTATTTTATCCACATAAGTTTGATTTAATTCAACTTAGTTTAGAGATCAAGTAAAAATTTAAGAGGCAAGTCAGCTACTTGAAAGGCAGAGGGTGTTTTGTTTTGCTGTTGTTTTGGTTTTGGTTCTGGCAGGGGGCAATCACAATTCCAGGTCAGCCCAGGCAAAAATGGAAGCGAAATTTCATCTCAGCCACTGGATGGGCATTGTGCCTCTTGTCCCTGACAATAAGAAAAAGCATAAATGAAAGAACTGCAAACCATGCTGCCCTGTGCACAAAGTGAGACCCTGCCTCAAAACTAACCCAAAAAGGGGCTGGCAATGTGGCGCAAATGGTAAAGTGTCTGCCTAGCAAGCATGGACCCCTGAGTTCAATCCTCAGCACTACCAAAATGAAAGGTTAAAAAGATGAAAAACATCAAGACTTTCTCTACATCCCAAATGTGAACCATTGAAAGAAGATGAGAACATGATAAGAGCAAGAACCATGCTGCCCAGATCCTTAGGGAACTTTCAGACAATGTGCTTTGTGTCTCTGGTACTTAATTTAAATATATATAAACACGGCTGAAACTTGAAAACATAATATTAATCAGAAAAAAAAAACTCCCCAAAGTGAAATGACCGGAAAAAGCATTTGTAGAGACAGAAGTAGATTAATGCTTGTCACAGGCAGGAAACAAATGAGGCTTGCTGATGAATATGGAGTTTCTCTTTGGAGTGATGGAAATATTTAAAATTGATAATTTTGGTGGTTGTGAAACTTTAGGAATATACTAAAATTTACTTTAAGTGAGTGAATTGTATGCTACATAAATCACATATCTCAATTTATAAATAATATATGTGTAAATCATGTTCAAATTGTCATTATTGATTTAACTGAAAATAAAGTGTAAACAAACTTCAAATCATACCCAGCCTTTAGTTCTTGAGTATGTGTATGCTTGTTATTCAGAGAAAATAGACATTTATTCAGCTCCTCTTAGTGTAAGAAGCAAAAGCCTGTGAATTAAATGGTGGAAGAGCAATTTAAGGAATAATTAAATTTCCCATTTAAAGAACATATTTGTTTGCAAGAAAGAAAAATAATTTATTTGTTTTATTGCTTAATCCTTATGAGAACTAATTCTTATTTAGCCTCTGCTTAATATATAAGTTTTTAAATGTTAAGAGTTGAAAAAGTAGAATAGAAAAGGAAAGGTTAGGGCATGGATAGCAGTGCATGCCTGTCATACTGGTGAGAAGCAGAGATCTAGTAGATAGTTTAAGTGAGTCTCCCAAATGCAAGACTATCTGAGTAAATAACAGAAAGCAAAAGAGCTGAAGACGTGGCTCAAATGGTAGAATGCTTGCCTAGCAAACACTACATTCTAAATTCAAACCCTAGTACTTCCAAGAAGAAAAAAAGAGAAAGAAAGATTGAACACACTTTTTTTGCAGGAAGAGGTACACTGAAATAGGGGTTTACAATCGTTTAACCTTTGAAGTAAAAGCATTTATATAGTAGAACCAGCTTAGTTATCCCCATAGTTTATTGAAAATGGGCATTGAAAAGTCTAAGATAATCTAAATCTTGATTGGAAAAACACAATATACCAAATTAACATAAAAGGAAAGAAAGGTGTTAACAAAAGTAGAAAGTGCTATTGGGGCCTGGGAAGGTGGCTTACTGGTAGAGTGTTTGCCTAGCATGTATGAAGCCTTGAGTTTGATTCCTCGGTACTATATCAACAGAAAAAGCTGGAAGTGGAGCTGTGGCTCAAGTGGTAGAGTGCTAGCTTTGAGCAAAAGAAGCTTAGGGACAGCACCCAGACCCTGAGTTCAAGCCTCAGGAGTGGCACAAAAACAAAAAAGAAAGAGAGAGAGAGAGAGAGAGAGAGAGAGAGAGAGAGAGAGAGAGAGAGAGAGAGAGAGAGAGAGAGAGAGAGAGAGAGAGAGAAAAAGAAAGAAAGAGAAGAGAAGAGAAGAGAAGAGAAGAGAAGAGAAGAGAAGAGAAGAGAAGAGAAGAGAAGAGAAGAGAAGAGAAAGAAAAGTGCTATTTGGAAACAGCTGTGGAGATTTCACCAAAAACTTTGAGAATGCTCTGGTATGGGGATTCTAAATAGCATAGTAGTCAATTCATATGTTCTCCTGACATGACCAGCAGCCTTTTAAGAGCCATACATCACTCCAAACATATTATTTCATATTGTGCATGCTTCCATGTTTTGGCTTAGGTATACGGTAGGATACTTTTGCTTTTGTTTAAAGAAAAAAGGTTGAAAATTCTCAATTTGCTAGTATTGTATGGGAAGAGGGAAATTTTGTGCATGCACAAACAGAAATCCTTCTCCATTAGACATGTACATAACACCTCCAGTTTGAAGAGAAACTGTTATTTCCCTCAAACCCTGCCAAGTCCATTAATATTCTGCATACATTTTCACTAATGAATTTAAATAAAGTAAGACTCGAGGAAGCTTTCTCCAAATATGGTCCTTAGATCTACAGCAGAAACTCATTCTTAAAGGTCTCAGAAGCCTCATCTTGCTAAGTTATGTTTTTGCATGGTTCCCTCCTTCAAACCTTGGAGAATTTTTTGTGTGTGCTGTGCAAGGGTTAGGCCTATGGATCTAAGTCATGCATCTCAAAATGGATGCAAATCTGTTTGGTGCTTTGCACTGCCTGGCTTGAGTGAAAGTGGTAGTAAGGCCACTGCTAGGAGAGGTTCCAGTCTTTTGTAAGCTTTCCTCCCTCATAAGATAGCTACTATCCATAGATGCCCTGAAAGTAGCCCCTGTTCACTGCTAAAGGCTGATTTGCTCCCCCTTAGAAGTGCATACAGTGTAAGAAGACATGTAGTGGATTCTTTGTGTGTGTGTATGTGTGTGGTGGGGGAGGTGAATTCAGCAAAGTGCTGCACTACAACAATCAGCTTGAAGAATGCTGAAGTCAGTGCACACCAGGTCAATTCCTTGTGCAGGAGAAAACTTGACTGGAAGCTTCTGGGAGAAAGTCACTATAGTTGTTACTACCCACTCTTGACGTTGAATCTGAAACCATTAATAATATATTTCATGACATTAGCTTGTCCTTCAACCACATTCCTCACCAAACCTTTGACTGAGGATACTGACAAACAGCAAAACCGAACATATTAATTTCACCTTTGCTACTCTCCTTTAATTCCAGATCTGGCAAAAGTGGCTCTGGGTGCTCCCAAATGAAACACACTTCATAAACTGGTGATGCACACACCCACCCTGTCATAGATGATATGTATTATATAAAATATATATTTATTTAAGTGAGTTGTCAATATCTAGAATTCAGGGGATTCCTTGTCTGGTTTATGTTTCTGGTTTCTCTTACAGTTCTGAAGAGCTAGTCTCCCTAGGCCCATAATTCTCAAGTGATAATGATGTGATAAACCAAGGACTGGTAATTCCTCCCAAGTAGACTAGCTCCTCTTCTGGCCATCAGTTCCCACCTACCCTGCATGTAACACTTCCTTTACCTCATAGCTTTGTAGCATTTGAGTCTGAGTCCAACAAGAAAAGGAGCCCCAAAGAGGGAAGATTTGTTTTTATACAGTGGTCTCTGGTGACAATCTCCCTATCAATCAATCATGTTTCAATAGTATCCACTGCTGAAAGAGTCTCATACACAAGAGTCCTAGAATCAGAGATGAATGAAATGAGTTCAGTTTGTTCAATTTAGTGTACCAGACTTCCCTTTTATTTCTCATAAGGAATAAAGGTGGAAACAATAAGGAAAAAACATATGTAACTGAAAGACAGGTAACCTGGTTTTCTGAAACAATGTCCTTCCTCATACTGATTCCTAGTTTCTTTACCTACATGATTGAAAGTATGAATGCCATTACCTACATCTCATTCATTCAACCAAATTTATACTGAGTGACTGGCAGCTTCCAAATGTGGTTCTACATTTAGGACTGCTGTTCCTCCTTTGTAAAACAGGATCATGTTAATAAACACCTCAATGTCTAGTATATTCTGAATACTTGGTCACTGTGTCCTTTTACTATTTATAAAATACCAACTTTTTGTCAAGGTATGTGCTGACTTAGAAATACAAAAGCACAAAAACATGTGGTTCATGTCTTGTTGAAACAAAGCTAAAAGGGTCAGTAACTATATGGTCAGTAGCCTAAAGAAAAGCTCCTCAGAGTAACTGTGATGTTTTGAAACCTAAATGGGGTGATGTGGCCATGGCAACATCATATTAAATGAAAGACTGTTTTACATGCAACCTTTAGATGCATGTATATGTGGATCTAAATAAGACAGCTTTTGACAATGATATTCTTTCTAGAAGACTTCTTTCTACATTCAGCATTTCAGTGGAAGGTTGTTGTTATTAGCAGAGTCATCATAGTAATAAAATCCGAGCCTTCTCCCTAGAAAAATATGGATGCACAATAGCTTGGGTAATGTTCCATGGATTTGGAGCCCCCAGAAGCCCAGCCAGGCAGCCTGCTCTATTTAGGTCCTCATTGGGCTAGTCTGAGGATAGATAGAAGCATGATCTGGAAGAGGGGGTCAGATACAAAGAGAAGAAAGCAGACAAGTGGCCATTTCTATGTGCCAGTAAGGGGAGGAGGTACACAGAGGTCAAGTGGGCAAGTGAAGAGTATTTTTAATGAGATGACAGGATTTTTGTATGCCTTTTTTCAGGTAATAATGATTAAGTTCAACAGAGTTAATGGTTTGTTTATTTGCCACTCTGACATTTTAAGTTTTGAAATTACCTTCTCTTGTGACCCTTTTACCCATTTCTTAAGTCAACGTTTGTCATCCCCTCCATGGGAATTCCAGCATGTGTGAAGCCAGTCCACTGCTTTTATATAGGGTTGGTAGATGACTGCTCTCCTCTCCTCCTTCTCACTCTCTTTTTCAGTTTTCTCCTGGTCTTCAACTTCAGTTCCCCATATTCAGGAATGTGGTTCCACATGAGACCAGGTTCTTTTCGTGACTGGATAAGACCAGTCTATATGTGAAGCCTTTATCCTTTACCATCTCTGAGCTTTTAAGTCAAATACAACACTTTATCAAATTCCCTACAAAACAAGCCCAACTGCAAAAGTACTGGAAATAAGGTGAGTTTTTTACGGAGAATTTGGGAGACAGTGAAAAAACTCACCACATGCCACAGAAACATCACAGAATTTCCTTCACATGGCCCTTACCTGCCAAAGCCTTTGTCTTCAAAGGGCAGTCACTCACCTGTGGCCTCTCCCACTGCTCTCCCACACCTTCATTCTGCAGTTTGTGTTCTTGTAATTCAGAGATGGTAGCTCCCTCTGTGTCTTCCATTCTGCTTCCTCATTCTTGCTATTTGAAACTGCCTTGAATTATGAAGAAAAGAACAACTCTGCTGAGGATGACAACTTCATTAGTATTCTACATCCTTCAAGCAAGCCCCTCTTGGTATTTACAGTAATTGAGACAGGGGTGGGCGGAGATTTAAATAACACACAGCCACCCTCCACTCCCAGCGACAAGCTTCTTTGTTCTTCACTAAACACATTGAAGGCATCCTGTACCGTAGGACATTAAATGGCTACATAAACATGATATGTCTGGCCATTCCTGGACATTTATGTTATTTTATTTTCCTATTATAAAAAATGCAACAACCAAATAGATACTGCTTAGATGAGTGTGACTGGAGGGTAAATTTCTAGGGTTGGTATTTCTGTGTCATGGATTTGTGCACGGTAACATTTATTGCCCTAACCGACTATGTATAAAAGACTGTTTCCCTTCTCAGAAGTTACCTAGTTTTATAGGTTTGTTTATTCATGTCCTACCTTAACTCAGGAAGAGATTGAGGTGGCTGACAAGGAAATGTAAATTAAAGGTAGAGGAAAAGAAAAACTAGAAAACAAAAGGACATAAAACAAACTGATTATTAAGATTATTTTTTAAATTCATTCAAGTTCATTCTGTGTCATAGGCCAACTTCAAATAAGCTTTCCAACAGCTGTTTAAAAGGGAAGCCAAATCGATTATAGAATCTACTGCTGACACCACAGCTATGTCTTAGTGTCTCCTAAAAAGGCCACAGTGCAGCACATCAGAGTCTTCAGCCATATGACCTTATGTGATCCCACCACACCCCTATGTGTGCCCATTTGCTCAAACCCCAAAACACATCTGAGAGCAGAGCTCTCTGTTCTGTCACATACATGCTGGTTGTGTTGGGTGGAGAACACCTGGCCTAGACTGATAAGACAACCCCTGCCACCCCGTATGGCCAGATAGCCTGACAGTCAGAGAAGCCTTCATCACTCAAATATGCAGACCTTCCTCTTTCCTTAAGGCTTCTAGGAATTGCCTTTGAAGGGCAGGACCAGAAGCAAACTTTGGATCAGTAAATGGAAACCAGGTCAGAGCAGCTATCTCAGGCAGGAGGTGTGGGCCACCTGCCAGGTGAGTGGACAGGGTGCCAGAAGGGTGTGCTTTCCTTGCTGCGCAAGATTGGGGACAAGATCGCAGAGAAGTGACGAGCCAGAGGCCACCTATGTGACTGTAGATGCCAAAAATGGGGCTCCTGAAGGAGCTAGGCACATTTTAGCTCCTGACATGACCTCAGAGCTGGAGACAGGAGAAACCCAGAGTGACCTAGCTAGGAGAGGAGACTGAACTAGTCAGGAGGAAAGAGGAAGAGGTAAAGAGGCCTGTACAAATAGAAAGAAAAAGAAAGGACTCAGGTTCACAACTGAGTGCCCTGGTAGAGAGCCAGGTAATTCTGTTAGGAAGCCAGTTGGCCCAAAGCAGAGACCATGGAACTGGAGACCAAGCCACAGAATTGCAGAAATAACTCAACTAAGACCTGGAAACTAATCTAAAAAATGTGCATAAATTCCATGGTCTGGGCTGTCAAGGTTCAAAGTAAAACTAACTGGGTTGTAGAGATTTTGTCTCTAAATTCCACTGTTGATCGCACCCTCAAGAACAACCAGACACATTGTACTGTCAACAATCAGACATGTCCAGTAGAGAACATAACATCAAAAATGGACTGTGAACAGAGGGGAATCAAAAGTTAAGAAGCGGGGCTGGGGATATAGCCTAGTGGCAAGAGTGCCTGCCTCGGATACACGAGGCCCTAGGTTCGATTCCCCAGCACCACATATACAGAAAACGGCCAGAAGCGGTGCTGTGGCTCAAGTGGCAGAGTGCTAGCCTTGAGTGGGAAGAAGCCAGGGACAGTGCTCAGGCCCTGAGTCCAAGGCCCAGGACTGGCCAAAAAAAAAAAAAGTTAAGAAGCTGTGCCTCAGCTCCATGAATATAGAAAGAGAAATACTTCCCGTTGTCATTCCCTGGGGAGAGGGGTGCCGGTAGGAGAAAGTTATCCCAAGGGAGGAAAACAAGATAGTGGAAAGCACATTTGATCAAAGAAGCTCTTTTTTGAGTATTACTCTGGAGAGCCACAAGGAGAGACAGGCACAAAAGAATAGCAGGTAGCTACAAAAGGAGGAAAAAAAAAAAACTAAAGGAAGCATTGGCACAGGCATACTGAGGATAGAACATGGCAAAGGGAGAAAATAAGGTATACTTTCTAGTTAGAGATTGATGTATTGTTTTTCATGATTCCTTTGGGCTTATCCAGGCAAATTGTGAGATTGACTGTGATGAGTTTTAGCCTCCTTTGTCCAGTACTTAGAAACATACTGCCCATTACATCAGTGGACTAAGAGATTCTGCTTGGCTAGACCTGGAGAGCAGATTCCTCATATTCATATTCTGCTTCTCTCCACGAGGACAAGAGTGAATTTCTCATGGCATCTGGCTTCTGCTTGTTAGAATGTGGCTGATGAAGACATTGGATCCCAACTGTTTTCCAGAAAGACATATTAGTTAAAGAATACTCTTAGTTGGGGCTGGGAATATGGCCTAGTGGCAAGAGAGCTTGCCTTGTATACATGAGGCCCTGGGTTCGATTCCCCAGCACCACATATACAGAAAACGGCCAGGAGTGGCACTGTCAAGTGGCAGAGTGCTAGCCTTGAGCAAAAGAAGCCAGGGACAGTGCTCAGGCCCTGAGTCCAAGGCCCAGGACTGGCAAAAAAAAAAAAAAAAAAAAAAACAAGAATACTCTTAATTTTGCAGGGCACTGGTTTACTTCCTGTAATCTTAGCTACTCACAAGGTTGAGATCTGATAATCAAAGTTGAAAGGAACTTTTGGCAGAAAAGTCCACTGGACACTTCTCTTCAATTAATCACCAAAAAGCCAGAAGTGAAACAACAGCTCAAGTGTAAGTACATCAGCTCTGAGTGAAAAAGCTAAGAGACAGCACCCATGCCCTGAGTTCAAGCCCTAGTAGTGACACCAAAAAAGAAGAAAAAAAGGAATAATTTAAATCTTATTTGGAAAACATGAAAATTTATTTTTTTAAAAATTCAACCTGTGAATACCATATTCTACTTAAAAGGGATTTGAAAATTGCATGGATTTAGCTGTTGCATTTAACATATAACTTTCATTTAAAAATTATTGATTGAATATGTAAAAGCTTAAGAAATGCATCTTAGCTTACAAAAAGAGACTATTTTTGTACAAATAGCCACAGTCTGTAGAACTATAACTTGGTGATCTGAAAATTTTGGCTGAGACTCCTTGAAAATCTTTTTTGAAACAGGGCATTAGATGAACAGCACTACAAAGTCCCACCTCTGATCAATATAATGATTTTAATTTCCAAACCTCCAATTGAGGTTTTTAATCATTTCCTTGGTAACAGAGAGTTTTGAACAAAATACACGGGCAGGAGTATTATGCAAAGGTTATTTATTTTTCCCTCTGCCTCTGATTAGCCAGAGAACAATGCCAAAATACAGAGGAGGAGAGCAGAGGACTCTTTTAATCTAAAGAACAGAAGTTAGAAGTAGAATGTACTAAGGAAGCTTCTCCCTCCTAGGGTAGTTTTCTCCAGTCTGCACCCAACTGCGGCCCAACTGCCTGGACCATCAGTCTGTTCTCCTGGGGAAGGGAAGGTCTCCCTTTATCTTTTCTTCATTATAGGCTCCTCACCTTGAAAATTAGCCTTTGCTTAATATTATGGATGCTAAGTAATATATCCTCTAAGGCATCCTTCAACCCACAAATTATGATAAATGTTCTTAATTTTTTCTGCCCTCATCTGAAGCAGTTTGCATAGTTTTGAGTTACAAAAATACATATATATTCTAACACAGGTATTTTACTAGTTTATAATTGTTCAGAAGCAATAATCCATACTCAAATGTGTTCTATAGTACTACAGTATTACAATACATTTTAAACAAAAGGGATGGGAGAGTTGGCACTCTTCGCTACCTTCCAAACTCTTTTTAAAAATTTATTTGTTCTTGTAAAGTTGATATACCAAAAGGGTTACAATTAGATAAGTCAAGTGATGATTACATTTCTTTATGAACAGTGTCACCTCTTTCCTCAATATCCCCTAATTTTTCCCTCCCTATCCTCCCCCCAAGTTGTATAGTTCATGTTCAACATAGTTTCTAGGGAGTATCACTGCTGAATTTGTTCACCCTTTGTCCTACCATTTCTGGGCCATCCTTACCTTCTCCAAAATAGATAAACTTACATACAAGACAAAAGATACAGAAAACAAAAACAGCAACAAAGGAGAAGGAAATAACAGCAACAGCAAAAACCTCTTGTTTCCATTTCTTGGTTGTATAGAAGGAATACCTGTATAGTATCTAAGTAAGTGAGAGGTTCTGATGTGGTCTGAATCAACAGGACAACCTTGGGGCTGCCAAGGTTGCAGGTCATTCCCTCCTCCACCCCACCTCAGGTAGAAGCCTTTCTTCAGGTTTGCTCCACCCGATTGGTGCCCCAAAGGTGAAATTCCACCAGTTGTATTCAGACCTCTACAACTCCCAGTCTACTGCGAAATGGTTGCTGCTTAATGTGACCCAGCACACAAACATGTGGACATGGGATAAGCATGACTCCCACGCAGCCCAGAGGAGCTATGTAGGTCAGATTTTGAAACCGCACCCAGAGTTATTTAGAAAGGTGTTTAGAACTCATGGGTCGATTGGCTTTGTTTGAAACAATGCTGTTGCCCTAGTAGAAAACAATAAAGCTGATTATACTTCTTTTCTCTCGAACTTCAAAGCTTCTCGAGGGAGATAGATGCCACATAATTCTCCAAGGAGATGTGGTGAGAAGAAATTGGGTCCTATAGCTAGCTTGTATGGTGGAAAAAGAAATCAAAAAGCATGGGGGGAAATATTGAAACTATAAGTAAAAGTAAAATGTGAAAATATGAAGCTGAGCAAAGGGATCATTTGTATCCAAGGTAGAAAGAGACTTTTTTAAAAAAAAAAAAACTGGTAAGATATTGTGGATAAAGAGGAATAGATACATAATTTTTTGTTGGCTGTGGAGGAGGGCAGTGAATATCATACATAAATTATGCAGAAAATTTGCCATTGCTAGAGAATATTTAGAATTTGTATCAAAGCTCTTTCACATATGGCAGGTGATTTTTTTTGTTTTGATTTTGGTGTTTTTTTGTACATCCTGTCTCATCATCTAGTCTAGACATTGGACCTCCTTTGCTCAAAATCCAGGTACCTTTATTTTCTATTCAAACAAGACATCAATGAGAATGAACTCAAACAGTTGCAACAGCTTTCTCTCCTTCCACTGAAGTTTTGACAGCAACCACATAAAACAAAACCAGCTGGGGATGTAAGTAGATGGTGAAGAGGCAGTCCTAGGTGGGAAGACTGTGATGATGGAAAAATCTGGCCCTCGATTAATGAATGGTACCAACACCTTTCATGTCGCCTGTTAGAATGGCACACAAGACCTAGTGAGACAAACAGGAAGAAAAGAGAAAGATCTTATCTTCTTAATTGACCTAATCTCACCTCCTCCCCTGTAACTATGCAGGATTTGTAACACCTAACTTCCTTTAATTGCATCAAATGCCTCACCCAGAAACAAGGCACAGTGGTGATTATGAATGGTGATTATGAATGAAAAGACACTTGGCCTCTGTCCTCCTTATCATTAGCCCTGCAAACTTACCTAGGGAAAGCTGCTATGGGACTCACTTCTTACATTTTTGTTTTTGTTCGTTCGTTTGTTTGTTTGTTTGTTTGTTTTAAGGGAATGTTTTTTTATTTAAAAAAGTTTTTTTAGTTCTTTAATTTTAAGCCAAACCCTTTGTCCCAAACAGAGTGTACATCCTATCCTCTTACTATTCCTAACTTATATTATAAATGTTGGAGTCAACTAAAGTAGCCACAATAATGGAATAACCACTGTGGATAATGAAAGCTTTTAGTTTGGGAGAGCAGGGGGAAAAAGAAAGAAAAGGCCTGCTCAGAATTGCAGAGCCAGGGAGTCTGGCAGTTTTCCCTCATATTCCTGTGATAGACAAATTGTTAGTTAGCACACGTATAATTTATTAGTAATTGCTCTAATTTGCCTCCTAAGTTTCTAAGTTGCCAGTTCACTGAGATCAACTATTTTGTACTTGTAAAATAGGAATCAGATGGTAATTTAATGAAGTTGCTAGCCAGTTCAGGGTAATTTTTGCACAAATGCAGTTACTGCCATTATACTTTAGAAAGGTGGGGGAGGAATAAAGTGTCAAACTTCTTAGAAGCCCAGTGACTAATATCACTCACTGAGGTTATACACACACATTTTCCTCTGGTGAACATGTGGCTACAGAGATAACTGGCTTCCCATTGGGTTGGGTGGCAGTCTGTTTTAAAGAAATGCTCACATCCTCTTTGGAGCATTGTCTTGACTGCCATGTAATGGACAGGAAGCCCTATCATGGGTGGTCAGGGAGGTGAAGCAGAGGCCTAGAGAGTCCTGCAAATAATGGAAAGCAGAGCCAGAAGTACAAATGTAAGCTGGAGACAAGGCTGGCTTAGAGCTTGTTTCTTTGTGTAATTATTCTTAAAGCAAATGACCTGGTTTTTTTCCAAGTATGATTAATTTGACTTCAAGTTAATTCATTTCTATAAGAACATAAAAACAAAAGTGCCTTTTTAGGGCCAACATGCCAGATTTTTCTGTTCTTGAAATGCTTCAGTTTACCAACAAGAACACATTTTCTGCTTATTTTTCTTTGCTGATAACTCAAACAAGTTGAGGTCCACTCTGCCTCAGTGATATCAGCAAAGTGTAAACTCCCTTCTCTTTACCTTACTCTGTTCTTGCTGATTTATCAGAGCCAGGATCATGATACTATTTGTTTTTCACATTTAAGCTTATGGTATTGGAAATGGTAGAAAGTAGGAGTATAAAGCTTTGAGCCAATCTTTGAGAAAATTAGAAATTGAGGTGACAGAATAAATGTAGATTGCTCTACACATTTTTGGAAAATCACTTCTTGTCCAACGCAGCTGGCAACCATCCTAGGACTGATAAAATTCCTTTACAATTCATCAGAATTTAACTTTGGCTCAATCTGTCAAAGTCACAGCCACATCTCTCCAGAAGACCGTTTGGCCACAGGGTAAAACACATTATCATAAACACCATGGATATTCCTAAATAGCTGATGTCCACATGCCTTGAGCCAGACCTATTGAAAACTACCAGGAAAAAAAAAACCCTGAAGGCTTTTTGTAAAGATTATCTCTGTTAATTTTATTAAAATTAAGATACTTTCCCAAGTGCCCAAATGACATCTGAAAAAAACTGATTCTAAGTCTAGAACCAGAAGTTGAGACTGGAACTTGAAAGGCAACTATTGGTGTTTAGAAATGTTAATATGCTTATAGCTTTTTGACTTACTTTGTACACTGTTACTGATGTGTCACCAAGCAGGATCACTGGCTTTAATGTTCACTTGATCATTGCTACACACCAAAATAAGATGGTCAGTCCATGCCTCAAAGTATGGCTTGTAGGGCCAGAAACACCAGTAGCCCATTGGAAATAAAAGTCCATAGGCCTATTCCAGCCTTATACGGCAAGCACAGTCCCTGGGGATGGGACCTAGGAATCTGAGCAACTGCAAACTCTCAAGTTGATTCTGATTGCTCACTCAAGTTTAAGAGCCAGTGGAATTTCTTGAAACAAGCTGTCAACCAGCAGTTGATGACTATTCTGGCCAAATATCTTTCTGCAGATGAAGGGAATATGGCTTTTCATACCATACTGTGTCCTACTTGCTGATTTTTCTTCCTTCCTTCACAGTAGTTTTCCCCAATACCTGAATTAGAGCTGTGAGACACTACTCACTGAAGATGTCTTTGCTAAGTATCAGTGGTGCGTGCCTGTAACCCTAGATACTCACAAAGCAGAGATCAGAACCACTAAGATTCCAGGCCATCCCAGACCAAAAAAAAAAAAGTCAAGACCGCATCTTAACCAATAGCTGGACACCGTGGTTCATGCCTGTTATTTCAACTATGGTAGGAAAATAAGAAAGGTCGTGGTCTAGACCCCCTGGGCAAAAAGCAAGACCCTATCTCAAAAACCACAACAGACTAGTACCAGTAACTATCAGCCTAGCTGTAATCCTACCTGTATTAGGGTCTGAAGGAAGTGGAGGGTGACTACAAATTAGTATGATATTCTTTTTAAGAATGAGGACAACACCTTGGGATTAAATGAAGGTATGAAATACTGTGAAATACTAAAACCCCTGAAATGGTTTTTTGGTATGATTCTGGTAGAAACATATGGTTTTATTTCTCTTGAGTATCTTTCACTGAATTCCAATATCAACGAATTTGCTGGTCATTTGGACACCATTGCCTATTTTTTAAGAACTCCAAACTCTCAAAAGTGGTTTTGACACTTTACATTTGTCCTTAACAATGTTGGACAGTTTCTCTGAATTCTCAGCAACACTTGTTACTCATCTTTTTCATTGTAGCCATCCTAGAGGGAATGTAGTAGCATTCATCATGGTTTGGTTTGCATTTCCCTAATAATGTAGATAGAACATGTTTCCATGTATTAATTGCTCATCTGCATATCTTTGGAAAAATGCCTAGCCAAATCTTTTGTTACTTTTTAACTGGGTTATTCATTTTTTCATAGTTGAGTCCAAGAGCTTTGTATCTATTCTAGATACTAGCCTCTTTTCATATAAGTGATGTACAAATGTGCTTTTCTAACTCAAGCATTCTTTTTTTTATTTAATTTTTTTCTTTATTGTCAAAGTGAAGTACCGAGGGGTTACAGATTCATATGTAAGGCAGGGAGTACATTTCTTGTTCAATTTGTTACCTCTTCCCTCATTTCCCCCCCTCCCTCTCCCTCTCCCTCTATGAGTTGTACAATTGGTTTACACCAAATGGTTTTGTAAGTATTGTCAAGCATTCTTTTTACTTTCTGTCTTGATAGTGTCCTTTGAACCACACAAGTTATTTTGTTTGGGTTTTTTGTTGTCTGTTTTTGTGCCAGTACTAGGGCTTGAACTCAGAGCGTGGGCTCTGTTTTTTAGCTTTATTTAAACCAGGCATTCTTCACTTCAGCCACACCTGCACTTCTGGCTGTTAATTAATTGGAGGTAAGTGTCTCATGGACTTTTCCTACCCAGGCTGGCTTTGATCTTCAGATCTCAGCCTCCTAAATAGCTGGGATTACAGGTATTAGCGACTTGTGCCTGGTTTACATAAGTTTTTTGTTGTTGTTGTTAATCTTACTAGTATTTTAAGTTACTTATTTAAGAAACTATGGCCAAATTCACAAAGATTTGCACCTGTCTTTTCCTAAGACTTTTACCTCTTATATTTAGGTCTTTGCATGCAGATATTTCAAAGGTTCTCACGTATTTCTGAGGCAAATCTACTTTAAAAAAAAACTTCAATTTTATTTTTATTTTATTTTTGCCAGTCCTGGGGCTTGAACTCAGGGCCTGGGCACTGTCCCTGGCTTCTTTTTGCTCAAAGCTAAGTACCCTACCTCTTGAGCCACAGCGCCACTTCTGGCCTTTTCTGTGTACATGGTGCTGAGGAATCGAATGTAGAGCTTCATGCATGCAAGGCAAGCTCTACCACTAGGCCACCTTCCCAGCCCGCAAATCTACTTTTGAAAATTAAGAGTGGATGGGTTCTGATAGCCTCTAAGAGGCTAGAAAAAAAGCATGAGCTCTGATACAAGTTTTGTACTTTCTGTGTTTTTTTGGTGGGGGGGGAAGAAGACGGGGGGATTATTTGTTTTTTCTCTATTACAAACAACTGATTCTAGAAAAGTTATGTTTCTATTTAAGTATATGGTTAGCTCTTGTTACCACCAAAGTACCAAACATGTTTAAGAAAGTCCCCTAATAGTTTGAAATTTAAATATTGACTGTTATATTAAATATTTTCTTTTCTTTTCTTTTTTTTTTTTTTTGGCCAGTCCTAGGCCGTGAACTCAGGGCCTGAGCACTGTCCCTGGCTTCTTTTTTTGCTCAAGGCTGGCACTCTGCCACTTGAGCCACAGCGCCACTTCTGGCCATTTTCTATATATGTGGTGCTGAGGAATCGAACCCAGGGCCTCATGTATATGAGGCAAGCACTCTTGCCACTAGGCCATATTCCCAGCCCCTTCTTTTCTTTTTTGGCAGTAATGAGTTTGAACTTGGGGTTTTGTACTTGTTAGGCTAATCTATCACTTGAGCCATGCATCTAGCCCTTTTTGCACTGGTATCTTCTGGTGGTGGTGGTGGTGGTTGTGTTTTGATGTAGTGGTGGTAGCGGTGGTAATGTGTATGTGTGTGTGTGTGTGTTGGTACTAGGGTTTGAACTCTGGGCCTCATGCTCAACTTTCTTTTTCACATTTGGGGCTCTACCAATTGAGCTATGCTTTTCGTCCATCTTTTTGTTGGTTAATTGGAGATGGAGTCTTACGGACTTTTCTGACTAGATTGGCTTTGAACTATAAGTACCCAGCTCTGCTCTGGTTATTTTTTAGATAGAGTCTCACTTTTTACCTGGATAAGCCCAAATCTTCCTTTCTATACTTCCTGCTCTAGCCAGGATGACAGTAACCCACTATCACACCCAGTTTTTTTTCTTTTGAGATGGGTGTCTCAACTTCTTTGCGTGGGCTGGTCTTGAACTGTGATACTGCTGCTCTCAACCTCCCATGTATCAAGGTTTACAAAAGCTCAGGGACCCAGAACCCCAGGCCCAGAACCAGAATTCAAGCCCCAGGACCAATAAAAAAGAAAGATAGTTAAACATACCTATACATTAATGTAATATCACATAAACAGAATCAGGAACATCAACAAAAAGAGAATGCTGCATTGTTAAGACCTCATATATCTAGGCAATCTGGTTTAAAGGCCTTACTAGCTTTATTTGAAAAGTCTCCTAAATTTTCCACTTGAAATTTCTTTCTTTTTTTTTTTTTGGCCAGTCCTGGGCCTTAGACTCAGGGCCTGAGCACCATCCCTGGCTTCTTCCCGCTCAAGGCTAGCACTCTGCCACCTGAGCCACAGCGCCCCTTCTGGCCGTTTTCCATATATGTGTTGCTGGGGAATCGAACCGAGAGCTTCATGTGTAGGACGCAAGCACTCTTGCCACTAGGCCATATTCCCAGCCCTCCACTTGAAATTTCTAAACTAAAGGAATAACAAAGAGTTGAATACAGAAAATGGTTTGAGGAAGACAAACTGAGATGGAAGAGCTGTTTCTGTTTTACTACTCTCTTCTAAGCCATGATCCTTTTTAAACAAATTTGTATTTAATAAAAATTCCTGAATATATCAGTTGTGTGCTTCTTAAAAATGTATACACTGTTCAAACCAACCAACATATAGAAAAATTCTACCTCCTTGGAATTCTGTATCTCTCTCCATCTCCATTTTGCCGCTAGGAAACCATGGGTATAATTTCTGTCACTATTGATTAGCTTTTCTTCAAGAATTTATACAAACAGGCTCAAACTATACATATATTCTTGCGTCTAGCTTCTTTGTCGTAACCTGTCTATGACTTGTATCTACATTGGTTCACTCTACTTATTATTGAATTATCAACCACCATTTGAATATAACACAAATTATTCATCCACTTTCCAGATTGTCTGTATGAATTAAAATACATTCATCTCTCTATGAGCAGAGGTTTTTGTTTCTCTTGGGTGTATACCCAATGCTAGGTCATATGTTCAATAGGCATTTAATCTTTGAATAAATCAACTAATTCTTTTCCCAAGTAGTTTCACCATTTTCTACTCCCACTAGCAATGCACAAAAGCACCAGTTAAAACCTATAACCTTGATATACAAATTAGTGAGGAAAAATTGTGTTTGTGTGTATACGTGTGTTTGGAGGAGTGGTATTGAGATTTGAACTCAAGCTCTTGCATATTTGCTACGCAGGCATTCTAATGCTTGAGCCATGACCCCACCTTTTTTTACTTTATATTTTAGGTAGGGTCTTATACTTTCCTCTAGAATCAGTCTTGGGCCATCATCCTCCCATCTTTTCCCCCACCATCATGTACCACCATTATTCTGGCCTTGATTTTTTTTTTCACTCATTCACTATTTGGTCTGTTGCTTAATACCTTTGCCTTGAAGTTATGTAAGTATTCTTCCATGTGGTTCTAAACCTTTCTAAGCTCCAATCAAGTATTATTAGTATACTACTAATAACTAAAGTTTGTTTGTTTTTTCCAAACACGGATAGTTAAAAATGGCTTCCAGGGCTAGACATGTAGCTCAACGATAGAGCACCAACCTAAAAAACACATGGCCCTGGGTAGAACTGAGAGGAAAAAAAAAAAAAAAAGAAGGGGGTCTGGGAATATGGCCTAGTGGTAAAGTGCTCACCCCGTATACATGAAGCCCTGGGTTCGATTCCTCAGCACCACATATATAGAAAAAAGCTGGAAGTGGCGCTGTGGCTCAAGAGGTAGAGTGCTAGCCTTGAGCAAAAAGAAGCCAGAGACAGTGCTCAGGCCCTGAGTCCAAGCCCCAGGACTGGCAACAAAAACAAAAAACAAATAAAATAAAAAAAAGGAATGAAGCAGCAATACTTACAAAACTATATGCTCTAAACCACCATGGTTGGGGAGGGCAATGGGAAGGGCAGAAGGGGAAAAATGAGGGAGGAGGAGGTAACAAGTTGGATAGGAAATGTTCACACTGCCTTATGTCTGAAACTGTAACCCCTCTGTACATCACACTTACAATAAAGAAAGAGAGAAATAAAATTTTTAAAAAAGAAAAGAAGGAAGAAGGAACAGAGAGAGGGAGGGAGGGAGACGGGGAGGGAAAAAGAAAATGTATATTAAACAGCATTTATTTACTTATGTTCCTTTTCTAGTAACTAGGCAATGAATATGAATGCTTAGTCTTGATCACTCCACATCTTGGCAGTTTTTGTGAGTTACCCTATTGTATGTTAAGTTACTGTGAAAAGCCAGTGCCTCTGTTCATGAGAGAGGAGCAATGCAGATTTAAAAAAAAAACAACAACAACAATAACAAAACACTCTAGCTTGAAAAAGTGGTCAAACCAGTGTGAGAATCTTGGCGTCTTTCCATGGGCCCACTTTGTAACTTACAGTCCTGGTTTCCTCATCTGTAATCTGGGCAGTAGCGGTCATTATTACCCATATGTCATATGATTGTTATGAAGACAATGATCTCATTTATGTAAAGACTTTGGCTGTGTTCCTGGTCATATTTATTGCTCAACAAATGGAAGCTTTGAAGAAGATATATTCCAATGTGATTGAAGGAAGGTCATTTTAACAAACATAGGAATGTACTGTAGGGTGTAATTTCCCTCTCCTTTTGCTTTGACCTAGAGAATGTTCCCTCTCTGCTTCAGATGTTCGCAGTCCATTAGCTTCTAATAAGCCCCACTTTCCTCAAGGGTATTTGTTCCCTGCCTGCATACCTGCTTGCTGGCTGGTATGAGAGGGGAGCATGAGCCTTCTCTCACCGGGGTCCAGGCTAGTTCATTTGCTGAGACACCTGGCTCACCATGTGGCTCTTTTCTGCAACTGTTCTAACTAATCTGTCTGTGAAGCATCCTGTTCTTTTCAGAGGTTGGCCTTGACCTTCCACATGCTAACAAAACCTAGGCAGAAGAATTATGACCTTCCTGCTTATGTGACTTCCAGACTAGCTAGGCTCTGGAATCTCTTACTTCTTGATCTTGATAAGAAACCATAGCAGGACAACAGGAAAAGACTCACTAGACTCACATCTTAAAATTCTAGAAAAATGGGGCTGGGGATATAGCCTAGTGGCAAGAGTGCCTGCCTCGGATACACGAGGCCCTAGGTTCGATTCCCCAGCACCACATATACAGAAAATGGCCAGAAGTGGCGCTGTGGCTCAAGTGGCAGAGTGCTAGCCTTGAGCGGGAAGAAGCCAGGGACAGTGCTCAGGCCCTGAGTCCAAGGCCCAGGACTGGCCAAAAAAAAAAAAAATTCTAGAAAATTGTTACAAAGTTTAATTTTCCAAAAAAAAAAAAAATGAAGCATAAGAAAGGGAAATTCCTCGATCTGAAGCTTTTCACTTAAATATGGTTTTATAAACACTTCTCTTTGCCCCTGCATTAACAGCCTTTGTGCAGTAGCTAGTATTATAGTTTCTCCAGATAACTGAATTTGAAAATCAAAATCTATCAATCCGGAAATAAATGAATGTTACTATTAAGTAAATTTATTTTAAAAGTAGTGTGTGTATGTGTGTGTGTGTCTATTTATGTGTGTGCCTGTGCATAATCAGACTGTTAATGTCATCAAACTCTTCATTTGGAACACCTATCAAGGCAACTCTTATCCTTGTCTTTGTATGTGTAATGCTTTGTAATCTATGGAATTAGTTCTACCATCTGGCCAAGGGCTGATGAGGCATAGCAAAGCGAAAGATATGAGTAGGTGGGTTTGTTTTGTTTGTAATTTTCTTTTGACTGCTGTTAAAAGCATGTCAATTTTATGTAGTTAACAATAACTTTCTAAGGATTTTTTTTCTCCTTAAGAATTTTGACAAGTGGCTTTAGATTGACCAAATCTTCTACTTTTGTTTATAATAACTATTGTCTGGGCCTGCCCTACAAATTAGCAAATCTGATAATTAGTTTATCTTTTAAAGAATTACAATATTTTAGAGTCTTTTTGTTGGAAATATGTACTTCTCTAACTGCAATGCATAAAAAATGTCTTATAACAACTCATAAAAATAGTTTCCTTAAATGGAAGGTCTTGGAAAAAATTATACTAAGTGAAGTGAGCCAGACCCAAAGAAACATGGACTCTATGGTCTCCCTTATTGGGAATAATTAGCACAGGTTTAGGCAAGTCACAGCAGAGGATCACAAGAGCCCAATAGCTATACCCTTATGATCACATAAGATGATGCTAAGTGAAATGAACTCCATTTTATGGAAATGATTGTTATATCACAGTTGTAACTACTTTCAACATCCCATGTGTATCTGTAGTTTCTACTATTGATGATGTTCGTGTATCACCTTCTTGTGATTGTATCTACACTATCTCTGTAATCTTATCTGAGTGTATGGGAAACAGTGTGTACTGGTATTAGAATTAGGAAATTCAAAGGGAATACCAAAATTGAGAGACAAAGGGTAAAATAAGAGAAACAACAACAAAAGCAATACTTGCAAAACTGTTTGGTGTAAGTGAACTGAACACCTCAGGGGGGGAAAGGGGGAGGGGGAGGGGGTATAAGGGACAAGGTAACAAACAGTACAAGAAATGTATCCAATGCCTAACGTATGAAACTGTAACCTCTCTGTACATCAGTTTTATAATAAAAACTTAAAAAAATAGTTTCCTTAGTCACACAATCAATGGCTTATGACTGAAATCCTAGCTGTTCAGATGACTGAGATTGGAGAATCTCTTTTCAAAACCAGCCCAAGCAGGGAAGTCCATGCGTTTTGTATCTCCAGTTAACCAGCAAAAAGCTAGAAGTAGAGCTGTGTTAGTGTCAGCATTGAGCAGGTAAAGCTAATGGACAGTACCAATGCCCTAAGTTCAACTGGCACATGGGGACACACATACCTACACATATATACCCTCACCCAGAAATAATAGCTAATGTTGTTAACCGAACTATGTCAGATGCTTTATACTTTAAATTTCCCAGGCTGCCCTCACACTTGAAATTCTCCAGCCTTACTCCCCAGTGTTGGGATGCCAGGCATGATGGTACATGTCTAATGGCCAGCTAATTAAACCTTTTTGTATTACTTGTCAACAATGGAGCCGTCCAAAATTATATATATATACAAAAATAAAATCATTTCCTATACAAGTACACAACCGCAAGACTACTCACTCTTTGCTTGCTCCATAAAACAAAGAAGGCTAGACAATTTTTAAAAATCTACTAAGTATTCATTGGGTGCCAAGCACTGGGATGAACATTACATATATTACCTGGTTAATGCTCACAACATGTTATAAACAATGATAGGGCCACTATTAGATTAATTTTGTACATAAGAAAACTAAGGCTTACAGAACATCAATTTGCCCAGTTACAAGGACAGAAAGAAAGCCCTTTGTTATTCAAAATAATAATTGCAAAATGGACTTGGTAACAAGTTACATAAACACAAGTACATATTAGTTTTATTATTGTTGAAAGCATGTAGTTATATATATTCATAAACAAGACACATAATTATTGTTAGACTGGAAGGAAACTACCATGGAACATCTAATGTTCTCATTTTCCAAATGAAAAAATTAAGGACGACAGAAGTAAAATGATTCACTCACAGGGACATAGCCAGTTAATTGAATTTCAGAATCAATCAGCAGATGTATATATCTTGTGTTTCCTGTGAATATGAGTTCACTCAGTGTTAGCAATTTGTCCAAAACTTCCTTCCCTGAGTTCTCACATTGCACAATTATCATATTAATGTCATAGTTTCATACTGATTGCTTCGTACAGTGCCTCCTTTCTGCCAGTCAAGGGTACCTATTTCATATTCCTATTAAGTCTTTTAGATGCCTGCTGGTTTACATTGTGTTAGTTTACATTAGTCAACCATAGTAGCTACAGTGTTGCTAGTCACCACCCTATCCATATAATTGTTTGTGGTGTCACTGGGGTTGTGAAGCAACCAGCAATATTCATCTTTGTGTTTATATTTGGCAGTGACTGGTAATGGTATGATTACAGGATGTAAACAAGCCCCACCCAGAACATGCATAAGTGACTTAATGATTGCCTGGGGACAGGTTACCCAATACTATTGCACTCTGAAATGAAAATATCCAGCCTAGACAACTTTATTATACTATAAATTTGGTTTCCTACTATTACCACTTCAAGCTAAATTATATATGTTTGATGAGACATAATTTCTTATTGGATCTAAAGAATACCAGGGCAGACTATATCATGATAGAATTTGAATTTTAATCAAGTTTTGTTCATTCCCAAACACTAGCTTATAAAATAAATTAAGTACTGTAGTTATACAAGTGAATAGAGGATAACATAGAACCAAAAAAGGAACAAATTATATTATTTATCATAAATATTTTTATAGCATTCAGTACCACAATTGGCTCTTTTTTTTCTGAACTTTCCATGAACTCTCCTTCATCAGCCTTATGTTTGGTGGCTTGAAAGACAGTTGTCTGGCTCTGGGTTTTGGCATCTCTGGACTGAACATGGTAAAGTTTGCCCTCTGATGATTCTCTAGAATTTTGATAACCTCAATGCAAACCCTGCATGTAGATCAATGTTCCTTGTTTCTGCAAAGATGATATGTTGAAACCTTTCCAATAAAATGTCATTAGTGAAGTGAAGACGGAAGCTCATGTAAGACTGGTTTGTTTGGTTCTGCTTGCTGTATTTTTCTCTTCTTCATTCAGCACATCCGGAATTCAGACATTTGAAATAAGTAGTACAAGAGATGTTATTGAAACAAATGCTGGAGGGGATGTGGCCAAAGGGAACCCTATTACATTGTTGGTGGGAATGTAAACTTGTTCAGCCACTCTGGAAAGCAGTATGGAGATCCTCAGAAGGCTAAACATAGAGCTCCCCTACCACCCAGCAGCCACACTTTTGGGCATCTACCCAAAAGACCACAGACAAGAACACTCTAAAGCCACCAGCAGAACAATGTGCATCGCAGCACAATTTGTCATAGCTAAAATATGGAACCAACCCAGATGCCCCTCAGTAGACAAATGGATAAAGAAAATGTGGTACATATACACAATGGAATTTTATGCCTCTATCAGAAAGAATGACATTGCCCCCATTTGTAAGGAAATGGAAGGACTTGGAAAAAATTATACTAAGTGAAGTGAGCCATACCCAAAGAAACATGGACTCTATGGCTTCCCTTAGAGGAAATAATTAGTACAGGTTTAGGCTAGTCACAGAAGAAGATCACAAGGGCCCAATAGCTATGCCCTTATGAACACATAAGATGGTGCTAAGTGAAATGAACTCTGTGTTATGGAAATGAGTGTTATATCACTGTTGTGATTATTTTCAACATGCCATGTGAAACCGTAGCTTTTTTTGTTGTTGTTCCTCTTGTATCACCTTCCTTATGTTGTCCCCGTGCTATCACTGTATCTCATCTGAGTACCCTGGATACTGTATATACTTGCATTAGAACTAGGGAAGGGAAAGAGAATATCAAAATCAAGAGACAAAGGATAAAAAGACAAATGACTCCAAAAGCAATACTTACAAAACCATTTGATGTAAACCAAATGAACAACTCATGGGGGGAGAGGGAAAGGAGGAGCAGGGAGGAGTGGAAATGAGGGAGGAGGTAACAAAGTGTGCAAGAAATGTACCCACTGCCTTACATATGAAACTGTAACCCCTCTGTACATCCCTTTGACAATAAATAAGTAATTATTCAGAAAAAAAGATGTTACTGAATATATGTCATAGCTCAAATTGCCTCAGATACATCCTCTTAGATTCTATACTAACCACATCATCAACTACAGTAGAATAACATAAATAACAAGAACACTGAATTACCTGACCAAGGAGCAATATCTCCTTAATCTTAGCCACTATTAATTCATGTTGATGAGTGCTTAGCTTAGAACCATGGTACTTATTGTAGAGGTTAAAGAGTCAGGCAGGAATAAGCCAGAAAAAATAGGTTATGTAACTTTGAATGTTAAAACTATGGTATTGCCACTTTGCCAGATGTCTCTCTTTTTTTAATTATAAAAAATAGCAAGATATTATTGTTGTAAACAGCTTAGGACATGGTAATCTATTTTTCTAAAGTATTTTAAGGCATCAGAACAGTAGGAAGGGGTATCTAGTACTTTTTATAACTGGAGGCTAATTAAGATCTTAAATTTAATTTTAGAAACATTTTCACTGGGAAAATTTTAATAAAAATTTAAAAATTAATAAGAAAGTTTTTAGAGTTTGTATAAAATGAGCCAGGAACAAGATTTATGCTCTGCCTCTGGAAGGACATTGAGTATTATTTCATTTTGCAAATATTGATACAACTGTCATATTGTTTTTATTTTGCAACAGTTTTGTTTTTTCCCCTTGAAACAGTGTCCCAGGAAGCATTGAGACTACTAAACTTTATAATCTTTATTCGTGATTTATACAGCTTGGAATCAAATCCCTAGAACAAAATTAATAAATCATGTGTCAGTGGAGAGAATGGTGGAGACTGGAAACAACTTGAATGATATTTAGGTGAATGGTACCACTTATGACAACTCTTACTTTATGAAACTTTTCTAATTAACATAAATATTCTTAGGACCTCCTAGAAACTATAGAAATGCATTCTTTTGCCAGATTTACTCCAACATGGGCTAAAAACAAACCATTATTTGGTCAACACATTCTTTAACAGGTAACTATCAAAGAGTACTACAGAGCTAGATTTCACAGCACATCAAAATTCTTACTCCACCACCACCCCCTCCCACTGCAATTTATGTCCATTTGTTCTTGTTGTTTTCTCAGAGGAGCTCTTACAGCATAATTAAGTACCCTCTGTGGAACCATAACTAAGCAATAACCTTGGAGACAATGGTACATTGGTAATTAGTCTAGGAAGCAATACTAGTTGGAATACCAAATTAGACTAGTTGTATGTTAGTTACTGAATTGTTTTTCATAAACAGTAGTGATCACAGCTTTAAGAACACATGGGGATTATTGGCTGTGATTATTTAAGATGTGTGTGTGTGTGTGTGTGTGTGTGTGTGTGTGTGTGTGTGTGTGTGTGTGCTGATACTGGCACTTGAACTCATTGCTTCACTGGAGCTTTATCATTCCATAACTGGTGCTCTTTCACTTGAGACTTACCTCTAGCCTAAAAGTTTTGCTGGTTACTTTGGAGATGATACCTGTGGACTTTTCTGCCTGAACTAGCTTTGCACCTCACTTCTTAGATTTCAACCTCCTAAGTAACCAGGATTATAGGTGACTGCCATTTGCATTCAACTAAAATAAACTTTTTGATAACAATTTTATATTTATATTAAGCACTATAAATATAGTACAAGATGATAATATAACTAACTTTTTTAAAAATTCTTATTATGAACTCTTATGGTACTGTTTACATTTTTTTTTACAACTAATGAACCAAAATTGAGACTTTATGTGGGGGTAGGAATGTCTGACCTGAAGTACTATGCCAGCAAAATCATTTGGCACATGGTAGAACAGACACAGATATTTCTTGTCCACTAACTCTAGCCAGTCTACTTTTATTGATAATTTTGCCTGACCCTTAGTGGTGTTATAAATATATAAATGGCCCTTGGCAGAAAAAAGGTTCCACAGCACTAAATCAATACTTAATCTAGATTTCCCTTCAGGATTTTTAAATTTAATCGTCAGTTTTAAATTGATATATGGAAACATCAAATTATGCATATGAGATACTATGTAATACATTGTATAATATTTAAGTCAGGGTAAACATACTTATTTTCTCAAATCAGATTTCCTTAATTTTTATTTAATATTGTTTTTCTGTCCTAGAATCTCATCACAGGATCTTAAATTACATTTTCTCCTTAGGCTTCTCAAGACTTCTTCTTTGATTAATCTTGTTTTTTATGTTGATTACAATTTTTAAAATTACTGGTCTTTCGGGGGCACCAGTGGCTCATGCCTGTAATCCTAGCTACTTAGGAGGCTGAGATCTGATAATTGCCATTTGAAGCCAGCCTAGGCGGGAAAGTCTATGAAACTCTTATGTCCAATTAACCAGTAAAGAGCCAGAAAATGGAGCTAGGGCTCAAGTGGTAGAGCACTAGCCTTGAGCAAAAGAAGCTCAAGGACAGCATCCAGGCCTTGAGTTCAAGCCCCAGGACAGGCACTAAAGACAGAGGAGAAATAGAAGGAGGAGACACACACACACACACACACACACACACACACACACACACACACACACACACAGAGTTGTTTATTTGGGTTCATGGTTTCAAAGGTGTCAGTCCTTGGTCAGCTAGAAGCATTTTTTTCTGGGCTGTAGTGAAATTGAATGTCATGGTGGATGAGCAAAGCTACTCACCTCATGGGGGCTAGAAGCAGAGAGAGGAACGGGAAAGTAGTAAGGCCAAGCTAGTCCCTTTATTAACATGCCCTTACCTCTTCCTGCTAGACCTTATCTCCTAGGTTCCACCACTCCAACACAGTGCCACCTCCTGGGAGCTGAGCCTTCAACATATGAACCTATGTAGAACATCCATGTTTATCTGATGCTTTTCTTATACACAGATGGGGGGGGGTTATAAGTTTGAGAAAGGAAGACAATATTTACATCCTGTCTTAACAAGTGAACATACTGTCAATGTGTCCTGTCATTTGTTTTTGACCTGAATCATCCAACTGAAGTTGCATTTGGGCTGGGAATATGGCCTAGTGGCAAAAGAGCTTGCCTCATATACATGAAGCCCTGGGTTCAATTACCCCGCACCACATATAAAGAAAACGGCCAGAAGTGATGCTGTGGCTCAAGTGGCAGAGTACTAGCCTTGAGCAAAAAGAAGCTAGGGACAGAGAAAGAAAGAAAGAAAGAAAGAAAGAAAGAAAGAAAGAAAGAAAGAAAGAAAGAAAGAAAGAAAGAAGAAGAAGGAAGGAAGGAAGGAAGGAAGGAAGGAAGGAAGGAAGGAAGGAAGGAAGGAAGGAAGGAAGGAAGGAAGGAAGAAACTGAAGTTGCATTTGTCAGGTTTTTAATGATAGTCTTCCTAATCCTGTACCAGTACTACACTCTTTGGGGAGAAGTCATTTTATTCATTCCTCACTCAGGTAATAGGTTGTTGTACTCCATCTATCTGAGGTCACACAGAATCATAAATCAGGTTAGGTGCTGGTGGTTCACGCCTGTAATCCTAGCTACTCAGGAGGGTGAGATTTGAGGATCATGGTTTGAAGTTAGCCTAAGGAGCAAAGTCCAGGAGACTCTTATCTACAATATACCACCAGAAAACTGGAACTGTAGCTATAGTTCAAGGTGTCCTAGAGTGCTAGCTTTGAACAGAAGAGCTCAGGTACAATACCTAGGCCCTGAGTTCAAGCCCAATGACTGACAAAAAAAACCCATAAAACAGTTGGATTTCTCCCATATAAGAGATTTATCTCCCCCCAACCCTTACTTATTTGAATCAGTATGAACTACTGAGTAGTTGTTTATACATTGGGCTATAATGGAATGCTAATTTATTTTGTTACTAATTAATTATTCCACCCTTAGCTACTGGGAGCTTACTCATTTGGTTCCTATGTCCCTTTGAAATAGCTCTATTAATGTAAGATTAGGGGTTTGTTTTTATGACTGTCTTTAATTGTTTATTGCACAAAAAAATCAATTAAATGATAGGTGGCAGCTTTCCTCCTTCATATGCCAAGAATTAATCAATTTCTACAAGTGAACATGTGATATTGAAGAAAACATGAATCCCATTTTATTATTAGCTAGATATTATGCAGTGCCCTTGACTTTTCTTATTCTATAACCTAACCATTGAGATACCCTTTTTAGATTCAAAGATAATTATTTTTAAAGGCAATGATGACCAGATTAGATCAGAGGTAACTAGGGATATGGACTATAAAGAATTAGATAATGAAAAACAGACTATAACAATAAAAAGCAATGTGTTCTGGAAATTAAGAATACATATTTTTAAATTTATAATTCAAGAAACCAACTAACATCCCAGTACAGTCTTAAGAAAATGTCTTGACTTGGGAAATTACTTAAAGTATACTTAAGGTGAACTAGAGGCATTGAGAGACTATCAGGAACAAAACTCATTTTCATCATGACCAATCAACATAATTCTGGAAGCTACAGACCATCTGAGATATAAAACTCAGGGGAAAAGAGGAAAAATGATGATCATGATTTTATGTTGAATTTCTGCTTAGCTACAATAAAATGATAAGTAAAGGGAAAGTAAATATATATATATATACATATATAAAAAACATAAATTAAGTCAATACTTTTCTGAACCTGTGCAGTGAATAGTTCCAAAATATAATGGAGGGCTGGGAATGTCACTTAGCGGTAGAGTGCTTGCCCAGCATGCTTGAGGCCCTGGGTTCAATTCCTCAGTACCACATAAACAACAAATATATATATATATATATATGAAAAGATTGCATCCATGAATGTGTAAAATATTCAGTAATAAATCTGCATGTGGAAAATGGAAATACTTTATTGATCAAAAGAAAATGTTAAAATGCACTATATTTCTGAATGAGAAGACTAAATGCCTTCAAGATTTAATTTTTTCTATGTGCTTTTAAGCATTCTTAAATGATAAACGATAATAGAAGAAGAAGAGGAAGAGGAAGAAGAAGAAAATGAAAGAGGAGGAGGAGGAGAAGCAGAAGAAGAAGAAGCAGAAGAAGAAGCAGAAGAAGAAGCAGAAGCAGAAGAAGAAGAAGAAGAAGAAGAAGAAGAACAACAACAACAACAACAACAACAACAACAACAACAACAACAAGACCAGTGCCAGTTGCTCATTTCTATTATCCTAGCTACTCAGGAGACAGATCTGGAGGATCACAGTTCAAATACAGCACAGTCAGAAAAGTCTGCAAAACACTTTCTCTAATTAGCCAGCCCAAAAGTTGACCTGGGCCAGGCACCGGTTGGCTCATACCTGTAATCCTAGCTACTCAGGAGGCTCAGATCTGAGGATAGTAGTTCAAAGCCAGCCCCACCTGAAAGTCTGTGAGACTCTTATCTCCAATTAACCACCAGAAAACCGGAAGTGGCACTGTGGCTCAAGTGGTAGAGCACTAGCCTTGAGATGAAAGCTCAGGGACAGTGCCCAGGCCCAGAATTCAAGTCCCATAACCTACAAAAACAAAACAAAAAAGTTGACCTGGAGGTTGACCCAAGTGGTAGACTATCAGCCATGAGCAAGAAACCAAAGCAAGCAAGCAGAGCAAGAGAGTGAGGTCCTGAGTTCAAGTCCCAATACTGGCACAAAAATTAACAGTAACAAATGATCAGTAAATCTGAGGATTTTAGATGTCTTTCTGTTTTAGTTATTTAAATGAATTATAAAGTTAATTTTATGACTTGTGAATGTGTTGTTTCACAAGAATAGACAGATAGATCATGTATAACCTAGAGTGCACTGTAGTATATATAGAAATTACTACACACTGGGTGAGGTGGCTCACTCCTGTAATCCTAACTACTTAGGAGGCTGAGGTCTGAGAATTACAGTTCAAAACAAGCCTGGGCAGGAAAGTCTATGAGGCTCCTGTCTCCAATTAAACAACAAAGAGCCAGAATGGAGGTATGGCTCAAGTGGTAGAGTATTAGCCTTAAGCAAAGAAGCCAAGTAAGAGCAAGAGGCTATGAGTTCCAGCTTCAGGTTGGCACAAGAAAGAAGGGAAAGAGAAGAATGAAGGAGGGAAGGAAGGATAGAAGAAAGAAGGGGGAGGGAGGGAGGAAATGAGAGGAGGGAGAAAGGGAGGAAAAGAAAAGAAAAGATAACTTATTGTGGACTTTGTAATTGTCTTGTTACATGAGCCTGCATGGATCAAATAAGATCACTGTATCACCATTCCTCACTTATAAACAGGCTTGATTTAAAAATATGATCAGTGCAAGTGAAGAAATGTCCTAAGATTGATTGGGAAAGTGATGGGGCAGTTTGGAGAACAGAACGTAATTGTGTAAGCATAATTCTGACTAAATCTGTGATCTATTCATTGTAACAGTGTAGAACACCCAGAAATAATCTCCAAAATAAATAGGAACTTGGTATGGAATAAATAGAGCATTTTAAAAAAATCAGTAAGAAAAGAAAGGCTACTTAATAATGATTTAGTTCTCATTATGAAAAAGAACAGTGGATTCATGTTTCATTTCATACAAGTGGATACATTTTAGATGAATGAACGGCCTGAATGTTAAAAAATAAATAAAACTTTAAAATTATTTAAAAGGAAGTGCAGGCAGATATCCTTATGACTTCAGGGAAGAGATTATTTCTCAGTCAGTACACAAAAAGAGTTCATAAAGGAAAAGATTATATTAAGAAATAAAACTCTCGTGCAAAAACACTATCAATAAAGTTAAACAACAACCTTGGATATTTTTGGTACATTTTTAACACATAGAATAGAAAACATATTTGTTTCCAGACTGTATAGATGGAGAATTCCTACAAATCCAGATGGCAAAAGAAACTACTGACTACAAAAATAAGTAGCAAAGTATATCTTAAGAGATGCACAGAGGATGAGATTGAAAGGATCAATAAATATAAGAAGAAATGTGGAACCTTACTAATGATGTGAAGAAATGCTTACTGAAACAAAACGATACCCTTAACCCTTCAGAATGGCAGAAATAAAGTACTTTGACTGTCCCAGAGCTGTGCAGTGTGAGGGGAATGGAGAACTTTCCCAGCTCGCAAGAATATAGTCTGGTTACACCACTTTGAAAAGCAAGGGAGTAATACCATACTAGATAAAACTGAAAACATTCTATTTCCAGTTTTACCTCTGGAAATATTCCCCAAAGAAATACTTGTATCAGAAATCCTGTAAAAGAAACATTTTTTTTGGTCATGGCAAAACCTAATATTTGTTCATAATTTTTGTTTCTTCTATTGCTGTGTCCCCAACCAGCAGAATACTTCCTGTATCATTGTTGATATACACACATTTTGCTGAATGAATAAATATAGTGGAACATAGCTATTTAAAAATGTATAAATTAGGGCTGGGGATATAGCCTAGTGGCAAGAGTGCCTGCCTCGGATACACGAGGCCCTAGGTTCGATTCCCCAGCACCACATATGCAGAAAATGGCCAGAAGTGGCGCTGTGGCTCAAGTGGCGGAGTGCTAGCCTTGAGCGGGAAGAAGCCAGGGACAGTGCTCAGGCCCGGAGTCCAAGGCCCAGGACTGGCAAAAAAAAAAAAAAAAAAGTATAAATTAAGGGCTGGGGATATGGCCTAGTGGCAAGAGAGCTTGCCTCTTATACATGAGGCCCTGAGTTCGATTCCCCAGCACCACATATACAGAAAACGGCCAGAAGTGGTGCTGTGGCTCAAGTGGCAGAGCGCTAGCCTTGAGCAAAAAGGAAGCCAGGGACAGTGCTCAGGCCCTGAGTCCAAGGCCCAGGACTGGCCAAAAAAAACAAAAAAACAAAAAAAATGTATAAATTATCTGGCCACTGGTGGTTCACACCTGTAATCCTAGATACTCAGAAGGCTGAGGTCTGAGAATCACAGTTCAAACCAGCCCAGGCAGGAAAGCCCATGAGACTCTTGTCTCCAACTAAGCCCCCAAAAAGACAGAAGTGGAGCTGCAGCTCAAGCAGTGGAGCACTAGCCTTGAGCAAAAAAGCCCAGAGACAGTGCCCAAGCCCTAGGACCTGCACCAAAAAATAATAAATAAAAGATTTTAGAAAGAATGAGTGAGCAAAGGAATTTTGGAATACCTTTGTTATTAAGGTACAGTTTTAACACACAAAACAATACCATGTATTCAGAGCTACTTATATATTTACTAAAAATGTTCAAACATAGTGTTAGACAAACAAAAATTATAATGGTGGTTGCTTCTAAAAAGGAAGAGAAAAATAGTAATGAAGAGCAGAAGAGGAACTAAGAAATGGAAGCTTCTGTTTGTGTTTGAAGCCTTATTTCTTGTAATAGTAGCAAGAAATTCAACTTTAATTTTACTTTGTAAAGCCATGCATGCTTATTTTCTCTATCTACTCAACCTTCAAAAACAAAGAACATTTTGTTCCCCTAAAATAAGAAATTACTATGTAAATGAAAGTAACAATAAAAAACCTCCGTAGAAATTTAAAATATTAATAAAATTTTACATTTACTTATTGGATTTTAAATAAAATCAAGTCTCCTAGATGGCAGAACAAGAAGATAAGAAGATAGAGTGGACAAGATAAAATTGAATAAGCACTGTCACCCAATCTTAGAAGCTCAACAGCTGGTGGGTGAAAGCATCTGTGAGAGTGAACAAAAACAAGAACAAATAAGTAACTAGAGACAATAGAATTTATCCAAGAGCTAGGGAAGGCAAAGAGCCTTCAGATTTAAAGGACAAATTCTCATAAAAATTTTAACACAAAAGACACAGAGAAGATGCTAACAATTTCCAAACAAGAAAAAGTTAAAAAGAAATTTAAGTAGACTGGTGTGTGTGTGTGTGTGTGTGTGTGTGTGTGTGTGTGTGTGTGTGTGTGTATGCAAATACACACCAGTCCTGGAGCTTAAACTCAGGGTCTGGCATTGTCTCTGAGCTTTGTTGCTCAAGGCTAACACTCCACCACTTGAGCCATATTCCAGCTCCACTTCTGGTTTTTTGATGTAGATAAGAATCTCACAGGGGCTGGGGATATGGCTTAGTGGCAAGAGTGCTTGCCTCGTATACATGAGGCCCTGGGAATTCCCTAGCACCACATATACAAAAAATGGCCAGAAGTGGCACTGTGGCTCAAGTGGCAGAGTGCTAGCCTTGAGCATAAAGAAGCCAGGGACATTGCTCAAGCCCTGAGTCCAAGCCCCAGGACTGGCCAGAAAAAAAAAGAATCTCACAGGCTTTCCTGCCTGGGCTGGCTTTGAACCGGGATCCTCAGATCTCAGCCTCCTGAAGAGCTAGGATTACAGGCCAATGCATGGCTATCAGACTGGCATTTTACATCTATATTTTACAACAATATAACAACCAAAGAACATAATTTACAACAATTTAAAGGTAAAAGAATCATTTCAAAGTTTAAAGAGAAAATTATTTTCAACCTAGAATTCATATGCCATGAAGATACTAATCAATATAAAGGCAGAATAAAGATATTTAGAAGCCTTTGAATTAATAATTTCTAGGGAAAAAGATTGAGAATATTTCCTACCAAAAAAAGCAGGGTGCCTAAAAGAGAACAGAAATATTATTTGAAGAAATATTGACTGACCTCAAAAATAACAGTAAATAAAGATCCTAGAGTATTTTCAAGTTTAGAAAATGATGCCTGAGTTATAACATAAATTCAGGGAGGAAAAAGTAGAAACATTTTCTTCAAGGAAAACATAGGTTTTCTGTAATGACTTGATTAAATAGCTGTATCTATGAAATATTATGTTACTTTTGTCAAAAAGAAGGCAATAAAAACTGTCAAAAAAAAAAAAAAAACAACCAAAACTTCCATGAGGAATACACTTACAACTAGGAAGCAAATGAAAATGTTTTGATTTTGAACAATTGGTGAAACAAAATTTTTAAATGTTTGACCTTGATATTTGAAGTGTTTCCTTCAAACATAGTAATGAGATGCAGGAGCCAGACACAAACAGTACATTGTCTTGAACAGAATTTTCTTAGAATTATAATTGTGAAGTACTCTTTCTTGGTTTTCACCTTCTGGAATGTAGTTCTTGATAATCAGTGTAAGATAATTATGAATTATATACAAATTCAAATTATAAACCTTATGAATATAAAATTATTATGTGTGATTATATGTCTGAGACAATTTGGGCAGTGGAAAAGGAAGAATAGAGGAAAGAGAAATGGTGCCAGTTTCTTCAACTTGCACAATTGGCAGTGGTTAAGAGATCTGTCTGTGGGCATATTATTTAAGGTTATAAAGTTATTATTGAGGCTTCAATCTTAAATGTCCTCTAAAAGCTAAAGTGTTTAAGGCTTGTTTGCGAGCTATGGTCCTATTAGAAGCTAGTAAAATCTTTAGGAGATGGGCTTAATGTAGAAGGAAGTTAGGTCATTGGAGATAAACCCACTGAGGAGCTAGAGGAACCTTTGTGTCTTTTTTTCTTCCTGGTTATCATAATGAATTGTGTTGCCACAAGCTAAAAGCATTATAGTCGAGAGTCCATGGACTGAAACACAAAACAATGACCTAACTAAACTTTTTCTCCTTGAAGATGATTTTCTGCAGTGTTTTGTCAAAGCAATGGAAATACAGGAGAAAACTTAAAGTAAAAAATAAAATAAAATTTTGGAGAAGGAGCAAAGAGAGGTTCAGGGGCTGGGGATATGGCCTAGTGGCAAGAGTGCTTGCCTTGTATACATGAGGCCCTGGGTTCAATTCCCCAGCACCACATATACAGAAAACGGCCAGAAGTGGCACTGTGGCTCAGGTGGCAGAGTGCTAGCCTTGAGCAAAAAAAAAGAAGCCAGGGACAGTGCTCAGGCCCTGAGTCCAAGCCCCAGGACTGGCCAAAAAAAAAAAAAAAGAAAAGAAAAGAGGGGTTCAAAGGTGATGTGCTAAGTTCAAAGGCACCCTTGGACAGAAGAACATATGAGACTTCATCTCCAATTAACCAGCAAAAAGCCAAGCTGAGTCATGGCTCAAGTAGCAAAGTGCCAGCTGAGCAAATGTAAGGACTTTAAGTTTGGTGCTAGCATTAAAAAAGGGTAAATCAGGACTGCATCAAACTGCAGAGCTTCTGCACGGCAAAGGACATAGCTTGCAAGATAAACAGAAAGCCCACAGACTGGGAGAAGATCTTTACCGGCCATTCAACGGACAAAGGCCTCATATCTAAAATATATGCAGAACTAAAAAAATTACCTTCCTCCAAAACAAAACCGCAAAGAACTAATAGCCCACTCATCAAGTGGGCTAAAGACCTACAAAGAGACTTCTCTGATGAGGAAATGAGAATGGCCAAGAGACATATGAAAAAGTGCTCTACATCACTGGCCATAAAGGAAATGCAAATCAAAACAACATTGAGATTCCATCTCACCCCAGTAAGAATGTCATATATCAAGAAAACTAACAATAACAGTTGTTGGAGGGGATGTGGCCAAAAGGGAACCCTACTTCATTGTTGGTGGGAATGTAAACTGGTTCAGCCACTCTGGCAAGCAGTATGGAGAGTCCTCAGAAGGCTAAATGTAGAACTCCCCTATGACCCAGCAACCCCACTTTTGGGTATTTATCCAAAAAACCACAAACAAAATCACAGTAAAGCCACCAGCACAACAATGTTCATTGCAGCACAATTTGTCATAGCTAGAATCTGGAACCAACCCAGATGCCCCTCCGTAGACGAATGGATCAGGAAAATGTGGTACATAATGGAATTTTATGCCTCTATCAGAAAGAATGACATTGCCCCATTTGTAAGGAAATGGAAGGACTTGGAAAAAATTATACTAAGTGAAGTGAGCCAGACCCAAAGAAACATGGACTCTATGGTCTCCCTTATTGGGAATAATTAGCACAGGTTTAGGCAAGTCACAGCAGAGGATCACAAGAGCCCAATAGCTATACCCTTATGATCACATAAGATGATGCTAAGTGAAATGAACTCCATTTTATGGAAATGATTGTTATATCACAGTTGTAACTACTTTCAACATCCCATGTGTATCTGTAGTTTCTACTATTGATGATGTTTGTGTATCACCGTCTTGTGATTGTATCTACACTATCTCTGTAATCTTATCTGAGTGTATGGGAAACAGTGTGTACTGGTATTAGAATTAGGAAATTCAAAGGGAATACCAAAATTGAGAGACAAAGGGTAAAATAAGAGAAACAACAACAAAAGTAATACTTGCAAAACTGTTTGGTGTAAGTGAACTGAACACCTCAGGGGGGGAAAGGGGGAGGGGGGAGGGGGGTATGAGGGACAAGGTAACAAACAGTACAAGAAAAGTATCCAATGCCTAACGTATGAAACTGTAACCTCTCTGTACATCAGTTTTATAATAAAAACTTTAAAAAAAAAGGGTAAATCAAAAAAGGGATAAAGGAACCCCCAGAATAAATAAAAGCAAGTGTGATTTCAAGGATCCTAAGACTAGGGTTGGTGTGGAAAAGCTGTGCCTTCTGATTGCCATGAGAATGCACTACTCTTGTAGTAAATTCTGATTCATCTTCCTCTCCCAGCCCAGAATAGTCTTGCTGGAGAAAAGGCAAGTGCTTGCTGTTTGCCTGCTAACTTCTCTATCCTTCTTAGAGAGTAGGAAGCATAGATTACAATTATGCTAAAACTCAAAAACCTACAAAGGAAATGTTAACAATGGAGAAAAAAATTCCAAAGAGATGAAATGGAAACATGAAAAGTCAATGCCTTACAGTCAGAGTTATTGTGTATATCTTTACCAGATTCATCAAGTATCACCCAAAATCATCCTGAAAGAGTAAGCAGAAATTAAATGGACTCAGAATGATTTAGGGTGGGCCACTCAAGTTCATTGTTCACCCAGAAGAAGTTACCATAGTCAAAGCACACCTCAAATTATTTCACGGAAATAAATTCACTGTGACCCCCATGATTATTGTAAAGAAATGGTGGCACTAATAGCCAGCATTTTACCCAATGTCCATTGTATGCCAAATACTCTGCTGGCACTTTACCTGTATGGCTTCATTCATTTCTTGAGGTATTCAGAGAGGTAAATAATTGTGATGAGGAAACTGAGTTACTTGTAGCCAAAAAAAACAAAACAAAACAACAAAAAAAAAACCCAAAAACCTTACATGCTACCATATAGGTGAAGGTTGAAGGCATCATGCTAAGTGTGGCATACTGGACTTAGATAACTAGTCAGAAAAGGAGCATAGATCAGACTCAAAGTCTGCCTGATTCCACGATCTGAGTATAGGAAACAATGAGCACATTTTAAAATGTGAATTCATAACTAGAATTCCAACACTCAGATTTTGATGTATTTTGTTACATTTTATCCTTCCAATGTATTTTCTATATATAATACTATTTCTTACAAATTTTTGGATCATCTATATGTACTACATAATGTTTTTCTCATTTGCAAATAAGTGAGTTTTCTTCCATATTATTCAACATTCTTCTGTAATATCAATTTTAATGTTTACTTGGTATTAATTTACTCATTCAATCAGTATTTTTTAATGTACAAGGCACTATTGTAATATGTGAGTGACCAAGAGAACAAAAATTGTTGCATTCATGGAGCTTGTATTTTAGAAGGGAAAATGACACTAAATTTAAGGTATAGTATATATTGTGTTGAAAATAGTTTATGGTAAAAAAGCATGCTTAAAAGCAGAGGGTAAGTGGAATCAAGCAAGATGGTATAGTATGGAAATTACAGTATTCATTGAGCAAACTGTACAACTATTACTACTATGTAATTCTAAAACATTGTCATTGGCTTTGCTCCTACCATCAAGAAAAAAAAAAAAACCTGCACCTATTAGTAGTCACATCTCAATGCCCATTCCTTTTAGCCCCTAGTTGCCATCAATCCATTTGATCTTTTACCTTTGCTTTTTCTGATCACTCATGTAAAGCTAATCATACCACTTGTCATTTTGTGTGTTTGGTTTCTTTCACTTAGCATGATGACTTCAAGGTTCATTCATATTGTAGCCTGTGGCATTACTTCATTCCTTTACGGCTGGACGAAATTCTATGGTGAGGCTATACCACATTTTCTTGATTCATCTGTGTTAAACATTCTGCTTATTTTCACTTGTAGACAATTATGAACAATGTTGCATGTATATTCATGTACAAGTTTTGGCGGGGGGAAAACCTATGTTTTTACTAATAACTCTTGGGTATCTTGGTCAAAAGGAAAGTCAAGTGAAGAAAGTGCCCTATCTACATGCACAAACAAACTGGTAGGCTTTATGTTGTGTAGAAATCAAATAAGATGAAAACTGAGGATTCACTGATGTGGAGACAACTGTGACCTCGGGAAAAGTGATTGGGCAGAGCAGTAATGGGTGGCAGAGAGAAGGGAAAAGGTGCAGAAGGAAACAGCATGATGAAAAGTTCCATTGTCTTGACTATGATAGTGGTCTCACAGCATGCACACAATATGATCATTGTACGTTCAATTTGTGTGCTTTAGGGTGCTCAATAATATGCCATGCTGAAAAAGACAGAGAAACAGAGAAAAATTCTCTTTTAAGGGGAGTTTTTACAAGGAGCGGAGAAATGAGATGATGAGCTCTCAAAAGACATGTGACAAAAGAAAGCTTTTTTCCAGACCAAGATAAATAGCCACATGCTGTATAATGTTGACAGAAGTGGGTGTTCAGTAGAGGGAGAGTGGCTCATGATCCCGTCACATAGCAGGTATGTGAAGGATAGATCTGGAAGGGGATTTGGGGAAAGCTGGAATCCACATGTTCACCACAGGTAAGAAGATAGGTGGAGAGAGCATGTGGATTGCTTTGATTTTGTCCATGATGGGCAAGCTCATCAGATGAGTGAGAACACAAGAGGTGATGGTGGAGTTTTGAGAGGAAGAAAGAGTGAAAATATGCACATGGATGGAATGAAAAATGATTGCTGGTTGCCTTAAGGTTCACAGAGTCTTGTGGTCATGGAATTAAAGTAAGAGCATCCAATTTAGTTGTCTGGTTTTCTCCGTTATGTGTAAAGTTTAATCATAATTTTTCCAGGAGATTAGACAGGAGTTGTGGCACAAGACAACATGGGGCTACATGTTTAGAGTTGATCTGAAGGGAATAGACATTAAGGGGTATAGAGAAACTAAAAGGGAGGGTGTATCACTGTCTTAAAGACCCTGGAGGAGTCCAAAGATTGTTAGAAATGGAATACTGATGTGGTGGGCTGGAAAGGTAGAGGTACTGCTCAGAGATTAAGTTGTCACTTGTGGTATTCTATTATGTGGATATACAAATTTCATCTGACCCATTAGGATCCTTTTCTAAAATATAACAGTGGGATCACCACACTACCTCTATTACTTGTGCTACCCCAGTTGGTTGGCAATTACTGTTTCTCCCCTAAGCTTTCAAAACACTCAATCTTTTTTTTTGTCATATCACCTAACCCCAAATTAACTATTTTCTGTAAGCATCTTTTCCTCTGTGACTTCAGCCCCCTATTAACATTTATTTTCATATTAGTCTGGGGATTTTTATTCCTTTAGCAACCAGAAGATTGTCAAGGAAGGAAATGAGAGGAAGCCAACCTGCTTTCCATTTGTCTGTCCCTTCAGGGTGTCTTGCTAGTGGCTAGGCTTAGGTGAAGGGTTGCTGGAAAAGAGAGAAGGATTCTCCTCTCACAGTGTAGGCTCCAGTTTCCTGTACACGAGCTGCAAAGAAAAAACCACAGTTCAGCCCTTTGAGGGCTCTCACCTTATGAAATATCCATCCCTTTGTCCTAGAAAACATTCTATGTTCCTGTTCCATTATAAATGTTACTTGTAGACAAGCCACTGTGGTATCTTCCTATTTTTCTTGGCTTAAATGATCTTCATGTTATGATATTCAATGGAAATCAGTTTCACAAGATAATTAAATCCCCTTGGGAAGATTAATTTGAGATTTCATCTCATTTATTAGATTGCGAGTGCCTTGTTTTCTTTAACATATGTTCATGTAGGAGTTGGCATTTGGATTTGAAGGCATTTATCACTGTGTTTACTTCCTAAGCAATGTCTTCTAAGGTATTTCCTCCCTGGGATTTCCTTTTAATAAAGTAAAAATTCTATTCCAAAGAATTTTTGTATGCTTGTTTGACAAGCTTTGTTGACTACCAAGGGGATTGTCCTGCAAAGTGAGAAGAACCCTCCCTCCCTCCCTCCTCTCTACCTGCCCACATGTTAACCTCCCCACCCCTTTCTGCCTCACAGCTGCCAGCTGATGGAAGCACTCACCAAAGCACAAATGCTACAGGTCCAAAAAGCCTGCCATCCTCACGACACCTTCGTCAGTTTACTCACACCAGATGTGTATATTTAAGTCATCTACTTCAGTACATCTCCTTAGTACCAGCCTAGGGTGGGCACACCCTTTGGGCTCATGCCTTCTTGTACATGAGAATCGCTCTGTAGCTGTCACCAACTTCACACTGCTGACCTGTGACACATTCATGATGAAATCCATGGGCACTTCAGAAATAATCCCCTAGGATAAATGCCCCTCCACCCCAAAAGAAACCCCAGAGAAATTCCAGGACCACAACATGAAACTGTTGTTTGTCATTATACTCTCCTTCCCCATTACTTCTCCATGGACAGTCGTCATTATAGTAAAAATTGCTTTATTCTTTGTATGTTTCTGCATAATTCTTGGCCTAGCACACACAGTGGCTACTCAATAGAAATTACAGCTATGAAAACAGACGGTCTTACTTAAGGTGCCTGACAGTGTGTGGCAGTGGTCCATCAAGGCTGGGACAGGAGAGGTTCCCTGTAGTGCTGAGGGAATAGGAAAGGGCATTGTTTCATTGAGTTCATAAGTAGATATTTCTTTTTCTTCCACTAAAATATCATCTGAGGCATGAGAAACATTGTAGGAAATGGAGGTGCATCTATGGATCATTAATGGGACACAATTATCATGTTTAGAAGTCTGTTCTCTCACCTCCCATCCCCAAGCACACACACTCCCAATCCTTGTGTGAGAAGTGTTCTCATAATACATGTCTTGGTGACTTCCTGAACTAGCATGGAATACCCTACATCAGGGACAATATGGTTTGGGATTTTTTTTTTCTATTACTGTATATTCAGTTTGTTTGAGTTAATTTTGTTTGGTAAAAACTTTCTTTTTGCTAGCCTCTGACTTGTACTTATAATCCTAGTGACTTCTCTCTAACTAGCAAGAAGCTGGAAGTGGGGCTGTGGTTCAAGTGATGGTAGAGCACCAGCCTTGAGCAGAAAAAGCTGAGGTAGAGTAAAAGGCCCTGAGTTCAAGTACTGGCACACATACACACAACCACAGAAAAAAAAAAAAAAAACTTCCTTTTTTTTGCCAGTCCTGCGGCTTGAACTCAGGGCCTAAGCACTATCCCTAGCTTCTTTTTGCTCAAGGCTAGCTAGCACTCTACCACTTGAGCCACAGCACCACTTCTGGCTTTTTCTGTATATGTGGTGCTGAGGAAACAAACCCAGGGCTTCATGTATGCTAGGCAAGCACTTTACTACTAGGCCACATTCCCAGCCCAAAACTTCCCTTTTTAAAGAGGTTTAAAGTAGCTACATTTCCATGTGCACAGTGTGCACATATAGCCTGTCTTTTTATCCCATCTGCACTGGAGTGGCATATGGGTTACCATGGGCAAGTCATGGTAACACATCACAATCATCCAAAGCCCATGGTTCCCATTCAGGTTCCTTCTTGTGTTGCACAGTCCATGGGTTTTGACACGTGCAATGATCAGTACCTACAATATAGTGTCATTGGGAGAGGCTCACCACTCCTGGGCTCCATGCTGTGTCTCTTCACACCCCAGGTTCCCTCATTCTTTTCCTCCTCTACCCTCTTCAGTGGAATCAGGATTTAAGAGGTTATTTTTAGTGAGTATTAACAGGAGGGAAAGGAGGGTAGAAGGAAAGTGCAGGAACCCTGATGGCAGTCCCAGAGTCCTATAAAGAATGGGCTTTAGAAAACATTGTTGGTGAAGATTAATTCCTTTGTCAATAAATGTCGGCAGCTAATCTAGTGCCAATTGCATTTGCCTGGGGGGTGAGTCCCATGAAAACCCAAGGAAACTAAATCATTTCTGAGGTACTCTTTTTTTTTCTTCCAAATACTGACCAAAGCCTCTACTGTGTCTTTCTATTTTTTTTTTTTATTGAAAAGGAAAAAGAAATGCCAAATCGTATTTGGACCTCCAAACGGCAAACTGAATATGCTTTGACATAGGTTGGAAATAATTATTCTATAAAACTCTCTTTCTGGGATATACCAAAGTAGAAGTCAATTTCATGTACTCAGTCTTTTCATGTGCCAAGTGGTTGGGGGAACATCTTGACTTAGATAATTCTAGTTTCTCTGTTTCTGCTAGTCAGACGCTGTGAGAAAAACAGCTTTTCTTACTAAAAGCAGAGCCGAGATGCAGCCTTCTCCTACTAAACCATATCTATACATACATACATACATACATACATATACACACACACACACACACACACACACACACACACACACACATACACACCACTCATCTATACACCCTACATAGGAGAAGAATCTCTCCCTTTGGGGCCTTTAGGGCCACTGCTATGAGCCTCTCTCTTTCTTGGCTCTAGGAGGGCAGATAAAGCCTACTGCTCTGGACCAAGGGAACATGCATTTTTACTAGAAACTGCAAAGCCTGAAACCCAGATGGATGAATTCCTACCTGAGACCGTTCTAAGTCCTGAGACTGGGAAAAACAGACTGGCCCTGCTTGTCTCATCCTCCAGAGCTCACATGAGGCTTTCATTGAAGTAGGCTAGGGTTCTCACACATTTTACCTGTGACCCTCAGTGCCGGGCTAGATTTACCTCCCCTCGTGTGGGGATGCTAAGCTTACTCCCTTATCAGTGCTCCCCTTTCCACCCTCTCCCCTGGGCACCTGACCAGCAGGTGGCCAAGGTGGAGCGAGGGACACGGGCTAGCCTAAGGTGCACATGGCTGAACGAGATCCCCTTTTTCCTCCCTCCTTACCCACTAAGGAAGCCAGGCGCAGACAGATCTTGGAGACGCTTCGGAGAGCAATCCGGTTTATTCGGGAGGGGCTCACAGTAATATAGTAGTTATGACGAGGATTGAGCATGAGCTGCGATAGGCTGGCGAGCTTGTCCGTTCAAGAGCAGCTCCCAAGGACCTCCCTCATGGGCTAATGTCACTTCCCATAGGACTGCCCTGTGTGCTCGCTGGCGCAAGGTGGGGGGTTGGTCTCAAAGCTACCCCTTCTGGTTCCGGACCCAGAAGGAGATAGGTGTGGCTCACTTCCACACTGCCCCAGGGCTGGGGGAAGGGCGGTGTCTCGGGAGCGCTCTCCTCGCCCTTCCCCCCCTTAAGGCCAAGATGAATCCCCAACACCTCAGGAGTACTTTTACATGGCAATCCAGCTCACACATAAACTAAAACCTACTCTTGCAACTTAGGATGGAGTCTGGTCTTTGTTTTTTATTTAACTCTATTGCATTTTTTGTAATGATGCTCATTAATTTAAACTGATTTTGCTGCTCGTAAATAAGTAAGCCTCCAGAGTGTGAGAAACACTGACCTGGACTGGCAGATGAGCAGTGTTTTTGTCAGCAGACATGACTGTTTTTCCTTCAGAATGAGTGCCTTGATAAGCACTCTGGAGCACCTCTGATGAGCCAGGCATTGGTTCTGCGCACTTGGCCTGCACCTTCAACACCACCCTGGGAGGTGTAATACAGTCATCACCCCCTTCTTTCAGGTGAGATGAGGCTGTCATTTGGTAAGAAACTCCCCTGAGGTCACCCAGCTGGAACAGCTAGAATTAAAATGTCATCTCTCTGACTTTTGGAACCCCACACTTAGGAGCTTACTAGGCCAGCTCAAAGTACACTTTTGGCCACCCATTGTGCTCAGAGTTAAGTTGAACCTCTTACCTCCACAGCCTCATTCGTCTTTCCTCCCTCTCACTTTGCAACCAACCTGTAGGAATTACCTTCAGTTGTCTGAACTTCCTGGTTTTTGTACCAGTGGTTTCCTCCTCCTTGACTTTCTTCTCTCTCACTTCACCTGGCTACTTCTTACTGAAGGTTTGTTTTCTCCAAGATACTTCTGAAGGCCTCTGCCCATACCTCATAACTGTGGTAAGTTCTTCCCACTTGCTTCCACACCACTGTTGTCTCATACCTAGCACTTATGACATTGTATTACCTTGCTTCTAAATCCAGGGCTATGCTGATAAATGTTCAACAACCAGGTCTTATGTTGATGAGTAAGAGAAGGGGAAGTTGTAGCATTTTGCTGATCCCATGGCATAAATATCTTCTCTGCTGCCAATTGCAAGGCATCTATATGGCCTTATTGAAAATGGAATTGGAAAGCAATGAATAAGACAGGAAAAACTGACTCCATAATGCCCTTGTCCCTGTCATCCATGATTGTGGGACAGGGGAAGGAGTGAGAGGAAGTGATCTTCGTCTGGCTAACCATTGTGTATCTCCTCAATGATGAGGCAAGGAAAGGATCTAGAATTGAACAAACTACAAAAATAGTCTCCTAATGTATTGCTTTGAGCATGGAAAGAATAGGAGATGAGAGGACAAAGGCTGTGTGTAATGAAAATAATTACCAATCATTGCTCAGCCTCTACAGATTATAAATTACCATCATATACATCATGTCATTTGATCCTGTCATAAAGGACAGGCATTGTTTTGAACATGAAGAAATCAGACCCAGACTTATGCAGTTAACCCCTGAGCTAGGACCAAGATCTCCTAAAATTTAGCCCCACATTCCTTTGCTACTCAATTGACTCTCTATAGCAACATAGCTGTTCCCAGTGTGAAATAGGGTAGTTGGACACATGCAAAATTGGAAAGGAGGCAGTAGTTTCAGGGAAAGGTGAAAACTGTATGGGTATATAAGGATTCTTGGGCACATGTATCACAGTGTCTTGGAACAGAATGTTGAATGAGTGACATTAATTGTTATTAATGAGACACTGTAGTGTTGGGAGGTAGAGTCGTGAGTGAATTAGAGCAGGCCTTTGTGAGGAATCAAATTCTTGGATGTGGCTGTAGTTTCCAACTGTTAAAGTCATAACAAGAAAATATTCTCTGTCTTAGAAGTTTATTATAAAGGTTAAATAAAATAATACTTCTTCATGTACATTTATTAGCAGTCTTAAATAGTCTCAAACATCAGTTACAAGATACAGTAAATCTACAGATATTTTAAATATTAAATACATCCTAAACCATTATCTTTCCTTGCTAGGTATGTAGTTACTCTATTTTATTTGTATGTTTGTATCAATGTTCATTGCTTTTGTTGGTAAATTCCTATTGAACAGAGACTGTATCTGCTTTTTCATAGTGTTTGTGGTTGATGTTTTATGGGGCTTGGGGCTTGAGCTCAGGACCCTACAGTAAAGCTTACCTGCTTAGCAAGTGCTCTGTCATTTGAGTCACATCTCCAGTCCTGCTTTTGCTGGTTAATTGAACTAACTCTTGCAGACTTTTCTGCCTGGGCAAGCTTCAAACTTCCTCTGTATCTTGGCCTCCTGATTAGCTAGGATCACAAACATAAGCCACCAGTGGCCAGCTTCGTTATGGCTTATTCATTCTTAATTTTTTTACAAAGCTAAACACTGATATTTTTTTCTTTTTCTTTTTTTGTTTGTTTAAAGACTGATATTAAAGACTGATAAGAACACCGTCAAATGTATATCTTACAATTAAGAAGAGTGAGTGAAGGGGTAGAGAGGAGAAGAATGGGTAAGAATGTTGACAGGGTTGACATTGATCAAGATATATTATATTCATAAACTGCTTTGTTAAACAGCAACTCCTTTGTACAACTACTGAAAGATAATTTTTTAAATAAAAAATTAGATGAAATTTGAATCTCAGTGTCCAAAATTACATATTACTGAAATACAATTGTGCTCATTGGTTAAATGCCTGTAGCTGTTCCATTCTACCATAGCAGAGTTGAGTAATTATGACAGAGACTATGTGGTCTGCAAAACCTAAAATATTTACTACCCCTACCGAGTACAGAAAAGGTTTACTGACTCTGCCTAGAATAACTGAAAGACAGATCTCCTAAAGAGTTAATTAAGATCTACTCAGTAAATGCCTCAGTGGCTATATTGAGGCTTTCAACATTATTATTGCTTTATAAGCTGCATAGGCAGATAGAAACAGTGTGTATACCATTTTTTAAAGTCACACATGATTAAGTAGCTCAAAATGCTCTTAAGAGCTTTTTGTCCATCGCTAAGACAGCTGTGATGGGTTATGAAGTTCACTTCGTGTAGGAATCATGGGACAGGAACACTGCCCCATGACCATCAGAAGAACCACAGCTGTGTAAAGCAGAAATAGTGACACACTGCATAGGGCTATTTTGAGTGGCTGAGATGAACTAATTGTTGTTTGTTATGATCCTCTCATTGTGAGCATGCATCTTATAAGACCAATTCTCATTGCCTTTCAATGCTTCTTCTATAGTCCAGGGCTGGGGTGCCTGTTTTAAATAGAGACAATGGTGGTGATAGGGTGAGAATTCTGACACAGCTGTAAGAGTGGAAGGGTCCTCAGCCACTTCCATGATATTCTTGCCTACAAGAGTGAATTAATCTGTACATGAATGAGGGAATGAATGAATAAATGATGGAATATGACTTCCTGGTGTCAGACCCAAATGTAAGTAGTCAGTGGCAGAATCTTACTTTAAAGCTGTTTTAGACAAGATGCCTTTCACCCTGCCTTATTCAGATTCAGCTCAGTGGGGCACTATTAACACATAGAACACATATTTTGAAAATTCAAGCACAATTCTGGAAACTGTTACTGAACAACTGTGATTTTTTTACACCTCCCATTTGTGTGGATGCTATCAGATTTTCCTCCACAGTTTAAAGAAAATAACTAAAAAAGTAAGCTTGTGCTTCTAATCGTTACTATAACTTCAGGCTTCTCTGAAGTACAGGTCAGTACCCATGTGTTTAAGAGGACAGAGTTCCCATTCTTTCCTACGTTCCATTCATTACCTCTTCTAAGGTACTTAGTAATGATTTATCATTCTCCCAAACTCTAGACATTTCTCTTAATTCTTCCTCCTCCTTTTCTTCTTTGTTCCTCTTCCATCTCTTCTTTTTTTTTTCCTACACTGAAGTTTGGACTCAGAGCCTTGTCTTTGCTAGGCAGGTATGCTAACACTTGAGCCAACCTTCCTTCCCTCCTTCCCCCCCTTTCTTTTCTTCAGTTATTTTTCAGATAGGGTCTCACATATTTGCCCATGGCCAACCCTGGGCCATAATCACCACTAGTCTTCCACATATTTGGGGTGATAGGCATGTATCACCATATCACCTTCTTTGTAGATGGATTTTCACCAAGTTTTATCTGGGCTGACCTCAAAATTATTACAAAAATTAACTCCCATATTTGTTCAAATAATAAGCCAGACTCAAGACTTTCCCTCTCTTCTAAAATAAGAAAATGGAAGACATTTTGTGAATCTGTGGTTTTATATGACCACATTATCTATTAACTTTTGAAAATCAAAGATTCCAACTCCCATATATTTTGCTCTGTGTGTGTGTGTGTGTGTGTGTGTGTGTGTGTGTGTGTGTGTATCCTGAGTCTTGAACTCAGGACCTGGGCACTCTCCCCCGGAGCTTTTGTTCTCCAGGGTAGCACCAGTTGAGCCACAGTTCCACTTCTGGCTTTTTGGAAATTAATTGGAGATAGGAGTTTCACAGACTTTTCTTCCTGGCTGGCTTCAAACTGAGATCCTCAGAGCTCAGCCTCCTGAGTAGCTAGCATTATAAATGTGGCCACCAGCATCCAGCTTCCATGTTTTTAAATAAATACGTAATATATACTCATTATGCAATAGTGATAGGTATCTAACAAATATACTTCTCACTGCTTTAGAATGAAAGCTTTATTGAAGTTATTTAGAGAAAACGAGATTAGGACAAAATCTTAAGAGAAAAAGATAAGGCATGATCTGCCATTAAATAAAATATAGAACTAGTCTAGAAAGTCTTTATTTTTCATAGATTTTGTATTTGAGAATTCCATTATTCATTAAAATGTATTTATGCCTTTCCCCAATCAGTATACAAAGCAATCTCAGTAATTCACATACATACACAGAGTGGTAAAAAATAAAAATTAAAAAAAAAACAACTTGGGGCTGGGGATATAGCCTAGTGGCAAGAGTGCCTGCCTCGGATACACGAGGCCCTAGGTTCGATTCCCCAGCACCACATATACAGAAAACGGCCAGAAGCGGTGCTGTGGCTCAAGTGGCAGAGTGCTAGCCTTGAGCGGGAAGAAGCCAGGGACAGTGCTCAGGCCCTGAGTCCAAGGCCCAGGACTGGCCAAAAAAAAAAAAACAACTTAAGTCATCCTACACACATTCTACTGATGCTGAGCAAGGCAGCATTCTGTGCCTTTGTGAGGTACAGTTAGTACCATGTTTCCACATATTTGTGCTTTGGGTTAGTTATCTCACTATTTTAAATAGCCTTCTAAGGAAGTGTTGAAATTCTGTCCCTTGTTTCTGAGTGCAGGAAGACTGACATGTCTTACAGAGAAAAATATATGCATTTGGTAAGCCTCGTGCAGCCATGTTATCATGCTATTGTACAAGATTTCAATGTTAATGAGTCAACAACATATATTAATTAATCATAATTAAACAGAGACTCATAAAGGAAGTTATATGTTGATTGATGGGATAAAAATGTAGCCAGTGCCAATAAGAGATCTCCCATCCAAGAAAAGCCCAGGTCCAGACAGATTCACTGTAGAATTCTACAAGACCTTCAAAACAGAACTCACACCAATATTTCTCAAACTCTTTGATGAAATTGAAAGAGAAAATTCGCTACTAAACACATTTTATGATGCCAGTATAACCCTCATCCCAAAACCAGGCAGGGACTCATCAAGGAAAGAGAACTATAGACCAATTTCCCTGATGAATATTGATGCAAAAATTCTCAACAAAATTCTAGCCAATCGACTTCAACAGGTCATCAAAAAAATCGTACACTATGACCAAACTGGATTCATCCCTGGTATGCAGAGCTGGTTCAGTGTACACAAGTCAATCAACATAATCCACCACATCAACTGGAACAAGGCCAAGAATCACATGATTATTTCACTAGATGCACAAAAGCATTTGATAAAATCCAGCACCCATTTATGATAAAAGCTTTGGAGAAACTAGGATTCCAGGGAACATTCCTGAATATAATTAAGGCTGTCTACGACAAACCCACAGCGAACATTACTCTTAATGGGGAAAAGCTAAAGCCATTTCCTCTAAAATCAGAAGCAAGAAAAGGTTGACCCCTCTCTCCTCTTCAACATAGTACTAGAATTCCTAGCCAGAGCAATAATGCAAGAGGAAGACGTAAAGGAGATCCAAATTGGAAAAGATGAAGTCAAACTCTCTCTCTTTGCAGATGACATGATCCTGTATCTAAAGAACCCTGTAGGCTGGGGATATGGCCTAGTGGCAAGAGTGCCTGGCTCAATACATGAGGCCCTGGGTTCGATTCCCCAGCACCACATATACAAAAAATGGCCAGAAGTGGTGCTGTGGCTCAAGTGGCAGAGTGCTAGCTTTGAGCAAAAAGAAGCCAGGGACAGTGCTCAGGCCCTGAGTCCAAGCCCCAGGACTGGCCAAAAAAAAAAAAAAGAAGAACCCTGTAGACTCTACACCCAAGCTACTTGAGCTGATCCAAAACTTTGGCAAAGTTGCAAGATATAAAATAAACCCTCAAAAATCAATGACTTTTCTATATGCCGAAGAACGAGGCCGAAATCAGGAAACCGACTCCTTTTGCAATAGCCTCTAAAAACATAAAATACCTAGGAATAACCTTAACCAAAGAAGTGAAAGACCTCTTTGATGAGAACTTTAAAAGCTTGAAAAACGAAATTAAGGCAGAACTAAGGAAATGGAAAAACCTCCCATCCCATACTCCTGGATTGGGAGGATTAATATTGTCAAAATGGCAACATTGCCAAAGGCTATCTACAAATTCAACACAATGCCCATTAATATCCAAACACCATTTTATAATGAAATAGAGGAAGCAATCCAGAAATTCATATGGAACAATAAAAGACCCTGAATAGCAAAAACAATCCTAAGTAGAAAAAAACAGTGCTGGAGTAATTACTATGCCAAACTTCAATCTGTATTACAAAGTTATAGTAATAAAAAAAAAAGCTTGGTATTGGCACAGGAACAGGCCTGAAGACCAATGGAACAGAATTGAAGACCCAGAAATGAACCACAGAACTATGCATACTTAATCTTTGATAAAGGAGCTAAAAAAAAAAAAAATAGGATGGAAGAAAGCCTCTTCACCAAATGGCGCTGGCAAAACTTTTTCAACACGTGCAACAAATTAAAACTAGATCCTTATATATCACCCTGCACCAAAATCAAATCCAAATGGGTCAAGACCTCAAAATAAAAACAGATACCCTAATTGAAAGGGAATACCAAATTTGAGAGACACAGGGTAAAAAAAGACAAACAACTACAAAAGCAATACTTGCAAAACTGTTTGGTGTAAGTGAACTGAACACCTGGGGAGGGGGAAGGGAAAGGGGGAGGAGGGAGGGGGGGTATGAGGGACAAGGTAACAAACAGTACAAGAAATGTATCCAATGCCTAACGTATGAAACTGTAACCTCTCTGTACATCAGTTTTATAATAAAAACTTTTAAAAAAAGAAAATAATGCATCAAAGAGTTACAAAGTAGTGTTACATATTATAACTATGTAAAAAAAAAGAAATGTATCCAATGCCTAACGTATGAAACTGTAACCTCTCTGTACATCAGTTTGATAATAAAAATTTGAAAATTAATTAATTAATTTAAAAAAAACAGATACCCTGAAAACACTACAAGAAGGAATAGGAGAAACACTGAGGCTCCTTGGCACAGGATGAAACTTCCTTAACAAAGGCCCAGAAATACAACAAACCAAAGAAAGGATGGACAAATAGGACTGCATCAAACTGCAGAGCTTCTGCAGGGCAAAGGACATAGCTTGCAAGATAAACAGAAAGCCCACAGCTAAAATATGGAACCAACCCAGATGCCCCTCAGTAAACAAATGGATCAGGAAAATGTGGTACATATACACAATGGAATTTTATGCCTCTGCCAGAAAGAATGACATTGCCCCATTTGTAAGGAAATGGAAGAACTTGGAAAAAAATTATACTAAGTGAAGTGAGCCATACCCAAAGAAACATGGACTCTATGGTTTCCCTCATAGGGAATAATTAGCACAGGTTTAGGCTAGTCACAGCAGAGGATCACAAGAGCCCAATAGCTATACCCTTATGAACACATAAGATGATGCTAAGTGAAATGAACTCCATTTTATGGAAACGAGTGTTATATCATTGTTGTAATTACTTGCAATATGCCATGTGAAACTGTAGCTTCTTTTGTTGATGATCCTCTTGTATCCCCTTCCTGTGGTTGCCCCGGCGCTATCACTGTGTCCCATCTGAGTACCCTGGATACTGTATATACTGGTATTAGAACTAGGGAAGTGAAAGGGAATATCAAAATTGAGAGACAAAAGATAAAAAGACAAACAACTCCAAAAACAATGCTTGGAAAACCATTTAGTGTAAACCAACTGAACAACTCAGGGGGAAAGAGGAAAAGGGGAAGAGGGAGGGGGGAGTGAGGGAGGAGGTAACAAATAGTACAAGAAATGTACCCACTGCCTTACATATGAAACTGTAACCCCTCTGTACATCACTTTGGCAATAAATAAGTAATTATTATTTTTTTTAAAAGAAATGTACTCATTACCGTATGTTACTGTAACCTTTCTGTATATCACGTTTACAATAAAATTAATAATAACAGTAATAGTAAAAAAAAAAAAAGTGTAGCCAGTGGCTCATAGGAACCTAGTCCCATATTTCTCCAAGGAGCAATAGCTCAGGATTCACTAATTTATTATAGCAATTTATAGAGTTTTACCATGAATACCAAGAATCTACAGCACTTATATTTTCTTTTCATTCAGTTTTAGCTTTGTGGCTTAAGTAGTTTTAGTTCAGAAGAATCCCTGGTGTTAATAATCACAAAAGTATTATCTCAAAAGTGCTAACAGAGATGGGGAGGCGGTCAAAAGGGAATGCTACTACACTGTTGGTGAGAATGTAAACTTGTCCAACCACTCTGGAAAGCAGTATGGAGGTTCCTCAAAAGGCTAAACATAAAGCTCCCCTATGGCCCAGAAACCCCAATTTTGGGCATTTACCCAAAGGATCACAAACAAGGACGTACTAAAACTGCCAGCACAACCATGCTTCATTGCAGCATTACTTATCATAACTAAAATATGGAACCAACCCAGATGCCCCTCAATAGATGAATGATCAAGAAATTGTGGTATGTATACACAGTGGAATTCTATGCTTCTATCAGAAAAAATGATATTGCCCTAGTCATAAGGAAATGGAAAGACTTGCGAAAAATCATACTAAGTGAAGTGAGCCAGACCCAAAGAAACAGAGACTTTGTGGTTTCCCTCATTGGTAATAATTAGTACATGTCTGGGACAGTCCTAGCAGATGATCACACTAGCTCAATAGCTATGTACATGTGATCACCTAAGATGAGGCTCCAAGATATAGAAACAAGCAGTTTATTGTTGTTGCTGTTATTTTTAACAAACTATACGAAATTTCTTTTTTCTTTTGTTTATCTCCCCTGTAGTTTAACCCCTGTTGTCACTGTATTTGATTTTAGTAGCCGGCTTTTGCATATATGTTTGCCTGAATTAGGGAAGGGGAACATCAAAATTGTAAGACAAAGTTAAAAGGCAAGTATTGCAACAGCAATACTTACAAGACAGTATGTTGTAAACTAACTGTATAACTCGGGGGGGGGGCATTGAGCAGGAAGAAGGGGGGAGAAAATGAGGGAGGAGGTAACAAGTTTGACAAGAATATACTCACTACCTTACATATGTAACTAATCCCTCTGTACATAACCTTAACAATAAAAAATTTTTTTAATGCTAGCAGAAATTTCTCCCAGTCTTACCAAGGTATTACAGATTTCTATTATATATTTAGTACTATACTTTGTCCCCAAAGAAGTCATGGTAAAGGTTGATCACCCAGCACCAGTGATGTGGGGAGAGTCAGGGTGAGAAAAAAATGAAGAATGAGTCATTGCCAAGGGAGTAGTGAGTGTGTCCTAACCACTACTAGACCTGTCTTCAGCCCTGGCCACATAGTTCATGCCACCTAGGGAAGCTGTCCTTCAAACAAAAGGGCAGAAGGGAAGGCTTATATGGCTGCCATGCCAATCATAACCTTCTCATATAGGGAAGAAATATCCAAAGGAAGGAGCTGCCAGTGAGTACATAATAATGTTTAAGATGAGAGTCACCTGATAAAATCAATCCTAGTACAGGGTTATGTTTGTTGTTGAATCAATGGTAACATGAATTTGCACAAATGCTATTACTCAAAAAGAGAAACCCTCTGGAAACTCTTGTCATGTTTTCTTTTTTGTTTGTTTGTTCTTTATTTTGTTGGTTGTAGGGCTTAAATTTAGGGCCTGGGCACTATCCCTGAGCTTTTATCTCAAGGCTAGCAATGTACCACTTTGAGCCATAGCACCACTTCTGTTATCTGGTGGCTAATTGGAGATCAGAGTCTCACTGATTTTCCTCCCCAGGCTGGCTTCAAACAGCAATCCTCAGATCTCAGTCTCCTGAGTAGCTAGGATTACAGGTATGAGCCACTGGCACGGGGTTATTGTCATATTTTCTAAGTAAAACTTCCAAATGCAACGTCAGAAGCTAATATATCCACAGGATTCATTTGTATTAATGACAGACAACCTTCCAGATCCTTTTCCACTCCCTCAAATACTGACTTTCAAAGGAGATTGCCATATGTTTTGTGTGTGTATGTGTGTAAAAAGCATGAAAAAAGTATAAAAGTTATTTATTTTGGCGTCTCCAAAATGGAGGAAATAGTACATTTTCTTCATAGTAAAGCACCTGTGAAATTATTTCCCTCAAACTACTTCTAATGTTCCGTAATTCAAAACTCTCTTTCTTCCAGTTCTGTAGTGCTATGTAGCAGGAAGGGAAGGGAGTGAGTTATGATACCTAGGAAAATGTGTGATGATTCACAGATACAGAAGCTGCACCCACAGTACGCACCCCTGGGGATGAATACTAAAAAGAGTAAGTTAGGCTGGGAATATGGCCTAGAGGCAAGAGTGCTTGCCTCGTATACATGAAGCCCTGGGTTCGATTCCCAAGCACCACATATATAGAAAATGGCCAGAAGTGGCACTGTGGCTCAAGTGGCAGAGTGCTAGCCTTGAGCAAAAAAGAAGCCAGGGACAGTGCTCAGGCCCAGAACTGGCCCCCAAAAAAAGAGTAAGTTAGCACTAAGGTTTGTTTCTTTTTTTAATTCTTATTTTCTACTATTTCTTCCTACCTGTTTTTGTTGTTGCTGCGTTTTGTTTTGCTTTGCTTTTTCACCTGACCTGCTAATTGCTACTTAAAATAAAAAGCTCCATAAAATTAGTGCAGCAGAGCTGAGAATTCTGTTATACTCTTCTCTAAATCAGTAAAATGTAGATAGAAAAAAATGCTCAAGAATGTTAGTGACAGTGATGTGATGCAAAATTTAATCATGAAATCCCAAAACTTTGACACACTGTCTTCCAGGCATTAAATGCCAGAATTCTTACTGTTTTGAAATACAAGTCTTATCAAAGGAGCATGTCCTTTTCCTTAGTCCTACAGTCTTACTCAGAGAGATTAGAAAACTCAGGGAGTTTGGTGGAATATGCTTGTCATTGTTTGGAGAAATTACCATCTTGGTTAGCTCTAACTTAGGGGTGGATGTTTTATTTATATTCCTCTTACCTTACTCTTCCTTTTCATCCCATTCTCACACCCCTAAAAAGAATGACTCAAGGCCTTTACTGGTATTTAACCAGTATTAAAGAAATTAGGGTAAAAAAGAGAATTAATCAGATTCTTCCAGTAACTTTAGGGTGCTTGGAAAATCATCAAATCCCTTGGCTTTGATTTTCTCCTAATGAAACAAAGATGACCATCCCCACCAATTACCATAGGCCATATGTTTAAATGTACAATTGGTGGTCAGGCACTTTGAATGTATCAATTCCACACAGGAATGACAAATCTTGTTTTATAAAGCTTGGGAAATTATTTCAGCCAGCTCCTGTTCATAAATTTGTCTTCTCTAGCAAGAATATGAATGACTCTTGTTTAGTATATAGGATTTTCATTTATATTGGCAATATTTCTGGTTGGAAAAAAGCCAACCAAATGTTAATTTAGCCTCATTGTGTTTATATGAGAGAAAAATAGTTTAATTTGTCTGGACATCTGTGACTGGCATCAAATGAGGAAGAGAGGGCCACCGGAGGAACTAGTAGTAACCACTGATGACTGTTACATGTTACAGTGCTGTCCTAGGGAGAGTTTGTGAATTTACCACTTCCTTTTATTCTGATGACAGCTGCTATAGCTCAAAGAATGGTTTAGTTCTCACATATTCCTGATGAGATGACTTGATGCTGAAGGGGAGTGAATGACAGGATTGTGATCCCAAAGCAAAGAAAGGAGTATTCCTGGCACCTGCAAGACTCTCCCCAATAAACCGGCTGTTTCCTAGAGCAAGCTGAGGTGAAGAGAGGCTGTTGAGTTTCCCTCTTGGGAGATCTGTGAAGTTCTCATCCCTTGGTTTTTGTTTGTTTGGTTGGTTTGGTTTATTTATGATAAGGGGGTGTACATTTTCAGTTTGGGTTGGGCTTGCTCAGATTTGATTTCTGTATTTATTGTTTGTTTTCTCTGGAGATAGTGTGATATGCTTCTCCTCTAGGACTATAAAATGTTATATGTTCAACCTTTTCTTCTGTGCACAATAAAAATAAAATTCATTTTAGGAAATTTAGAAAATACAAAAGGCATAAGCAAAGTAAAGTAAGAATCACTTGCTACCTAGGGATAACCCATGCTCACAAATTGACATATCATCTTTCTTTGATAAATTATAGTTGAAACTAAAATTATAAGTACTTGTATGTCCTGGGTTTTTTTCCCACATAACCTCATGTTCAATTCTTCAATACCATTGAACATTTAGTACAAAAAGTAACGTTGGTAGTCCCACTAATAATCTATGTCATGGATATATTCTATTTAACCTTTCCCCAACTGTTGGACAGTTGCATCATGTGCTACTAGAAAGGAACTCTGTAGAAAACCCTGCTGATTTTAAGTCTTTGTTTGCATTTCTGATTATGTTCCTAAAATAGATTCCTTTAAGTCCTCAAACACTATATCCTAAAAAATAGGCTCCCAAAAGAAAGGTAGGACTGTTTTGTGGTTATTGATACATATCACCAAACTGTGTGTCTGTGCACATGCATCCATTCATCGTCTGTGTTCAGAAGAGTTTGTGGTACCTTCACCCTGTGCACCCTAGTCACTCACTCTCTTAATGTGTGATCAGATATTGTAGATTAATCCTTGCACTCTCTGAGTAGAACCAAGTGGGTAATTGAGAATCTGCTTAAATATATGAATCTGAAAGCTATATGTTTGTACATTCATATACCACATAACAACATGTTCGTCAACAGTGAGCTAATTGTCAGCAGTGGTCCCATCAGAGTATACCTGAATGATAACAAAAATTGTATTCTTTCACAGTAAGTATTCCTGGTGCGTTTACTACCACTTCACTTCATTTAGAAATAACATACAGATCTTCATTAACTTATAAGGATGATATGTTAAAGCAAATAGAAACCGAGTTATGTGGGTTTTTTAATTCTAAAATCAGCCCAACCACTATGAGTATTTCTGAATATGGAAATATTAGTACTATTCCATCTTTAGCTATCAGTCTATTTCTTTTTTTTTCAAATTTTTATTATCAAACTGATGTACAGAGAGGTTACAGTTTCATACGTTAGGCATTGGATACATTTCTTGTACTGTTTGTTACCTTGTCCCTCATACCCCCTCCCTCCTCCCCCTTTCCCTCCCCACCCCCCCCCGGAGGTGTTCGGTTCACTTACACCAAACAGTTTTGCAAGTATTGCTTTTGTAGTTGTTTGTCTTTTTTTACTCGTGTCTCTCAAACTTGCTATTCCCTTTCAATTCCCTACTTCCAATACCAATATACATGGTTTCCAATATACTCAGATAAGATTACAGAGATAGTGTAGGTACAACCACAGGAAGGTGATACAAGAACATCATCAATAATAGAAGCTACAGATACACATGGGACATTGAAAGTAGTTACAACTGTGATATAACAATTGTTTCCATAACATGGAGTTCATTTCACTTAGCATCATCTTATGTGTTCATAAGGGTATAGCTATTGGGCCTTGTGATGCTCTTAGCTCAGTTGGTTAGAGCGTGGTGCTAATATCAGTCTGTTTCTAGTGGGAAAATATATCCAGAAGTTAAATTGGGGTACTAGAAACACAATTCCATCTAACACAGCAAATCAGGGACCTAGACCTGGTAGGCAGGTTGAGGTCTCCATTAGAGTATGGTACCCCTCTTTCTGCTCTTTAGAAGTGTTCTGGAGTACTCTTTGGCCCATGTTCTCTAATTCATTCATTTCTTCTTTTACTTCTTTCAACAGTACTCTCCATGACAACATCAAGAGACCATGTGCCCATAGCAAGTAGGAACAGACTAAAAAAATGCTTTAAAAATATCTCTAAAGATATTTGCAAGCATTTTTTAGTTAATGGTTAAAATTCATGACACACATTCATTTTTCTAAGTGACTTTTAAGTAGGAGTATCTGATTTCAACATGAGGATTACTCATGTTGAAGGGAAGAAAGGCGACTATCAAATAGCAGAGTAATTAAACTGCTTAAAAGTTAAGTTGCATCAGGAAATTGCAAATCAAAACAGCAAAGAGATTCCATTTCACCCTAGTTGAAATGGCTAACATTGAGAAAATGAAAACAAATGTTGGTGAGAATTTGGGTAGAGGGATGGGAGAAAGAACCCTTATTACTGTTGGTAGGAATGTAAGCTAGTGCAGCCATCCTGGAAATCAGTATGAATGGTTTATCAAAAAATTAAAAATAGAACTGTCATATAACCCTATTATACTATTCCTAGATATTTGTCCAAAAGAATCAAAGTCAGCATACAATAAAGAGTTGCAAACACATATTTATGGCAACACTATTCTCAATGGCCAAGTTATGGAATCAGCCTAGGTTCCTATCAGTGGGTGAATGGATAAAGAAAATGTAATATGTATACACATGGGACTTTTTTATCCCTATCAAGAAGGAAATATTGTTGTTTGCATAAAATGGATGGAACTAGAAGTCATCAGCAAAATGTTCAGTCTCAGAAAAGCAAGTGTCAGGGGCTGGGAATATGACCTAGTGGTAGTGTGTTTGCCTCGAATACATGAAGCCCTGGGTTCGATTCCTCAGTACCACATATATAGAAAAAGGCAGAAGGGGAGCTGTGGCTCAAGAGGTAGCATGCTAGCCTTGAGCAAAAAGAAGCCAGGGACAGTGCTCAGGCCCTGAGTTCCAAGCCCCAGCACTGGCAAAAAAAGAAAGAAAGAGAGAGAGAGAGAGAGAGAGAGAGAGAGAGAGAGAGAGAGAGAGAGAGAGAGAGAGAGAGAGAGCGGGAAGGAAGGAAGGAAGGAAGGAAGGAAAGAAAGAAAGAAAGAAAGAAAGAAAGAAAGAAAGAAAGAAAGAAAGAAAGAAAGAAAGAAAGAAAGAAAAGCAAATGTCACATGTTGTCTTTCATATGTGGAATGTAAAAAAAGGTGGGGCATGAAATGAGAAGGGAGACTATTGGGAAATAGAAAACATGCCAACAGGAAGAGAAAGGAGATGAATACAACCAGAATACCTATACACATGTGTGAAAATGTCAATAAACTCACTATTTTATAATGAATGAAAATGTCAGTAAACAATATTTTATACAACTAATATACACTAAAAATTCTAAAATTAACTTTTTAATTAAATGAAAAAAGCTAAATCAAATCAAAGTATTATATTTCTAAGTAGGATGTCTGTCAGCTTTATGACTGTGTGACAATCTGGATAGAAAATTTATTATCAAGATAATGAGTTCAAAATGCAGCAATGGTCCTCACTAGACTCTATGCTGAAAACAAGCTATACAACTGTGAGTAGGGATGGGAGGGAAAAACTGGGAAAGAGCAAGGGAAATGGTGACATTATCTAAAAAGAAATGTACTCATTACCTGATTTATGTAACTGTAACCCCTCTGTACATCACATTTATAATAACAATAAAAATTTTTAACTTAAAAAAACATAATATGTTCCAAGTGGAGCCCAGTGTAATTCTTGTAATCCATTCCAATCAAGAGGCTGAAGCAGATGCAAGTGGGTTGAGTTCAACTAGCCTGGGACTATGTAGTAGAATCATGTCAAAAAAAAACCTGAATTCATTTATTTACACAACGAGTGATTATTACATACCAGAACCTCGTGAAAAACAGTAGGTCCTAATATTGTAAGAAAAGAAGGTAGAGAGTGGCTATCAGATAATGGGAAGTTCCATGAAGTATGCCTTTTAATGCAGTTTTTCCAATGACTGCATCGCCATTAAAGAAAATTGCTCATGTTAAAAAAAAAAGTGTATGTTTCTGTAGTTTTTTTTAATGCAGTTTACTGAAGCAGATTGGAATTTTATTTCTTGGAACTAATAAAAGAGCCTTATGGGAGTTACAAAGAAATAAAGACGATGACTTTACAATCATTTGTAGATACACAAGTATCTTTAGGTGGCCTTTTTACTGTTTTTAATGAAAATATCCCCAAACTTCTACAATAATGGGTAATTCACCTAGAAACTCATCTTCATTATTTGTGTAATGTTTAATTCTCTCAGCTTTTAGTTTTGTATTCATCAGGCCTACTTAACAGCCGTAAGAAGATACTGAAGAGAATACCATGTTTACTCTAAAATATTCCATTGTTTAATAAGATCATCATTTGAAAAATCTAAGAAATGATTCCAGTTTATGAAGAGAGCAAGCTGGATAGATCAGTTAGCCTTGTTTGCATCATATGCACTGTCATCTCAGATTAGTTTTGTTGCATTCTCCCCTAGAAGACAAGATGCATAGAATATGTCACCATGAAAGCAGAACTTAATAAAAATCATGGTTCAATAGTATTCCTATCCAGTTCCTTATGACCTAGATATCTGTCAGTTGTAAGTTTCCCTTCCCTTTACCATATCCCTGTTTTGTGTTTTTTTTAAGCCATACATTCTACCCTAATGTACCTAGTAACACCTAGACAGGTCCTGTGCACTGTGTAAACAGGGAAGGGAATACCTGCTTCCTATGAATACTGACATCAACTGATGAAAGTAGAAATATAAATTCAGTTTGCATCTCTCCTTTGTTGTTGTTAAAGAAAGTGCAGAGATATACAATGTGTGTATTTCTCAGGCTTTGCATCTCTGTGACAAAATAATCTGAGATAATAAAATTAAAAGCAGGAATTATGCATTTCGTTCATTATTTCAAAGGGTTCATGGTTTATTGGCCCTGTGTCCTTGGGAAAAACATCATGGCGGTGGTGGTAGTGGCATGTGACAAAGTAGCTTCTTCATCTCATTACAGACAGGAAATAGAGGGAGACAGGAAGGGGCTAAGGACAAGATATTCACAAGGACCCACCCTCAATGACCTACTTTCTCTAACTCCCCAATGCTGTGATCCTGTTATGAATCCAAGTGAATGATTAATGTAATGATTGGTTCAAAGCCTTAAGGAGCCAATCATTTTCCAAAAGCCCCATTAGCTGAGACTCAAGTCCTCAGTACATGAAGCTGTGTGATCATATCGTGAGGCAAGCCATCATAGAACCGTTTGTTCCTCTGTACCTTCACTAACTGCTATGTCACTCTGGGGCCAAAGTGGTACCCAGTCTTCAGAATGATAGAAGTAAAGTTCCCAGCATTGTGGTGAGCCATTTGGCTCTTCTTAGAACCTAATGTTTATGCTCAAAGGCAAAAACAAAGGGAGACAGTTTTTATATTGTAGTTGTTCTGTGCTTTAATTAATGCTCTCTGTACATTTCACCATCTAGTAACACCTAGTTTCTTAAAGTTCTCTATGTGTCTGAGTGTGTGTTCTCAGTTTCCCATTGTTTCCAGGTTTGTTCTGGTCCCTCCCCAGCCCAGTATCCCAGGATTTTATCAGGCTCTCTCCTAAGCTATACATAACATACTGATCATGAGAGCTACCACCATGCTAACACCCACTAGGTAAATCCTCATGGGATAATTGCACAGTGACAGTAAGAGTGTCACTTTCCATTTTTCCACAGTTAGGCAAATTTACATGCAGAGAAGTTAAATAACTTATACAAGATGGACTGGTGGCCACTGCCTCATGTGTTCAGTTCTCAAGCAGATATTTGAAGATAATGTGGTGATTTCCTGCTCCTATTCTAGTCAAGTTGATTATTTCCACATGATTCAATGTCATTTACTTTCTTTCCATTGTGCTTATGTTTGAATTTTTCAATAGAGATTATATTTCAGTTAATCTCTAGGATAGTAAGAGTTTCTGGTGAATTGTTAGCAAAAAGACCAGATTAGGAGTAGAGTCTATGGGGTTCTTTAGGTATAGGAAGGGAAAGGGGATATCAAAATTGAAAGACAAAGGACAAAAAGACAGACCATACCAAAAGCAATACTTAAAAAACCATTTGGTGTAAATCAACTGCACAACTCTTAGGTGGAGAGGAAAAGGGGGGAGGGGGGAAAATGAGGAAGGAGGTAACAAGTTGAACAAGAAATATACTCACTGCCTTACATATGAATCTGCAACTCCTCTGTACCACACTTTGACAATAAAGAAAAAAGTTTAATTAAAAAAGGGCAGGTTTAAGCTTAGTATTATGGCTCACTTATATAATCTCAACTACTTGGGAGGAGGTGGAGATCAGAAAAACTGAGGTTCAAGGCCAGTCTAGCAAAACACAGTAGCTAACCCCCATTTCAAACAATAGCTGAATGTGGTGGTACATACCTGCCATTCCAGCTATGTGGGAAGCATAAATTGGAGGATCATAGACCAGGCCATCTCCAGGGGAAAGTGAGAGCCCCTATTCAAAAACTAACTGAAGTAAAAAAAGGAAAGTTGAGGGTGTGACTCAAGTGGTAAACTACTACCTAGCCAGTACAAGTCCCTAAGTTCAAATCCAATTGCTCTTTATCCATACCAAGAAAAAAATAATATATATAATATACATATATGTATGTATAAGGTCAATGTGTGTGTGTGTGTGTGTGTGTGTGTGTGTGTGTGAGGAGGATATGTTTTGTTTACATTACTCAAGAAGTCAAGAACTGAAAATATACCTGGAAAACCACTCATAAGTAAATACTTTTTCAGTACAGAACCACTCAGTAGAAAGATTCTCAGTAAGAACTGAATTGTTTTGTTCATTTATTTAAAAAGCTTACACTTTTCTTTCACCTGTTTCCAAAGAAAATGTTTGTGCTTTTTCAGAGTGTGCACATGGTTTCCACTTGCAGAGTTATAGATGCTTCCTGCCACTTCTTGGCTAAGCAGCATTCACAGAGCTCCAGTGAAGACAGAACAGAGCTCTTCCAGCCTTACCCAACCTCCTCAGCATGGCATGTTTCCTCACCAGTCCTCTTCTTAGACCAGCAACCCCACTTTGGCATCTGAAGAGCCATTGAAGAGTCTCCTCTAATGCTAACCCTCTGACCTCCCTCCTCTTGCTGCTTTGCTTTTCTACACTCACTAGAATAGAAATAGAGTGTCGGGGTTTCCCAAAATACACATTTTTCTTGAATGCTTCCCCCTTGAAGTCTTGACTGAGCCAGCATATTATTGTCCCATTATCACTCCATTGTAATATCTGCCTGACAGATGCCTGTCAGTAAAACAAGATGATAATGGGAAGAAAATGTCCCTGCTAAAGCAGAAATCCCTGTCAGTCTCAGAAACACTTGTCATCCATAAGGAGGGCTTATAAATGCATCAGTAGGGAATTCCTATGAATGGCCTTATAAGAGAGAAGAAGAAAAGAAAGCTGTTTCTCATACTCATTCAGATTCTTCCCCTGGTAGAAGCTTTCCCAGTGTGTATCATGGTGGAGCAGGATGGCAAGATGGCACCTGCAGACTTCATTGGATAAGAACCAATTACCAATGTATCAAAGACAAAGTCTAAGAAATACAAACTTGGACTAGTCAGTTTGCAGAGGCCTTAGGTCTGTCCAACCTCATCCACCTGTTTGGGGTATCTAATAAATAATATTGAAATGGGACCTTACAGGGGACAAGAGGCATCAATGATCTATACAGTAATAAACAAAAGAAAGGATCTTTCAGAATGATTCTCATGATAATCAGCAAACATAGAAAGCCTCTGTGTACAAGAAGTGTGAAGCCTCAGGGAAGACTGTCACCCATGAAGACAAGTGTCTTAGACACTCAGGCTGGTGAGGATCTTCTGCCTAAGATTACTGAAAAGGGCTGGGGGCATAGGTCAACTGTTAGAGAAATTTCAAGACCCCAGATTCAACTCCCAATACTGCCAGAAGGGGAAACAGAGAATTTAAATGGAAGAGACTAAATTCTCACCTTAGTTTGCATCCCTGGAATCCACCAATCCAGCTTTCTGTATTTGTGGATGCAACTAAAATATCAATCCCTTCCTCTCAATATTGTCAATCATGGGAAAGAATTAAGTGGCAATTGTGCTTTTTGTGTGTAAATTATAATTCAGGACAACCAAGTTGTACAATTGCTAAAGAATTGCTCTTTGCAAGACAATTCCCATATTAACTAGTGCAAGGACGTTATCATTGGAAAAGCATATTTACACAGCCACAAATAAAGTAAGTAATTCAGGCAGCTGCCATCATAGATGCATTCATTAGGGCTTTAGAAATACATAAATAGAAATTCCCCAAGCCCAGTAAAAGTGGGATAGCTATACATTACTTACCTTATATGTGGTATACTATAAAGTACACAGCACCGTCTATGAATTCTTTATTGCCCAAGACTTGAAATTGAAATTAATCAAATCCATATAGTTCTAGAAAATACAGGGGGTGGAAGAACAAGTAGATGGTACCACAAGAAAAGGACCAAATTAAGAAAGTAGATATTGGGACAGGACTCTAGAGGAGCTATGTACAAACTACTTCAACCTGACAAGGGAAGAAGCTATAGGAAGAAAGGGAGGTGCTGTACACAAATAAGAGAGACTTAAAATACATAAGTCCGAATGTGGTATGTACAACTTGAGCCATGGAAACAAACTGATAATAAAAGATTTTTCAAGGGCTGGGAATGTGGCTAGTGGTAGAGTGCTTGTCTAGCATACATGAAGCCCTGGGTTTGATTCCTTGGCACCACCTAAATAGAAAAAGCCAGAAGTGGCACTGTGGCTCAAGTGGTAGAGTGCTAGCCTTGAACAAAAGAAGTTCAGGGGGGCTGGGGATATAGCCTAGTGGCAAGAGTGCCTGCCTTGGATACACGAGGTCCTAGGTTCGATTCCCCAGCACCACATATACAGAAAAAACGGCCAGAAGCGGCGCTGTGGCTCAAGTGGCAGAGTGCTAGCCTTGAGCGGGAAGAAGCCAGGGACAGTGCTCAGGCCCTGAGTCCAAGGCCCAGGACTGGCCAAAAAAAAAAAAGAAGTTCAGGGACATTGCCCAAGCCCTGAGTTCAAACCCCGGGACTGGCTAAAAACAAACAAACTAACTAAAAGATTTTTCAAGACAGCTGGGGGTCTGAGTATTGGATAATAATGGAGCATTATTAAATTTGTAGAATAATGGTTTTGTGGTGACATAAGAATAATTGACCATATTTTTTAGACTCATACTGACTTATATAGAGTTATATAGAGTTATATAAATAACATAACTTCTGGGATTTGCTCAAAAATTCTTAATTGGAAGGAAAAAGGAAGGAGAGAGAAAGGAGAAAAAGAGGGTGGAAGAAAGGTAAAACCAAAGTGACAAAAATCTTGATTCAATTTTTACATTGAAATGTGGTATATGTGGATTTTCTGCAATATTCTATTTAACATTCTTATGATAAAATATGAAGGAAAGGAAGAACAAATCTTTCTCAGGGATGATAATAGACATCTCTTGCTTACAGAAAAGATAGGAGCTATGACCCAAATGGTCATTATCAGATTATTCAAATTTTGGATTTTTAAAATTTTTTTCTTGGTAGTACTAGGAACTCAAAGCATCCTACTGGCTAGGCAGGTGCTCTATAATACTAAGAACTCGAAGCATCCTGCTGATTTGGCCAGTGCCCTACTACTTGAGCCATGTTCCCCGTCCATTTTGCTTTAGTTTTCTGTTGGTGTTATTTTGGCTTGATTTGGTTTTTTTGTTTGTTTCAGATAGAATGTCCAGTTCTTGTCCAAGGGCATCTTTAGATTGTAATCCCCCTAAGCCTCCCTGTAGCTTGGACTAGCAGGTGCATGCCCCCACACCACCTGGTTTACTTATGTTTCTTAAGAATTCCTTCATTAAAAAGCTAAGGTAAACTAATTTTGTTGGAGTTGGGGGTAGTAACTAGAAACTAACTCATTGTTTTGCATCAGGCAGTTGGAGGAAAATTAGGGAGACCGTCTCCAGTGGTAAAGCTAGTGCTGAGCGTAGCTGGAATGATTTGCTTCCTTCAGCAATGTACGCTGGCCGGTCTCTAGGGACTTATCTGGCTACATGTGTTTTTCACATTTGTTAGTGAAATTGGAGACTGCAGAATAAAACACTGCCCTCAGGAACATTGTGATAATTTGTGACACACTAGAGATTTTTAAGTCCATAAAGCAAATGGGGGTAAAAATCGTTCTTTTTACCCTGTATGGCAGTAAAGACCTACTGTATTAGGCATTTTGAAAACAGAAAATGAATAGTGCTATGAAAACAGAAAAATATACTCATACTATTGCCACTAATAGTGTAATTTTGTGTCAATTCTAAATAAAAATGAGTCAGATAAAAATTTAAAAGTGTAATCCACAGTGTGTTATTTAGTTGTTTGTCCTCAATAATTACGTAATCTGGTGTCCATATAAAATTGAGTTAAGAAATCTCACCTATTATTTCTGGCAGAGCTGGATATATGGAGAAAGGAACAGTCCGGTATTTGATTCAGGACACTTATTGTGGTGAACCAAGGAACTTCAATAGACCTTCTGATGGACGAGCCCTCTGTGTGGCTTGATGTATTCGGACATTTCTAATAGACTTCAATGCTTGACTTTCATGGAGGATAGGGAGAAAGCGGACTGATCCTCATGCTGAAAAAGGCCAGGTGGAATCAGCACTCCACAGGTGGAGCTAAGAGAGGCCACTCAGCACTGATGGTTCAAGTGCTCAGATGCAAGTGCTAAGGTCAGGATTGGGTGCAGGTAAAGCAGGCCAGGAGCATGTGCAGGAGGAATATGTGCTTTGGTTAGAAAAATAATGTTCTAGACATTCTTTTGAAGAGCTTAGCAAAGTATTTTAAGTTGAGGTAAGTAGGAAATAGGTATAGTATTCAAGTCAGAAGATCCTGTTGGCTAATTTCATGGTTAACAAAAATCCAGGAAACTAAGTGATAAAGTGATCTCAGGTAACTGGGTCCTTAGCTGTGTGTTCCTTTATTCTTGCACTTATTTCATAAGACTGGACCCATGTGGGGGAACTAATAAAAAAGAATCTGTAAGTTTTGTGTGTACTTAGAGAGAACAGTCCCTAAGGCAAATCATCATCATCATCATTCTCTAGGGTACTTCTGAGACTTTTACCTTTGTTTATATAAGACTGTCAAAGAAGATGTTAGGTCTGCACCCCTGACCATTTGTTTGCCTGGGACCACAACAGGGTAGTAAAGGTAGTAAAGCAGAGGCAGGCAGGTTATGTGAATGGACCAAGAGGTGAGATCTGAGAAACCACTTTTTCCATGACCTGGCTCCTACTGTTGTGAGATGACTGTTGCACTACAGTCTTGAGTATCACCATTGCCCAGAGCCCTCTGTGTGCCAGGCACACATGTCCTTAGGATCAGGGAGGAAACAGGCTCAGTGTCACACAATTTCCTTGAATATGTAAGTACCTGGATGGCAGTTCAAAGCCAGATATCCCTGGTCCCAAGCCAAGACTCTGTCTCCACTCCCATCCAAGACTCCCAGAGAGCCTGAGTCAAATGCCAGACTTTTAAAAAGGTAATGCAGTAATACCCAGAGACGCAGATAGGTTGTCATTTCTCAACTGTGTATGATGAACACTGGTGCTTGGAGACTTTTAGTAATGCGAAGCATTATAGTAGGGAGTCCATTTCTCTAATGCCAAGGTCAAAGCTAAAAAGCAAAATCCAAAGAGCTCTTCACTCTGCACTTGCCTTAATGCTCCTTGGCAGGCTGAGTAAACATATTTGTCCTTGTGTGTAGATGGAGGGCAATGTGGCCACATGTCTCACTGATACTTGTGGGTCTGTAAGCATTTCAGGGAATATCCAGGCCACAGCCACCAGCCTGTAGTAGAATGCAGAACTTGGCACTGCCCTGCAAAGGGACAAGCTTACAACTATCCTCATGGCTTCTGTGAAACAAGAAATAGAGAAGGCCTAAATATTCCTGGCTTAAAATAAGCAAGCACCTGGTTTTCTCTTGGTGTGCCGGATTCTGGACTTAAGAGTTCACATGTGTGTGGACTAATGCTTGGCTCTGTGCAGAGGTAGATAGGGTTAACGTTACAAAGAAAATCCCAATCAACTTTTTTTTTTTGGCCAGTACTGGGCGTTGGACTCAGGGCCTGAGCACTGTCCCTGGCTTCCTTTTGCTCAAGGCTAGCACTCTGCCACTTGAGCCACAGCGCCACTTCTGGCCGTTTTCTGTATATGTGGTGCTGGGGAATCGAACCCAGGGCCTCATGTATACGAGGCAAGCTCTCTTGCCACTAGGCCATATCCCCAGCCCCCCAATCAACTTTAATGGTAGGCATTCATTGGCATGCTAATAGAATATATGCATGAACTAGCAACAAATTAGAAACTTCCTGTTGAGAGTGTGTTTTAGTCACTGTAGCTGGGATGTCTATATCTATTTGAGCAGATATCCATTGTAACATTCTCTGCCTCCCTTCCCTCATACCTGCTGCACAGGGAGCTGTTTAGCACTGGGCTCTCCAAATACCATTTGAAGGCTACACTTTTGTTTTTCCTCTCTTGTTAATCACCATTATTCTGATTTGCCTGCTCCCCTTGCTATAGTGGGGGCGGGGGGAAAGACTTGATTCAGGGCCTTGAGCTCTAAATTAGCTTTCCTACTCAAAGCTGGCACATAACCACTTGAACCATGCACCTACTTCTGGCATTTTGCCAGTTCATTGGGGATAAGAATCTTGGATTTATCTACTTGGACTGGTTTTAAACCTGGATCTTCACATCACAGAATCCTCCTGAGTAGCTAGGATTACAAGTATGAGCCATCTTGCTCTCTCGCTCTCTCTCTCTCGCTCTCTCTCTCTCTCTCTCTCGCTCTGTGTGTGTGTGTGTGTGTGTGTGTGTGTGTGTGGTACTGGAGCTTGAACTCAAGGCCAGAGTGTTCCTCTTTCATTTTTTTAGATGAAGGCTGGTGCTCTTATCACTTGAGCCACACCTTCTCTTCTTGGTTGTTTGCTGGTGAATTAGAGATAAGTCTCATGGACTTTTCTGCATGGGCTGATTCTGAACTGTGATCTTCAGATCTCACCCCACTGAATAGCTAAGATTACAGGCACGAGCCACCATCATATATTTTCCCTTGCTGCTTTTCAAGATGATGCTGTCTACAACCCATCTATGAACCCTACTTCCCCACCACTTCACCAGCTCAGCAGGGCTCAGTGTGTAAGAACTAGTTGTTATTTACAAGTGTAATTCAGATATTGCTGTGCCTTTGAACACACAGGATTGTTGGGGGAATTTTTAATTGCCATTTTCATCTATCTAATTAAATTTAAATGGCAAAAATGGACAGCCTCCAAAATCTGAATTAATCTCATGAGAACGTCTTCAAGGGAAAAATGCGTAAATACGATAATTGGTGTTTGATTTGCCTTTAGCAGAATGAGAAAATTTTTACCTAGATGAAGAGAAAATATAATGATCTTAAATGAGAAAAAATAAAAATATTTACCTGATGCCTCTGGTACCTCTTGTGGCTAGAATCAGCATTAATTATATGGATAGGAAAAAATAAATAATTGAATCTAACTTTAAAATAGGACAGTGGAAAAGTGTTAGGTAAGTGCCACTGTTTCTGTCTTGTCTGATGCTAGTCAGGTTTCTTCTTCCCCATGGTTCCTTGTTGGTATTTCCACATCTGAAGAACGAGCTGCTATTTCTCCCACCCCAATCAAAACCTCCTTCATGCTCAGAAGTAGACATTTCACCTACTTACTGTGCTCTCCGCATAACAGGAAATAAGGAGAGATGTGTCTTAAAAAAATTCATTGTCAGCCACTGTTTCCCTCTATAGACACATCAAGTTTCTGATAGAATGTTTATAAAAGACTTAGATGGTCACTTGATTTGGAATGACAAACTTTGTGCTCTACATAATGAAGTCAGTGAAGCATCCAAAAAAAATGTGTAATTTGGAAGCGTGGGTCTATAAGCACAGCCTTGCCATGTCTATTTAGGTTTAATGAAGCAGCTACTTTTTAACTATACATTCTCAGTGAATAGACTCCTTGGTGTGTTTTTGGAAACTACAGTGTTGCTGGTAATCATGTCCCAGCAATCTCTTTGAGAGCCTTTGTATCCTGTTCTCAAAAGAAATGGGCAGCTTTTACATGCTAATGGCTTTGAAATTAGTCATTTTCTCCATTTTCGTTGGAAAGAAAGGTCACTGTATGATATCCTATCTTTCCTCATGTGCACTAAACATCCAAGATCTTCTGAGCTCATCAACCATGCGGTGCACTTTCTGGTTTTAACATGCTTGAAAAGCCAGGAAAATGTTCTATCAAAGAGCACTCCTGTTCTCAGAGACTGCTCTTAGAATTCAGTCTGCAAAGCTTAACTGGAAGAGGAAAGTTCCTGGGAAGGCCATTATTGCTATTTTTTCTTACTTCATTCACTAACTGGCTTGTGTTACCCATTCATTGATCTCATTAGAGGAGGCTGGAGACTGTGTTCCCTGAACATGCAGCCCCTGGAAGAAAGCTTCATTTCTAAAGCAGATGGGCTCATGTGAAGGTCAGGCTTCTGGGTCCTGAACCAGTGTTAATGATGAAGAACAGTGTGGGAGCCAAAAGGCAGCTAACCTGTCGGTGGTTTTTTAGTGATATCCTCCAAACTTAGGGCCCCATTGCCTTCTCCTAAACTACCAAAGGCATGGATGTTGGGCCTTCCCATCTCTGTAGCCCCAGTTTAGGACTAGGGAACACTCCAGACCCTGTAATGGCTTGTCCTTTTCCAGGGAGGCATTCTTCCCCTGAGCTAAATCCCCAGACCCTGGCTTGTACTTTTCCTTAGGAAATAAGGTTGAATTTTGAGTTAGCTGGACCCCATACTGCCAGAAACTTCTAAAAACTATTTTAGCAAGTTCTTGAAAACTTTTATACACTTGATTGTAGCCAAAAGGCATAGAAGCAAAATCATTTTTATCAGATATATTTAAAAGGGGTTGAAGACATAGCTCAGGCAGTCAAGAATCAGACAATGAGCAAAAGTATCAAATCAAGAGTTCTAATCCCAGTCTTGGATTCCTCCCCCACCAAAAAAAAAGGAGAGAGAGAGAGAGAGGGAGAGAAAGAAAGGGAGGGAGAGAGAGAGAGAACAGTAAAAGAAAAGAAGACAAAAAGAGTCAAAAACTTGCTTTGTTGAACCGCTCCAGTTGTAGAGGTGACTACGGGTCCTTCAGAAACATTTGTAAATAGGAAATGTCTATTATTTCGTCTTTTAAATTGTTTTGTTGTTGTTGTTGTTGTTGTTGTTGTTGTAAGAATGCTTAACCTAGATACAATGTCCTGTGTTCAATTCCCAGTACCAGAAAAGAAAAAACAAGAAAAAAAGATCACTTAACCTGAGATCTACCAACTTACCCAATTTTTAGTGTATAGTACATTATTTTTTACTATGGTTGAAATGTCAGCCGTATTTAATACCTGTTTTCAATGACAGTAACATGGTCAAAATTGGTTGGTTATGATTACAATGTCAGCAGATCTCTAGGGTATATTCATCTTGCCTGACTGAAACTTCATGCCCACTGATTAGTACTAGTTTCAGGTACCATTACTATAGTTTGTTAGTACTTACTTAAACTTCAAAACTGGTTATTGAGTTTAAATTTGGAGTCCCAGGCTTGCTCCAGGTTTCTTCTCTGTGTGCTTCCCATGTAGCTCCCTTATGACCAAGTTAGGGCCAGCTAGCACTCACACACTTATGCTCTTGCATAAACATTGTGGGTAATGTTTTTGTGTGTACTGGTCAAGGCATAGGCACTATCCCTGAGCTTTTTTGCTCAAGGCTACAACTCTACCACTTGAGCCACAGCTCTACTTCCTGTTTTTTAGTTAATTGGAAATAAGAGCCTCATGAGCTTTCCTTCTCTGGACTGGCCTTGAACTGTGGTCTTCAAATCACAGCCTTCTGAGTAGCTAGGATTATAGGCATGAGCCGCCAGTGTCCAGCACCTTGTGAGTAATTTTTGTACTCAAAAATATGTGCAAGCAGAATAGTTTTCTGCCCATCCTCAACCTGCATCTAAGTGACTAAAGTTTATTTGGCACTAAAATTACAGTTCTGATACAATTAGACCTGAAAAGGAACTTGAAAGTGACTTGCGTTTTATTTTTTGCTACAGTTATAATTTCCTAGGTTAGTTAAGATAATGGTAGATGCTATCACAAAGAGACCCAAGTATCTCAAGTATCACAGCAGTCTTCATCATTTACTGTTATTAAACATTTTTTATGAATGCATGAAACATGTTCCATATGTGACATACAGGACTGAGGAGGAATGCTCCTTGGCCAAGAAATGAAGTGATCCAATGTCATAGTTCAAATGTGGCTAAAAGGTGTAGTATGGGCTGGGCACCAGGGGCTCATGACTGTAATCCTAGCTACTTAGAATGCTGAGATCTGAGGATCATGGTTCAAAGCCAGCTCAGACAGGAAAGTTCATGAAACTCTAGTCTCCAGTTAACCACCAAAAAGCTAGAAGTGAAGCTGTGGCTCAAATGATAGTGTACTAGCCTTGCGGAAAAGAAAAGAAAAAGCTGAGGGACAGCACACAGGCCCTAAGATCAAGCCCCAGGACCAGCATTAAAACAAAAAGGGAAGGTGCAGTGGGGATAGGTTGACCACTATGAGGGAAAATGGTTTTAAAAGTCAAAAGTGAGACAGGCACTTATGACTTACTCCTATAATCCAAGCTACTAAAAAGGCTCTGAGACCTGAAAGTTGTCAGATCAAAGCCAGACCAGGCAGAAAAGTCTTCAAGACTCCAGCTACAATTAATCAGAAAAGTGCTAGATTATATGTATTGTTCTAGTAGTAAAGTATCACTGGTGAGCAAGCAAGCGAGTGAGAGCTCAAGGCCCTGAGTTCAAGCCCTACTACCAGCACACATATTCAAAAGTCAGAAATGTGGCCTAAACTAGAAAAAGAACAAGGATATAAAACAGTTTATAAAATACAAATTATATGTATGATACATACAACCTAAAAAGCATGGTCATATGTATTACTTTGTGCTGTGGTTTGGATGTAGTTTGTCCCTAAAAGAAACTTGCTCTCCAATATGACTTTCAATGTGGTATTCAAACCTTTAAGTAATGTAGCCTATAATCCTAGCTACATAGTACAAGTCCATTGCAGAAAATGATGTTAGCAAAACCCCATTTAATCAATAAGCCAGGTGTAGTGCACATGCCTATCATCTCAAGTAATTGAGAAGTTGTAGATAGGAGGATTACAATCTGAGGTTGGCCTTAGGCAAAAATAGGACACCTACATGAAAAAATAATTAAAGCAACAAAGGGCTTTGGCATGGCTCAAATAGTAGAGAGTCTGCCTAGCAAATAGAAGGTCCTGAATTCAAACTTCAATGGAGGAGGAAGAAGAGGAGGGGGGAGGGGGAAGGGGAGGAGACAACGGATCCTAGCTCCTAACGGAAGGTATTCAGGTCACTGGGGATGCTGCCTTCTAGAGATATCAAGGAAGTTTTGTAAGATCCCACTTGATTCTCCTGGGAGTTAGTTGTTACAGAAAAGGGAGCCTGACTTCTAAAAGAGCTCTGGTTTCCTGTCTCTGTGATCACTGCCTTCTGCACAAATTCCCACCATGATGCCACTTGCTATGACATGACCCTGCTGCAGAAGCCCTCATAAGACCACGACCATGCTGTCTGGACTTCATCCTCCAAAACTATGAGTTTAATAAGCTTCTCTCTTTTTTCAAAAGTTACTTAGCCTTAGGTATTCTGTTATAGAATGGAAAAACTAACTTAAAACATTTTGTTTTAAGCCTTACAACCAACCAGGTAACCTGGCTTGCAAAATATTAACACTGTAATTTCAAATAATCAGGACAGTCTGAGAGGCTGAATGATTTAATTTCAGTGACTAGTGAGCCAGTACAAATGTTTAGGTCTTATGCCTGTAAGAACAGAGCTCTTTTCCTAACTTTATCATCTTTATGGAAGTTTGGCAGGGGGCTGCGACTGGTAGACTGCTGAGACACAGGGGCTGCCAAGGTGAGAAAGATGTGCTTCCCTACCCATTTTCATCCATTCCCCATATCCTCATCATTCCAGCCATGTATGTTCTCATGGAGATCACTTACCAGTGCACAAACTGTCCCAGAAACTCAAAGATGGTTACCTGCAGACTAGCTGGGTCTCCCACTTTTGTAAAATCTGTATTCTGTCTTTTTTAGGGCTGTGTTTAAGTTAGCCACCTTCTCTATTTTCACTGTCTTCTTCTGACCCACCTACTCCTTCTCTTTTCATTGTGTGCATCTGAGTTTGGCTAGTGCCAAATCATGATTTATCCTCAGCTTGAAAAAGAAATTATACAAGATATCAAATTCAATGTAGAACGTTTCCTACTGGTGTGATTTGATACATCAAGTGTGTGTTTATCCTACTCGCTGTCAGCACTATGTCTTTGAGAAATCTTAGGGAGAGGAATTTTTGGATGGACTAGGAAGCTACCTTCCCTGGAGAAGTGTACTGATATTGATAAGAAAGCAATGAAAAAATGGTGCTTGAAATTTTTTCAGGAAGACCAATACCAGGCTGCAAACTAGCAGCCCATCTCCTTGTAGCATCCAAGACAACAGCCCGCTGTTTTCCCAGATGGCTCTGAATATGACAGGGAAATGTGATGGGCCATTTGTCACTGCCCTGGGTGCAATATATACATACCAATTGGTGTATCCAGACTGCAGGTCCACTCTTGACTGCCCCATTCTTGCAACTCAGTTTTGGCCTTCCTTCTCACTGAGATCAGGGTTCCTTCCACTAGATCCATCCTGAGGAGCTGGACCAACTCAGCCATCCTCACACTGATCAAGCATGCCCAGGCTCTGGGTAATCCGTACCACTCCATTGTTAAGTCACAGCATGGCCTTTTAGGATTGTTAGGATTCATTGCTGGCACACCGGTCTTCTTATGTCAAAAGTATTCTGATGTGTGGTGTCTAGAAGATATCTGGTATGTTCTTCAGGCAGGATTGGACTGGAAGGAGTGTCATTCAGCTTGGTCCTAGGTTGAATGAGAGCTTAGGGGCTCTTGGATACAAGCTTCTGCAGAGATGGCACAAAAGAGCTACACCCATATGATCACATAAGATGATGCCAAGTAAAATGAACTCCTTGGGCTGGGGATATGGCCTAGTGGCAAGAGTGCCTGCCTCATATACATGAGGCCCTGGGTTCGATTCCCCAGCACCACATATACAGAAAATGGCCAGAAGTGGCGCTGTGGCTCAAGTGGCAGAGTGCTAGCCTTGAGCAAAAAGAAGCCAGGGACAGTGCTCAGGCCCTGAGTCCAAGCCCCAGGACTGGCAAAAAAAAAAGAAAGTAAAATGAACTCCTTGTTACGGAAGAGTTATACCACTGTTGTAATTATTATCAACATGCCATGTTAAATCGTACCTTTTGTATTTTTTTGGTTTTTTTTCCTGTCTGTTTGTTTGTTTTGTTTTGTTTCTCTTGTATTCCCTTCCTGTGGTTGTACCCCCGCTACCACTATATCTCATCTGAATACCCTGGATACTGTTTATATGGGTATTAGAACTGGGGAAGGGAAAGGGAATATCAGAATTGACAGACAAAGGGCAAAAAAAAAAAAAGACAAACCATTCCAAAAGCAATACGTACAAAACCATTTGGTATAAGTCAACTGCACAACTCTTGGAGGGAGAGGGGGAAGTAGGGGAAAAATGAGAGAGGAGGTAACAAGTAGAACAAAAAATGTACTCATTGCCTTACATATGAATCTGTAACCCCTTTGTACCACACTTTGACAATAAAGAAAAAAGTTTAATTTTTTTAAAAAAGAATGCTTGGAGGAGAAAGAATAGGTTTCTTTTGTCCCTTTTTATGTTTTTTTTTTTAATTTTTTGGCAGTACTAGCATTTGAACTCATGGCTTTGTTCTTGCTAGACAATCACTCTACCACTAAGCCACTTCTCCAGACCTTGGTGTCCCTTTTTGCCTAACTCGGTGCTCAGTACCTCTGCAAATGGAATGAGAGATCGGGTAGCTGATGATATCCCTTTGCTTATGAAATGAAGTGCATCATCCAGAAGGGAAATTACAGATATGACATAAGCCTAAAGGCAACTCTGCTTTTAGAATATTTTAAGGGCATTTTATTGTGAACTTAGATCACACATTTAAACTTTCTTTGATGAGGACCTAATATAAGTGAACAGATGTGCATAAGTGGTGTTGCCTAATGCCTGACAGCTTGGTTCCATTGACACACTGCACCCCTCCCATTTGACACCCCCTCACCCTCCCAGCACCCTGCAGTTCCATCTAATGTAGGGAGGGAGCTTCTGGCTGAGTTATACAAAACCTGAAAATAAACTCTCAGAGTGCATCCAGACATAATGATTCCATGAGGCAAGAAGGTCACTGTGTCTGCTTTTCCTGCCAATACACCCCTGGCTCTTTATCTATGGCTGCCTTGTGAAGCAAGAGAGCTGTGCCAGGAAGCTGCACTTTGTGGCTGGGAGGCATTATGAGAATTTAAAATCATGTCAATGGGGTTTTGTAAGCGTAGGCTGGAGGAGGGACTTACACAGTTTTAGAAGAGGATCATCTCTTAATAATCCTTTTGTACCCTGGCTTGAGAGCTACTATCACTCAGTTTAAAAAAAAGAAAAAAGACTGATCCTAGCTACAAACTCTACCCTCCCAATTCTGCCCAAAAAACAGTTTTTAATCAATCCCCCAAAAAATATATTGTGATTATCTCATTGGGTTTTATTGTTTTCTCTCTATAATGTTCATTTCTTGCACTTGTAACATACAATAAAGCAACAGATCCTGCTTAAAAAACAAAACTGTACCCTGTGTACCAGTTATACCTCTGTAGATGTGTTTCTCTGAATATTCAGTACTGGTGTAGTGAAGTGGCATGGATGGAAGAGCCCTCTCCTGTGATGTGTGTCTCATGACGTCGCTGAGGTTCGTAAGCACAGGTCTCTCCATTCCAGAGGGCTACTGGTGGAGACATTGCCCAATCTGTGTGGACTTGTGGCCACAAAGCATGTGGGAGAAAGATGCTTCTGGATGCAGACCGGCTACATATCTCTGCAGCAAGGAGGGGATGATGACCGCATTCACTTGTCTCAGGATAGCATGCAGTTCAGCATGTGCTTGTGAAGAGGGAAACTGTGCACTCAAGTTCACCTGGAAACACTGGCTTGAAAAGTACTGAACTGAGAATGCCCATTTGATGTATATCATAACAGAAGTTGTCCTGTTTTCCAGACCATTATTTTTTTTTTTTTTTGCCAGTCCTGTGACTTGGACTCAGGGCCTAAGCACTGTCCCTGGCTTCTCTTTGCTCAAGGCTAGCACTCTACCTCTTGAGCCACAGTGCCACTTGCAGCTTTTTCTGTTCATGTGGTGCTGAGGAATCGAACCCAGGGCTTTGTGCATGCTAGGCAAGTACTCTATCGCTAAGCACATCCCCAGCCCTCCAGACCATTATTAATCAAGTCAAATGTAATAAGTAGAGACAAATACGTGGGAAGAAATAAATGAGAAATCCCAAATATCATCTTGGAGTGGCAAGTAGGGGAAGACAAGGTTTTTTCTATTCAGGTTGACTGGGGTATTTACTATCCAGGCTGCTTATTCACATGAATTCAGTCTAATAGCCTTCCAGCTAATCCTAACACTGCCTACCTTGCCCTGTGGAGCTTGAGGTGAGAAGACTGGTAGAAAGAACCCGAGGGCTCTGGGATCTCACCTGTGGACATAAGTTTCTTCAAAAGCCTTTATGTCTTATGCATCACACAGTGACTTACCTACTGCTGGATACAGTGGGGTCCTAATGCTTCACATTTGAGGTCACTAACTACCCATGTACCACACAGATCAATAGCAGAGTTCTTTAAAGTTTGTATGATAGAGTTTATCAGGGATGCTAAGGTCATAATCAATAATAATAGATTATTTGTAATTGGTGATAGAGATTTTATTCATCACTTTCTAACATTCTCTTTCATGTTTCCTTATGATAATGTGAGTACTCTTGTATTTTTAGCTAGTATACAAACCAACAGAAAAATTAATGCCACTGTATTTGTTTTAATATCCATTTGAAAAAATTGGATTGGGTGTGTGGCTAGGTGTTAGAGCACCTGCTTAACAAGGGCAAAGCCCTGAGTTCAAACCCCAGTAACAGGTCATTTTGTGGGTAATTATGAAAGATAGGGGTTAACTTTTTGGGTTCTTTTTTTTTTTTTTGGCCAGTTCAGGGCCTTGAACTCAGGGCCTGAGCACTGTCCCTGGCTTCTTTTTGCTCAAGGCTAGCACTCTACCACTTGAGCCACAGCCCCACTTCTGGCCATTTTCTATATATGTGGTGCTGAGGAATCGAACCCAGGGCTTCATGTGTACACTAGGCCATATTCCCAGCCCTGGGGCGGGGGAGGGGGGTTAACTTTTTAAAGGAAGATTTTTTTTGTTTTTTTTTTTTTTGTTTTTTTGGCCTGTCCTGGGGCTTGGACTCAGGGCCTGAGCACTGTCCCTGGCTTCTTTTTGCTCAAGGCTAGCACTCTGCCACTTGAGCCACAGCGCCGCTTCTGGCCGTTTTCTGTATATGTGGTGCTGGGGAATTGAACCCAGGGCCTCATGTATACGAGGCAAGCTCTCTTGCCACTAGGCCATATCCCCAGCCCCTAAAGGAAGATTTTTTTCAAGAGGTATTCAGTAGTAATTGCACTATGGAACACAGGGCAAAATTCAGAAAGGTGGGACAGTAATTGATTGATACATATTTGGTAGATTTTCTCTAGAATATTTTACTTGGCCTATTCCTTGTATTTTTACTACTGTGTGTGTGTGTGTGTGTGTGTGTGTGTGTGTAATCTTAGTGTGTCAGAATGAAGCCACATGGAGAGTAAGTTGCTTACAAGAAAAAATAGTTTGAAACTTTTAATAATGATGTAAGTAACTCACAGAATGTCAACAAAGACTCATTGCTTCTCTGGTGCGGCAAGAGAGAACTGCTGTCTTCTCTTTAGATTTAGGCTTCAGAGCCGTCATTCCATCCTTAGAAAGCAGGGCTTCTGAATTCTTACAAACAGCAGTTCCTGCTATCTGTTCATAATCACATCCTCTGTTTCTTGTGGGGTGCATAAGTACAGGCACCTGTGAAGGACAGGCATGTGCATGCATACTTGTAGTAAATAAGATAATGTGATACATCTGAGATACCCCAATATTTTTTATTAAATAATAACATCATAATGTTAGTGGCCTGTTATTCTCCTCTTTCTATTAACCACCCTACCCAAGTAAACTATTTTCTGATCTCTCTTAGATGGAAATCCTCTATGAATGTAGAAGCCATTAGCGAGTAATTGCTGTCTGTTGCCATGACAACCAGCCGCTGCAGTCACCTGCCTGAAGTCCTGCCAGACTGCACAAGCTCAGCTGTGCCTGTGGTGAAGACTGTGGAGGATTGTGGCAGCCTAGTGAATGGGCAGCCACAGTATGTCATGCAAGTTTCAGCCAAGGACGGGCAGTTGCTGTCAACAGTAGTGCGGACTCTTGCCACCCAGAGGTAGTACCACATTTGCAACAAATGAATCTATAATTGATCCAGAGAACTATTTGTCAGATGGAAAATGCTAAAGGGAATTCAATTAGTGCTCAGGTCTTTGTGTCAAATGAGAGAAGGTTCTGGGGGAAGAAAGAGTACATAGGTTTTGTCATCACCATTTCTTTAGCAACAAGACATAAGCTAAATTCACATTGTGGAGTATTTTGCTTGAAGTCACATTTGCAGAAAGCCATTTGGCTAAGGATCTCACAAGATATGGGGTTGCTTGCTTTACATTTGTTACTGTGACTTACTATGGTAATAACACTCTTGTCTCCAGTAGCTAACAAAAGTAGCCCTTTGTTAGACTAGAATGAAGAAGGCACCTGCATTCAGACAACTAAGCCAAAGTGATTGGATTGGTGGCAGAACTTTTGAAGTAACATTCTAGTGTGCATGTTGCTCAGCACCACTCAGTGAATGCACTGCTGGGGCTCCTCCCTCCCTAGGCAAATCTCCTTTCATAGAAGGCAGCTTCTGTTGTCCCTTCCTTCACCTTCTGTGGCTCCCATCTATAGCTTTCACATATACTCCAACCTGGGAAGTAATTGCCAAAACTTCCTCAGCTTGTTCTTCTCTGTGATGAGCAATGCAGAGATGAATGAAAGCTCTGCACAGCTTAGAGGCCACTTACCAAGGTGGCACTTGGTTCCTGGGAGTCATCTCTTATGTCACCGTGGCCCAGTAGTAGATTGGGATCTGTAAGCTGCCAAGCTAATAATTGTTCCTTGTCTTCTCCAGCTTTCTTCCAGAATTAGTAAATGGGACTTTTGACCTATGAATTTAAAATTTTGTTATCTCCACCTGACTTCCCCTAAGTATCAGTGCTGACACTTCTGGCCCTGAAAAAGGAACACTTATCCATACCTTGACCACTTGCCTAAGTGTGAGTGGTCAGTTAATTGCTGTTGTACAGACATAGGCTCACAGATTCCCCACATGTGCCTGCAGCCAAGACTGTAGCAGCATCAGACTGAACATTATGGTCCTCAGACATGGAATCCTATCCATTCATACTGTAAATATTGTCTATATGTATGCTATTTAATATTCATGTGGATTCCATAGAAGAAAAAAATAAAAATGTGATATATATCACTTCTTAGAGAACTTCTCACCATTAGGACTTAGAACACAATGAAGTGGTAAGCACCATTGTGAGACTGGATGACTGGATGTACACCAACTACCCTAGCAGCCATCAATCACCTTGGATGATCAGGAAGGCCAGGCTGGGTTGAACTGAGTCAATGTCTGTCTATCTATTAGACATTTTTTTTACTGGCTCTCCTACTACATAGTAATGTGCAACATAATATTGCAGATTTTCTCATATACGTGTTTGGCTCAAAGCAAATGAAGAAGGCCCAGAGGAAAAAAGTCACCTCTGTCACATTTCTTTCCCCTCACTGAGCATGAGTGGATCTTTGGGGACAAGTGAGAGGGAAATCCTTTATGTTAATTCCATTCTAACCTTCACTGAATCTGAGGATCATTCTAGATGGCCTCTGGGAAGCAGCAGCTTATCCATGGCTGTTTCCACGTGGATCATAGACAGTGTTAAAGAAAGTGATGGGTCAAGGACCTAACTCACTGTCATCCTTGGGGGAGATGAAGAGAAAAAGGGGTAGGAGTGTGAGAAGGATGGTCTTAAGGTTGTCATGATCACACTTTTAGAACCTATTCTGTTGGGCACCGGTGGCTCACACCTATATTCCTAGCTACTCAGGAGGCTGAGAGCTGAGGGTCATGGTTTGAAGCCAGCCCTGACAAGAAAAACTGTGAGACCCTTATGTCCAATAAACTACCAGTAAAGCTAGAAGTGGAGCTGTGGGTCAAGTGGTACACTGCTAGCCTTGAGCAAAAGAAGCTCAGGGATAATGCCCATGCCCTGAGTTCATACACCAGGACCAACACACACACACACACACACACACACACACACACACACAATGTTCAGCAAAGAATAATACAAGGAACATGGAAAGATATGGGTCAAGAGGAGGACAGCCTTCTAAAAGCTACAGAAGCCAATGAGAGGGAAGATCATCTCAGTTTGATCCCTCCATGGGCCATGGACTTTATGTGGTGATGTTTGTATTATATGACCTTCCCTGATCTGAGATTTTCCACAAGTGACACTAGCTACCATTAACAAGGTATGTGATACGTGATGATCCCTATTCTAAACTTCTGATCTGAAATATCTTTTCTCATCCTCACAATCATAATAGGGAAGGCATCATTCTTTGTGCTCATTTTAGAAATTAGGGGACTGAAGGTACAGGAGATGAAGTTACTTACCCAAAGTTAGCTGGCAAATAAGCCTCAGAGTGGGATATGAGCTCAGGCAGTGGGTGGCAGAGCCTGCACTGGAAACTATTAGTTATACTGTCTGCCTTTATTAATGAACAGGAATTATTATTTTTCAATATAAGAACTCTAAACAAAGTAAGACTAGAGTGGTGCAAATTCACTTCTCATTTTCAATATAGTCTCTTTAGCATCCTAGAAAGCACTTCCAAAAGCTCAAAGGTCTCAGCTTTGTGCCTGGCTGTCTGCAGTTCTGTGTGGTGGCTTCAGGGCTGGTTGCTGGGTTCAAGCTCTTGCTCTCATTCTCCACGGTACTGAAATGAGAAATGAAAGGAACCTTTAGGTATACATGTGCACTATCTAGTTCAAAGGATACAATTTGTCTAGAAAGTACAATTGGTCTCCTTTCAAATGAGCTTGCATCCTTTTTCTTTTCTTTGCCAGTCCTGGGGCTTGAACTCAGGGCTTGGGCTCTATCCCCTAACCTCTTTGTGCGCAAGGATGGCATTTTCCTACTTGAGCCACAGCACCACTTCCAGCTTTTTCTGAGTCCTTTATTGGAGATAAGAGTCTCTGAACTTTTTTGCTCAGACTGGCTTCAAACCACAATCCTCAGATCTCAGCCTCTTCCTGAGTAGCTAGGATTATAAGCATGAGCCACTGGCACCTAGCTAGAACTTCTATTCTTCTTTTTTTTTTTTTTTTATTGGCCAGTCCTGGGCCTTGGACTCAGGGCCTGAGCACTGTCCCTGTCTTCTTCCCGCTCAAGGCTAGCACTCTGCCACTTGAGCCACAGCGCCGCTTCTGGCCGTTTTCTGTATATGTGGTGCTGGGGAATTGAACCTAGGGCCTCGTGTATCCAAGGCAGGCACTCTTGCCACTAGGCTATATCCCCAGCCCTAGAACTTCTATTCTTAATAATAAAGAACAACTTCTATTTTTTTATTGGTAGTTTACCTAAACTTTACATATGTTCAAGGTAAACAACACATTGCAAGTCAGGTACTGGTGATTCATACCTGTAATCCTAGCTACTCAGGAATCTGAAGATCACGGTTCAAAGACAATCCAGGCAGGAAAATCTGTGAGACTCTTATCTCCAATTAACCACAAAAAAGCCAAGGTGGAGCTGTGGCTCTGGAAGCATGCTAGCCTTGAGCATAACAGCTCCACAACAGCACTCAGGACCAGAGTTCAAATGCCAGGACCAGTACCAAAACAAAAATGCTCATTTTAACTTATCTTTTGTCCCTGGGCCACATCTGGATACCCCTTATTTCTTCATATAGATAAAGTAGATGGCCCAAGTGCCCTGATGTATCCAGAGTCACCAGCCTCGTGTCTAAAGTCCAGTGTAAACATCTAAAGGGCCTTAAATTAAAGCAAGCATCTATTCTGAACACTAGCATTGGGGAGAGCCCAAAGGAAACAGAGACAGAGGCCTTCCACATGGCAGTGGGTCACAGCCCAGTGACAAGCAGATGCCCCTCCTTCTCTTGCAGCCCCTTCAATGACCGGCCGATGTGCAGAATCTGCCATGAGGGCAGCAGCCAAGAGGACTTGCTTTCTCCATGTGAATGTACTGGGACCTTGGGGACCATTCATCGGAGCTGTCTGGAGCATTGGTTGTCCTCCTCAAACACCAGCTACTGTGAACTCTGCCACTTCAGGTTTGCAGTTGAGCGAAAACCCAGACCATTAGTAGAGGTCAGTAAGTGGGGTGTGTTCTGCATACTTAGCTGTAATGAGCAAATAATGTCGGCTTCTATGTCTGGGTCACACACACCCTGAAAACCCTGCACAGTGTCACTGAGGCACAGTAATGGCTCTTTAAAGTGTCAGTGAGTGAGTGAGTGTATGTGTATGAGAGAGAGAGAGATGCAGGGGGCAGAGAGAGAGAAAGAGAGACAGAGAGAGAGACATAAAGAAAGAGAGATCACCAACTAGCTCACTTGGAAGCAAAGCGACAGAGGGTAACTCACCTCCATAAAGGGGGAGACAAGAAATTAAAAGAAACCAGCTTAAGATAAAAAGGAAGTTTGGAGATATGGTCTATCTGCATACCATTTTGGAGCCATAGACAAATGGGCACATTTAGGCTGCATTTCCTAAGAGGTTTCCATGAGAAAATATGGCTGTATAGTACAGTGGAGTTTTGACCCAGACTTCTTGGGTTCTGTAACCATGGATAAGTTACCTACCTCTTTAAATTACTGTAATTTAAAATAAAACAGAATAATTCAGGACATATACACAGTGTTAAATAAAAACTCTTTCCTGGGAAATTATTTACAACCCCTTTCCAGCTAATCTCGAAATTCAAATTCCTTTTTCAAGAATGTGTGTATGTGTGTCTGTGTGTGTGTCTGTGTGTGTCTGTGTCTGTGTGGTGCCAGTCCTGGGACTTGAACTAAGGGCCTGGGCCATATCCCTGAGCCATTTTGCTCATGGCCAGCACTCTACTGCTTGAGCCACAGCTCCACTTCTGACTTTTTGGTGATTAATTGGAGAAAAAAAGTCTCATGGACTTTTCCTGCCCAGGCTGACTTCAAACCATGATCATCAGCTCTCAGCCTCCTGAGTAGCTAGGATTAGAGGTGTGAGCCACTGGCGAGTAGCAGGCATCTTTCTTTCTTTATCTTTTTTCTTTCTTTCCCTTCCTTCCTTCTTTCCTTCCTTCCTTGCTTCCTTTCTTCCTTCCTTCCTTCCTTCCTTCCTTCCTTCCTTCCTTCCTTCCTTCCTTCCTTCTCCCTCCCTCCCCTCCCTCCATTCTTTCTTTCTCTCTCTCTCTTTCTTTCTTTCTTTCTTTCTTTCTTTCTTTCTTTCTTTCTTTCTTTCTTTCTTTCTTTCTTTCTGTCTGTCTGTCTGTCTGTCTGTCTGTTATGGGGGTTGAACTCAGGGCCTGGGCACTACCCCTGAGCTTTTTCTCTCAAGGCTAGCACTCTACCACTTTGAAATACAGTGCCACTTCCAGTTTTCTGGTGTCTAGTTGAAGATAAGAGTCTCATAGACTTTCCTGCCCAGGCTGGCTTTGAACACAGTCCTTAGATCTCAGCCTCCTGAGTAGCTAGGATTACAAGTATGAGCCACTGGCACCTGGCTGGAATTTCTTTTCTTTTTTTTAATTTAATTTATTTATTTATTGAACACAAATTTTTTTGACAAGGTGTTGTGCAAAAAGGGTACCGTTACATAGTAGGGCAGTAAGGCAGTAAGTGTGTTAGTAACCCTGTCAGTAACCCTTCTGTACAATACCCTAATTTTAACAATAAAATTTTATATTTTTTTGAAAAGGCAGTCTCTCTACTCAATCATTAAAATTGCAGGACAGCCAAGCACCTCAAGCCATAGCTTGAGCTGTGGCTCAGGTGATAGAGCACTAACTTGGAGGAAAAAAGCTCAAAGATAGTACCCAGGTGCGTATGCACACACATACACACACACACACACACACACACACACACACACACACACACACACAGATTCTTGAAAAAGGAATTTGAATTTAGAGAGCAGCTAGAATTAGCTGAGATTAGTTGTGAAAAATTTCCCAGGAAAGAGTTTATGTATGTGTGTGTGTTTCAAGAGACACAGAATTCATCTTTAGATCCAAGATCTACTGTGGTATTAATCAAAAGAATTGGGGGAGGGCTGGGGATATAGCCTAGTGGCAAGAGTGCCTGCCTCGGATACACGAGGCCCTAGGTTCGATTCCCCAGCACCACATATACAGAAAACGGCCAGAAGCGGCGCTGTGGCTCAAGTGGCGGAGTGCTAGCCTTGAGCGGGAAGAAGCCAGGGACAGTGCTCAGGCCCTGAGTCCAAGGCCCAGGACTGGCCAAAAAAAAAAAAAAAAAAAAAAGAATTGGGGGAGGAGAGTATCAGACTCTTTCTTCCCTTTCTTCTACCTTCAACTTTTACTAGTCAATTCAAAACTGGATACTGATAAAAATAAATAAATAAACAAATAAATATTTTAACATATTATGGGGTAGAGCTATTAGAAAGGGATTAAGTAAGACACTGTGCATGTAATCCAGACTTGTAAATTATATCCATATTCCAGCAGCTGCCCCAGGGATACCTACAGTTAGGACTGGAACTAGAAATCAAAAAAACCTTGGATACCAATTAATAAGTGTGTTGGTCCCAAGGCACTGACAGCTCTGGAGCATTCTGTGTATACATTCTCTTGGTTTTGACCTTGAAGATTGAATCAGAACTTCAAATTAGAGCTTGTTTTAGCTATGACTTACTTGCCAAATGGCACAAAATTTATTTGACTTATCCCCGCAAACTCTATACTTAAGACTCTGGATCAAGTAATCTTAATTTAGCCATGTTGCCACTGACATCTACTTTTTTTGACATTTACTTTTAAAAATTCATATTTTTAAAGTGCCTGTCAGGAATGTGGCCATGGGCCAGAATTACTGGGATTTAACATTTCAGACCCCCTCTTGAGAAGGGGAAATTTAATGAACTAACAAACAAATGAGATAATTTCTCAAGCTCAATGCAATGGCAAAAGTAAAAGGGAGCCTCCTTCTTTCCAGAAACATCTTGGAATCTCCCCAATTTGATAATGCAGCTTCCCTTAAGGGAGCTGGCTTCCCAGAGTAAGGAAATTCTGCCCTTGAATCAATTTTATCCACTAGTTTTCTTTACTGCTATCTTCTGAAACAAGAAAATTTTCATTTGGGCTCAGTAAAAATCCCTTGTATATACACATAATAGGTAACAAAAAGGAGTGGACTATTCATGCCTGTGCATATGCATACATGTGTACACACACCTTGGTTTTTCTAATAACATGTATGTGTCAAATCACTGGGTAAACCTTTCTGATTGTAGACAAGGCAACATACCTACACGCAGAGGCTTCTTCAAAGCTGCCAGTGTCTGGTCACAGACAGTCTCCAGAGTCTCAGGCAATTGTTATTAAACCAAGAAACAGAGCAAATGACCTTGAGAATATGTGAGGTGCTCTACAAGATTTAGGGCCTTGCTGACACAAACTTCACCCAAACAGTCACCACTGGTGAAGTTTTCATTGCACAAATGGAATGTGACAATTTTCCGAGTTAATGATGATTGAACAAGTTGAAAGTGAAAGGCAACTTTTCTCAAGCAGAGAGAGGCTGGTTGTTTGATCGTCCTAGGGCGAAATGAACTTACTGTTTGACCACAAGCAATAAAAAGTTGTCTTTGGTTTCTCAGCTGGAGGACAAACGAGAACCAGATGTGGGCAGATTTTTAAACAAATGACATTACTAATTGACTTTTCACCTCTTAACAAAGGACAGGCTTATTCATAGTGAGCAGTGCTCTTCAATAATATTACTTTGGGATAAACAAGCATCTTTTCTTTTTCTTTTTTCTTTTTTGCCCATCTACTATCCACCAAATCTGCCTGTTTGGGTTAAGGATTAGGAGGAACTTTATTTCTCATTTCTACTCTTTTAATTGCTTTAATCATTACTTTGTTTACTAGTTGGCTCAGCCTTCTCATTAAAGCAGAAAAATTCCATAGCATTTAATTTTAAAATCGATGTGACAATAACAGCTCTTGTTGCTGGAGGAAGCAGTTTTAAAAGTCATTTGTAAATTTTATTTGTCATCACATAGATGCTAACTTTAGTAGGAATTACTTCAGCACCTCAGACTTGCACTTTTCAGTAACCCCTCTCAGACCTTCCTTCAACACAACTCTTCAATCTGCCTTTACACCCTGTCTCCAAAGCACCTCATCCCATCCCTCCCTCTGCGGCCAGCAGTCCAGTGTCCTTTCAACCAGTCCAGAACCAGGGCTGTTCTACATACACAAGCTGCTGTATGAAGTCTTTCTCCCATCCTCCCACCACAAGGGTGATTTTCTTCTATTCACACTGATTTTATTAGGACCTCCTAACTGGAGATCACCTCCCTACTTTGCTACTGACCATCTGTGTGGCCATCTGTGTCACTTGGCTCAGTTTTTCTGAACTTCACTTCAGAAGGAGGTGAGCAAGAAGCTCTGCTTTGCATGACATCTTTTCATCTCTATAAAGCTAAAAGTTCTTATGTTAAAAACAACAACAACAACAACACACTCTATCCAGACACCAGTTGCTCACTATAATTGTAGCTACTTAGGAGGCTGAGATCAAACCCAGGCAGAAAAAGCAATGAGATGCCATCTTCAAAATAACCAACAAAAAGCAGGTAGAGCACCAGCCATGAGCAAGCAAGCTGAACAAGCATGAGGTCCTGACTTCAAACCCTAGAAATAGCAACACACACACACACACACACACACACACACACACACACACACACACACAGAGAGAGAGAGAGAGAGAGAGAGACTTAGAGAAGTAGCTCAGTAATAGAGGTGTACCTAGATATTTTTTTTTAGCTCAGTCTCTAGCACTGCCAAAGAAATTCATTCTATACTTAAAATGAGTTGATTGTATTATCTGTAACTTATATCTCAATAAGTTAATTTTGTGGTGTGCATATTTGTATGTTTGTCTGCTTACCTACCTACCTATTTATCTGCCTCACCTACCTAGTGACATGGCCAGACTTAGTCTTTTAATCTCATTTTCTAGATGCATTGCAAATTTTATACCTAAAATATTTTCTTGCTGCAATGTGAACCAATAAAACCAGGACCAGTTTCAACCCAAGAGAAATATATTGCAGTCATCTAGTTTAGTCAAATGTGGATGAATTTCTGCCATTGTGGAGCTGATGTAAATCTCATAAGGTCTGTGGCCAATCATGCAAAGATTGAAAGGGAAGCATCCCAATGTACAGAGCAAAAAGAAGGACAGTTGTAACACATAAGCACTGCATACCTCCATAGCTAGCACTTCTCTTATGAAGCCAGCATGGAAAATGTGCCCAGAGGCAATTTGTAAGATGGATTACCCCCAAAAATAATGACCCACTAGCACATAGTAAATAGAGATCCACTAACCATAAAAGGATTCACTGAATGACTGGCCTGAGTGGTTTTATGGTCTCCTTCCTGCTCATTTTTCGTTTCCTCATTTCTCTCTGTACAGTGAACTCTGATACCATTCTTTTATAACAAAGGGTAAAATAGAGCAAGCTAATAAAAGGACCATGATTGGTTGCCCAGATGTGGACTCTAGTCTATGCCATGATTGCGGTTCTGGTTGACCAATGTACCACTGAGGCCCATCTTACTAGGTGCAGAGACCCCAACCCATCAGTTTCTAGTGGGGAGGCTCCCCTAGCACACATGCATACCTGCCATGTCCAGCCTTGCCCAGAGAGCTCATGATGAAGTTAGAGATCAGCTCAACAACATTGTGATTAAAATGAAACAATCTGAAAGTGGTAGAAATGTGATGGGGAAAAATAAAATTTCCTAAGGCCTGCTCTTCTCTGATCAGAGAGACATGGTAATTTTTCACAAAGGAAGTGATTAGGTTTCTGTATTCCTATTTCCTTTACCTAGGCATAGCTAAGAATTGTATGAACAATCTTAAACTATTCCCTGTGAGGCAGAGGTTTACCTAAGTTGAAACTGAGAAGTGTTTTCACACATATCAGTTACCCAGAATAATAGGATGTAAAACTAGGGGGATGAGGATTAGGGATTTTTTTCAAACTTTTTTTAATCTATAAATCTTTTTCTTCTATGTCATTAAAGGAAAAGGATTTGAAAGTGTGCCTTGGATTCAATGTAATCTCCAGCCACACAGCAGGGAGAAACAGTGCAGAGCAAGGAGAACCACACAGAGAAACCACTTTGTACCTCAGCACTTGTTCTTTGATAGATCCATTTAGCTCCAAAATTGACTTGGGCATATACTATATGTATCTCACACTTAGATGGGAATACTATTGGACCCTTCGTATAGTTTGTTTGGACCTTATTTGGGGTTTTTTTATATTCTTTTTTTTATTGTCAAGATGATGCACAAAGGGGTTACAGTTACATGCTTAAGGTAGTGAATACACATACATTTCTTGTCATACCTGTTATCCCATTCCTCATTTTTCTCCCTCCTTTCCTCCCCCTATCCCTCACCTTAGTCCCCTTGCTTTCTTCATTATTTTTTCAAAAACAAACCAACAAACAAGCAAATAGTCTTATCCTTAATCTACATTGTCACTCTAGTCTACAATGCTTATATCCTCTATGGTTATTAATTGTAAAACAATTCGTTCCAGATCAGGTGATATATACATATACATACACACACACACACACACACACACACACACACACACACACACACACACACACATGCACATCTTTTGTTTTGCTTAGTGTAATCTGCTCCTTCTTTTTCTCTAATCCTCCTCTCCCGCCCTCCCCCCGACCCCTGAGCTGCTTGGTTTGTTCTCATCAGTGTCCACTGCAGCTGTTGGGCCCTTTTTACTGTATTTTCCCCCCATTTTCCATTTTCCATTCATTCTGTGCCCTCCTCCCATCTTCTTCCAGATGTGCACCTGTGTATGTCTTGTGTGAGGTAAAGGGCATAGGGTCCTTTAGTTTCTCTAAGATTAATTACGAAGAAGTCTTTTGCTTCCTTATCTTTAGTGTTCTTTACAGCCTGTATATTAAATTGTGTACATATGATTTTATGTACATGTGAATTAGTGTTTCACTTTTGGGTGCCTTTCTCCCAAGGCTGATCCTTTGTTTTCTAATCTCCCTGTGAAATGGTACCTTGGGTCCTGATTTCTTTGTTGTGTCTCTTTGTTATTTATTTCTAATATCCACATATCAGGGAGACCATGCACCGTTGTTCTCTATGTTCTGGGCTTGTTTTGCTCAACATTATTTGTTAAAGGCCTGTCCATTTCCCTGCAAATACTATTATTTTATCATTTCTAATAGCTGTTTAGAATTCCATTGTATATAGGTACCATATTTTTTGGATCCATTCATCTGTAGTGGGGCATCCGGGTTGTTTCTATATCTTAGTTATTGTGAACTGTGCAGCCATAAACATGTATCTGCAGGTGTCCTTGTCATATCCTGGATCCTGTTGCTCAGGACAGATTCCTAGGAGTGGTATGGCTGGGTCATATGGTGTGTCTATGCTGAGTTTTTTGAGGAACCTCCAGACTGCTTACCAGAGTGGTTGTACTAATTTATATTCCCACCAGCAGTGCAGTAGGGTTGCTCTTTCTCCACATCCCCTCCAGCATCTGTTGTTTCTTATTTGGTTTTTAACATTCAGTCCAGTAAAAAGCATGAGCATTTTTTTTCAGAGCATTCACTTTCATCAGCAAACACTTATAGCAGTGGGCTAATTAGGAATTATACCATATGGGACATAAACTGATTTGCAGAGGTTCCCAAGTGAAAAAGCCACCATTCTGTTTCTCACAGGAAGCAACCAGTCCTTCCAAATAGTGAGCAAGGTATCTAAAGTCATAGTATGTGATTGCCGAGTTCTATTGGATTGATACTTTTTTAAATCCAGTCCTGGGGCTTGAACTCAGGGCCTGAGCACTGTTCCTGGCCTCTTTTTGCTCAAGAATAGCACTCTACCATTTGAGCCACAGCAATACTTCTGGCTTTTTCTGTTTATGTGGTACTGAGGAATCAAACCCAGGGCTTCAAGCTTGCTAGACAAGCACTCTACCACTATGCCACATTCCCAGCCCTGGATTGATACTTTTTTAATACTAAGGAGTTTGAATGCTGTACTTCCAGTGGTGTGCACACATACTAGTCCCTCTGACATTGCTTTTTGACCACACATACACACCTCACTCCCTTCACAGGCTTGCATTGCCTGCCCTCTATTTACTGGGGTTAAAGGATTACACCTATCTTAAGAGTTTTCTGTTAATTTTTTTTACTAACATCTTTCTTTCAAGGTGTTCTAGACTAAACCTAGTTGATCATCTCACTGTCCCTATATTCCAAGGGCTGATAGGGCTGATAGAAAATCACAAATGAGATGAGCCTCTAAGAGACACTGTACCTGCATGGACAGTGGTAAGAAAACAAAGGTTATTTTACCTTGCACTTGAATATTCTTTGATGCCAGCCAAGTATTTCCTTGACCTTCCATCCAACCACCTTCTCCACATGGGCTGCTGACCACATCCATTCCAGCAGTTGAGATGACATTTCTGATGATCGAACCCCAGCAATCCTGATCTTGAAGTTGCTCAGCCTTCAGTTTTTCTCAGATCTGCCGGCTAATTTGGCAGTTGCTTCGTTACTTAAAGCTTAGCTACAAAGAAACTGTTTTAAGGTATCTATTAAATTCACAGCTTGCTTCATTAAAAATCCCTTCATTAAAAAAGCAAACCAACCGAAGTGTTCACATGACCATGCCAGATGGAAGTGAACTAACTGCTCAGCGCCTGTGCTTTCAACCCGTCCACTGCTGGTAAAGGACTAATTTTAAGGGAAAAATCCAATTCCCTGCATTAAAAAGAATGACACAGGAAGATGCTGTTGTTTAAATTGTACTGATACTTGCAGTGAACTTGAACCCACACTCTCAAGAGGATCTGTGTCAGCAGGAGTAGCTGCTCCCTTTGTGAACCCATCTGACAACTTCTACAGGCAGAAGCTCAGACACAAAACACCAAAAATTGTTCTGCATGGCTTTATTTTTGTTCTGTTTCAAGAAATAGGAGGATGAAGAATAATATAAATGGCTGTGTATTCCCCTACCCAGAATGAACAAACATTATTAGCATTTTGTGAGCATTTTGTGTTCTATTCTAGAACAGCCTCTTTGTGACAGATAAAAAATACCTATGTATTGACTAATTATCCTTAAGTATTCTTGGACAGGAGAAAAACACTTAGTATATCTGAGCATTAGACATGGTTTTGAAAGATTCTGGACTCTTGACTAAGTCCAAATATAAGAGAACAAGGAGCACAGCAATCATTGGCTGCCAAAGGTAGAAGTTATTCCACGGGAGTTGGGGTGGCAGAGGTGAAGGTGTCCCTGGGCCACTGGGAGGTGAGCTTTGTAAAGGAGAGTCTGAGCGAGGACAGTGAAATGTCACTGAATGACTCCAGATGGTTATCATCATTCTCCTGAACCCTGCTGAAATAACAAGCCACAATTAACTCTCAGAATTGCTTTGTGCACACTACAAGGTGCCATGTGGAATCAAAAGGAGACATAAATTGCAAAAGGCCTGGGAAGATTTCTGAAACAGCGAGATATAGAACATGCAGTGTGTCCCCACTTCATATGCCCTCCATGTGTTTCCTCAGTTTGAAATGTCAACAATTGTCTTTTAACTCCCAAGGAAGAATACATAGTTTTAAAGAAAGAGGCCTGGAACTATAGTGAGTAGTACATGAGTATGATTAAATGCTGACTCGTGGATGGTTGTTATTGGCAACAGGCATTGCCAATAGGAATATGGTAACTTGTATAGCCTACAAATGAGCAAGGTAGAGACTACCTTCTGTTAGGCAATGGGAAGTCTGTGGTCCTGTGTCACTGAAATACCATGGCCTTAATTAATTTACTGTCAGTCCATCTACTTCTATTTCTAAGACACAAAACCATTCTTTTCTCTTTTTTTCTAGTGGTAGGGTTTGAACTGAAGGCCTCATGCTGGCTTGGCAGACACTCTACCTCTTGAGCCATTCCTTCAGTCCTAAAACAATAGTTTTCCTTTTGCTTTGTTTTTCTTTAATTGTGTTTACCCAATTCCTACACCGAAGGAAAATATTACATGTGATACACTTTAAATATTCATCTTACTTCAGAATCACAATGACCAAGACATTATCTCATTTTATAAATTAGAGAGCTATGACTCAGAGGCATTTTGGCCATTTGTCTGGAGTCTCAGTCTCAGGGCCGCTTAAGTAAAGGCAGAAGAAGAATCTAAGTCTGTCTGGCCCCAAAGTCCACATAGTTTCAACCATACCTAGTCTATTTGTTTAATGGGACTAAACTACTACAGTAATAAACTACTCTAAACAGAGTGGCTTTAAAACTATGAGAAACTTCTATTGTCACTTCACTGTATTTGATTTTGGTACCCTGTGTCTTTTTTTTTTTTTTTTTTGCTAGTCCTGAGACTTGAATTCAGGGCCTGGGCACTGTCTCTGAGCTTCCTTTGCTCAAGGCTAGCACTCTACCACTTGAGTCACAGCACTACTTCCAGCTTTTTCTGTTTTTGTGGTACTGAGGAATCAAACCCAGGTCTTCATGCATGCTAGGCAAGCACTCTACCACTAAGCCACATTCCCAGCCAGTACCCTGTGTCTTACACATACATTTATCTGAATTGGGGAAGGGAAGGGGAACAACAAAATGGTGAGACAAAGGACAAATGGCAAACCAATGCAAGAACGTACTCACAAGACACTATGTTGGAAATGAACTTTACAACTTGTGTGGGGAGGTGGGGGGAGGAAAAGTGGGAGAAAATGGGGGGGGTAACAATGTTAAGAAATGTACTCACTACCTTACATATGTACCTGTAATCCCTCTGTACATCACTGTGACAATAAAATTAAATTTAAAAAGAAAAACTGTGAGAAACTCACATCTCTGAAGGCCAGGCAGTCTAAGATCACAGCGCCATAGTGGTCAGATTCTGGTGAAAGCCAAGTTGCAGACTTCAAACTTCTTCCCATGCCCTTGAATGACAGAAGGAAACAGAAAGTTCTCTTAGGTCTCTTTCTAACCCCAAGCATGAGGCTTGCTCTGGTGACCTAATCACTTTTGAAAGACTCCAACTCCAAACACTCTTTTTTTTAATTTAAATTTTATTGTAAAGATGATGTGCAGAGGGATTACAGTTACATAAGTCAGGTAATGAGTACAAAAAGAAATACCTGTTTGAACAGTGTTACCCTCCTCATTTTCTCCCACTTTCCCTCCCCTCCCCCGGGCCTCTTCTCCCTGAAGTTATAATGTTCATTTCCAATATAGTATCTAGCGAGTATCACTGCTGAATTGGTTCACTCTTTGTCCCACCATTTCTGTGATTCCCCTTCCCATCCCCAATCAGATAAACTTACATACAAGACAAAAGGTAAAGATATCAAAAACAGTGAAAAAAGAGAATAAACCAAAGGGTAAAAAAGAAAGAAAGAAGAAAGAAAGAACAAGATACTCAGGATTTCAAACTATGAACTTCAGGATATATTCATTCCACAATACTCAGTTTCTTCCTTTGCCTATTGACATGCATATGTGTACACACGTAGATCTAAGGACTTCTTTCCCATTAACTAGTCTTTCCACAGGACAAGATATGATTCAGAAAGAGGAGAGTATGTAAGTAGAATGCTTGCCTGCCATGTATAAGGCCCCAGTTTCAATCCCCAGTAGTGCAAAGGGCAAGATAAAAAATAGAGAATAATATAATTATGCTCTTGTTTCCTCTTGACATTGAATTTGTTTATTAAATCCAGAGCTGTTAAGGATGAAGAAAGGAAAAATAAATGGAGCAGGGACAATTTTTTGGAGCAGGGAAACTAATCTGGTATGATAGTATGATGGCGGACATATGTCATTATCCATTTGTCAAAGGCTATGTAATATAAAACACTGAGCTTGAACGCTAGTGTAAGCTGTGGAACTTAAGTAATGATAGTGTGTCAGTGTAGGTTCAGCAATTACAACACATGTGCCATTCTGATGCGGGCTGTCGATAGTGACTGACACTGAAGGTAGTTAGGGATATATTGGAACTCTCTAGTTTTCATTCTTTTTACTGTGAAACAAAGTATAAAGTCTATTTATATAAGGCTGGGAATGTGGCTTAGTGGTAAAGTGCTACCT